>NC_134868.1:32704396-33904396 GCF_049852395.1 Peromyscus maniculatus bairdii | reverse complement strand
TTTTAAAAAAGAACATGAAACCTTTTCAATATTGACTTAAGCAATAAGGAAAAAAATTCAAGTTTCCCTCTTTTATATTATTTTGGTATTAGAGAAAAGAGTTAATTATTACAATTAAAGATTTGCTTTCAAATTCAGCTATATTTTAGAAAGAGCAGTCCAATGAAGTCCAATACATGTACACTAACAATAATTCAGAGCACAGTTGAATGAAGAATAATTTTATTATCTCACAGAAATGAATAATCATGTATGGGCCTGTGAAAAATAGTTACTTATTTGTAGTATTCAATTATATAATTCATGAATTACCCAATAATCTTCTCATGCATTACTTTAAAACATCTGTTTATGTGCAAAATCAAAATAAGCATTTTTAAAACTCGACAATGTATATATTAAAAAGGTTTATTTATTTCATGTGTATGAGTGTTTCCCTGCATTTATATACATATAGCATGTGTGCACACTGCCCACAGAAGTCAGCAGAGAACATCAGATGCCTTAGAATTGGAGTCACAGGCAGTTGTGAGCTGCCATGTGGGTGCTAGGAACCAAGCTGGGGTCCTCTGCATGAGCATCAAGTGAGCCACCAATAATGTGTTTTCTTTAAAACAGGAAAATTCATCAGCAATATATGAGAATCAACTTAATAGACTTAAATTATATTCTTTTTTGTGCTGGGACTCTTTAAAATCCTTGGGGGTGTTCGCTATTATATAGCCATTCCATAGTTACCACAAGATTCCCATCATGAATGCAGGCAACACATTTCCTGCCACTCTTGAATTAGAATGAAAGGTTATAGTATCTGTAATTTAACTGACCCCTGCCTTACTTAACCAGATTTTTACTCTACATGATCTAGGAACTAGAGAGAAAAGTCATCTCTATAATGATTCACTTGAATACAATAGGCTAATCAATATTCATTACCCTAGTAACTAAGCTTTCTTCAAATTTTATGTTCTTGCTGTTATGACCTCTCAATTCTACTGTTACTATTTCTAAGAATTACAATTATTACCATTGGAGAGAAGCAAATGACAATAACAATTTTTAGTTTTTATTTTTATTTTATTTTGTATATATATATTTTCTTCTCCCTTCTTACCCTATAGGTCCTTTGTGTTTATGTTAAGGCTTCCAGTTTAATGTTTTTATGGGATTCCTGAGTGTGTGAACAAATGGGTCTCCATGTCTGTATCTGATTCTTATGCCTTTTCCTGGGCTCTTTTCCTGTTTCTCTTGTTCTATTCTGTTGTGTTAGTTTTTATCATAATATGTTGTCTTACTTACGATTTCTATTGTTGTGAAGAGACACTATGACCATGACAACTCTTACAAAGAAAACATTTAATTAAGGTAGTTTATTTATAGTTCAGAGGTTCAGTACAAATCAACACACATCCTACAATAAGAGCACACCTGCTTCAATAAGGCCACACCTTCTAGTAGTGCCACTCCCTTTGAGAATCATTTTCTTTTAAACCATCACATTTATTTTATTTTATTTCTATGCATTAGACACATTTGCTTTCTAATGAAAAACAGAAAGAAGGTGGATCTGGATGCAAGGGAGGTTGGAAGGAACTGGGAGCAGTAGAGAGAAAGGAAATTGTAACCAGGATATATTATATGAGAAAAAAAATCTATCTGCAATAAAAGGAATTAAAAATGATTACAGAGAGAATCTCCCATTTATCTTTTGCCCAAGTATTCCATAATCTTAAGATCATTCTTTTGGATGTACACTGTATAATGAATGATGCTAATAAAATGATTGATAGCCATGAGTCACTGGATGGTTTAATTTTTAACTCAAGATGCAATAAAATAAAGAATTTAAAACAATGAAGACCTCGTTGTCGGAAAAAAATGAATGCATATTAGACATTAAAGCAAATTTCTCTCATGTGTCTCAGCTTTATCTGACAATAAAATGTGTGTGCCATCTTCTACATTATATTACATCTTAGGTACATCTTTGCTGGTTCTGAACTAATTAAGACATGTCCACAACATGGTGTACATTTTTTAAACATATGTGCTTTTATTTTCTTTGAAAAATGTAGGGACTTAAGAATGCAATGCAAGGAAATAGCATTTTGGGCTACATTGACAATGTTTAAATTCATGAATCTCTGAGTCATTTGGGTTATCTGACTTTAACAGGACTCAGCCAGCCGGCTGTCCCTCAGCTATAATCTCCCCTTCCAAACAGCAAGCATATGATAGATAAACATCAATTATCATAATTTATCTTTTAACGCTTTTTCCATTGCATTTTTTCCTAAAAATGTAGGCCTCTGGGTTTATAAAATCCATAATCAATAAATATAACAGCTATTTTTAAAGCTCTGCTCACCCACGTGGGGCATCTGTGTTCTGCTTGGCTCAACAGTTAATGATCCTGGGCTTGGATTTTTATCTGAGCTGCTTTCTCCTGCTTTTGTGGTAAAGTGTTGCTGCTATCTGTGAGTGTTAATGAACACCCAAACAAGAGCAAGCAGAGTCCACTTTAGCATAGAATTGGTCATTATCATTTGAGGTACAAGACTGGGAAGCATTTTACTGAACAATAAAGCCTCACATGTGTTCATACCAAAAGCTGTTGACATACAAGATGCTGGGGATGGAAATAAAAGGGAGTTGTAGCTCAGGATTTATTTGAAAAATTTTATTTGACTTTCACTGGTTGGTCTTGAACTAGAAATGGGAAGACAATAGGGACCTTTCAGTATGGGAACAAATCCTGACTATTTTACTATTGCAGAAGTTATGGTCAGAGTTCTGTAGTCATGTTTGGCCTGGATTTACCCACTGATGTATTTACTCTCATCTTTTGAGTCCTTCATACTTTTCTCATGTTAGTATCCTATTCTCTGAATATTTTCTTACAAGTATGGAGACAAATTAGAGGCTGTGGATATACTCCTCTCTATGATGCTATGCTCCCAGAGAAGCACCCCTGGGTTTCAGTATGGGCTTTTCCAAAATAATCATGTGATCTTTTGTGATTCTACCTCAAGTGAGACTAGGCACACATTCAGGAAAAATGTCTTCTTTAAGATGTACTAGCAAAGTATTTCTCATAATATGTTCCAATACATTATAGTGTTACAGTCTCTCTCTCTCTCTCTCTCTCTCTCTCTCTCTCTCTCTCTCTCTCTCTCTCTCTCTCTCTCTCTCTCTCTCTCTCTCCCTCCCTCCCTCCCTCCCTCTAAGTAAGTAAGTAGTTAAAACTGGGTCTAAGTGTGGAACCTCTTGGGTAGAGTGAGGCAATGCTTATATCCTTTCCTTTTACTGGGGTTCAAACAACAGGGATCAGAGTTTGAAATGAGTTTTATTCATCCTGGATTTAGGCTTAAAATTGTCTTACTGTAATAGTACTTAAAATTCTTTTTCATCCCTAGATGTTGCTGAATTGTACATTTGGTCTTGGACCTTAGATCTTTTGAATGGGAATTCTTATAGAATCATTTTCCTTGGTTTTATCATTTAGTCATAATTTCATAAAACCAGAGTGAATAATACCCTGAATTTTACCCATAACTGGTGAGAATAATGTAGATGATGAAATCTGGGACACTGACTTGATATTGATAGTGTGTATGTGAAACTCAATTCTGAGATGAAGAAGACTTTTTTGTGATGTTAGAATAGAGTAGGCATATTTTCAGCATGTCTGGGCCTTGAATCTGGGAAATAGAGGATAGACTATGAGTCAAATTGTGTCACTTACCACCTAAAACACATTGATATCCCATGCTGTTTTGAAGGACAAGTGCAATTTGGAAATTATATCTCTGTTATAGTCATTTAGGCAGGCGTTGATCCATTTGTTTGATGTCCTCATAAAGGAGGATGGGGAGCAATTTGGACATAGAGGCAGAAATGCTAAGGGTGGAGATAACAGGAGGGGGCTGGGCTACCTGCAAGTGAAGCATCATGGGAGGCAACTAGAAGCTTTGTAAGACGCCCAAGACACATCCCCTGTCCCCATAAAAGGAGCTTGATTCTCTTAACATTTGCCTTTGGCCTTTAGAACACGACGAGACAAGACACACTGTTGTTCTAAACCACCTAATCATGGCAGCCCTTGAATACTAATCTACAGCTTAATACTATTTTTAGTTTGTAGCTTGAGTTTTACACCATCACCTGCAGATGCTCTTACACTTTTGATGTAATGCCCTAGTTCTTTTCACTGTTCAAAAATATCATTGAAGTCAAGGATGGGTCGATGCCTCAATGAAATACTTAGACATAGGGACTTAAGTTTGGATCCTCAGTACACATGTAAAAGCTGGGCTTGGTGGCAATGGGAAAGTAGAGACAGGTAGATGCCTGGGGCTTATGGCATTAAGTTTACTCAGTCACTGAGCTCTTATTCCATTGATGCTACGTCAAAAAATAAAAGGTACAGAGCGATAAAAGAAACCAAACATCAGCATCTATCCTCCATAGATGCATACTATACACATCAGCACATATATATATATATTAATATTATACACACACACACACACACACACACACACACACACACACACACACACACACAGCTATTGAATTTGAAATGATTGCTGGATTCTTTTGTTTTCTTCATGTTGTCCTTGCAAATTTCTAATAGCTGAAGTGTGTTCCTTAGCTTTCATTTTATTCAATGATGAACACATGGACATTCTTTCTAAGAAAAACTGAATTAGAAGCTCATGCCTTGACTATTGCTTTTGGTTTACAAAGGAATAATATATAAGAAAATGGGAATTAGACTTTTTTATTTTGGAAAAATACACAGCAAGTCATAGTGAAGGCTAATACCTCATATTCAACTCTTCCAGTTAGCTGTAATCCAGAGACAGAAGGTTGGCATGGCATGCATGCCACTTATTTATAACTTGATGGCAACCGTGCTAGATGCTGGCTGCCTAACAAACCCAGTAAAGCTGCAACATTCTCTTTTGTCTCTTTCTTTGCACATTAAGTCTTATTATGCCATTTGTTTTGCCACTAAGGGAGGAAAAGAAGCCAAGCAAACAAACGCCGGAGGGAAAATCATCACTACGTGCATGTGCTAAATATTTAAATTGTAGTTTCCTGCTTGGACAAAAAGTTTGAATTAGAAAAACATCTAATTCTCCTGCAGCTCATGTCAGCCTCCCAAGTCTTGTTTTCTGCTTATCAATTTTCTACAAATTTTCATTTACGTATTATTCTCATACTTGCCAGTTATTTACTAATGTTATCGTATGCTTCTCTATTGTGTATACTATAATTTCATTGTGTATATACTGTAACTTATTTAACCAGTCTTCCATTAATTGTGTGCTTTTATTTCCAACTCTATTTTTGATTTCTCATTTTAAATGATATTTTTAATTATAATTGTACGAAGATGAATGAACATGAATTTATATTTATTTCCTTTCCTTTCTCTGTGCTCTTCTACAATGTATAATTTCTTGGCTGTAAAAGCTAAGACATCCATTCAATTATGTAATTATAATTTCCGTTTACTTGAAATTTACAGATGGATTTAGTATCAATAGCCACAGCTTTTTCTATGTTCAGCAAAACAATTCTGATTTTGTTTTTAATTCTCCTACCATTGTTCTACTATGTATAATATTCTCAATTATTGTCTTTTCCCTGGGGACCATTTGAAAGCTATTCTCTGGTTAGCTTCTAGCACTGAATGGTGTAGTGGGTAAGTCTGATTTGGATAATAAAGTTTTCCATTATAAGTGAATTTTGTTTTGCTGATACTTGAAAAAGGATTATATCTTTCTAAAGAAATCAAATAACTCTTGAGTTATTTATTGATGTTATTTTTTCTAATGCACAGTGGAATTTTACAAATGGAAACCTTCAATGTCTAAAGAACATTTTATTGTGTGGTTGCTTCATTTTGTCAGGCTAATTATACACATAGCAGCTTACTTACATTTCTACTGTCTAATTTTTATTCCTTTAGTTTTGTATTAAGTTCCATTTGGTTTTGCTGTTTTATACTCCTGCATTCCTAACCCACAGTGCCAGTTTGCCTTTGTATTAGTTCCAGTTCTCCCTGTGTTCTGGTTCTGGGAATATTACTCTTTTTCTGACATCTGCCAGTCCACTCAAATTTTATCTTTTTTTTACTACACTATTATCATGAATCTGAATTTGGTTTTCTCTTTGTAGTTCTCCTGTTTTAGAATAAATTGAGTCTTCTTTTTTTTAAAACATTGCAGAAAGGAATGTGATTAAAATTCATATCTGTTCTATAATAACCATTCTCTGGAGAGTATTGTTATACTTTGAACATTTTTGCATTATTTTGAACATCCTGGTTTTCTATAGCACCTTCATTTAGGTAGTTTTTAGTTATCTGTCTTTGAATAAAACTGTATTTTCTTCAATCATACTTTTACTCTAAGTTTATATGAAAGCAAAGAAGAGTTGAAGGTTTCATTATAAACTGACATGAATTTTAACCATGAGCTAGGGGTTTTTTTTTGTTGTTGTTGTTGTTGGCTTTACTTCTTTCTTACTTATTGGAGATACCAGTTTCTGTAGCTGTTTATATGCCAAGACTCACTCTCTGTTTTCACATCTACAGACTTTGAATTTGGCTTGTCTCACCTAGTCTTGCCCGTTCTCTGAAGATATTTTGCTAGCTGCGATGGCTATTCCTGATATCAACTTGACTATATCTAGAACTAAAACCCAAAAATGGAGGGCACACCTGTGGGAGATTTTTACTTAATTAGAAGTAGGAAGATCTACTTCTACTCTGGATCTGTAGAAAGATGTGATGTGCCTTTAATACAGACCTTGAGGCAGAAAAGACACACCTTTAATCCAGATCTTTAATCTAGATCTAATCTGGGCCACACCTTCTACTGAAAGCCTATACAAGGACATAGAAGAAGGAAGCTCTTGCTCTTTTCCTGCCTGCCCTGACCTTACTAACAAGTCCATTTCTTTACTGGCATTAGAATCTACTCTTTTGGGATTGTAGTATATACCGAAGACCACTTGAGACATCTAATCTCATGGACTGAGCAAATACTGGATTCTTAAACATTATGTTTACAGGCAGACATTGTTGGATTAGCTAGACCACAGCCTGTAAATTATTCTAATCTAAAGTCATTCTATAAGTTCTGTTACTCTAGAGAACCATGATTAATACACTAACACTCTCACATATTCCATTATTGTAAGCGGTAAATTTTACTTTAGTGTCTCTGCAAAAATCATGTCTCTGAAACTCATACTTGGAGGCATTCATGCAGTCATATAAACAAGTGCCCTCTCTCTGACCCATTTTGCTCCCAAGTTAGATCAATACCAGGAAGACATTATAAATAATTTGCAGTTTAGATTTTTTTTTAATTTCAATCAAGCCACAGTTATTATGCTGAAAAGTTGCTCCATTTAGATAATCAGCCATGGATCATGATCATGAAGAGTCGTCTTCCTTCACTGCTCTCTCTAGACTGCATGATGAAGTCCTCGCTTTTATGTCCAAACCCAAATATCGATCCAGTTCCAGTTCCAGGAAGTTAAAGTGCTCTCAATGGGAAACTTTGATGAAGCAGGAAAAGTGCAATAACTGAAGCAAATCATGAAAAAGATTAAGACACCCATGGCCAAAGGGAGAGTTTCTAGGAATAATGGGCTTGAGCCTTGTATAGCTTACACCATTTTAAAATAAGTAAAAGCAAAGAATGGTTATAGTATGGGGAAAAGGAGAAAGGTAAGCAGATCACTAAATTTTTAAGCCTAGTGGTACTTTTGATTAATATAGCTTATAATAATTTCCTTTAAAGAAAGAGAGTGATCCTACTTGTCCTAGTCTTACTTCTGTTATTATGATAAAATATCCTTATCAAAGGCAGCTTGGTGGAAAAAAACATCATTTCAAGGAAGTCAAGGCAGGGACTTAAAGCATCATATTCACAATCAAGAGCAGAGAGAGATAAACGCACCCATGGCTCCTCATTGCTTGTCACTAAGTAGCTTTTTGTATTTTTATATAGTTCAGGACCCCCTTCAATAGGTATGATGCTGCCCATAATGGACTGGGTCTCCTGACATTAATAAACAAACAAAATATTCTCTCAAGACAGGTCAATCTGACCTAGACAATTACTCATAAGTATGTTCTTCCAGGTGATTTTAGGTTGTGTCAAGTTTATATTTATAACTAGCACTATCTTAAACCACATTAAAGTTAGTAATTTAAGTATGTGCATCTAGAAAAATTCCCATAACTCCTATGATTTTGCTTTTTGAAAAAATGATAATGATTCTTGCTAAATTAAACACATAACCTTTCGCATACAATTGCCTCCTTGCATACTAATGCCAAATTACTAATTAGAAATATAGATAGGCCCCATGGACATTAAGTTAATGTTTCAACCAACAAGAACTAAAGTTATTAATTCAGTACAAATTAACCTTTAATATACGGATTGCCTTTAAATAAAAAGATGTTTGTGTTCATTGTTTTATTGAAAGAAGTTACTAGAGGATATTTATCTTGTGTGTTTAAAAATCTATTATTAACTGCACTAGGAGCCCCTCTAGTCCAATTAAAACCCCTGCTTATATTTTCTATTAGCTGAAGTTGTTCCCTAGATTGGCATTAATTACCACAGCCATCTAGCCATCTAAATTTATTATACATCTGTTGTTTAGCTGCTGTAAATTTTAGATATGCATAGAACAATTTCATATCACTAAAATATGCATTTATTTTAAAAATTAGTCTTATTCTGTATATATCCCAAACTGTGCTCATAAACTCTACATTCTATAGATTAGACTGAAGATTAAGTTGTACATTTTAACATAGTTAATTGTGGTATGTAGCTGACGTTTTCCTGTGTCCCAGCCTGCCAGTGGTCAAGACAAATCCCTCTCCCCCACCAGTCCCGCAGCCGCTCAGACACAAGTAAACACACAGAGGCTTTTATTATTTACGAACTATATGGCCATTAGCTCAAGGTTATTACTGACATACTCTTACATTTAAACTAACCCATAATTCTTATTTATGTTTAGCCACATGGCTTGGTACCTTTTCCCAGTTCTGCCTTCACATCTTGCTTCTCATGGAGGTGGCTGGCAGCGTCTCCTGACTCAGCCTTCCACTTCCCAGAATTCTCCTCTCTCCTTATCCCGCCTACATTATAGTTCCTGCCTGGCTACTGGCCAATCAGTGTTTTATTTATCAGTCAATCAGAGCAACACCACAGCATACAGAAAGACATTCCCAGCACTTCCCTTTTTTTCAAAGAGGAAGGTTTTAACTTTAACATAGTAAAATTACATATAACAAAACAATGATCAAGCAAGAATTTTAGTTACAATATCTAGTCTATTTATAATATCTAGTCTATTTGTATTTGGCAAAATTAAAGAAGATATCCTATCTATTCTATACTTGTGAGTCTAAGGTTTAATATCTAACTTGTCTTTTATCATAACTAAGGAAATTATAACTATCTATTTTTCAACTACATCAAAGACATCAGAAGGATATAATATTACCTGAGAAATGGGAGAAGGATGCAAGCAACTTTCGGGAGTCTTGCAAGAGTAGACAGAGACTGCTCGCAGCCTGGACAGGCATCCAAAGTTCCTCTGTAAAGTTGGAGCATCTGTCTTTAGCCCACAGGCCTAGGGTCTCTCAGTCACTTCTCTCTGTGTCCTGTAGAATGTCTGGCAGTTTCCTCTGCGAAGCAGGAACCTGAAGGACCATTTTGCCAAGCAAAGTTCAGTGGTCACCTTCCTATGGATCCTGCATGTCCAGTCAATCAAGCAGTCCAGGCAAGAACAGTTTTTTGCCCAAATGGCTATTTTTGTCAAGAAGAAGATAAATTCCATATGGAGTTTCTTTGACGCCCATTTTTCTTTTTAAAGTAAATCAATGTTGCCAGAAGCAGACGTGTCTCACTGTCCAGAAAGTCTAAATTATGTGTGTAGGGGGAGGATTTTCAGTAAATTATCAAGTATTAAAAGTTAAATATTTTTTCTTTCAATTTGTAAATTTGGTTCATTAGTTGTACTATAGTAAGCCAAAAAATTCTAATGTTTATCACATTCTTAGGAAAAGGTTAAATTGACCGTGGTGCAAAGAATTAGAGCTTGCCATGTTACTTGTGCTTAGTGTTTAACTACAGACACTTTTCATTCATTCAATTTAGAATGAACTTGGCTGAAACATGAGCCATATATGACACAACAAATCCAAGTGTTTTCAACCTGTGTCAAAGCTTCTAAATACACCCCTAAAATGTTCTTTGAAAGGTATACAAGAATGAACGATAGGATTAAATCTGTCTGTTTTATTACTGAATTTTTAACAGAAGCTTGGTTTCCAAGTATTTTATCTATATTCCTGACTGTGAGAGCAGAACAGCAATCAGTCAAAAGAAATGTTTATGGAACACCTACTGAGTGAGGACCACTTTAGTGATACATCAAATGGCAAACAGAAAAATTGGTACCCACTGAGAACAGCTATGGCTTAATACTGTGATGATGACCCAGTCCAACTGCTTAAAAGAACATCCCAATTTGTGCAGGGTGTGTGATTTGGGGCTGATCACCTGCCAGTCTAAACCTCAATATCTTCTGCTGTGAATGATTGATTGATAAATAAAACACCCATTGGCCAGTAGCCAGGCAGGAAGTATAGGTGGGACAAAGAGGGAGGAGAATTCTGGGAAGTGGAAGGCTGAGGGGAGGAGACACCAGCCTGCTATCCAGGGAGCAGCAGGTAACGTCAGCATGGAACACATGGCAACATATAGATTAACAGAAATGGGCTGAGTTTAAGTGTAAGAGTTAGACAGTGGTAGGCCTGAGCTAATGGCCAGGCAGTTTAATTAATATGAACTTCTGAGTGATTATTTTATAAGCAGTTGTGGAGGTCCGTGGGGCTGGGCAGGGCTGGAGAAAAATCCAGCTACAATTTTCATCCATATGTTAGTTCTAATGTTGGCATTATATGGCTATTGTGAAGAAAAATATGATATTGTACACATGACTAAACAGTAACTGGGACCTAATAAAGCCTTGGTAAGTTTCTAATGCCTATTTAATCTTGACAGCTACCAAAGCCTGCTGGATCAGAAGTAAACTGATTAACCTTCAAAATGAGCTTCATCAGCAGAGAGAGAAAGAGTACTATACAACTACAGGAGCTATGGTAGGTCCACAAGGTGGGACAGCATGGGAAGAGAGAGAACATCATCCCAGAGGGGGTATGACAAGCCGGGAGGTAGGAGGCATCACATACAACATAAAAATACTAATAGAATTATTTAAAGGGAAGAGTAGGTATGACAGCTGATATGGATAGTATGTGATGGGGACTTGAATAGGAAGAGAAGAGAGTAGAGACAGCACCCTAGATCAGGCCAGTCAGAGATGAAGATTGAGAGCTGAGAGAACCCATACTTTTATCATTTTCCTAGTTGGTGGGAAGCCAGGCCACAGTTAGATGCCTGTTCAGGAGCAGACAAGAGTAGTTTGTTCAGTATCAGAGATAAGCATATTCAAATTCCTGTTATTTCCATAGAGCTAAGAGACCAGAGGTGTAGCTTGATTTCTGAGAAAGAGGTGGTAAGGGCAGGTAGGCAGGCTGGCACAGCCAGACTGTCAGCAGATAAGTGTGTACACACACACACACACACACACACACACACACACACACACACACAGACAGACATACACACACAGACATACACACACACAGTGAACTATTATACCTGTTTGCTCACACCAGAACTAGACATTTGCCCAGCCTTCCTTTTAAGGAACTGATGACTCCTTTTCTCTCTCTCATATAAACAGATCCTCTCTAGGAAGAGAATAGACAGATCTTCCAGTGTCTAGACCTCTTTAGAATGTGAAAAAAAAATGGCTTCAAAGTAAAACAATACCCTTATATCTTTTCAGTCTCCTTAGCTTTCAAGGATTTTCCTTTTCAACTCTCCTCTCAGAAGTCATCGACCATGAAGACACACAAGTATTCAATGTGACTATGAACAGGTTTATGTCCAATAACTATTAAAGGCCACTGTCATTCCTTTGACTTCTATCAGTGCATCATAAGGATAACAGCATACGCTCCATGTTCTGTCTCTCAAAGAAAGGAAGAGGAGACGGGGCTTGGGGATGCCACCCATCCTTTACAAAACAAGCACATTCCACAGCTCTTGATTTTCTTTCACTCCTTCAGGTACCTTCACACAGGTTTCTCCACCACTGAGAGCCTTGATCCCCAGACTGTGTAAGTACCAAGAAAATTGTCACACAGTAATGTGAGTGAATTGAGAGTATCCCTTAATAATGAATTGTGTCTTCAATACTAGTTGAAAACATGCCTTTAAAAATACATCTGCAGGCCGGGCGGTGGTGGCGCACGCCTTTAATCCCAGCACTTGGGAGGCAGAGCCAGGCGGATCTCTGTGAGTTCGAGGCCAGCCTGGGCTACCAAGTTAGTCCCAGGAAAGGCGCAAAGCTACACAGAGAAACCCTGTCTCGAAAAAACCAAAAAAAAAAAAAAAAAAAATACATCTGCACTAGGCAGTGGTGGCGCATGCCTTTAATCCAAGTACTCGGGAGGCAGGGCCAGGTGGAGTTCTGTGAGTTCGAGGCCAGCCTGGGCTACAGAGCGAGATCCAGGACAGGCACCAAAACTACACAGAGAAACCCTGTCTCAAAAAACCAAAAATTAAAAAAATAAAAATACACCTGCATCCAATATGTTTGAAAGATGCTGTGGCACACATCCTCCAACCTGTATATAAAACTGCTCTGCAAGAAATTCTGAAGGATGTTAATTGATTGTTTTCAAAATTTCAACTGTAAGGAAGTAAATTTAAAGAATAAATCTCCAGCAATGAGGTCTCCAATTCTTCGGCAGATTAAAAGAAGAGCTAATTGACAGAAAGGCCCCCATGTAATCACTTGATACTGGAGAAGACAATTCTATAGACTTCAGCAATATGAACATAGGATAAGTATAGATATATCTCAACAAAGCTTCATAGACAAATCTTTTTAAAAGAAACTATCAACCAAGGACATAGCTCATCTAGTAAAGTCCTTGCTGTGCACAAACATGGGGAACTAAGTTTGATCCCAAGAATCCATGAGAAAGAAGCTGGGCATGGTGTGGTGATGGCATGGTGGGGCATTGCTTGTTATTACAGCTTTGGGGAGGCAGAGACAGGACAATCCATGGGGCCCATCTAGCTAAATAAAAGAGACACAGACCAATGAGATCATGTCTCTCAAACATGATGGTGAGCCCTGAGCAACAACATCTGAGGTTGTCCTGGACAGCACATATGCATGCATACTCCTGCAGACATACAATCTGTCTTAGTCTCTGTTTTATTTCTGTGAAGAGACATCACGACCATGGCAATTCTTATAAAAGAAAACATATAATTGGGAGTATGCTTATAGTTCCAGAGGTTTTGTTCGTTATCATCTTGGTGGGGAGCATGGCAGAAGACAGGCAGACATGGTTCTGGAGAAGGTGCTGAGAGTTCTACATCCTGATCCATAGGCAGCAGGCAAAGAGAGAACTGGGTCTGGCATAGGCTTTTGAAACCTCAACACTTACCCCCCAGTAACACACTTCCTCCAACAAGGCCGCACCTCCTAGTCCTTCTCAAATAGCTTCACTCCCTGATGACTAAGCATTCAAATACATGAACTTATGAGGGCTGTTCTTATTCAAACCATCACCCAACCCCTTACTAAGATGTACATGTGTATGTGTATGAGCATACACACACACACACACACACACACACACACACACACACACACACAATGTACTATGCACCATACATTGTATTTAACATAGAAAAGGCAAAGAATCTTAGGACACACAGAATCTTTGAGATTTCTGACATATCTTTCCTTAAGATTTGTCCTGAATGTTAATCAAACCACCTATAAATACTGCATGAAGTCTCAGAACAATTCTATCTAAGCCCTATTTATGTCATTTGTGTTAAATAAATCAATCTCCTTGGTTTGCTGAAGGATAAAAAGAGAAATTTAATTTCTGTCAAACCCATTAGATATCCTTTCTCAAATATCCTTATCAGGTCCACTGAATCTATAAGTTTATTACTTTCCCAATCTAGTTATCTCTAAAGGGGTAATGATTCCTTTTCTCCCGTTCTTTCTCTTCTTTTCTTTTGCTAGTAAAGCAGAAGTCACCATGACAAATTGTTTTAAAGCAGGCATAGAAAAAAGAAAAATCCCCCAGAGTATTAGTTCTTAGTAAAGCTTTTATGTGCTTCTTTGGTTATGCTTGCTCTTCATGAAGTAGGCAGAACTTTGATGTCTATGCTTCTATTAGTAATCCAAGAGGTGTTCACTGAGCTTTTTTCAGTGTGGCGCACTGTGCTTTGCAACAGAACAAGGCTTCGGAGTCTCCTTGAGATGACAGAAAAATCAACAACAACAACAACTCAGTGCTTCCCCCAGTCAATGACAAGGGCATCAGCAAAGAACAACAGCAGAGGGAATGTTTGGCAATCCTGACTCCTGCCTTAGAAAAGAGAAAAAGAGCCTTAGAGGAAGACCACGTGTGCATCACTCAGAACTGCATCACACTTTCCCTCTGCTAAAGTAAGAAAAAGATCATAGTTGCATATTAATACATAGATAATCTATACGATTTTGAGGAAACATGGGTGAATATATAGCTGTCTGGTTCTAGGAGACAATTTCTTTAAATCCTTGTATTAAGGATTTAAGGTAAGCATGGTACCTCAACATCAGAAACCCCGATAATGCTTGCCTATTTTAGGTTATCCTCCTTCAGATGTCAGTGGAAGTGATGCTGCCCTAGATACATTAACAACTATTCTAGGATCTCATTTTACTCTAAACTTAGCAATTTGATGGAGTAGCATGAACATCTGATACCCAAGAATTATTCCTGCCATGAGTGGTCTTTTATCTTTTTCTATCAGACTCTTTTCTTAAAGGGATATTTTGCCTTGACATTTCAAAGCAACAATAAAAATACTTTTAAAATTTTAAGAAAAGAGATCAGAAATATCAATTAATTAAAATATTATTACCTAGTTGATAATGTTTTCAAAAGTAAATATATCTAAAAAGTTACTGGAGGGGTTGAATAAGGCATACTCATTAAACCCTGCAGCAGGTGGGGCTCCCCAGATGGTTCAGTGGTTAAGAGCAATGGCTTAAAGAGGACCTGAGTTTGTTTTCCAGCATCTACACAGTGGCTCACAGCTACCTGTAACTCCTGTTCCCGGGGATCTGATGTTCTCTTCTGACTTCCATAGGGACGAAGAACACATGTAATGAACAGACATATGTAAAAGGCAAAAAAATAAAAAAAATACAATAAAAGTAAAAATAAAGAAGATACAACAATTTAAACAATGAAGAAAACCCTGCTCTTTGACTTGAATTGGGATTCTTAGGCTCTTGCAGTTACTGAAATGTGGTATTAACACTAATCAGATGTAGGTGAGATATTCACATGCCTGCTCTTTGTTCTGCTCCAGTATCAGTTAAATATTTAACCAGAGGAAAGAAACTTGAACTCTGAGAAAGAGGAATGAGAGAGTTCTTACGAAGGTAAGAGGAGGATAAAGAAATTCCCTGACTTCCTGAACCTCTGTGCACAGCTAGTATTAATATGCACATGTGCATTTTCAGGGAGCGAGCCCCTAAATTACCTTAGAATCTCTTCATTCCCCAAAAGTTAATGACAACAGTACCAGATGACCACTAACATTTCTTTGGCTCTAAATGCTTTGAGGCTGTGATTTTTTTTATTTAATATTACACATTAGCCATGGATTCCCCTGTCCTCCCTCCTCCCGTGCACCCCACCCCCGCCTGCTCCCCCAAGCCATCCCCCCATTCCCATCTCCTCTGGGGCAAGGACTTCCCTGGGGATTTAGCTCAACCTGGTAGATTCAGTCCAGGCAGGTCCAGTCCCCTCCTCCCAGGCTGCACAAAGTGTACCTGTGTGGGCCCCAGGCTCCAAACAGCCAGCTCATGCACTAAGGACAGGTCCCAGTCTCACTGCCTGGGTGCCTCTCAAACAGTTCAAGCTAATCAACTGTCTCACTTATCCAGAGGGCCTGATTCAATTGAGGGCTCCTCAGCTATTGGTTCATAGTTCATGTGTTTCCACTAGTTTGGGTATTAGTCCCTGTGCTTTTTCCAATTTTGGTCTCAACAATTCTCACTCATACAGTCCCTCCTCTTTCTCACCGATTGGACTCCTGGAGCTCCACCTGGGGCCTGGCCGTGGATCTCTGCATCTGCTTCTATCAGTTATTGGTTGAGATTTCTAGCATGACAGTTAGGGTGTTTGGCCATCCTATCACCAGAGTAGGTCAGTTCGGGCTTCCTCTCGACTGCATTGCCAGCCGTCTATTGTAGAGGTATATTTATGGATTTCTGGGGACCTCTCTAGCACTTCGCTTCTTCCTATTGCCATGGGGGTCTTCATTTATTATGGTCTCTTTTTCCTTGTTCTCCGTCTCTGTTCTTGATCCAGCTGGGGTCTCCTGCTCCCCTAAGCTCTCTTTCCCTCGACCCTTGCCCTTCATTAATGCCCACCCCACTCCCCCACGTCCAGTTTGCTCATGTAGATCTCATCCATTTCTCTGTCCTTGGGCAATCCCTGTGTCTTTCTTAGGGTCCTGTTTTCTAGGTAGCCTCCCTGGAGTTGTGAGTAGGAGTCTAGTCATCGTTTGTTTTACATCTAGTATCCTCCCATGAGTGAGTACATAGCCCACATCTGACAGAGGGCTGATATCCAGAATATATAAAGAACTCAAGAAATTAGACATCAAAATGCCCAACAATCCAATTAAGAAATGGGCTATAGAGCTAAACAGAGAATTCTCAAGAGAGGAAGCTCAAATAGCTGAAAGACATTTAAGGAATTGCTCAACATCCCTAATCACCAGGGAAATGCAAATCAAAATGACTCTTAGATACCATGTTATACCCATCAGAATGGCTAAGGTAAAAAACACTGAAGACAGCTTATTCTGGAGAGGATATGGAGCAAGGGGAACTCTCCTCCACTGTTGGTGGGAATGCAAGCTTGTACAGGCACTTTGGAAAACAATATGGCGCTTTCTTAGAAAATTGGGAATCAATCTCCCCCAAGACCCAGAGCTATACCACTCTTGGGCATATACCCAAAAAATGCTCAATCATACCACAAGGGCACATGCTCAGCTATGTTCATATCAGCATTGTTTGTAATAGCCAGAACCTGGAAACAACCTAGATGCCCTTCAACTGAAGAATGAATAAATAACATGTGGTACATATACACAATGGAGTACTACTCAGCAGAGAAAGGCAATGACATCATGAGGTTTGCAGGCAAATGGATGGATCTAGAAAAAATCATCCTGAGTGAAGTAACCCAGACTCAGAAAGACAAACATGGCATGTACTCACTCATAGGAGACTGTGATTTTACAGTTGAACACTTTAGTCATATTTTCTACAAATACAGGGACTATTTGGAAGGAAATAAGACCTGTGAAAGAACTAAGGCACTTGAAGACCTGAGTTATTCTTTTTTTTTTTTTTTAGAGGAAAGAATTAGTATTTTGTTTCTCTTTCAGGGTCTTGAAAAATGAACAGAGGGGCCACCAGCCCTTTACTCATATCAAATTGATTGTTTTCACTCCAGTTTTATGTATATGAAAACATCCTCCCCATTGGGTTGACACTCATTTGTAAGATATTCTCAAAACATTTGAGGATAATCCCAGTTTCTTATCATTTTTAAGTAATAATTAAATATTTAGGTACTGGGCTTGACCCCAGGGTCCAGCGTGGTAGGAAAGTGCTATAGCACTCAGCTACTTCTCTAGTCTTCATGGTAGTTTGTTTAGGTCTGAAGTGCTACACAAAGACCCATGACCCAATTCTTCAACAACAGGTAACACTTAATACTGGAAAACACTAGAGAATAGCTCACACATTTCAACAGGATTCCTGCCCCCCTTAAAAAAATTGAATAAAACATGCTTCTTTTTACCACTGTATAATCATTCCCAGCTCTCAGATTCACAAGAGACTCTGATCCTCAAGAGGGATCTCTGGGCTTCTCAGTGTGAGCCAGATTCTGTAACAAGTAGGGAGCACAGCCCTTGATACCTGACATTATGTATACTGTTATCTATTTTGTCCCAGGGATTCCTAGGAGACATCTGGGAAGTTGAAGTTTGTTGGATAGTAACTATTCATAATAGGAAGCAGAAGCAAAGTGTGTGTGTGTGTGTGTGTGTGTGTGTGTGTGTGTGTGTGTGCGTGTGTGTGTGTGCGCGCGCACGCGCGCATGCATGGTGGGGTGCATGTGAGTGCAGGTGCCTATAAAGGCCAGAGGTATTAGTTTTCAGGCGTTGCTAGACACAGTACTCCATGACAAAATAGACTTGACCTCTCCAGAGCTGGAAGTGGTCTTGAGCCATCCAATGTGGATCCTGGGAATCAAATTTGGGTCATCTGCACTTTTAACCTCTGAGGCATCTCTCCAGACCCTTAGCAGGAGAATTTTGAACTACTGGACTCTGGCATGTGAGGGGGGTGTGCGACAAGAGAGGAAAAAAGAATTTTTTTATTTTTATGTGAATTCTGTCATAAAGGTGAAGGAATTGATTACAATTGATTAATTTTGCTTTAATTTCCATTGTTCGATTCTAATTCCCTGCTTCTTTTGATTTCCCAGCCTCCTCTGTGGGTATAATTTTATCTCAAAGTGTGGCATCATCCTCTATCAGCTATCTCCTGAGTTCTTATTCTGGGCATGCTGAGTGTCTAGGCTTCCTGCTTCCTCTGTGACCCCCACACCATTCATGCCCTTCCTTACCTGCCTGGAATTTCTACACAAAATTGGTTCTGGAAGTCCAATATCACTTTCTCCACTGTTGGGTTGAGAGTTGTAATAGAAAGAGCAGAGCTTTTAAGGTACTTTTTCTAAGAGGCTCTGATTTGGATATCTAACTTCTCTTACTTTAAGGTGGGGTCTTGTAAATGTTATTTAATGCTCTGAGTACGGTACAAAGGCAGAGCATACCAACAAATTCTCAGGTCTACTTTCTCACAGAATATAAACTGGGACCCTCTTTATGCCACTGTGTCTAACACAAAATCTAATTCCCCCAAATCTATGAATGAACAATTGTTGAGCAGAGAGACCTCAACATCTTAGTAAAGTGAGGAGTAATCATTTTGTCATGGCTGTGGTGGGATGGTCTGTATGTCAAATGTGTTGCTCTGATTGGTAAATAAATAAAACACTGATTGGCCAGTGGCCAGGCAGGAAGTATAGACAGGACTAACAGAGAGGAGAATTGAAAGAACAGGAAGGTGGAGGGAGACAATGCCATCTGCTGCCATGACAAGCAGCATGTGAAGATGCCGGTAAGCCACAAGCCATGTGGCAAGGTATATATTTATAGAAGTGGATTAATTTGAGATATAAGGACTAGATAGCTAGAAGCCTGAGCCATTAGGCCAAACAGTTTAAATAATATAAGCATCTGTGTGTTTATTTTATAAGTGGGCTGTTGGACTGCCAGGGTTTGGCAGACCCAGAGAGAAAACTCTCCAACTACACATGGCATTGTAGAAGATAAGTGTGTTTATTCATTCTTTCAGCAAATATTAATTGCTGAAATTACCCACTGGCTGGCTAGGAAAGTGGTCAGAGAGACAGTATGTGTAAGATTAATTTTTGCTTCTTTCTCTCTTCTGACTTTTTCGTAGTAGGTACCAGAGGCTTCCACTTGGGTCCTAGCATGACTCCTGGCCGCCTTTTCTACCCTGCCTTTTCCCAACTGAAATTCATGTTACCTGTGCTCAACACAGGGCAATGGACAACACCTGAGCTGTCATGGATGGAGAACTTGCTTTGTTTTCTCCCCTTCCCATGCAGGACAGCTCTCCAGATGGCCTTTGACTACCCCTTTCACATGTTTGGATTTCCAGAATCATCATAGAATGTGTTGGAAATGCAAGATCCTAAGACAAAATGGAAGCTGATTAGGAAAGCCCAGGCTATATCTCAGTCCTCTCTTAGAAACTAGATATCCTGCATGCTCTAGCCTAGTATGCTGAGCTAGTGGGATATAAAGCTCGGTAGACTGCCTTTGGAGTTCCCTTAGTTACCTTCAAGACAGACATGCACAAGTGCTGTGCCATGTGGCTCCTGCTAATTCTTTGAACAATGAGGAATGGGCTTGTGAGTCCTAGGCTTATGTTCCTTGGTGTTGGTTGTGTATTTGTAACAAATTTGATTGCAAGTAACGTAGTTGTATGTGTTCTGTACCTCTGGTTTCACTACAGCTGTTAGCCCATGTGCAGTGAGCTTGTTATGTACCATGCGGTTGCTTTCACAGTGAAATTGTAAGGTTGGAGTAGATGGCTCTTAACTTGGAGGTAGGATGCATTGCATTGACCAGGTCTGTGTTTCTGTGGTCATGATTTCTTGGGGACTAACATATAACATTCCATGAAACAAGGAAGGTGAAGTAGTTGCTACCAGGGGTACTTTCTACTAGGGTCATTTGTTTAGGAAATTATTAGCAGAATTTATTCAGAGTATCTTATGTCTTCTCTAAATGGACTGAAAGCATACCACAGCCACATGCTTCCATATCCCTCCCATGCCTAGAACTCTCTCCATTAATATAGCAAGTCCTTGTTATCTAATGAGGAAGAGGAACACGAAGTTTTCAACTTCTTTAATAGACTATAAGAAGACTTAAAAAGCAAAAAAAAAAAAAAAGGAATCCATTTGGTCAAGTCTTAAAAATTCAATTTAGAGTATACAAATATAATTTATTCTAATTCTGTTAAAATATTCCAGACTAATTATATTGTATCTATGATTTTATACCTAAATCAAACACTGGCAATATCATTTCATGGAAGAAATGTACAATTGGAACATCTTGGAATTACTTTATGACAGCTTTATAACTTTCTTAGAATGTAAGTCAATCAATTTCAAAATAAGTTTCCACATTTGTATCTTCATGACCAAAGCAACTTGAGAAGGAAATGGTTTAATTGGCTTACACATTCAGCACACACAGTCGATGGCAAAATTCTGTTTCTGGATTATTCCCCATGACTTGTTCAGCTTGCTTTTTTATATAAGCCAGGACCACCTGTTTAGAGGAGGCACTTTACACAGTGGGCTGTGTAGACAGAAATTTCCCTGGTCCTGTCTTGCCTAGCAGTCTGGATGAATCTCTCCCACCCACGATCCCACAGCTGCTTATAAAATAATTACATAGAGGTTTATATTAATAACAAACTGTATGGTCTGTGGCTTCAGCTTCTGGCTAGCTAACTCTTTCATCTTAAATTAATCCCCATTCCTATTAATCTATGTGTTGCCACATGGCCGTGACATTGCTGGTCTGCTGGCATCTTGTTGCTCCTTTGGAGGCCACTGGTGTCTCTCTACTCCACCCTTCTTCTCTATCTGTGCTTGGATTTCCCACCTAGCTGTAAGCTTTCATGCTATAGACCAAAACAGCTTTATTTATTATTCAATGGAAGCCACACATATTCACAGTATATGGAAAGATATCCCACAGCAGGGCTGGGCTTCTGCACATCAATCATTAATCATTAAAATGTCCTACAGACTTGCCTATAAGCCAGTGTGATGGAGACAATTTCTCAATTGAGATCTCCTCTTCCCAGATGACCCTAGCTTGGGTCGAATTGATCAAAAACTAACTAGCATATGGGGGAATTATAAATTAAGAATATATGACTGTGGGGAAACAAGCTGGAAATAGATTTACTAAACACAAACATGTTGATATTAAATATACAGCCTCAGTATGTCAGAGTGAAAGGACACATTTTTATAGGAATTTTAATGTTATATAATAATAATAAACCTGTCTCCAGGTTCCTGCCCTGGCTTTTGCTTATGGTCTTTATCACAGTAATATATATATAAAGAAAAACTAAGACACATCATACAGAAACTTAATTGGAACTGAATGGTCAATCATTTGGCTCTGGAGAAAATGTACTTTTAAATCCACAGAGAGTAAAATAAAATAAAAGCATTATAAAGTCTAGATCAAAGAAACGTATAATAAAAGAATATAGAACCATTTTTACAACAAAATATGATTTCCACCATGCATCCTTGGGCACAGTCCTCTATATCTTTCAGTCTTTTCATATACCTATAAACTCTGAAAGCAAGCCTACAGAATAAGGTCAGGGGTAAGGGCATGAAGAAGGGTAGCTGGGATGGAGCCAGCCTTTGCCTAGTGACCCTTATGTTTATCAGCTCAGTTACTGGAACTTTTTCCCTGTCTCAATGAATTGTGCCTATGGATAGGAGCCTGAAAAAGGAAAACAAGCATCTTGAAAACAGACTGTGTGGCAGCCCTTGGGCTGAGCTACACAGAACCGGAGGAATTCAAAACAAGGATTTCATGAGAGCCTCAAGGAAGCAGCCCAAGCGCTCAGAGCACTCCAAGTATTTTTTTTCCATTAAAGGTAATATCTGACACCATTCATCTTCTACTTCCTATGGGGCCTCTGCCTCCGTATCTGTTATCTTTGGCCCAACTGTAGAGGTGTCAGTGATTTATCAAGCTGTTACATCTTGTTTATCCTTGTAGGGGAAGAGGTTTGGGCCATAGCTTGTTTCACAAACACTAAATCTCTGAAACATGCATTTTAACCTGTTTCACTCAATTAAGTGTATGGTGTTCTGGGACTATGAAATGTTAAGCCTGTTATCATTGCATGATGTTAACATGCATATAAAACATGTATGCTTCACTCAAGTAAGAAAGCATTTGTTCTCTGTAAATCTATTTCAGACTTGTTCTTCCACTGTTGATTTTATAAATGCCTATTCAATTTAGTTGTGTTCCTCACACAGTTTTAATTGTTGATAACTAATATTTCCTGAGATATTCATTAGACTAATATTATTTGATTTGCTCATTTATAGTATCATATGTTCAGCCTTATCACTCTATGGAACAGTTCTTCCTTCCCAACTTTTTTTCTCTATTTCAGTGCAATAATGAATGAAATTATTGCTGACTTAAAAAAAAATTCCATTTGTCTTCCCTATATTTCCAACCCAAATTAATTAAAAGAATGAGATGAAATAATTTGTCAATAAATACTGAGTGAATGATCAGCCTAATTTTCGAAGGGACACCATGAAAAGAGTCACTGAGACTAAAATGAG
This sequence comes from Peromyscus maniculatus bairdii, assembly GCF_049852395.1. Classification (NCBI taxonomy): domain Eukaryota; kingdom Metazoa; phylum Chordata; class Mammalia; order Rodentia; family Cricetidae; genus Peromyscus; species Peromyscus maniculatus. Next base: position 33,881,094 of record NC_134868.1, on the reverse strand, counting down.
TCAGGAAAGAAAGTGGTGGGCATTTTTTCAGAAGCAGGATGGCTCCATATCTAGCTTCTATAAATCAAAATATCCTCAACATCTCTGCTCTGTGTCCTTGTTATCAAAGCTGTGCTCATGCCCAGAATCAGCTTCTCCCAGATTGCTAACGACTGGAAAACACAGTTCATGACATTTTAGGTCTTAGTGGATAACGGATTTGGTAACTGGGTCTGTCTGGTAAGCAGAGGACCACATGTAGGTCAGTGGATGGGTGCTTGCTAGAAAGTAACACTCATACTAACTCAAATTCAATGAACTAAAAAGATACTTCATTATGTGGCCTCCAGATTGTTTCCCCTTTTGACTTTTCTATCTGACCAAAACACTGTTATTTTTATAGTTTGTTAAATAACTTGCTAAACACATTAAGTATTGGAGAAATGCTATGTGTTAAGTACTAGTCTAGAGGCTGGGATATATTAATTAACCATCGGAGACAAAAATCTTTGGTTTTACTGACCTCATTTTCTAGAGGAAAATGAAGTCGGTAATTATTTGATGGAAAACAGCAAACATTTATTGAGCTACACACAGAAACACACAAACCTGTACAAATGAGGTTGCCTCACTTTACAGCTAATTTTGGTCAAGGCCAAAGGACAGGAAGTGTGTCCAGAAACTGAACCAAGTCCACCGTGACTCCAAATCCTGAGTTTTAACTACAACGCTTGAGTACTTCTCAGACCAGCGTTAGCTGACTTTCTTATCTGTGCCTTCCTGACATTCCGCATTGACTTTGCTTCATTTTGCTGTTAGCATGCCACTTCTTGCTTGCTGCTAATGTAGACTTCCCAATACATTCTTAAGACTTTTAGGAACTTCTCATTGATTGTCCTTTGAAAGTATCATCTGTGTCCTCAAAGGCTCTTCAATATCACTCCAATCAGTGTTTTTTATCTTATTTTCTATAACCACCACATTTAGGAATTCCACTCAGAATTGACCATTCTTCATCTTCTCTAATAGAGGAAGATAATTTTACCTGGTATAGTCTTGTTCATATATGCATAATATTTAAATGTAAAGGCCTGTTTAACTGCCACCATTCTATGGAAACTTCCACCATCTTGGTTCACAGTGACTTCTGCAGTCTCCCCTGTGCTACAATTTATTAGGTGACTGCTTTGATATTGTGATTCATTTTCTAAGATTCTATTTTAGAAACAATAAGATGTAAAACTGTATAAGTCAGACTTGGATCATGACGGAAAGGCAACATGAACTGCCAAAGCCCACGACTGACCTGTGAATTTGTCGTTGCACTCAAATGTTTTTAGCCTTGGGAAAGTTGTTTCTTTCTTACTTTTCCCCCTTCATTTTTCTTAGACACCCAATGCTTACAGTTCTACCTCACCACAACCCTTCTTTGCATTGAAGCCACCACGTCATGTCAGGTCACCCTGGTACCAGTTGAAAGACAGTGCAGTGTGGATAAATAAGGTCATGGGAAAATCATAGTTCTCACTTAGTCTTTCATCATTAGCATCTCCAATGTTAGTTCACTATTTGTTCTAATGAGCCTCACCCTAATCCTATCCAATCAACCCCGTTCTTTGTAAGTGCACCAAACTCACCAGTAATCTAGTTCAAGTCTCATTATCTTGGCCTTTAAAAAGAGAGTGAACATTCACTTTTAATAATCTATATAAGTTCTTGTTTTTACTCTGCCTTTACACAAACACCCAAAGGAAATGAATGTTCGTTTTGCTATAGATTAAAATTAAAAGATAGGAAATTGACAATTTGTACTTATAGTATAGCAAATAATAATGTTTTGGGAATTTTACACATACTGATTGAATTATCACTATGATCAGATTCAATGGCTATTATTATTATTTCCATTTTATTGTTTTGGAAATGAGGGTATTAATGGATTAGGAAATTTGTCCTGAATTTTATAAGTATTAAGCAAAAAAATAAAATTTCAGTTTTCTGCTCTTATGTTATGGTTCTATATACTACAATTGTCCAGAAAAATGAAGGAAGCTAAGTCTATCATTAGAACTTTAGAGGACAGACAAGCTATGCCCAGGAAGCTTCCTTGAGTAAGTAACAATCAGAGGTATTTACATACTGCTCTCTGAGAGAGATGTCCTTGCTATTGACCTTGCTGGAGGATTCCATCATGCCATGGGATATTGTAAGGCATGAGAAAGTGACAGTTCTACTTCTAGTTTTAAAACAGACAGCACAGACACAAATAAAACCATCCCCATGTACCATTCATGAGAGGTTGAGTTTTTAGTACTCTGTGACTACATATTTTATTTCAGGTAAATTGTGGGCCAAATAAGCTTTTCTTGTGGTGGTGGTGATAAAAGCTACCTATGGAAAATGCCCTTCACAATACAAATATTCTGAAAAATTAGCAATGCCCTTTTTGTTTCTCCTTTTAAAATTCCACTATGGGATTTTAAGCAGAGCTGACCTTATTCAATATTGCTGGCTGGTTTTGGATTTGATGGAGACAGCTGCTTCTCCAGTTGAACTGACTTCCTGACCCTTAGCTTTGCCACAATTTCACAAAGATGCCACCTCTTGCTAAGAGCCCAAGTAAGAGACTATGCTCTATAAGAAAAATTAATTTTAAGTATATTCTTCGGGCATAAGATTCTGCATCTTCCTTAAGTTTGTCACTCAGAAAAGACAATTTTAGCACTATAGAGGGCATCTCTCTAATCTAGCCTTAACCTTGGTTCATATGTCAACTTTGCTCAAGACTGCCCCTTGTGGACAGGACAAGGAAGACAGGTGCAAGTGCTGATAAAACAGTGAGTCTTTTCTATGGCACAATTTTAATCATTTATCCCTCCAGTTTAGGGTATGAACATACAAAAATCACTTAAAATATTTTCATGGTCTTTTTCTCCAGTCACTAACAAGCAATTTAATTGTCATCTAGCAACAGATGTCTAACTAAGAAAATAAAAAGATGGGATAAAAGACCTTGAAGCCATTACTTCTTATTTTTCAGATAGGAAAAAAATATTCATACATATTCACATATGAATAAATTATTACTTTTACATAAATATAACAGCAAGAATTAGAAAGCAGCAAGAAACTTTTGCTAAAATTTGCATATGAAAAGACACATCAGGCAGTTTTGTTCTGAACTCAATGTTCTTAATGCAGTAATAGATCATATTAATGTTACCTTTATATAGCCAACTGGACACAGACATATTTAACAAAACTTCCTAATAAACACAAAGGATAAATAAATAGTAGACATAGTCATTTTCTTCATTTATTGCTGTACATGATCTTCATTTAGAGCAACCACACCATGGTAATAATATAATGATCGTAGAAACCTCACTATGGAACAAATGAGACAGTTCACATCTTAATATATGAACAGCATATATACTTACCTTCTTTTTTGCTCTACACAGTATGATAGAAGCTTTTGTTGCATTTGAAAACCAGAATAATAATAATAATAAAAAAACAGAAAGAAGTGGTCTAAGCTGGGCGATGGTGATGTTATGCCTTCAATCCAAGCACTCAGGAGGCAGAGGCAGGTGGATTTTTGTGAGTTTGAGGAGAAAAGACATTGATGTTCTTACTCCGTGCTGAACACTGCATGCCACAATATTGACCCACGAGGCAAGATGTACCAACTGGTGTAATAAAGGCATAATGTGCAGCCAACTGTTTTCTGGTTGGATTTGATGTCTGCTCCATGCTCTCAACTCTTACTCAGGAGCAACAAGCACTCTACCATGTATAGTGTTCTCATCTATAGTGTTCTCACTATATGTCACTAGCATTATTCAGGGCACCGGTTTATTTGCAAGACTGCTACTTGAGTGCTAGCCATCTGAAGTTATGGTCTGTATTCGAGAGAGAGAGAGAGAGAGAGAGAGAGAGAGAGAGAGAGAGAGAGAGAGAGAGAGAGAGAGAGAGAGAGAATGAGAATCTGTGTCTGTATGTCTCTATGTGTATTTATTTCCTAAGATACACGAATTTATGCATCTTAGGAAAGTGCTTTGTCACTGATATGCATCCCCTCTCCTCCTCTTTATTTTGGAGAGAATTTTGTTAAGCATTTCAGTCTGATTTGAACTCCTAAGAGTTCCTTCTCCTGCAGCAACTTTAGTGTCTGGGATTATAGGCATGGGTCACCATGCTCAGCTTCATAAAACATATTAGAGGGATTAAAAGGGTCTGCCATTGACTTAACCATTTTCATTCATTTCATTAGAATTGGAGGATGGAGGAGTGAACAACATGGATCCAGTTACAGTATTCACCTGGTCACAATCATAATCCTCTGAAAGCAATCAAATTTGAGTCTCAGAAATGCATACCATCTATTTGTTTTTTAGCAACTCTAACAGGAATAAAATGTGTTTTTTTTTTTTTAAAAAAACTGATGTCTTAGAATTGTGAACATCAGCTCTATTATTAAATCAGGTCTCTGTGCTCATTCCTTGCTCATTAGCCTCTGTATTTTAATCACTTCCATTGCTGTTTTATAGAGCAACAAAGTACCCATCAACACTGGGCCTGTATCCTTTGTTACTCTCACTCATTAGTTTAGGAAGAGCATCACTGACCCTGTCCTTAAGGATCTATTTTGTGTTTATGAAAATGATTCATAAATAATGAAGTTTGGTATATTAGCATTTTAAAGCATGTAATTGTCTACTCTGCACTGCTCCGAAAAATGGAAAACCTCAGTGGAAAAAAATAACCAAGTTGTTATTAGCTCTGGTCCAGACCAGATTGCCCAAGCAGGATAAAGAGTAGTAAGAGCTATTGTGCCTTTAGATTTTTATACACGTCTCTAGGCAAGAAAGCTTGAGTGCCTTCTATTTGACATTTGATTAATGGCTATTGACATAGAGTTTTTCCTGCTATAAAATAATCTGATTCATACTAAATATATTTTAATAAATATACTAACAAATTCATAATTAGATGTATCATTAATGAAATTGCTTTTCATCTTAGACTTGACATTCAGGGGACATGTAGTAAGTACTTCTATAGTGGCTTTTTTAAATGAATCTTTCTTGGGGTGATTATATAACTTGAAAATGAACTGATAATGCAAACCTCATTTGTAGAATATTTTAATGATCAAGATACAGTTGTATCCTGTACTTTTGGGAAAAAAAATAGGTCCAAGTCTTACATTTATATAAGTTCATGTGCAAGGATCAGAATGTGCTTAGAAATTCCACACTATAGCTTTGACCTTTTTTGTGCCGATGGGTCAGGTATATCATTAATACCATGGTAACATTGAGGTACCCAGTTAGGTAACACTTAGTCATGAAGGATGATGGAAGAAGAAAACCCCAATTACAACTGTACTTCTGGAATAAACACTGTAATGGACACATGGATGCACAGATACTAATTGCTTGTTACTGATACGACAGCACAAAACACTGTCAATTTGCACTGGGAATCAATTTCCTATTTTAAAAACATCCCGCTGGTTGGACATGGGTCTGCCATTCTTCTATCCTTTTACTTATCTTCTCTAATCTTTTCCCTATTGTTTTCCTCTGTTGACTTAAAAAAAGAAGTCTAGTTTTGTGGCTCAGGCTGGCCTCCAATTCCCAGTCCTCCTGCCTCAGCCTCCCAGGCCTGAAGGCGTATGTTGGGCTGCCATGACCTATTTATGGTCTCCATTTCCTACATATTAAACACATGTTTTCTGTTAGTCAAGTTTCTCTCCTTGGATTTTTAGTACCATCTATTATTCTTTGTTTCTTCTACCATTTTTGGTAGTACCTTCAGAGATTAAACACATATCTCACCAATTTATAAATACATATAAATATGTATCTCACAAAACCTACTGTGAAAATTTTATACACAGTAAATGTCTATATTTTTTGTTTATACTATTTAATATTGAATTTGGACATAAAATTCTGTGTCATGAGTTACTATTTTTAGTAACAGTTAATAAGACTCCTTTAATGAAGCATATAGATGCATATTTCCTAATTATTATATTTGAGGCTTTGGTGTTCATTTCTTCTTTCTGCCCTGGACTTCCATCTTGGATCATTTACCTTCAGTCTAAGGGATTTCCTTTACAGTTATGGTCCTTCTGTGAAAAGGGGGTTTATTTTATTGAGTTTTGAAGTCTGTTTTTGTTAGCTATAGAAATTTAGTTTGATAGGCTTTTCTTCAGGTACATTAAAAAATAACCTTTCTGGATTTTGGTTTCTGTTGTTATGGGTGAAAAAGAAGCGGCCCAGCTTTTGTTCTTGATATCATTCACCCAAAGCCAAGTGCGGAGGCACATGTCTGTTATCTGAGTACTTGGCAAGCTGAAGCAATTGAAGTTTGACTTCGGTTCCAGCTTAGGCTACACAGCAAGACACTGTCTCAAAAAAACAAACAAGCAAACAAACAGCAACAAAACAAAACCCCAAGCAACAACCAGGACCACAATCATAAATGTTTATTTTCCTTGTGTGAGCACATCCCTGACTTTGACAAAGTTTTCTGCCCACAATATACACACTAGGGCACAACCCAGACATGTGAGCACAGCTGTCCTTACATGGAGAGCAAAGTTTCTTTCCTGCCTGTAACAGTTCATTTTGGACTTCCCTCGTCAATAAACTTAAATTTAGGGAAGGATCTGTGACTTAGTTTACCTTACATTCTCTTGCAGCAAAGGCAGCCCCATGGCACTGCATTTCCCACTCTTTCTGAAAATGGGACATTGTGGAATTTAATGACATCATGTTTCTATTATTTGACACTGAATCATGTTCAAAATATGACTGCTCAATAACTACTCAATAAGCCTGTTTAAGAATTTCCAAATGATTTGGTTAACCAAATATTCTTTTTCTTAAAAACTTGTCTGTATGTTTTATTTTCTTTCATATATTATATCCCAATCACAGTTTCCCTTCCCTCTAATCCTCCCAGTCCATTCTTTGCTTCCCCCTTCCCCAGATCCACTCCTCTTCCATTACTTAAAAAAAAAAAAAGAGTAGGCTTCTCAGGGATATCAACTGAACACGGCATAACAAGTTATAATAAGACTAGGCACAAGTGCTCATATCAAGACTGGATAAGGCAATCCAGTAGGAAGAAAAGGATCTAAGCACAGGAAAGAGTCAGAGACACCCTCACCCTCACTTTTGGGAGTCTCACAAGAATACCAAGCTTTACAACCATAACATATATGCAGAGGATCTAGCTTAGATCAATACAGGGTCTGTGTTTTGCTCCAGTCTCTATGAGCCTCTATGAGTCCTGAAAGCTTGAAGTACATTGGACCCTTCTGAGCTTTCCTGAAAGATAGAGTCTGTACAGGTAAATGAGGTTTATAACTGAAACCATACACAACTCGGGCAGATGGGACAGCTTTCTTTACTGTAGGTAATGAGTACAACTTCCATAGACAGATGGAAGCAGTGGTGAATTTCATCCCTCTCTTTGTATCAGAATCACATGATAAACCTTTGAAAGAATCAGTACCCATGATGAACTCTAGATCAGTTAAATTACAATGTCCAAGGGTCAGAAGCAGACATCAAGATTTAGCCAATGCTAAAGAGCCCCTCTTTTGAGTAGATACAGAGTTTACCTTCTCTCAAAGGTCAAAGAAACATTAGTAAACAGTGTTTGTAAAGGTGGAGATGATTAAAGATAATTGGGAAAGAATATTTGTTGGTCAGTTATTTCAGTCTGAAACTACATTTATGTGTGGATAGTGTGTCTATTAGTTACTTCTGTTATTACTCTGCCCAAAGTACCTGGCAGAAACTACTTAAGTGAGGAAGAGTTAATTTGTTTCAGGATTTTAAATGGTTCCATCCATAATGGTGAGGAGGGGAGAGCAGAGAAATTCACACCATGAAGAAAAAGAAGAGGAATAAAAACAAGTAGGACAAGCTATTGCCTCCAAGATACACCTTGTATAACTACTTCCTCCAGTTAGACTCCATCTCTATGTTATCATTAACTCTTGAAAATGCCATCACATTATTAACACTTAAGGCATTAACTCACTGATTGCATCAGAGGTTTCATGGTCTAATGTCTCAAGAATCATCCCTACAGACAGAAGCAAAATGTGCTTAACTACTGTGTTTCTTAATCTAGTCAAGTTGACAATTAAGATCAAATGTGACAGTGGATATTTCAGATAACAGGCTATTAGCTGTTAGTGCTTGGTTTCTTAGCAATCATCTTCAAATGTTTCTCTGTACATATTTTGTTTTATCATTCTTGTAAGTACACCACAGGGTAAGTTAGAGGTGACTAGAGTCACAGAAACAATTTATTGTAGCTGGAGAATTTCTCTCCAGCTCCTGCCGCCAAGTTCCGCCAGTCCCGGAACCCACTTATAAAATAAACACACAGTCTCTTACATTATTTAAACTGCTTGGCCATTAGCTCAGGCCTATCATTGTCAAATTCTCACTCTTATATTCAGCCCATTTCTATTAATCTTTACTTCGCCACGTGGCTCGTGGCTTACCGGTACTTTACATCTTCCTTGTCCTGGCGGCGCTCCAGGCAGTCTTCCCTCTCCTTCCTCCTTTCTCCATTCTCCTCTCTGTTAGTCCCGCCTATACTTCCTGTCTGGCTATTGGCCAATCAGGTTTATTTACATATAGAGATATCCACAGCAATTTATTTTCATGTATGCTTTATTTTCTATTTCTAATACCAATATATCTAAAAACTGTATTGTATGTTCTGTTTTGTAAACTTTGTGAACAAAGCAAAGTAGAACATAGTACCTAGCTCCAGAATTTTATGAAAATCTCAAAAGCCAGCCCTCTATGTCTGTGTTATTTTAATGGTAACCTAGCAATAACCCCCAGAACTGAAGAAATCACAGATGAATATATCAGATCCCCTCTCAAAAGAGTTTGAAGTAAGAGAATCAGAACAAGGTCCTCAGTAACAGAACAATAAATAAAGATGAATTTTGCTCAGTTTTCAGAACTGACCAGCTTCCCCCTTTTTCAAGTCCTAATAGTCCTATAATAAACCTCCTCTTTTATGTCACTAAATACCACCATATACTTTCCGAGGTATCTATGCTAGATTGATGTAGTTTCCTGTGATCTGCAGCCAAGAGACCCATGACAAAGATTCTCTGCTTATAAAGAGTCGAGAGTCCTCTTGAGTACCTTTTCCATTTTTTAGATTAGTGAGCTGAGACTTGAGAAGTTCAGTCAATTGCAGCTGCAAAACTATATAAAAACATACCTCACTTGAGGCTCATCATAATACTCTTTCAAGTTAATATCTTTATGCTGGAAGGAAAAATAAAGCACCAGAGGCATTAAATAATGACCATGTGATTAATACCTTAAATTACTTCCTAGTAGTGAATTTTGAGAGCTTTGGGCTGTAATTTTAATATTGTTGACCCCAGTATTCATGCTTAATCTTTGTACTAGATAAAAACTTAAAAAAAATGTAAAAGAAATTACAAAATTTGTTTACTAATTAACCATCTTGAAGACTTCTTTATCCATATCATTTCTTCTAAGTAGCCACAGATTCTGTCTAATATGCCTGATAATTCTTGTTTAAATGAAGATCAGCTTTTCTATGAGAAAGCATTTCTGATTATGCTACTTTATTTGTTAAAGAACTGAGAGAGCTGTACATAAAAATTCAGAGAACTGGATTATTAGAGGATAACAAGAATTCTCAGATATCAGAGTGATACACATGCATGATGAGTAGAAGTTCATAGCTGACCAAGGGCTAATGTAGTTATCAGTATTATTTACTATCAACAACATTTAGAATTTATAATAGGTAAAATACAGGATCAGGGAAGGGACGAGGGGTATGTTTGTTGGATGTACAATGTATGGAAGAAACTGAACTCAAAATTCCAGACAGCATGAGTGGTGTTTTCTGTTTTTGGTTGTTTTCATTCTTTTGGGGGGTCCACTGCCCAGCACCCAAGTAAATCACACATGGAGGCTTATTCTTAATTACAAATGCCAAGTTGGCTTATTTTCTAGCCAGCTTTCCTTAACTTAAATTATCCCATCTACATTTAGCCTCTGGGCTTTTCCTGTTCTCTTACTTTAGTAAATCTTACTCTTACCCCATGGCTTGCTGTGTAGTGACTGGCCCCTGGAGTCTACCTCCTCTCCTGACTCCTTTTTTTCCCCTTCAATTCTCCATCTCTTTTCTTCTCAGATTTCTCCATCTATATATTTTCTCTGCCTGCCAGCCCTGCATGTCCTTTCTCCTGCCTTTCTATTGGCTGTTCAGTTCTTTATTAGACCATCAGGTGTTTTAGACAGGCACAGTAACATGGCTTTTCAGAGTTAGACAAATGCAACATAAACAAAAGTAACACACCTTAAAATAATATTTCCCAACAATTTTCCTGTAGCCATAGCCTCCTTTCTTTAGCAAAACATCTTTATTTGATGCTCATCTTTGGAAAGACCTAGAATTGACTAGAAGCAAGTGCCAACCTTGTATCTGGATCCATTTGATAAGTAAAAATAGCATTATTTTAATTTGTAGTTTCCTTATAATGACACTGTACTTTTATTTAATTTATTATTTCATAATACATTCTAGTTTCTTGTTATATGAAATATGACATTTTATTTATTATAACTGGTTAGATGATGGAGACAATTTTAGTTGCCTGGCAAATATTATAATCATTCTAAACAGGCAAGGTATGTTACTTGGTACCATAATTTCATAGCATATGGCAAATCTACACAGTGAGAAATAAGCACCTGTAATACTAGGTACTTTTTCTGGCTGCATAATAATTGTCTCCCAAATCCTGCCAACATCTATAGTACAATTGTAGCATAAGAATTCATTTTGTTTCAAGTTATTTAAATGGGCATATATGTGGATTTTAAAGTGCATAAGTCATCAGAGGAATGAAAGATTATTTAAAAATAAATTCACTCATATTATGGAATATATATATTTTATGTTAAAACTAGCTCTAGAATAGTTACATGTAATTATGATATAGAAGGGTCCATTAAAAAGAGTTCTGCTGGAAGCAATATAGAATTGGCAAAAAAAACACTAAAATTTTTTCATTGAAATCAGTAAAAAAATCTATAAAATTATGAAAATCAATAGTTTCATAACCTTGAAAAATCTGCCAGGTCATGGAGTATTTTACAAAAGCAGTTGAATTTCAAGGAGAATAAAGCATTTTAACCTACTTTTCCCCCACACTTCTATACTACAAGATTCTTGAGAACCTATATTTTTGTGGGTATCAGAGCTGTGGAAACACTCAAGTAGCCCCTATATTGGGAGGAATAGATTTATATCCTTCTCTCACAAGCCAAGTCCTACAAATTCATTACTATTTCTCTGAATGATAGTTTAGTTCTTTTATCTGGCCTGATTCAGAACTCCCACCGATCCTCACAAATCATCAAACAGGTCTCAAGAACTGGTACTGAGTTTCTCGCCTCCAGAACTGTGACAGTAATTGCCCATGACATTAAACTTATACAATGTCATAACAGCAGTCCTAGAAAATAACTTCTACCTTGTCTTTTCAGTTAGAGATACATGGACCAAGAATCTCTTATGATCCCTCTAACATTTGATAAGAGGACCAGATTGAGAATCCAGATCATCACAGTTCTAGATTTTATTCTTCCATTGACAGTGTCTTCATTGTATTATGTCTCTTGGGCCTCATACATTGCTAACATGTTAATATTGAAACTTAGCATTTTAAGTATGTCATGAGATGAAAATAGCATTTTCAAAAACTTTTAATGTAACAGGAAACATGCATCACAGTAAGCAATGGACTAGTCTAGTTCTGTGGTGTATATGAATCTCAATGTTTAAAATTAAACATTTTACATGGATACAAAGCATCCAACCATTGCAGAGACATGAAAAGGATAAGCATACACCTCCAACAGCACAGCCCTAACATATAAGAAAAGCTGACAATATTAAAGAGTTAAAATGAAAATTTTACAATAATAATTGGTAAAGTTAACTTACTGCTTTCACTAATGGAGAGAAGAACTAGGAAAAACAACAGTAAAAACAAAGTTTTAAATAACACCAAGTAATTTAGAGGTGATAGATACCTGCGGTGTACCACTTGACAACATAGCACCCCATTTTCAAGAGCACATGGTACACTTTGAAGGAAAGACTAAGTTAGACCATAAGGAAAGTCTCAGTGGATTTTACATAGTATAAACCTTCCTGGTCAAGTTCCACTTGATTTCTTCACGTGTCATAACCAGTGTGTGTGGTGTCTTTAGCCACAGGGTCTTACTATCAATTTCCTGGGTGCAAGGTTCTTGTGCTCAAACCATATTGCATGAAAGTTTTTAAAAAATTACTATAGATATTTAAAATAAAAAATAAGTCGAGATCATAGAAAGTATGCTTCTTGAACACCCTCGCAATAGTCTGTATTGTTTCAGAGGTCTCTGAGCAATAACTCATGGGGACTTTAGGACAGAACCTACTATTGTCACTTTGGTAAACCGGCATAATCTTATGGTTGTACCCACAGATAACTGCATACTTCAGTCCTCTTCAGGGAAGCCCCTCTCTACACTAAATGGAGACCATCCTAGACAACTACAGTTGGACACAATGCAGACAATAACAGATTGTGGGGAACTCAGCCCCAGTGGTTACTTCTACATCACAGCTCTGCACCTATGGTGCAGAGGACATTGTGGAAGATGGGAGGCAGCAGGGGAGGAATGCTTGTCAAATCCAGAATACCAGGGGTCACAAAGTCTGTGGAGTAACAGTCTCCATGGCTGAGTAAACAAGACTGTGACAATGACAGTGAGCATGCAACATGGGGGAGGGGTAACTTCATGGGGTCCCAACCTCAAACAAAGACCTGCAGGTAACTAGTGGCTGCTGGAGGGAGGAGAATTAGGCCTTCCTGGTTTTCCAATGTAGAGAGGCTTCAGCTCTGAGACCGTATACAGACAAACAACAAAAGTGGGCACAGCAGGTTGTCTTTATAGATTTGTGCATACATATACACATGCATATATCTGTATGTATGTAACAGTAACAATGAAAGGAAAAGAGGCTATCAACTTTAGAGTGGGGGAACATGGGAGTCGTTGGTGGAAGGGTAGCTGGGAGGGCCCGGAGGGAGGGAAGTGATATAATTCTATGTCAATTAAAAATAATAATAAACTTATAACTGCTTAGTTGATATGAAAGTTCTTTATGTGTGTTCCTTATTTACCACCCAAATCATTGAATACTACTTTTCTCTCTTTGAATCCCTGTGTGAAATAGAGCAAATCTGACCCTTTGTTGAAACCCAAATACGTTTTGCTTCATTCTGCCTTCATATTTTGGTTCCTCTCAGATTGCCTCAAAGCCATAATCAAAATCATACTTTGCCCATTAATTCCCTGTGCTTCTCTCAGGTAAGTGCCAGTAAGGTGTATTTCACACATAGTTATAATGGAACCAGTAAGGCTTTCAGAGGTTCTCAACCTGTGGATTGTGACTACTTCAGGGGTTGCATATCAGATATCCTGTATCAGATATTTACATCAAGATTCGTAACAGTAGCAAAATTACAGTTATGAAGTAGCAACAAAATAATTTTACGGTTGGGGGCCACCACACCATGAGGAACTGTATTAAGGGTTATAGCATTAGGAACGTTGAGAATCATTACTTTAGACTCTAGGGTAATTACATATATATGCATGCTCATATCTTCACGAAATCTGTCCCTCTACTCATCAGTATTTTTTTTTTTAAAGGGTTTTGAAGCAAATAGGTATAGGAACTTCATAATAACTTTTTCTAGACTGAAATGTTTTTCTTGATACATTTTTCTGTCCTTAAAATCCCCCCTTCTCTCTCTCTCTCTCTCTCTCTCTCTCTCTCTCTCTCTCTCTCTCTCTCTCTCTCTGTCTTTCTGTCTGTCTCTCTCTCTCCATCTCTGTCTGTCTCTCTCTCCATCTTTGTCTGTCTATCTCCGTCTTTGTCTGTCTCTGTCTCTCTGTCTGTCTGTCTCTCGGTCAGTCTCTCTGTCTGTGTCTATCTCTCTGTCTCTCTGTCTCTGTCTCTGTCTCTGTCTCTCTCTCTCTCTCTCTCTCTCTCTGTGTGTGTGTGTGTGTGTGTGTGTGTGTGTGTGTGTGTGTGTGTGTTAGTAGGGATTGAACCTAGGAAGTGGGAATGTTGAACAGGCTGTCTACCACTGAGCCACATCCAAAGCTGGATGGAACCTTTGTCCTCTTAGAAAGCATACTTACTGCTACTTATTTTCCTTTTTCTTTACTCTTTCACATTTTATGAGCTCAGGCCAGATGTGCTAGAGAATGGCTTCAGGCAGGTTCTATCAAAGTTTACATTTCCATTCCCTTGACTTCTTTACAATGTTTTTGTCTTCAAGGACCCCTTTTCTTTTCTTTTCCACCCAAGTGAAATAAGCTTACACTTCACATCACATGGTCATTTCTGTTTGCATCCAGGAACCATCTTTTCTGATTCATTTGGCACTTACTTAAAAGATCTGCCTTCAGTGTGAGAAGTCTTTGTGTAGTCTAGTCTCCAGGTTAAAAACGCTGGCTATTGTGTTCTTTAATTGCACTTTCATTATGTCACTTCCTTTAAAACATACAGTACTTCATTAGGACCAAATCTACCATTTGCCCTCCCTGTACATCAACAAGTTTCCATTTTATTCTACTACAGTAAACTAGATTTGTTCTCACTGATGTTGCAGCTAATAGACGATACATTTTCCTATAAATGTTTACACTATATTCACCTCATAGTCTCTCAATGTCCTATTCTAAATCCTCTATCAACATATAAAGGTCCATTCAACATAGCAGTTCTTCTCTAATGTGTGTAGTTATTCATGTGCATTTAATAAAATTCACAAAATAAAAATGCCCAGCTCGTTTCTTTACTACAAAGCAAATATTTGTGTTATGTATACAGGTTAAAGAGAGAATGTTTCCATAGGCCTCCTTCCTAGGCTTTCTTGATCATTATTCACCTTCTTTCCTAACATAGTTGTGCTTTTAAAAATAGTTTTACCTCTAAAATGTGTAGTCTTAAGTAGTACTGTTTAATGGAAACCCTATAATATGCCATCTTTCATAGCAGGCTTCTTTTGCTCAATAATATGCTTATGAAATCTATTCCCTATGGTGAGTATAGCAGTCATGAATTCATATTCAATTTTTGTCTTATGGGATTCTAATGAAACCAGCACAATATATATTTTCTTCTACTGCAAGGTGATATCTTGCCTGTCTTCTTTTTGTAGCCTACAAATAATGTGATTATGAAGAAATTTCAGTTCTCTTTCAGGCACATGAAATTGATTGACTGTAGATTTCGGAATATGATGTTTCCATTATGTGAATCACATGGTATATGTACCATTTGTAGATACTGTAAAGCAAGTTTACATATTTTTAGGAACAATTTTTATAACCCTATCAACATTGTAGCTGGTTCTTTTTGTCCAGGTTTTGCTAATGTCTAGCTTGATCAGCTTTCATTTTCAACAATTCTGGGTGCTGGGCTTTGTCTATGGTGGTAGCTTAGGGATATATATATGAAGAACAATCAAACTGGGTATTTCTTCATGTTTACTCATTGTTATATACTCAATTTTGGTAAGTTTCTAGTGTGTGTGTCTTTCTCTTATGTTACTGGATTATCTGTATTTTCCTATATTGGCATTAAAATTATTGTGGATATAGCTCCGGTGCCAGTTATATGAAGCTTGTTCTTTAACTTGTAACTTTAACTTGTTCTTTAACTCAGCTTAATGATAAAAAGAAGTATTTTAATATGTCAAATCTAACAACCATTTCCACTATATGTACTGGCTTTTAATGTTCCTTTTAAGAAAGAACAAAGGATGTCATGAAGATATTCTCTGAATTAGTTCTTTTCTGTTTAAGTGGATAATGCACCTGGAAATGATTTTTGGAGTTTCCTTCTTGTGAATAGTAACCAAGCCGAGGGTTATTCATTAACAAGTCTATTGTCAGTCTGCAGTTATGCCGGGCCATTGCCATCACAAAATCACTGTAAGACACAGAGATCTAGGGCACCTGATGCTAGAAAGTGTCCTGTAGACATGACAGGGAAAATGCACTCATGAACTCTCAATGATATGGTTGCCTGAACAAGACTGGCACAACACCACCACCACTTGACATGCTTTGTGCCCAGGGGAATTTCAACAGGGTCACACACACCTCTAGATGAAGAGCAACAGGGAGTCAATGGATCCTGGGAGGGAAAATCAGTTTTCTCTAGGAACAAGCTCTTATATAGATTGTCAAGTTCCAAGCAGTCAGTCCTGGACACATGTTCACACAAACAATATTACATAGTCTCAATAGGTTGTAAATACATATAACAATAACAGTTAAAAAGAAGACCATGGATTTGGGAGGGAGGGGGGCACACGAGGCATTGTAGGGGAAGTGGAAGGGAAACAAGAATGGATGGAGTGGTAGAGATACAGTGCTTATGTTTGAAGCTCCCAGGAAAAATATGTATATATTCATATATACATATGAAGAAACAATGTCAGATATTTCCAATGCTGAAAAAAAAAGTTCAAAGTAAAAACCACATTTAATGGGAAAAGAAGTATGAGAAGCATGTGGGGACAGCCATTCAAGAGGGCTATCACTACAAAAGTGGTAGTTACATTGAGCAATGCTTGTTTCCACTCAGTTTGCTATTTTGATTGATCAGCAAAGAAACTATTTTTTTTTGTACATAATGACTGTGGATTTTCAGGCTTCGGTGGAGTAAAATAGCCATGATTAAGATATTAATTGCTCATGAACCCCATAATCAGCTCTCTGACCTGTCGAGCGGGGCAATCACATGCTTGACAGAAGTCTACTTAATTTCTAACATCTTTGGAAAGATGTTAGAGTCCTAATAATAAAGCCTTGACTAGTTTTTCTTCATACATTAAAACAGTTTGTTAGTGCCCACACAGGGGTGTTTCTGCTCATTAGCACATTGCCTGTCCTTCATGCACCCTGACAAGGATGCCTATAAGTTCATTGTCATTTTGACACTTAGTGGGGCAAATCTTTAGACTCTCAACCCTTTTAAAGTGTCATTTGTCTTTATATATATATTTACAATTAGCTTATTAACTCCCGCACAGCTTATGAATTTGTTTGGGGCTGCAATGGCTTAGTGAAGACTGATATCTTTACTTATTGTGAACTGTAATGCCTGACCATGAACTCCTCCTCCATTTGGGATTCCTACAATTTCTCTCAGTGTGTTACAACTTTCAGGAAGATGAGTGGATCAGATCTCCTTGGGCTTATTGACAGTTATTTGATATATTTGACACTATTTTAAAGTCTTGAAGATTTAATTTTTCCTAAGTTTTCAGTTCTTTAAAAAATATAACATTTTGTATGTCAACTTTAATATCTATCAACCTTAGTTAATTTTCTACTTTATGTATAGATTCTTTCTTAGTAACATCTATAGATACAGTTTCTTTCCTTTCTTTGTATTCATTTCTTTTCCTTACCTTACTGACAAGGACCAACAGTATAATGTTGAACAAAACCATAATTGGCAGGCCGGGTGGTGGTGGCTCACGCCTTTAATCCCAGCACTCGGGAGGCAGAGGCAGGCGGATCTCTGTGAGTTCGAGGCCAGCCTGGGCTACCAAGTGAGTTCCAGGAAAGGCACAAAGGTACGCAGAGAAACCCTGTCTCGAAAAACCAAAAAAAAAAAAAAAAAAAAAAAACCATAATTGGCAGCCCCATTTCACTCTCAATTTACAGGTGTACTTTAGAACTCAATCACTAAATGCAATCTTTATCAACTTTCTCAGATTAAGGGAATGTAAACTAGGTTCTGAGTGATAAACCCTGGCCCAGAGAACTAGAACCCAGGCCTTCAAAAGTGAATCACAGGTTGGCGAAGACTTAGAATGTGAAGTAAGGTCAAGGTTGCAATGAAAATGCTTCCTGAAGAGTGCACGAAGCATTTCACCCAGGACAGTTGGTCCAATAGGAATTATTCTTGTCTCCTACCAGAATTAAACTGGAGGTGTGAGGTCAGCAGTTGGAGATGAGAAAGATGATAGAAGTGCTGTGGTTGTAGATCAGAATATTATTTTTTTTTATTTCCTACTTTGTAAAACACCATGGTGCTCTACACTTATGACATTAGTTCAAGTGAGCAAGACTCATTTCAGAAGAGCTCTCACAGAAGAAAACGATCAGGGTAGACTTCTCATCTCCACCTGAGCCTTAGTGTCAGGTGAAAGGCTCCAGAAAAGGTAGTGGGCACTTTGAACAGACAAAGCTATTTGCTAAGGCTTAAGCTATTCATGTCTCATGTGTCCTTTGGCCCACTTCCCCTCTCTTCCCTAGGGGCAGTTACAACGGAAATTAGGGGAAGCAGAAGCTTCCCCTAATTAGGGGGAAGGGAATCTACTAAAAACATTTTGTTCAAAAATGCCATAATGGTATTTAATACCCAATATGCTAACATAAAAATATTAAAAATGTTTAAAATGTAAAGAGTTGGTATTTCTCCCAGAGGCTGCCATGGAGCTAGAGAACCTTAATCAGGTCCAAAGGGGTAGACCACTAGAAGCTGGAGGTAGTTGGAGTATAGTACTGAGTCATAGGACCACAGCACTATGAAGAGAAAAGCGCTGTGAGGCTTGAAAGTCAACATAACTCCCAAAGAATGGTAACAATGACACTGGATGTGTGAGCAAAGGATGAGCTATCACCATGGTGGACTACAGGCCACTTCCTTCCTTCCTCCTGTTACATAAGCCTCTACTTTGCCCTCAGATCAGTACCCAGGAGGAAATTCATGAGGATTTTGGGAGGAATTAAGCATTTCTGGCTGAGAGCTCATGGCTGGAAGCAGTACATACATGGAGCATAATCAGAAGGACCAGAGTGTTTCTCCAGGTTGTTGACAAGTAGAGAAATTTACCTGTAGTTAAAATACCTGTTCTGAAAGATATGATAATAACATTTCTGAGAAGTTCATTTTTTTTTTAAGAAGAGGCCATTCTGGACATTTGTTGTTGTCACTACATTTCCCAATGTTCTTTTAATAAGAACCAAAGGAAAAGAGGTCCACTCTGAATTAAGGAAAATAATAATAACTTCTGGAGCCTCCTTGCATTTATTTATTGACATTTTCAAACTTGTCACCGACTATATTTTACTTTTTATTTTTTTGTGTGTGTGTCCCTGGAAAACTTAGAAAAGTAAGTGTGTGTGTGGTGTGTGTGTGTGTGTGTGTGTGTGTGTGTGTGTGTGTGAGAGAGAGAGAGAGAGAGAGAGAGAGACTGAGACAGAGAGAGAGAGAGAGACTGAGACAGAGAGACTGAGACAGAGAGACTGAGACAGAGAGACAGAGAGACTGATAATGGATTGAACCTAGGGCCCTATGCATGTTTGGTAAATGCTCTACCACTGAGCTGTATCCCTAGGCAAAACTTAAAAGATAATTTTATTAACCACCCCCTATGGCAAGCATTAAATGGGAACATTTCTTAAGCCAACAGTGTCAAATAGAGTTTGAGCAAGATGAACCACAATAAAGCACAATGTGATTCATACGTCAGGACAGGTGCAAACAACACTAGCTTGCCATGGAGACACAGAATTTATAGGATCCTGGAGGGGAGCCATAGAAACAAAGTTAATTGGCAACAGCTTTGTGTATAACTAGTCAATTGCTTCCAGCTCAATTTATTAATTGGTCACAGGATTCCTCCCAACTAACCAAAGCTCAGTTACTATGATTGAAATCTGTATCATTTGGTTGCTTGAGGCCAGTACAGGTATTTGGTCTCAACACATAGACTATGATAATTTTATTTAATACAAGTATTAGTATCTGCTGTTACTTCAAGATGTGTATATAATAAAGAATTAACCAGGGAATTTGCATTCTCCTTATAAAGTTGTAAGACAGTATGACTCTCTAAAGGAAACCATAATACAGTTACCCATAAAGTTATTTTTAACAATTATATCTAACAAAGAAAAGTAAACCCAACCATGGCAAGCCATACTGAGAGGAGACTCAAAGTTGCTTTCACTTTTAGCTGACAATGAGGGGAGGTGAAAATATGCAGAGATGGAATGAAATGCAACTGGCTGGTGACTTAACTCATTTTTTTAAGGCCCAGTGTGGCTCAGGTCAACAATACAGAATCCCTAGATCAGTGGTTCTCAACCTTCCTAATGCCTCGACCCTTCAATACAGTTCAAGTTGTGGTGAACCCCAACCATAAAATCACTTTTGTTGCTACTTCATAAGTGTAATTGTGCAACTGTGATTAACTGTATTGTAAATATCTGTGTTTTCCAATGGTCCTAGGCTACTCTTGTGAAAGGGTCGTTGACTCCTGGGGTCGAGACCCACGGGTTGAGAACCACTGCCCTAGGCATTACAGCAGCTAGGAAAAATAAATAGGTCAGACTCACGGCTCAACTCCTTCCCACGGTTCTCCATCGAGTGTTTACATAGAAGGCTGCTGTCCTGAGAGAAAGGACCCGAGGCAGAAGTGAGCGGTAGCCTGCAAGCTGGAAGAGCAGGAGCATAGCCAATACATCCTGATCCCCATGGCCCATGATCAGCTCCTACACAGCTACTGAAGGCTGGGCGTATAGCAGGGGCTCAGAGGACCCTCAGGCATCACTGAACTCTGACAGGGAGGAGAGAAAGTCCACCAAGCCTCCCTTTATCTCCCTCTTGCACCAGCAGAAGGCTGAAAGTGGGCAGAAGGGCGGAGAGAAACTCTGGCCAGCCCTGCAAAGGTTCTGGTCCTGCCCACTGACCACCAGTAGCCAATGAGAAGTTGCATCCAATTAATGCAGCCACAGCAAAGCCC
Organism: Peromyscus maniculatus bairdii; assembly: GCF_049852395.1. Classification (NCBI taxonomy): domain Eukaryota; kingdom Metazoa; phylum Chordata; class Mammalia; order Rodentia; family Cricetidae; genus Peromyscus; species Peromyscus maniculatus. The sequence continues at coordinate 33,860,171 of NC_134868.1, read as the reverse complement.
TTATCTGGGAGTCCTATTCAGTTATCAGCTTTGCCCTCATAGCTTGGCCCCAGCAGCTTCACAGGTGTTTCGCTTTGAGTCTCCATCATCACTTTATACGCAATACCAGAAGATCAAACATTTAAAGGTGCCGCGAAGAGGCAACGAGACAACTCACCATCAAGAGAAGGTGTCTACTACATTCAGAACTGGGTTGGTCAAATGAAGAGGCACACACACAAAGAGAGAGGAAGGAACAAAGGGGGATCGGGGAGGGGGGCAGGAAAGGCGTGAAGGAGAGGACCTAGTACAACAGAGCCTCTAATAAAACCCAGTATATTTTTAAAAATCAAACATTTTTCCCCACAGGTTCAAATATTCAGTCAAATGTCTTATGAGATTATCTTACAGGTAATTTATATGTTTAGTTTATGAAACTCTAGTTTGGGCTCTTGAAGATTCTTAAGGATTTCCCCATAATTTTAGCTCTCCTTGCAATTTACAATCTGAAGAAATCAGACTTGGTGGTGTCCTCCATGGGGTGCACTGGACTTCAGTCATTTTTCTTCATGATCTCATTCAACACGTTCCTCTGTTCTCTGAACTTCTTCTAAACTAGCAGTTGAAGCAAAGCTCTTGACCAGATTCAATGCGAACCTTTTGAACAAACTTTATATAGGTGGTACTGGGTCCATCAAGATTCTATTATGTTGCTGGAAGACTATTTCCTTTCTGTCTCTCTCTCTCTTAGCTTTTGTTTGTTTGTTTTTGGGTTGTTTATTTGTTTTGTTCTTTTGTTTTGTTTTGAGATGGAGTTTCTCTGTGTATTAGCTTTGGCTTTCCGGACCTCACTTTGTAGACTAGGCTGGCCTGGAACTCACTGAGCTCTGCCTGCCTTTGCCTCCTGAGTGCTGGGATTAAAGGCATGTGCTGCCTTGCCCAGATGTATATTTTGTTCTTTTATTAACTCATGTATGCATGTCCCATAGCAATGAATTGCTAAGTTACCTATTGGAGTCAATCAATTTCAGGTTTGGATATTTAAATTTTGTTTTTAAAGTTTTCATGCCAGCTCATTTGGGTATTTCCTTTTATTTGCGGATGGGGTGACTAGTTAAAATTGCGACTTTTTTTTTTTTTTTTTTTTTTTACTGCACTGGGCTGTGTTTAAAAGCTTTAAGATTATAACTCAGCACCGGGTTAAGCTGCCATTTCACTTTAGAGAAATACAATGAAACAATCTCCCTTAGAGTCTACTGCTGTCTCTCAGGGTGGCCCCCTTAGGGCTCAGAAAGCTTGTACTATACACAGTAGTGTGTCTCAAAAGTTCAGACTCCACTGAGAGAGGTGAGCTGCTTCCCAGCATGCCCCTCTTCACTGTTTCTACCAAGCCTCCCTGCTTATGCTGTGAGCCCCAGAGCACAGTCCCCTTGACTGGGGCCACCTGGAAGCAGCTTGTGCCTTGCTAGGAAGAACACTCACAGATAAGCAGTCTCCAGAAGCGATGATGCTGGAGGAAAACATTCCTCCCCTGGAGTCTCAGAGAAGAGAGAGAGAAAAAAAGAGTATTTCAGCTGTGAAAAAGCTTTAATTTGTTCACTAGTCTCTCTCCTACACTGAACAGAAAAAGAAAAACTGACTTCAGGTAAATTTATGATTCTGAATTTTGGCAAAAAGAGCTGCTTCCATTAATCTTTCTGTGTGTTTAAACCTGAGCAGGACTATATATAGCAGTCAGCGGCATGGATACTGACCCTTCTGCCTCCAACTCGCATTTAGATGAGAATACAAGCTTCTAAGCTGCTAAGATTAGTAGAGGAGAAAGAAGGGAGATAAAGTAGGTCCCTCTTTACAGGGCTTCTATTATTGATAAGACCTCAGAATAATTTGACTCGGTGGGCTTAAATCTGGAATCAGTTTACACTTGCTGGCTGCGCAATCCTCTGGAGCTTGGCAGCAACCTTAGATGCTCAGGACTGATATTGCTCAGGACTGATATCGCTCAGGTGGAAATCCCGCTTTCGGGGAAAGAGCCGTTCAAAACTTCCTCTGAAGCCTCCTATCTATCAGGCGTCTTAGGTTGCTTGTAGTTTCTATTTGCTTAGAATAAAAATGTCGGAGCAAGGGAATGTGAATGCAGAGGATGTTCACAAACCAGGGAGGCTGAAGCAACATGAACACAATTGCATCATCCTTTATCATGAAAGCCTATGGCTACGTATATAATGTGGTTTAAAAGGTGACTGTAGGGAGGCAGGGACTATGAGAAGCTCACAGTGAGGTCTTCAAATCAGACTTCCAGTAGAGAAATCTTGTCTTGGTTGCAGTAGCCCCGGCCCCAAGTTGGGCAGTTCGTTAGACGGGTAAGTTTCCTATTCCTGAGCCAAGGACCTACATGTAGCTAGAGTTTTCCTGCCTTGCCCACAGTCAGGACAAATCTTTGTCACCCGCCAGTCCCACAGCCGCTCAGACCCAACCAAGTAAACACAGAGAATTATATTGCATACAAACTGTATGGCCATGGCAGGCTTCTTGCTAACTGTTCTTATAGCTTAAATTAATCCATTTCCATAAATCTATACCTTGCCATGTGGCTGGTGGCTTACTGGCGTCTTCACATGCTGCTGGTCATGGCTGCGGCTGGCAGTGTCTCTCTGCCTCAGCCTTCTGCTTCCCAGAATTCTCCTCTCTCCTTGTCCCACCTACTTCCTGCCTGGCCACTGGCCAATCAGTGTTTTATTTATTGACCAATCAGAGCAATTTGAAACACAGACCATCCCACAGCACCTACACATTTCCTAAACTTGCCACAATCAACTTAATATAACCATGAGCAAAATGCTGAGGAAGTCATCAGAGTACACGCATGATCATTTGGGATTTTAGGACAGGGGATATGCATGATAGTCAGGTGCTCTGAGTCACAAAATATGTATTTGAAATTGCCTTCATTGCTCTGTGGTTTAGAACTCTTTACTTCCTATTACTGGTAGTTGTGATTTTCTGAATTACTTGTTGTAAAATGAATCCTTAAATATTACTAATTTCATTCTTGTCCCCTTACCTTAGCTGCTAATTTTGTGGTTGATAAACTTTTTTTTTCTGTCACAAACATCTTTACCATCTTCATTAGAATGTAACAACTGGTAGCAAGACTTGGAAACTGAAGCAAACATCTTTATCTGTGCAGCCCAGATTCTATGTTTGCCCTCTGTACTCTAAGGGCATACATTTTCATCAGGGAATCCAGATTTAGTTCTCTGAATGTGATTGAAAAATGTCTTCTATAAACAACAGTACTTCCTTAACCACACTCACTGCTGCATGGTCAGAGCCTGCTGTATGGATATTGCTTTTTTCATTTCCTGCCTCTCTTTCTTTCGTTCTTTCTCTCTCCATGTATCTGTGTATGTGTGTGTGTGTGTGTGTGTGTGTGTGTGTGTGTGTGTGTGTACATGTGTGTGGAAGTACACATGCCTATACCCATGGAGGCCCGAGGAAAATGTCAGGTGTCCTGTTATATCATTCCCTGCCTTATTCCCTTGAGACAGGATCTCTCACCGAATGTGGTTCTAGGTTGGCAGCCAGCCATCCTCCACAATACTGCTGTGTCTACCCATCAGAGCTCTTGGTTACAGGCACATGCTGAAGAGTAGCTGTTTGTTTTCATAGATTCTGGGGATCTAAACTCAGGTCCTCATTCTTGTGAACCAAGCACTCTTTCTTGCTGAGTCAATGCTTCAGCCTAATTTTTCTTCCTCAAATGCGTTTTCTTCTTCAGCTATATCTTATTATGATCACAAATAGCATATCCCATATCTCAGGTCATTTGTCTGGTTATGGAGCATCCATATTAAAAGAAGCATTTTTGCTAGCTTTAAAAAATCTTCAACATTGTAAAGGAAACAGAATGCAATTTGTATGTTTTTAAATATTTCAAGTCATATTTTAAAGTAGTAAGATCAGCATGTCTCCTTGAGTAAAAACTTTCATTATTTTAATTATTTACAAAACTATATGGTTCTATGAAATGTGTCATATGATCAAACATTATCCATAATTATTGTTTTAAAATGCTGAGCAGTGACTTGCTAAGAAGCTTCATTACAATTTCAATTGTGACCTTCTTTTATTCCATTAGAAATGTCATATGTTTCATGTGCAATGAATATATTAGCTCCACTATTATATATAAAGAGGGGCTGTGGATATTTTACCCATGCCCTAGTAGTTAAAAACTCATTGCAGAAATTTATATGTGTGCTTATATGCATATGTACCAAATATAAGCATGACAAACTCATCAAAAAGATTGAAAAAAAAGGTTTCTAAAGTATTATTATATTCTCTCTAAACCTCCTGTAGGAAAACGAGGATGCAATATATTGATTTCCCTAATCTTCATTTTCGTTAAAGCTTCCACTCTTACCATGATTTAATTACTGTCAATTACCTAAGAGGATTTTACACCTTGATCATCAAATCTCATGCTTGTCAGAGACCTCAGAAATTATCTAGTGTTTGCCAATTTTGAGTGATAATTTTAATCAACTAGGGTGCTTTAAAAACAAACAGACCTCCCACTGTTGGAGACTCCGATCTTATAGGGAACAGAATTTAAAAATGTCATGGAATGGTCATCATATTTGACAGCCCTTCTCTATAACACTTGGCCAAACTTCAAACTTTTATTTGGTCTGTGATTGACTACCATTGGTGCCAGGAAATTTCATCCTTCCAAATGATGCTTTTTTTTTTTTCTTTTTTTCTGCTATGTCTCTTTTAATAGCCTTTTTCATATTGAATCTAACTTTTTTTGGTTGCTTCCACCTAATTATCTCATTATTACTTGTGATAAATAAACCAACAAATTAAAGTTTTGATTTATGTAGTAGTCCTTTGACTGTTTGAGAGTGACTTGAATGTCTTGAGTTTGCTTAAAGGATCAGCAATCCAAATTCAAGGATAGTTGTGGGAGGCCAGCTCCCACCTTTTTGAAGGGTCCTTATGAGGAGGAGAGAGGGATAAAAAAATATTAGATAGAAAGAGACACCTACAGGAAGAGAAGAAAGACAGAAACACAGGATAGCTTTGGGAAGACCTGAGTCAATACTCCACAGCCCAGAAGTTTATTCAAAAGGGCTTTTTATAACAATGCCAAGGGGTGTGGCAAAAGACTCCCACTTGCTAGATCAAAGCACATCACACAGTCAAGTGCAGACCCTTCCAAACATCTGACAACCATACCTATGGTCAATCATCCCCTTGTGCAACCCTGCTGGGTAAAGCAAGCTCAGAATCTCAGACCTTGAGTAATTTGGGCCTCCACAGTTTCTTGTTTTTTGTTTTGTTTTCAATTTTTCAACTAGTAAAGCCCATGGTTCTCTTCTGGCCACATTCTCACCCCTTTCCTATGTTTTTCTAGGCAGTCTAAAAGAGTGAGAGAGGTACAAATTATTCACTATTCTCTGAAGCTACTAAAGGTGTATGGAGTTGAAAACTGTTCTGTTAGTTTATATGGTTCTTACTTTCAATTAGTATGATTTCTTACTTTCAATTAGTATGATTCTGTTTCATGATATGTGCTGATAATAAGCTAAGCCATCTCTAATGAATTAATGTGACATTGGCTTTTGAAGGTTCAAATGTTAAAGTTTTTGTGTAAAACATGTTTTGTTGGATCTAACCCATCAATACATATTACAGTGGTACTTCAGAACTTGGTCCTCAAATGCATAGACTCTTCCTCCTAGCCTCTTATTATTCTTGAACAGGTAAACCTACTTAGTATGCTTTTGTCCAGTTCTGGGCATTAAAAAATCAAGAAGTTGGAGGTCTAATCTAGAGGCCATTATAAACATTTTTAGCATTACTTCAAAGGTCGAAATCTCAAGAATGTAGTTGCTAAATCTATGTGTAAATTCTCTCAATCCAGCTTGTTTCCCATAAACAATGAGGATCCTACTAAAACCTCACAGAAATCTAGAGACGTCCACAGTTTTCCAGATTAGGAAAGCAAAGAAAGGGGTTTAATGAAAGCAATTTGTTCTCTTTTTACTGTGATTTCTTGAGATTTTTACTAATTTACTTTTTGTATCATATTCCTTCCCAGATTCTGGACAGCTGTTATCATTGAAATCTTGGGATAGTGAAATCTACTTTTTCTTCCTGGTTTAAAGGTTAGACCAAAATTTCCTGATGTGCAGTTTCCATGTATCTTTTTTTTATTGCCAAGATATCTAAACAATAACTGAGAGTGAGTCCAGAGTCTTACTCTAGAGACTTTCTGTGTCTTCCTCTTCTTCCCCAAATCCTTGAGGGTAGCTTTGCACTTCCTTCGTGGCAGCCACAGATAGGATGACAAGCTGTTATATTGGCAAGTAAGTCAAGCCTCTCTTTTATCCAAAGCCATTAGAAAAATTAATGCTACCATGTCTCTGCCTTGCAATTCCTTCCTATACAACAGTGCTCACCAAGGATACAGACCTATGGCATGAAGAGTGACACTAGATTAATGGTACTTGAATGTATCTGAAGGCATAGAGGACAGTGGACTTAACTCGAGTATGTATCACTTAAGCCCAGGTTATGTACTATTTTCCTCCTTCTGCATGAGAAGTCTCATCACAAAGGCAACCTGGAAAAATCATCAATGCCATCATATGAGCTCCAGCCACTGTTTCTCCATGCTTATAAGCACAGGCACAGTATAAATAGCTGCCTGCCTTCCTCAGTAGTGTTCTTAAATTCCTGGTCTTGTCATACTCCATTTCTAGAAAATAAATCTTCAGTAGAATGCCTTTGGATCAACATTTCTGAATCACAAGGGGAAGCATTTGACCTCATTGGGAAGACTTATTTCCAACTCAGGAGGCATTTAAAACTTTTTTGGTATTCATCCCACCTGTTCCAATGAAAATCTGTTTCATTTGCCAGTCAAAAAAGATAAGAATGAAGAGTTCCGTGTGTTTGTTGCTGATGGCTCCCAAGGATGGACCTGATGGGGCAGGGGCATGAGGGAATGAAGAAATGACATATGTACATACAGATAGAGACAGACAGACAGAAATGCTGGGGTCAGGCTGACTGGGTTCTCTGGTAGAGAAAACCCGGAACCTGGGGAGGTCAGCATACTTATTATATAGAATTGAATACTAAAGTGAAGTTATTACATAGAGCTGGATGGATTACTGGGTGGGGCTAGTACATACAGACTACCAAGAAGGTAGAGCTTGTGGTATACAGTTGAATCAAAGAAACATGTTTAACTAGTCTCAGTGGGAGCAATCTCTGTAGAACAGTCTTCAGGCTATAAATATTCAAGGGGAGAAAGCTATGGTGGACATTTCTGCACACACTGTCAATATCCACATATGGACCAGATGGGAAAGCACTGTCATTTTCCTCTGAGTCTCATCATGACAGGGAAGACTTTGCAGTTTCCCCAAGGGTCTAATGAGAGGGTCCTTACCATGGCCAGCTCCTGTCGATAACACACATTTACTCAGGACTTCACACACTCAAGATTCCCCACAGTTTTGTTTTTCTGTTTATTTGTTTTTCCTAAGTTTCAACATATACTAGTCTCTCAAGCCAATGGCTACTTTGACATGTTCTGCATCTTCCCTATTTTGGCACAAGACAACTTATATTATATACTTGCCTCCTTTTTGTTATGTTTTTTCAAGACAGGGTATCTCTGTGTAGCTTTGGAGCCTGCCCAGGAACTCACTCTGTAGACCAGGCTGGCCTCAAACTCATAGAGATCCACCTGCCTCTGCCTCCTGAGTGCTGGGATTTGACATTTGCCTTCTTAATGCAAATGATATGATTATGCAACTTGGGTTACTTGTTTTCTCATGCACTTATAACTTACTACTTTTTCACATAAAAGAAGTTAATATCGCATAGAAAAAAGAATAGAAAAGCTCAAGGAATTATGCTCTTGTCAAACTAAACCACAACTTTGTCAAAATAAGCATTTATATGCTTTTGTGTCTTCATACTCATTTTGTTATTATTGCTTTTGCTCTTGATTTCTTTTTGTATGCTTTGAAATTGTAGACTTTTTACCTTCAAATGTTTTTGTCTTTCTTCCTTCATGAGGATTATTTCTAAATTTCAGAAACTAATTCAGAAAATCCATTTAATACTTCATATTTCTAATGCTCATGGGTTTTGTTTCAGAGTATCTACACATTTTTCTCTTCAGATTTTGGAGATAAACTTTCCATCCAATACTGTCTCACAGATGGAGAGATACCATATTTTTCCTCTATAAATGGAAAGACAGCATGATTACCTTTTCCTCCTATTTCCTGTGAAAGTCTTAAAAAGCTGATTTCTTCTTGTTGATTGCAATTTGGCTTGGAGTTGCTGTTCAGTCTTTGTTAACTTGATTAATTGTCTCAGTTCATCACTTGTGCCTCCCCAACCCACAATTTTCAGTTTTTATTTGTTTTATATCTACTTCGAAATCCTCAGGCACTGATTCATAAGTAAGAAACCAAATGACATAATCTCTGAGTTCCTGGTGAGAACAACTTTTCTCTCTGAAGACGCTGTCATATTAGTGGATTTAAAAAACATGGAAGCTCCTCTCCCATTAGCATCTATCAGCGATGTCAGTATCTTCCCAGCTCTATTGTCATGGGGATTGTGTTCATTATCTTTTGATCAATATTTGTTCTAGTATATTTATTTATATGTTAGCACTCTAGCATAAAACTATCATCAGTTAAAGTATACTTTTGCATTAAATAGATCTGTCTTTGAAATAAGGAAAATAGACTATGAATTTTTTTGAGAAAATATATCTCATATTCTGACATATTGTAGGGAACATTCTTGGGAAAATTTTAATTTGTATAGTAACATTGCAATACAGACATGTGATTTAATTCTTTTTGTTAATAAGGTAGTCTACTATCTAATCACTATTAAATTAATCTAATCACTATTAAATTACTTGGCATAGTTTTATTGTAACTTTTATAAGCATTTTTATAATATATAATAGACATATAAATGTCTATTCCATGATGTAGCACAAAGTACTATTACTGGAAATACTTATATGTTGTGATGCCATACACATCTTTAAAAATATTAAACCTTTGACTTAATGCTTCAGTTCAGTGGTGATAATGACCAATGAAGAAACGTCTAAATGTACCAGGCTTTGCAAGACAATCAAATGAATCATTGGCATATTTACCTCTAGTCAGATAATATGGGATGAATTAAAATTACATATTATTATTCTGTGTGTTCTATGAGTGCATGTACATGCCATGCCATATGTGTATAGTGGTGTATAGAGGGTAGAGGATACCTTTGTGGAGCTCATTTTCTCTCTCTACTTTTATGTGGGTCCCAGGAAGTGAACTCAGGTCATTAGGTTTTGCAGCAAGTGCTTTGACCTGCTAAGACATCTTGCTTAGTTCGAGCTTAGATATTAAAAACAAAACAAGACATTTTATTTATTGTGTGTGGCAGGGCACATATGTATTGGTGTATGTTGGGGGGGGGTGTTGCCGCACCAGAGAATAACTTGTGGAAGTCAGTTTTTCCCATCTACTATGTGGGTTCTGTCTGGAGCCCAAACTAAGTTCATCAGGCCTAGTAGCATGTGACTTTACCTGATAAACCACCAGGCCAGCCCCAGGGGTGAAGTTTTGACTGCATTAAATCTATGGCTTAAGACTGTTAAATCTGGAAATAGGGAATAATTTCCCAGATTCATGCCCACAAGATTGTTCTTCTATATCTAATTTAAACATAGTTCATTCATTAAGTTCTGTTTGTTGTTTCTTAAATAAACCTGTGTTCAGGCACAGGAGAGAAGTCAGAATTTGGAGATGTTTAGTGTGCAATCAGTTTCTTCCAACATTTTATTCGATGACATCACTGTCCATCCACCTCTTAACTTCCACTTCTCCCCAGTGTGAATCCAGTCTTCTTGTTGGCATTGGAAGAGAGTTGGTGAGGAATTTACAAAGCCTGTAAGTAATGTTCATGGTTTTCACTTCTCTCGGATGTGGGGTGAGTCTTGGTACTCTAAGTACAGGTAGTGACAGCACCAGAAACTCCATCTATTTACAGGTGGCATGCTATGGTCTTTAGCTTTGTACATGGGTCTAGAATCCCATCATTTAGAATCATGACAATTTTTGCTTTCTGAAAATTCAATGAGCACAACTTCTGTAGTTGGGTTATTTTGATGTAATTTTATTTTAGTAAAAGTATACTTGTATTTAATTTATTCTGATATCCCCATATAAGAAAACAAATGGAAATAGCTAATTTTTTTAGTGAAAAAAATGCATGTAGTCATTTTGCCCATAGACACATTGACAAGCTTTGTTCATGAAGAGAATTTAAAGTAGATAGTTTTTGGAATGTGTTATAAAGCAGAGCAGGAATGAAAATGTGGGTCTGAGAGGGATGGAATTCAAATTTCTGAATAATCCAAATATATTCTTGCATGAGAATTTGACTCTATCCTGATTGAAAAACACACATTATTTTCTTGGATAAAAAATGGACTTTGCCTTGTGGGGCTTGTCATACCAATGACTGTCAGCTCTCTATTATGTCTCAGTTCTGGCACAAAAAGGCAGAGAAATCCTCTTGCCTCACTGATCTTCTGTCTTGCCAAACCAGTTGTTGTGGTCATGGTCATCATCCCAGGACTTTTTAAAGCTTGGTTGTCTGTTTAATTGCCTTTGCTGCCATCAGTCACAGGAAAACCAATTGATAGTTTATCTTTAAGGAAGAATTAGCCTTCCAATAAAATTCAAGCCCAACTTAAAATCATATGCATATACACATATATATTTCTAAAATTTTAAATAATATATATTCAAAATTAGAAGTCATTACAAATGAATAATTAAATACAAACATGATCTACTCTGTCCAAACTACAGCTCCTGCAACTACAGCTGATTCTCTGTCTCCACTATAGCATCAGGATGCAAGCGGTGTGCTCTATGCTTCCTGAAGGCAACTGTGGACATTCATGGTCTCCTAGAACCTCCCACACAGGAAAGTGAAGGTGGCTAAACCAGGTTCATGGGGAATATTCATGCCAGGTGCTGGAGAGAGGCTCCATACTTAAGAGCACTTGCTCCTTTTCTAGAAAAATTGAGTTTGGTTGCCAGCACCTGTGTTGGGTAGATCACAATAACTTGTTTCAGGGTATCCATTGCCCTCGTCTGGTTTCCATGTGCACCCATACACAAAAATGCACACATATACATTCAAATAAGACTAAACAAATCTTTAAACTAAAAATAATATTTGTGTCAAATTTAAGGGATGAATAAGTATTCTTATTTTTCATACAGATTTATCACTCCTGGTCAGTTTAATATATAAATGAGAAGGAATTTTTCATCATTTAGTCTTATAGGAATTATATTAGATTTGCTTTTAGTGATTATGTTGGGGAAGACATTTTTGAACACATGCTGGATGGAAATAAATGGCTGTGTTTTGCTCCAGGTGTATCTGTGACTTTTCCAGAGTAAGACATAATGAATGTATTCTCAACGAGTGTTAAACTTATACATTGGAGACTTTTGCCCAGGAAATTAGTTATACTGCCCTCTATGATTTCATGATTTTCATATGTATCAATCACGTTGTATATGGTCAGTACACATAATATTGAGGCATAAAGCATTCTATGCTTGGAGCAAAAGAGGCTCACTTGGAATTCTGGTTCTATCATTATGGCAAGGATTCTGTCTATACCAGCCTCCATCAGTTATGAAAGGAGAGTAACAGCCACATCCTTTCCTGCTCTTTGAATCTTGAATACACACCACACTACTTCAGTAAACTCTGGAGCAACTGCAAGTTCTCGTTGGGAGTGACCTCTTTAAATATATTGCAGTGGGAATTCAATTAAACACAAAATCTAGAACATTAAAACTCCTAGTGCAGCAATATCAAACAGCCAGAGGGGGACTAATAAACACTGGTGACACACATAACCCTTTAATCCCCCAGTGGAAACATTTCTCTTTGGGATAGTTTACTATTTCTATCTGAAAAACCACAAATATGCCTGAGGAAAGATATGATTGGTTTTTTTCCCCATCTAGTACTAGTTCATTAGAGTGAAGTTTATACCCAGAATTCAGAGAAAGCTCTTTTCTGATCATGCTAGCATTTGTGGTCCCTTGTATAGGGAGACAGGAATGAGTGGCAGGTTGGAGAAGGCCATATATCAGAGGCATCATTCAGATTATAAATGAAAGTGTTAGGAAACTTCCTTGGAGAGGGCTGAGTTGTAAGAAACTGAAAATGGGAAACATTTACTCCAGAGAGAAATTCTTCACACAATATTTAGTTTGCCTCCTCAGAGACTACTCCTTTCAATTTTAGAACAATACTGCTCACTGAGATTTTGCAGTTAAATAGCTTTTTTTTTCTACAACCAATTGTGGACTCAGTTCTAAAAATGAGCAAAAGAAGCAAAAAATGTTTGCAGAAAGGAAAAGTACTGCCTGGCTTGAAGTACTTGACTTGGCTCCTGTGTTCCAGGCACAAAGCATATTTAAAACATAGCTTACTAATTTTAAACACATTCTCTCAAACCTACTTTGCTTAACCAAGCTGCTGAAATGACATCAATTCATTTCTCGAATGCTTCCAAGAAAGTTTTTGAATTTCTTTAGACACCACAAAGAAAGCAAACATTGATAGAATACCTAGAATGAGTAGACTAATTAAGAGAAAATTATTCCATCTCATTTTCAAAACTGGTATACCTTTAAGAATATATACATATATATTACATGATTGCAGGTTAAAACTTCTAGTTTAATAAGACCAGAGGACTCATTATATACACTTTCCCTTTCTTGCAAGCTGCAAAGGCTCAAAAGGCTAGATTATATTCTGTAGCCAGAAGCAACACATCTTACTCATGGAGTAGAAATGGTAAATCACTAGCATGATACAATAAGAAAATGCTTCCCCTAGACTTCAGGTAGTGAAAACTTCAAGAGGTAGAAATATTTTCTCTCATATTTATCACGTTCCTGATTTGCAGCATTTCCCAAATCAGGATAATAAATAAAAGGAGCTTTCATTTCTTTTGTTAGAGCTCATGGCTGGACATGAGGTATAAAGACAACTGTAAAGAACTAGAGCAGCTAAAGGAGAATGCAGAGCTCAGAATGGCCCAAAGAGCATAGAGCTCTTCGTCGTAGCCCTATTCATTTGTAGATATTAATTTTGCAACTATAATAATTATTTGTTGATGACCATGCATGCTTTCTTTTATGAGAGACCTCTTATGTGTTCTCTTGTTAAAGTCCCAACCCCTTGCAGACTTGGAAAGTAATGTGCTCAAAAATCACTTCCCAGTGCATTGAAACAAACTTTCATGCTGGATTGTTTTTTAGTCAAATAAACAAGATGAAGTTAAAATGAAAGAAATAAACAACCATAGACTCTTTATATCCAAAATCAATAATTCACTTGAGATGGCATATGCTTTAGAAAAGTATTTTATTTTTTTATTCTTCCAAATATGATGTGTTTATTTTATACTGATGTAAACCCAAAGATCGCACTACACTATGGAGACTCATATAACAGAGGATCATTAAATAATAGAGTGGGGCCTGCAGGATATGCTGTACAAACTAGGGTGTTAGCTCACCTTCTTTAACTTGTCACAGCATTGTTGCTGAGGAATATATTTAAATTAACTCTGCAGGACTTAACTGAAATGTGGCACAAATGTGATAATTTCCAGGTTTGTCTTGCAGGACCTCCTTTAGGATAGACTTCAGCATGGAAAGGAATGCAATGTTTTTGGAAGAATACAAAATTCACACTTGAAATTTTACAGAATTTTAAGGCTAAAACATGGGTGGGTTTATTTTATTTCCAGGGACACACCACATTAAGCTTCCAGTACAAGCCCCAAACCAACTTTGTTACCTCCTGCGTTAAAATTCTTTCCTTCTATTAAAACTGAGAGGACCATGCCGGGCAGTGGTGGTGCACGCCTTTAATCCCAGCACTCGGGAGGTAGAGCCAGGCGGATCTCTGTGAGTTCGAGGCCAACCTGGGCTACCAAGTGAGTTCCAGGAAAGGCGCAAAGCTACACAGAGAAACCCTGTCTCGAAAAACCATAAATAAATAAATAAATGAATGAATAAATAAATGAATAAATAAATAAATAAACCTGAGAGGACCAATTGGACTCCTGGTTATAGGATCTGCTTATAACTCAGTCCAATTAAATCAGTATTATTTACTTTGGCTAATAGAAAGGTTTACTTCCTGGTGGATAGAGCCTCCCAATTCAGTATTGGTGGAAGTCTGCAGCGTTCCAGAGCTTTCCAAGTGGCAAATTATTCTGAGACAGTTTGGATTTGGCTTTGTCAAAACTCATCTTATAGCTAGCAAGCCCACCTTTAAAGGCCAATACAGCTCATTCATATGTGGTTGTTCCAGAATAATCTATATCAACATTACTACCAAGATTAAAACAATCCTATTTCTAGAAGGCTGTCTTAATTTGGATTACTATTGTTATGATGAAGTACCATGACCATACACAAGTTGAGAAGGAGATAGTTTATTTGGCTTATGCTTCCACATCTATAGTCCATCACTGAATGAAGTCAGGACAAGAACTTAAATATGGCATGAACCTGGAGACAGGAGATGATGCAGAGATAATGGAAGGATGCTGCTTACTGGCTTGCTCCCTTTGGCTTACTCAGCCTGCTTCATTTTACAAGCCAGGACCAGCAGCCCAGGGATGGCACCACCCTCAGTGGACTGGGCCCTCCCACATCAATGACTAATTAAGAAAATGGTCTATAGGCTTGCCTACAGCCCAACCTTGTGGAGGCACTTTCTCAGTTGGGGTTCTCTCCTCTCAGATTACTCTAGCTCAGTCAAGTTGACATAAAAATAGCCAGCACAGAGGAATTTAATTTCCCATTCTTCCTCTTCCTTGTGTTTGGTACAAATCTGTTCTCAATTGTCAGTTTCATCCTTTTAGACAACTTATTCTCCCCCGAAATTTCTGTCCTAAGATTCTGTGTTTCATTTTTTGCCTGAAGTGAAGCCCATAGTTATAGACCTCGTATTTGGTCTCTAGGTTGTCAGATGCCCTTTTCAGGCGTTAGTGAAAGCATGACCTGAGGTAGAAAATTCCACTGCACTACAAGATTTGGTTCTCAGATCTATTTTGACCATACCAAACTCGCGCCCGTTGTTAATGATGACCTAGGCAGCCTTTCCTAGGGTACAGTAAGTTGGTGTGTTACATATATTTAGAACCTGAGGGAGAGCTCACCCTGGTCCACCGAGGCAATGCCAAAGGCCTTCTCCTGGAAATTTATTTTCTAATATGCTTATTTCACCCCTATTTCTAGTAACTGTGATGTTCACTTTGCTTTCCTAAGGACTGAATATATTTCCTTTAAATATATGTATATTTATATGTATATGCTCTAAAAATAGAAAACATTTTAAAATTAAAACAGGTATGTGACTCTTTAATTGGAAGAAAAATGAAGCTCCAAAGAGTTCCCATGGGAGTAGTGTCCATCAGCAAAACGAATGTTCAAATGGAGATAAAGGTGATTGCCTCGTCTTTAAATACGTAAGAAAGTAGTTTTTGTGTTAGGGGATGTAGCAAAGCAAACAAATGAACAAGTGAGTCTGCTTGGCTTCATCCTACTTTTCAAGTGTGGGTTTATTGAAAGAATACATTAATTCTCAGACTTGTGAGGTCAAGTCCACATCTTAACTTTCTTTAGTGAGAACTCTTTCCTGAAAATGAGTAATGTGGCCAGCTATGATCAATGGGAATTATTTTTCAGAGATAATAGTGTACACACATTATCTATGAATTCCTGGTTCTCATTTAGTAGTATATTAAAAAATTAGTTCCAAATTTAGAGACTGATAGACATGTAGTAATTTACCTATACTCAGCTCTCCAGGAAATGTATGTATTTCCCCCTAAATATATAGACACAATTTAGCACTGTTTTTGCTGTAATGAGTGATAACTGAAAAGTCTTTTTTTTTTTTAAAATGTCCTCTTCAGAATTGAGGTCTCCCCACATTGGCTGTGAAAAATTGTAATCAGTTTACCCTGAGGCCCACACTTCCTTAACTATCCTTCTTTTCTTTTGTTCTGTTCGCAGCATTGAGAGCTTTCTAAAATATTACATAATTTGCCTATGATGGATGCACCAAATATTACATACTACATGAGACAGAAGATGAGCCAAAGAAATCTTACCTTACTGACATAACTAAATGGAAAACCTAGGAACACAAACTCACGGCTGTGGTTGAGTGGCATCTGTAGGAGCAATGCATGCAACCACAGTCTCATTGCCTAGTGGTCTGGGTAGGCACAGCAGAAGACTGGAGAAGCCTCCCCTAAGCCCTCTTATAGACAGCAAGCTTTCCAGATTTTATACAACATCATAATGGCCTCCTTTTATACCAGTCTTGCAGCTTAGAAAAAGGATGAAAAGATAGAGATGTTGTGAAGTCCTGATGAAGGAAGGAATCATAGAATTTAACATAAATGTATTCTGGTTTATGTGATCTGATATGTCAAGGTTTTTTATCTGTCCTTTGCAGCAGCAGATATCCTTAGATACTGGTAAACATCACAAAATTATTGATTTTTGTCTGAGAGAGAATAGATTTTTGAAAATCTTAGGGAAATAGAAATATTAAGAAAATAATAAGAAATATTAAGAAAAATAATCTTAAGAATCAGTAATCTTAAATTAAATGATATGATGTACTTGAGTTTTCTATCATACTATGCCAGCACTTAATAATTTGAAGTTACAAACTCATAACAATCATTAAATATTCTTTGATAATAGGGTTTACTATTTTTCTTACAGTTTTTTAAATGTAGCATTTAGCTAACATTACTCTGAGTAGATGCTATCCCTAGGACGGCATATATATGGAATGGCCTATAAGAATATCCATAAGAGGAAACTTGAGGATAAAAATTATATAAAACAGATATATTTATATTTTAAAACAATCAAATAAATTAATGAATATAAAAACTGCAAAAACTGGTATGGAAAAAAATTAGTGGAATAAAATATATGGTTATATTTAGTTCAATGGGATTCTCTTGTGTTTGGATATATACAAATACACTCAGGGATGGATGCCACAAAGTATTCACTGCCTATCTCTGATGCAGGTTTCAGAAAAGAAGGCCCAACACTGTAGATGTATTCAATGGTCTTATTAAATAATAAACACAGAAACAATGTAAAAGAGAAAGCCGAGAGGTCAGAGCTCAGAGCTAAAATCTCACCCTTCCTGCTGCGGTGTCCCAGCTTCCCGAAAAGAGAGCTACTTCCTGTGTGTAAGTCGATTTTCCAGTCATTCTGCCTTCTCATTGGTTGTAAACCCAAACATGTGACTGCCTCATCACTGTCTGAATGTACAGCCCCCTAGGTCTTAAAGGCATATGTCTCCAATGCTGGCTGTATCCCTGAACACACAGAGATCTATGGGATTAAAGGCATGTGCCACCACCACCACACTCTGTCTATGGCTCTAATAGCTCTGACCCCCGGACAACTTTATTTATTAACATACAATCAAAATCACATTTCAGTACAATTAGAATACCACCACACAACACACCTAAATATAAGGACACTAAGCTACTTTAGCATAATGAGAATTTGGAAAATACCATGTGCAACAACTGTTACCTCCCTACATTCTTTTCTCTTAGTAGTCTATAGCTCTGTTAGAGTGAATGGATATGGAAGCCATCTGTAGAAAGATGATGTCATGGGTGCATTCCTATTTTCCTTTTATTTTCTGTACCAAGTAATTGCTTTCAGAATGCTAGGTAAGGAAAAAAAAAATTGGACTGACCTGATCCTTACCAACTTAAGCTTGAACCAAAGATACCTTAGAAAAATGAATTTATTTTTCTTAACACATACTAAGCAGGTAAGTGTAGGCGATGAAAAAGTTCATAGGGGAAAAAAAGCAGGTTCCTATGCACTGTGAGAAGGCAGAGCCTTAAGCAGTTTAAAAAAGTTTTATTTAAGAACTTGACTTCAAATGCAACCCACTCCATTCCACAGTTAGACGGAGTGGTGCTTCAAATGTGAAAGGTAGATCACTCCTGACATATTTGGGCCAGGTACAAAATTAGAGTATTTACACTCTCAGGAATTCCTGCCAATTGTTAAAATGTCACCCCACCTTCTAGCATAATCAGGAGTTCCTCCTCATTTAATTTGCTGGTGCAGCTTAAGTAAGCAGTTTGCAGCTTCCTTTCCTGAATGTAGCGAGGGTTTATTCATCTTGCCTCCTAATTGGCTTACTTATGAGCATAAAGCAAAATGGATGTGGCTTTGACATGGAGAAAAAGAGCTATCCATGTGACAGGGCAGAACCAAATGTCGTCCCTATGGCGGCAGCATCACACCAGTTATTACGGCTCAAATGAGACAGGAAGACTGGGCATGGAAGAACTTTCCCTAGTTCCATAATTAAAAGGGTAGGGCATTCAGAGGGGAAATGCAGGCTAGCATTTTCATGAAAGAAGAAATTTGTTGAGCCTAGAGAAAAACAAGACACCAAATATTTTCTATTCTTTCTGCAACCAATATATTACAGAAGCACAGCATGTCCAACTG
Organism: Peromyscus maniculatus bairdii; assembly: GCF_049852395.1. Lineage (NCBI taxonomy): Eukaryota > Metazoa > Chordata > Mammalia > Rodentia > Cricetidae > Peromyscus > Peromyscus maniculatus. Next base: position 33,841,491 of record NC_134868.1, on the reverse strand, counting down.
TGTCATTCTAGGTAAAAATATGTTGCAAAACATATTTGATTACTCTGTCACAGAGTGGAGAGCTTTATGATAAAATAGAAACTTCAGGTCTGTATCTAGGACCACAAATACATCTGTGCCAGTCCCAAAGGGCTACTATAGTAGGGCTTGTATTCAATGCCTATGGATTTCGTTCTGGTGATGACTCTGAAAGTCCTTTTGAATGGTTAAAATAAAATGCTACTTTGAATGTCTGGGAAACTGTCACTCAGTGACTGCCCAGAAACTACGTGAGGGGTCACTGCACTAGACATGGTTAGCAGTTACCATTTAGGTAGAAACACCATTAAATCAAAGAGTTTAATATTTAGTTTCTACATCTGATTCTTGAATCTCTTCCAGGTGCATTGAGAAAGAAATCTTCGTGAATACTGCAGATGGTCACGCCTTCTGCTCTTTTATTTACCATAAATGGGAAACAACTATCATTTTCTCTGTCCAAAGATAAAGGCTAATCTGCAGAAGGCCACTTCAGTTCAAAATGAGAAAATCCTGCTCTCCTGTCCCTCCAAGTAAGGAGAAGTTTGTTTCCCTTCATTTTTTGGGTGGAGTAGATGAATCAAATGTGTCTAGGGATGGTTGACTAAATATGATCTAAACACAGACAAGATGTATTCTCAGGTACAGACAGTGAGGAACAAATGTCTATTTGAAACTCAGAAGAAGGGGTAAAGCCTTTTGTGTTTCAAAATAAGAATTAAGTATGGCCGGGCGGTGGTGGCGCACGCCTTTAATCCCAGCACTCGGGAGGCAGAGCCAGGCGGATCTCTGTGAGTTCGAGGCCAGCCTGGGCTACCAAGTGAGCTCCAGGAAAGGCGCAAAGCTACGCAGAGAAACCCTGTCTCGAAAAACAAAAAAAAAAAAAACAAAAAAAAAAAAAAAAAAAAAAAGAATTAAGTATGAGTCTATCCTTTGCTAATCACATAGGTTATTCAGTAAGCCAAGAGTTGGTGGATTCAATAGAGGATGAATTTCCTGTCCCCTGACAATTGAGCCCAATGCAGTCACAAAAGTATGAGGACATTTATCAGATGATCCTAAAAGGCTTAGTAAAAAATGCCTAACAAGCAGAATTTGAGCTTTTGTAATAAGTTTATCCGGAGAATGTTACAGCTCCTGGCTGCCAGAAATGGTTATAAAAATGGTAGCATTTATTCTTAGTAACACCCATGAGTCCATCTTATTACAAACCTGTACTCAGTGGAATGATCCACTGAGACCTAAAGTGCCTGTGGAAAGAAAGTATATATTTTGAGGAAAAAGCTCAAAAGAGCAGGGCTGTATACCATAAGAAGCAAAAAAACATTAATATTTAAGGGCTTCCACCATGAGCTGGGCACTGAGCTGGATCTCTCATATGTGACTCATTTTAATGAGAACCCAAAAGACAAAATTGTTGAGAAAGTCTTCTAAGCCCAAGTTTTGGCAGCAAGATAATGTTGGAGCAAAATCCCAGACTGCCCTAGTCAAGAGCTTGACACAGGATCTCAGCATGCAATCCTGCATTCCTCCTAGGCGCTCACCAACATGCAGATGAATGAGGGTAGAACTAGTTGGGGGTAATGATTAAATCTCTAGAATATATTTGGGACAAAAACACGCCCAACAGAGGGAGAAACAATCAAATTAGATACAACCCATAAAAGTACTTTGACACCTGGTACTTAAAAGTAAATTATTACTAAAAACAAGCAGTGAATATTTATTGAGTCGTGTGGTTATTACCACCATTCTCTGCTTGGTAAGGCCCGGCTTTGTGTGGAATCTCATGGGTAATATGAACCAGAGCCAGCCTTTGAGGCCTAGTTCACTTTTTCACTATAATATTCTGCCTTAGGAATCACTCAAATGATTGACCAGTTGGAGAGTGTAGTCAGCCAATTTAGGGAAGAAAGGGCTGATTCTTTAAATAAGAATCTTAATCCATTCCTTAAAATGAATTGGATTCAAATTACTTAAACATGAAAATATATCCCCTTCTGGGAGATTAGAATGTAATGAGTGAAAATGCTCATGTGGGTTTATGAAGTACTTGTGACTATGTTATGTCAGGTAACTTGCCAAACAATTTAGCCCACAGATTTCTCTAATGTAAGACTGAAAATTGGCAATTCCTTTGGTAATTTTTCTCATGCAGAATTATGTTAATCTATTCACATTACATATGAAATACATTGACTTCAAGTGGAGACTCTTTAATTTGTTATATCCAACTTAATGATGATGAGGCAATTCTGTAATTACACTATCAAAGCAGCATACTTCAAATTTTCTGACGACTATTCATACACTCATCCCAATAAATATTTAATGAGATACATACCAAGTAATTTCTAGGATGAGTGGAAAATTAAAATAGTATTTTTCATACTTTTGGGAAACTTCCTTTTTAGTTAGAGAGACAAAAGACAAGAAGACAAATATGTTATAATTTCAGATATATTAAGGTCCTGAAGAAAAAAAAGTAGAACAAGAGAATAAGCAGTGATAATTTAAGGTAAGAAGGTAAGTGAATTAATGACAGCACCTTTGGGGAGATGAAATTGTAGAGGGAATCTGCCTGGAGGCAGGGCAGAGCTGGGTGATCAATGTTTCAATAGGTAGAAATAGGTCAAGGATGAAAGGAGGAGTCTTTGGGTTAAGAAGGAGCTAAGAGCACAAGAGGTAAAGCTGGACAGCTGACACAGGCAAGCTCATACTAGTCAACAAGGATAGAGTTACCATGGATATGAAAGATGGGAGATGATGTTTGAGAAAGACGATTTTAGCTTCTCTGTAGAAAATAGGTTGTAAGGGATCAACAAAAGCTTGGGTGGCAAAGTCCAAGAGGGAGATGATGGTGGTTTATTAGGATTCTTCATGGACCTGGGCCAACATCAAACATACACAGACACACACAGACACACACAGACACACACACACAGACACAGACACACACACACAGACACACACACACACACACACACACACACATACAGACACACACACACACACACACACACACACACACACGAATCCTAAGTAGGACTCTCATATGAAGAAATTATGAGCCAGGCGGTGGTGGTGCAGGCCTTTAACCCCAGCACTTGGGAGGCAGAGCCAGTCAGATCTTTGTGAGTTAGAGGCCAGTCTGGTCTACAGGGTGAGATCCAGGAAAGGCACAAAACTACGCAGAGAAACCCTCTCTCGAAAAACCAAAAAAAAAAAAAAAAAAAAAAGAAAGAAAGAAAGAAAGAAAAAAAGAAATTATAATCAAATGATGGAGAATGTTTTGGAAAAGCCAGCCAATAGTGTGCTAGGTAGCTTTAGGGAGGACCCAGTGTTTTTTTATTGTTCTATGCTGTAAGAATCTCTACAATACTGTTGATGATAAACATCATGAACACTTAAGGTAAGAATTAGGGCATGAAGTATGATACATATCTTGGAAAGAAATGTTTTAGTAAGCTATTTGGATAGGGAGTCAGATATTGTCTGGTCTGGAGCAACTCTCATAAAAAAGTTGATCATGATAAACTACATTTGGAATGGGCCTGGATAATGCTTTCTGTTTTGCTCTGCAGTCTTGTTTGTTTTTTTTTTTTTTTTTTTTTTTTTGTGGATAAAGACAACAGTGGCTGGGGTACTGGAGAGGATGAACTGTAACTTTCATAAGTGCTTCTCACACTTTATCTTCCTCCTCGGACCCACCCATCTTTCTTAGCTTCCAGTGTTCCAGCCCATGAGACATTAGCTTCTTCACCATCTCTGAAGAATTTATACTCCCTCAGTGACGATGCTGATCCTGATCATAGCTAATCACTGTTCATAAATGTAATTGAACTGGGAATTCTGTGTTAATGGCAAGAATGGAGGCTTTTGTTAACCCTTTCATAGGAATTCAGGTGCCCATTGGCAGTAAAATGTATTTTCCCTAAAAAGGAGGTTTAATTAAAACTTACTCTTTAAAACCACACCATGATTGTTCTTTATTTTCAATCAGACCACAACCCATAGAACCATAGAGGCTATATATATAGCATGGAGGTCCCTACGATGACTGTGGCTTATAATCAATTTCAGTTTTACTCAATTATTGAAAAAAAAAATAGCGAAATGAATGGAAACACATGAACTATGAAACAAAGGCTGAGGGGCCCCCAGCTGGATCAGGCCCTCTGAATAGGTGAGACAGTTGATTGGCTTGATCAGTTTGGGAGGCAACTAGGCAGTGCGACCAAGTCCTGTGTTCATTGCATGAGTTGGCTGTTTGAAACCTGGAGCTTATGCAGGGACACTTGGCTCAGTCTGGGAGGAAGGGACTGGACCTGCCTGGATTGAGTCTACCAGGTTGATCTCAGTCCTCGGGGGAGGACTTGTCCTGGAGGTGGTGGGAATGGGGGGTAGGTTGGGGGTAAGGGGAGGGGGTGGGAGGGGGGAGAGTAGGGGAACCCATGGCTGATATGTAGAACTGAATGGTATTGTAAAATAAAATAAAATAATATATATATATATATATATATATATATATATATATATATATATATATATATATATATATCACCATGAGATAGAACCCATTCCCAACAATGCTCAGGTGACCATGAACCATAGATTAGATAGACCAAAGATATAGGGTAAAACCAAGTACTACTGGTCTTATAAAAAAAAAAGTAACAATAAAATGACTCCTGATGATATTCTGCTATATTCATAGATTGCTATCTTATACAACCATCATCAGAGAAGCTTCCTCTTGCAGCAGATGGGAACAAATATAGAGACCCACAGCCAGTCATTACAAAGAGAAAGAGAGAGACCCTGGAACACTCAACTACAATGGGGATGTCTCCATCAGATGCTCCCCCTCAGAGCTCAGGAAACCCCTGCAGAAGAGGAAGCAGAAAAAGCGTAAGAGCCAGAGGGAATGGAGGATGCCAGGAGAACAAGGCCCTCTAAATCAACAGGATTAAAGCTCATAGGAACTCACAGGGACTGAAGCAGCATGCCCAGGGCCTGCAGGGGTCTGTACTAGGTAGGCCCTTTGCATCTACGTTAAGGCTCTCAGTTTAGTGTTTTCATGGGGCTCCTGAGTGTGGAATTAGTTAGTCTCTATTGCCATGCCTTCTCCTTGGCTCCCTTCCCTCTGTTGAATTGCCTTGTCCAACTTCGATGTCATTGTTTTTGCTTTATCTTGTTACATATTTTTTTTAATGTTTTGTTAGTATCTCTTAGAAGCTAGTTCTTGTCTAAGGAGAGACAGAGAGGGAGTGGATCCAGATAGTAGGGGAAGTGGGAAGGAACTCAGAATAGTAGAGGGAGAAACAAAAGGTTTATTATATGAGAAAAGAATCTACTTTCAATAAAAAGTGGAAAAAATAATTTCATTCCAATAACAAAAAAATTAATTGAAAAAAAAATCCTACAAGTTCACTCTTTAATGGAAATGATATTTCTAGTTTTCCCATGCTAACTCGGAGGTGATATGTGATTAAAGTAACTTTTAAAACAAGAAATGAAGATACAGATATCACATACTTCTATTTCTTTTCCCTAGAAGTATGTAGAACATCAGCTTCTAAGAATACTTTTGTCATAGAGTTAAATAATGTTGTGGTGTATAGAAGAATGGATAACTTCTGGATCAAGGTTCATTTTTGCTACCAGTGTGGGATAGTCTAGACATCCAGTAACTCTAAAGCCCCAGTGAGCTACTGGACTAAGCCTTCAGTGAGTGAGCAAAAATACTGTTATGCTTTTTTATGACTTTTAATAATTTAAAGGGCAATAACCCAGGGCAAGCCTGGACTGCCTTATTTGATCCTAAAAACATTAATAGAAAATAGATTGCCTTGAGGCTGCAGGTCCGCATTTTATTTCTAATTATTTCTCTAAATAGATAGCCAGAGCACCAGGACATATTTCAAAATACAATGTGAGTTTTAAAAAAAAAACATTGAAATTGATTTCCTATATTTTATACTAATAATAAGATGATCCAATTCACCAATTTTAAATGATTTTCTTTAATAAAAACATTAAATTACAGAGTGAATCTATTTTGATGCTATTTATTTCTGTTTCAGTCTAATTTGTATTAAATGTTGTTCTGTCAAAGCAAAGTAGTTCAGTCACAGGTTGTTTAATGATTTGGTGGTTTCATGTTATTGTAAGTGGTAAAATCTCTGTAAAGCATTTTGAATCTATTTTTGAAATAGTCTATACATTTCTAATTAATATTTTAATTGCAGTTATTCCTCCTTAGTTAATGATATATTAATCTGCAATATCTATTGGCTACTGAGAGGAATTTGTGTAACACACACACACACACACACACACACACACACACACCTTTCATTAGAAGAGAAATTGTTAAAGTAGACAGAACAATTGCACTGGCCTCTAGTGAACATTGTCTGTTGTTACTTCTACAAAAATTGTGCCATTAAAACAGCAACAGCAACTTTTCTTTTTCCCAGAATGAGAATAATCTTGCCATTATTGTGAAACTAATGCTATGAAGCACAAGATATAAAACTGTTAGGTGTACAGCTCCCTTCATCCCATGTTTTCTTTCACAATGACTAAGCCATAGTGAAATTTTAGATAGTAAACCATAAGAAATTTCAGCTTCATATGTATTTCAGCCCTTCATATGCATATGTCTAGATAGTGTGCTAACTGCTTAATATTCCAGATTATTTGATCCTCTTATCTATTATGTTTGTCAGGTTATAAAACTTCCTCAAGCTGTAATAAATGCCATCGGGGAACCTGATCAACTTTACTTTCTTAGTTCCCTAAATATTAGTGTCTTACTTTGTCTTCCTTGTAATTTCTACTAAACAGTGGAATTCTAAAAAGAATAACAACAATATAACAGTCTGGGTTATGTAGAAACTTTGCTATAATTTAATGAAGCTTTACACAATCCACCATTACTGTGGCATATGAAACAAATTAGGAAACTGTAGCAGTACTATTATTTATACATCATAACCTTAACTGACTGAAAATGCATAATCATAGATTAAAACAAGAGTATGAATATTGATTAGGGAATATTTTTGAAACTATAATTTACTGGGTCATACATAAGACAGAAAAGTGAAAATTACTAAAACACGACCCGATGCTTCCAGTATAACGATGTTAGGAACATTCAGCTAGTGCATTAATACATATTTACTGAGCATCAGTGGGGACATAATTTAGCATCAGGATTTTGAGAATCTAATTATATATTTAAGGTGTTTTAAAAGTATAATTAAAGAAACTTTAAATAAGCATAGAAGCCATGTGTATACAATGAGTCTTATTTCTTTTATTTTTGAGATTATGATAATTACATCATTTGTTCCTTCCCTTTCCTCCTTCCAAACTCTCCCATATACCCGTTTTGTACAAATTCATTGATGACCTCTTTTTCATTAGCTGTTGCTACATGCACATATGTCTAAACATATACATTCCTAAGTTCATAAATACACCCTGCTCAGTATGTATAATGCTACTTATATATATATTTTCAGGAATGACCATTTGGCATGAGACCTCAACCCTACACAAAGAATTATATTTTTTTCTTATTTTATTTGTATATGTGTTGACATCAGGTCAAACTCAGAGCCCTGTACATATCAGATACATCCCTAGGCCTTGTTTCATTTTGGGGTTGGGATGTGGTCCTGCTATATAACTGAGACTGGTGTGGAACTTATCAACGTCAAGCTTCACCCTTCCAAGTACTGGCCTTATAGGTGTTTCCTGCAATGCCTAGCTACAATAATGTTGAAAGTGGGTTGAAGGTAAGGAGTCAGTGAGGGCTACTTGTTAGAAGGGTTTGTCAAATCAACCAGGAGAAATGGAGAATGGGGTTTGAAGGATAGCAAGCAGCCTTATTCCAGTACATAGTGTACCATTTCAGTTGTCATTTAGCTGATGATTCCCAGTAGCTCATGCTCATCTCATGGCATTCTCTACCATCTATAATTTTATAAAAATGAGATATTTCTATGAGGTCACACTTCATTTTAATATTTACATCACTAGTGCATTCTACCCAGTGTAAGCTTCTCTATGAAGGAGACCAAGACTTACTCATTGTACTGATCCAGACACTTGCTGTCATTATCGTTTTATTATTGCTATTAACTATTGCTAATAACAATTGCTATTGTTATTGTAATGTGAGTGACTCTGGTGGTAAGGTGGTAGTTTGAATGAGAGCCACCACCACCCTCCCACCCCCATAAGTTTCAGACATTTCAAAACTTTGTTCCCTGTTGGTGGCTACTTGAGAAGGATTAGGAGATGGGGCCTCCCTGGTGCTGTGCGTCACTGGCACTGGCTTTGAAATTTCACAAGAACCATGCCATTTTGAGCTAGTTCCTTCTACATCCTGTTTATGGATCAAGATGTATGCTCTCAGGGAGCTCCAATGCCATGATGGCCTGCTGGCTACCATGCTCCCTACCTTGACTGACAGAACCCTAAGCCTCTGGAACCCTAAAACTCAAATAAATTAATCATTCTATATTGGTCATAAAGTTTTATCATGGCAATAGAAAAAAATAACTAATGTAACAATCAATCATAAATAATGAATAAGTAAATATATTCATAAGGATATAGAAAGCATTTGGTTTGAGCAAAATTAATAATTTATGTTTACTATTCTCCTCTAAAGTTGTCTTCTTAAGCATCTTCCACACATTTCAAACTCTATATGGCCAGTGTAATGTTGCTGCACCCCATATGATCACAAATAAAGTAGTGGCAGTTTGATTTTATGAATCTAAGACTTTTTAATTGAAAAGGAAAAAGCACACAAACAGTATATCAACATCCTTGCTCCTTCTCCATGTTTAGTATCGTAGGTTAATTCTCTGGTTGGAATGTCTAATTTTATTGAATATTAATGTAGCAGGAATCATAGAAAGACTTATTAATAAAATCAAACCTGAGGCCAGTTATTGGGGTGAACACTGGAAGATCAGAGAGACAGAACAGGCCACATCTAACCTTACCTGGCCAACTTCTCAGGTGATCTTGTTTCCTCAGAATGGAAACCTCTGTGTCCTCATATCTGAATGGGTCTTAGCTGAACTGCTGCTAGAAGCCTGACTGCTTAACCAGGCCAAAATGCTTAACCAGCCAAATGCCTCTAGTTTCTGGTCCTCACGCCTTCTATACCTTTCTGCTTTCTACCATCACTCCTTGGGATTAAAGGCTTGCTTTCTGGGATTAAAGGCGTAAGTCACCATGTTTGGCTTTATCCTTGAACTCATGGATTTCTGCCTCTGGAATGCTAGCATTAAAGGTGTGTGCTACCACTGCCTATCCTTTATATTTAGTATTGTGGCTGTTCTGTCTCTGACCCAAGATAAATTTATTAGCATTCACAATATTTTGGGGAACATAATACCACACATAAATCTTAGTATGTACTGTTCATTTTATAGAACATCATGAATACTGAGTTAAGAATTAAATTCTCTGATTTCAGCCCACAGAATTGCAGAAAACATTTTCTAGCTATACATCTGGATATAGGGTTAGTAACTAGAATATACACAATGTTCACTAAACTAACCACCAATAAAAGAGAGGAAAAAATGAAAGAATGGGCTATAGAAGTAAAGAGAGCTCTAAAATAAGAATTACAAATGTCAAGGAAATTGTAATGAAAGGGTTTGATATCCTTAGCCATCAGGCAATGGTAGATTGATGCTACTTTAAGACTCAGTCTAACCCCAGTCAGAATGGATATCATGAAAAATAAAATAACAACAAATATTGGCACAATATGGGAACATGAGAACTCTTATATACTGTTGGTAGGAGTATAACCTAGAATAGTCACATTGAAGTCAGTTTAGAAGTTCAAAACAAAACAAAACCCTAGATTTACCATATTACCCAGCCACACAATTCCTAAGTATGAACTCTAATGAATCCATATCCTACTACAGAGACACTTGTGCATGCGTGTTCATTGTAGCCTTATTCACAGTAGTTAAGAGATGAAATCGGCCCAGATAGCCATCACCTGGTTAGCAGGTATTGAATACGCGTTGCATAAACACGACAGAATTTTATTCAGCTATAAAAAAAAGAGAAACTATGGAAAATTTAGATGAATGGATGAAACTGGAAAATATTATACCAAATGAGGTAACTCAGACCCAGAAGTACAAATACACATGTTTTATCTCATATTCACATTCTAGCCTCAAATCTTTAGTTGTATGTAATTATGGAGTAATTATAAAGTCAGATAAGAGACAACATCTATGTGGGGGAATATTTCTTAAAAATGAAGGGATGGTTATATATATATATATATATATATATATATATGTAAAATGAGAGCAATTGGAGCAATAGGAAAATAAAGGGTTGGGGCCAAGACCAATCAAAACAAAAGGATTATGAAAAATCCTATCAGAAACTTACTATCTTATAACCTAATTAAAATACATAAGGAACATTTGAAGGTAGATATCATTCATTTTACACACTAAAGATCCCCCTCTTCCCTCCTCCCATCTCCACAGCCTCCCCTTTCCAACCTACCCCCAAGAAGGCAAGGCCTCCCAGTAGAGGCAAGTTCAAGCTTTTCCCCCTGCCTCAAGGCTGCACAAGGTGTCCCATCATAGGTAGTGGGCTCCAAAAAGCCCTCTCATACTTCAGGGATGAATTCTGATCCTACCGCCAGGGGGTCCCTCAAGCAGATCAAGCTACACAATCGTCTCACCAAGCAGAGGGCCTAGTCCAGTCCCATGCAGGCTCCACAGCCATTGATCCAACTCATATGAGTTCCCACTAGTTTGGTTTGGTCATCTCTGCTGGTTTCCCCATCATGATCCTGATGTACTTGCTCATAGAATCCCTCTTCTCTCTCTTTGACTGGACTCCTGGAGCTCTCTGCCTGGTGTTTGGCTGTGGATCTCTGCATCTGCTTCCATCAGTCATTAGAGAAAGGCTCTGTGATGACAGAGTATTCACTGATCTGATCACTGGGGCAAGCCAATTCAGTTCAGGCATCCTCTCCACTATTTCTAGTAGTCCAAACTGGGGTCATCCTTGGGGATTCCTGGCAACTTTTCTAGCCCCGAGTTTCTCCCTATCCGAATGAAGAGGTCTTTTAAGCTCTAAGGAGAAGCTAATACTGCTGCTTAGCAAAATTGAGGTAGCATCAAACTGTTGTCTAAAAATCTGTGTTTGCATCCACAGGCAAAGTCTACCCTCAGCGTTGGTCAGAGAGGCCTCTCCTTGAAGTGAGTAGAGGCGAAGACAAAGAACAACGCTTAGAATAAAGGACAGTTGAGGGCTCAGCCCTGAAGAAGACACTTAGATCACATCCCTAACATTCAGGGAAGATTGCAGAAGAGGTGCAAAAAAAATGTAAGAGCTGGAAACCGATGACAGGCTGTGAAATGACAGCTTCCAAGGATGACCACGGTACCCCAATTATGAACTCACCGCAGCTGTGCCTACCAGCACTGGACCCATTTTGTTCTCCAAATAGTCAGCTATACACAGAGAAAGGGCTCATGGGCCCCCACCACTGATTGATGATTTCTTGGCAACTAACAGATTCCACGAGAGGGGAAGGCACTAATGGATAGTTTCAACCTCTGTAAGAAACAACAAAACCTAAAGTAATAAATATGAGAAAGGGGTTTATAAGGATAAGCAGTGGGAAGGGAATGCAATGGTGGGCTGAGAGTAACCACAGCACACTGTACACATTTCTGACGTGGTCAAAAATAGCATTTATTAATACCACTTATCTGCTGGGAAATAGGTGATTACAATAAAATCTAGTAACTGTTACATGAGAAATAGGCATAGAAAACCAAAAGTAATTACCATAGGCTTTCACCTGATAAAGCAGCAGGAATCAGTAAAGACTATTAACACTTACCTTGAAGAGGTTTGACCTAATCTCTCAAGCTCCCTCTGTATGCCTTTTTCCCTTCTTATTCTTCTTTCTACACACACACACACACACACACACACACGCACACGCACACGCACACGCACACGCACACGCACAAGCAAGCACATGCACGCACACATGCAGGTTTACTTGTAGCCATGGGAACTGAATCCAGAGCCTTGTGCATGTTGAGAGTGCTCTGTTGATGAACTAACTGTACCTTCAGCTTCTGCATCTCTGCTTTACCAGATTAAAAATGATAAAAGAACAGAACAAACAGAGGAAAAAGCTTGAGCAAAATAGATCCTCAAAGCCAGTATAACCCCTTTAGAGGACTGATAGGTTTTGTCTGACTAACAGCAAAATTTAAGGAGTAGAGAAAGGGATGTGATTAAAGAGGGTAATTGAGGCAGCAACTACAGGTGTATGACAGAACTTCAAGGCTGATATGTGTGTTAGCATATGAGATTATGAAGAGCCTTGTGTGCCTACTTTTATCCATCAAACTTTATAGGACACATTACAGAATATTATGACATTATTAGATTTATAGTTCAGGAAACTGTAGCTACATAAGAGTGAAAAACTGAGCGTAAGATATAAACGTGGGAACAAGAAAGGTAGATATTGCAACACTGTAGGGCTTCTCAAAGCAAAGAGCACAAGGGTGAAGTGGTAGCTGTGAGCATGCGGAATACGGTTGAGGAGAATTCAGGGAGCTAGAAAGGATTGCTGGACTTGGGATGGAAGGAAAGGGGATCATGAAAGAGACAAAATTTAGCATTGATGCTGGATTTTGATTTGTTCTTTGCCTTTTAAAGTTCAAGCAAATAAAAGCCCACAGAGATAAAAGATTGAGAACAAACTGTTCAAATGTGAAGATAATAATGAGTTCAGTTGTAGAGAAAGTGAGCTTCCAATGCTCACTTTCATTTAGGAGTGTGTCTGCATTAGAAAGAAACCACATTTATTTTCTAGAGTTCTGCAAAAAAGCTATTTGTTATGCAAGTCACAAGTATGTAGTGGCAGAAAGATCATGCTGGGAGAGGGGTTGGGATGAGAATGCCGAGAGGAAAGACCTGGGTGACAGAGATGTAGGAAGAATGGTCTCAGAAACTTAGGTCATTGTGATGTCATGGATTTCAAAGGCGAAAAGGATGTGAAAAGAGTAAGTAAGAATGGCCAATGATGGCAAACTTGGTGAGCAGTTTTAGCAATAAGAGGTTGGAAATTACACACAGGATTTGTCCACCAGCGAGTTTCTGGTAATACTGGGAAACAAAACAAAATAAAACAAAATAAAAGCAACTAAAGAGACAACAGCAGAACTTTCCAGAATTAGACAGGGTTAGGAGACAAAGAGTATCATTTACTTTTCCAACAGGAGAGAAAGGTGATATGCAGTGTATGAAAACACCATAAGGATGAGCATTGGAGAAGAAAGTAGCGTGGGGGGCATGCAGATGAAAGAGAAGGAACCAGGATAATACTGAAAGTTACAAACATAACATCTCCCTCTCCCTCTCCCCTCTCAAACACACACTCACACACACACACACACACACACACACACACACGCACGCACGCACGCACGCACGCACGCACACATGCATGTACATATAGTAAGAAAACATTGATCTAGCTAATAAGAAAACTGAGATGGAAGCCACAGTATACAGTGAAGAATTAACTATAATCTTGAAGAAGAAAGATACCTTCCCCAAGCAAAAGAGGAAAAACTGATAGAGCTACTATTTATGGCTAGAAGTCTTCAGATCATTTGACTAATTCATTTTTTGTTCTTCTAATCATTTATTCAATTCTATTTATTGTTTGGTTCCTTTCATGGTGCTATGGGCATAGTCCTTGTTTTAGGCCAGGTGAGGAATAAGAATTTAGAAAATAAGTTAGACCCATGCTATGTATAATCTGTGCAGCATATAACAGAGTTCAGTGTTTGTGAAAATAGAGAATTACTACTTTAAATCTGCTTGGCAATCTTTTCTCCCTGGAAGAAAAGCAAAAAGGAGCAAGACAGCTTAGTGAAAAATCATGAGAATGTGTTCTTCAGTTATACAAGCATAAGATTTTATCCATTATTCTTAAAAAAATTGAGCACTCATAAACCTTTGCAGACCTGTCAGCCTGAGAAGTCATATACAAATGGAGTTCTAAGTAGGAGGCTCTTTAAAGGGGTAAAAGCTGTGTTGACTGGAGATCGTGTCTCTTCCCTGTTAGGAATTTAACTGCAAGTGATCTTGTAAATTTCCAAGGGAGCTAAGAGTACCTTTTGTTCAAATAGTTACAGTGGCTCAAGAGATAGTTTTGTAACACTTTCCTCTGAGGTTGAAACATTCCATCCTGCAGGAAAACTCCTTCAGCCAGTAGGCAAAGGACTCAAAATAGCCCCAGGAAGTCCCTGAAATTGATTAGATTCTCTAGGACCCTGCATCCCAGAGTAAATAGTAAATCTGCTTAGTCACTCCCAGAGAAGCTGCAAAGAAGACTTGGAGATCAGAAAAGCTTCCTGGAAGAAGCAGAAACCAAGCAACTAGAAAGCTAGTTGAAAGAGGTCTAGACCAACTGATACACTTAAGAAGGACACTTTCCAGTCTGTTGAGCTGCCTGAAGGCTGTGCAATGTGCTCCAGGTTCCCAGATCTGTGTGTAGACGAATTTCTAAACAGTCCTATTAAATATGAAACACAGAGCCAAATACAGAGTTAATAGCCAAAGAGATCAGAGCAAGAGACATGACTAGCTTTAGCTTACCACCAGCAGTAGCTTCCCCCGAGAGAGTGATTCTAATGTCTGACTTGTGTTATTTCTGCCTTTCTATTCTACCTCTTCATTGGCTCTAAGCCCAGTCACATGACTTCCTTGCCACGCCACTTTCTGTCTTTACAGACCTCCAGACCTCTATGGTTGGTATTAGGATTAAAGGCTTCTGTTACCACACTTGGCTGCGTCCTTGACTACACCGAGACTCTGCCTGCCATGTGATTGGATTAAGGGTGTGTGCTACCACTACCTGACTCTGCTTATGCTTGCTTTGATTTCTGATCTCCAGGCAACTTCATTTATTAACATACAAATAAAATCACGTTTTGGCACAAATAAAATATCTGTGAGCTGCTGTTGCTGCTGGGGTGGGCTTTGAATCATTTATGCTCTGTAAGTAACACTTCACCCATATTCCTGAAAGCCATCCCAGTAAAACTAATTGGTTCACCATGCTGGACTTTGGTAGTATCTGTACCTTGATCTGTAATGGACTCCCTATCTTGGATGAGTGTACATGTGTGTATCATCTCACTAGGAAAAGTTAGTTACACAACAGACAGTAACCCTTTGTTAAAAGGTACAGATGGAACAACTCTTTACTGTAATTAGAGGAGGATTATGGGAATTAATTGAACTTACTGAGTCAGTGCAGTGCAGTTACTCACAATGCTAATTTGTTTCTCAATGGATTTAATTAAAAATGCCTCATCTTACTATATCTTGTTTTGTCCAGTTTGGCTGTCCTCTCTGGGAGGGGGGTTGCTCTTTTTTGAAGAGGATAGGGAATGGATCTGGGGAAGGGGCAAGGAACAGGGCAGCTAGGAGGAGTGGAGGGTGGGGCAACTGTGGTCTTGATGTGTTCTATGAGGGAAGAATCTATTTTCAATTAAAATAAATACACATACACAAATTATACTCTTGGAAATGAACCAAGTACGTTTTAACATTGGGGCAGGCATGTGGTAATCTTGTCTAAAAGGGGAGGTACTCTTGGAAGCTGAGGATGTAAAGGTCTGGATTCTATGGTCAAAAAAATCAGACAGATCTCTAGAGGTAGGGACTGAACTTAATTCTGTGAAGAGGCTACTGTGTACTTAAGTTTGAGTCTGGTCCTATAAGCCTCCACTTATCCCCCCAAAACTAAAATCAGAGACAATAACTTTTACACAATGTCATCTGTGTCCTCAAACATTCCACAGTTCGTTAAATATATAAGTTGATCTTGATTGTGTCTTGGGATTCCTGTGAGGTCTATTATTTGAGCATCTCGAAAAGGCTGGTTAGAAGGAGTTGCTTTGGCTGGAATAAAAGATTTCCTCCAGAAGTGATAAACAGTCATCAAGACTGGTTGAGTGTAGGTGTACTTTATATGAGGTCTCTTGAAAGTTACATTGGAGTGGAATATAAATAATATGCTTTGGTATGAGAAAATTTGGAAAGTTTCATAATGTATATTAAAAGAAATACATATTTAAAAATATCATAGCTGAATATGATGCATAAATTGAAACATACAGTATAGTTTCAAGGTCAGAAGAGTCTTCCAAATAAAGGAGCCTGAGAATGGAATCCTGAATGATGTGCATCTGATCAGGATAGTTTTTTTCCTTTGGAATGAGCATAGGAGGAGCATGCTCAACCTCTTGAGACAAATAGAGAGGGAGGAAATTAGTGAGAGAGGGAATTGGGGTGGGCATTGCACATCTGAGAACTGTAGATCGTTTAGGGGATTTCTTATATTCCTATGACAACTATTTCTAATCCTAATGGTAGTTGAGAATCACTGAACAATTTTAAAAATGATCCTATTTAGATTTTAGAAATAAGATTAAAAAGAGACATGAAAAGAGATGCTGAGATATATTATGGCATTTAAAATGATAGACTATTGGTGAAATGCTACCCACTACAATAGACAAAAATGGTTCATGGTGGAAGCAAGTGAAGACAATGATGAGAATGATTAAAAAATGGATCAACTCCAAATATTTCTAAGATACTAATAGCATACAAAGTTAACTTGGAGGAGATGGAAGACATCAATAATAACTTTTGTACTTCTGGCTTTGGCACCTGGATAGATTCTGTTATGTTTCTTTTAGAGAAATCCACAGAAGTAGAAATGATTTGATGTGGGAGGTGATAGAAAGTTGTGGATTGAGTTTTGGCAATGAAGTATCTGTGTAATGGAAAATACTCAGCAAGCATTTCAATCTGTTCATCCATAACTCAGAAGAAATACCCGAGCTGAAGAGGGGAGCTGGGGAAGTCAATAGGCTATGAAGGCTAATCGAATGCACAACAGTGAAATGCAGCATTCAGAAGGATTGGGACTGAAATTGGAGAGGGCAGAAGTGCAGTTCTATCTCACCTCTGTACACACATATTCGAAACATGTGCGAGAAGAAGAAAGAGCAAAGTAGATGAACAAGCCAGGATGTGGGGAAGAGGAAGAGAAAGCTTGAGAGAAGGGGGAAGGGGAAGGACCGAAGAGTAAGAGGTAGGAGGAAGGCAGAAAGAGTGAGGAGAAGAAAGAGGAGGATTTGGGAAGGAAGAGAAGGAATAGAGGGACAGAGTGGGGGGAAGGAAGAGGGAGAGAGAGGAAACAGAGGAAGAAAGGGGAGGATGAGCAAGACAGAGGGAGGGAGGAAGGGAGAAGAAAATCTAAAAAAGTTTGCATTTATTTTAAAAAAGAATGAATGTTGTAAATAAATCAGAAAGAAAAGTATTGGAAGCTTTTCGGTGTTTTGTTTTGTTTTGTTTTGCTTTAAGGTAATTATAATTAGAAACATGATGTGAAGGCTGAGGGTGTGAGAAAGGAAAAAAACACCGTCAAGGACTGGTAAGAGGTTGGGGTCAACAACAGTCTATCTGCTAAATACTCAACTTTGGCCCTATAGTAACCTTAGTCAATTAGTAAGGGCACAGTCACCCTCGGGTGTTAAAGTACACTCTGTAGTATTACCACCTAGCAAATTATACTTCAGAATGTGCTTCCACTGTTAAAGCTTCCAGGACTGTAGCGAACAGCAGTTTCACTGACAAGAAAAGCAAAAGGATTAGATGCTCAAAGAGTCAGTTGCTTGGGTGTTTGGTAGAGCTAGACTGGTCAGAGGATATCTAGGAAAGAAGTGCTAATAACTTTGGAGGTTTAAAACTCTTGGTGATAGCCGGCGGTGGTGGCGCACGCCTTTAATCCCAGCACTTGGGAGGCAGAGCCAGGCGGATCTCTGTGAGATTGAGGCCAGCCTGGGCTACCAAGTTAGTTCCAGGAAAGGCACAAAGCTACACAGAGAAACCCTCTCGAAAAACAAGCAAACAAACAAACAAAAAACTCTTGGTGATAATATGATCACAAATATGGTCTCTCTAGTGTAGTCTAGTATATGACATGATCCAGAATGCAGCACAGATTCGACAGTCACTTTCATTGGAGACAGGACGTGGAAATGGATGTTAGCAAGTGTGTGAGAAAGGTCAGGGAAGAGAAGGCCAGACTGCCAGGCAAGAATAAATGGGTATTGGTGGGCCCATTTAAATAAGTGAAAAGAAAACTGAATACAGTAGAATATGATGCTTAAAATTTCAATATGCATCATTGGTGAGTGATTACACCTAATGAATGTACAGATGCAAAATATGAAAATGGCATGTTCATAAATAAACAGTGACAATCAATTTGAGCACACAATTTAACAAGACGAGTTCATGTTGGAAACATTTGCTAAGTGGCCATTGTTCACAAAGGCCAGTATCTTGACTTTGTTCTCTGTCATATTAACACCTAGGAGCGTTCTTATTCATAAATTGTGTGTGTGTGTCCATGTTTTCTAGCAGAAAAAGAATCCAGAAAGAAGAGAGAGAGAGAGAGAGAGAGAGAGAGAGAGAGAGAGAGAGAGAGAGAGAGAATGAACTAACAGAGTCTGAAGTCTGCATCTATTTTAAATTAAGGGCCCACAGGCATTTTTAGTTTCCCTCCCATCATGTGGCCTCAGAATGATCAGACTGGAGGAAATAACCAACATCATACAATTGAGAAAAACAGGCTGGGAAGAACTGGAAGGAAAAAGTAAGAATTTTTTGTTAAGATTCATGATAATCATTAAGAACAAACTATCGCAAGTATTGAATCGCCAAGAAGCAAGAAATTAAATTACTACATAGAAATTTGAGTAAGGGAAACATCACTCCACTACTGGTGGGAGTAAAAATTTGTACAACCACTTTGGAAATAAGTATGTGGGTTTCTCAGAAAATTTGTCATCAATCTACCTCATGACCCAGCAATACCACTCTTGGGCATATACCCAAAGGATGCTCAATCATACCACAAGGACACTTGCTCTACTATGTTCATAACAGCATTATTCATAATAGCCAGAACCTGGAAACAACCTAGATGCCCCTCAATTGAAGAATGAATAAAGAAAATGTGGTATGTCTACACAATGGAGTATTATTCGGGGTTCAAAAAACAATGACACCAGGAAATTTGCAGGCAAATGGATGGAACTTGAAAAGATTATCCTGAGTGAGGTAACCCAGACCCAGAAAGACAAACATGGTATGTACCCACTCAGTGGATATTAGATGTAAAGCAAATTATAACCAGGCTGCAATCCACAGCCCCCGAGAAGATAGGTAATAAGGAGGCCCCTAAGAGGGACACATGGATCACCCTGGGAAGTGGAAATAGATGAGATCTCCTGAGTAAATTGGGGCCAGGAGGGGTAAAGAGGAGGAGATGGGGGATGGGAACATAAGGGATTGGGGATAGGGATGGCTGAGTAGGGGGAGGGACTGAGAGGGAAAGCAATGAAAGAGATATCTTGTTAGAGGGGGCCAGTATGGGGTTAGGAAGAAACCTGGTACCAACAAATCTCCCAGGAATCCAAAATGATGACCCCAGCTAAGACTCCTAGCAGTAGTTTTGAGGGTGTCTGAACTGGTCTTTTCCTGTAATCAGATTGGTGACTACCCTAATTGTCATCGTAGAGCCTTCATCCAGTAACCGATGGAAGCAGTTGCAGAGATTCACAGCCAAGCACTGGGCCGAGCTCCCATAGTCCAATTGAAGACAGGGAGGAGAGAGTGTATGAATGGGGGGGGGGGCGGGTATAAAGATCATGAAGAGGAAACCCACAGAGACAGCTGACCTGAGCTTATGGGAGCCCATGGATGCTAGACTGACAAGCTAGGGAGCCTGCGTGAGACCTAAACCCTCTGCATGTGAGTGATAGTTGTGCAGCTTGGTTTGTTTGTGGCCACTAGCAGTGAAACCACGATCTGTCCCTGGCTCCTGAGCTGGCTTTTTGGAACCCATTTCCTATGGTGGGATGCCTTGCTCAGCCTTGATGCAGGGGCAAGGAGCTTGGTCCTGCCTCAACTTGATATGCCATGCTTTGTTGACTCCCAAGGGAGGCCTTACCCTTTCTGAGGAGTGGATGGGGGGGTAGAAAGGAGGTAGGAGGAGCAAATGGCATGAGAGGAGGGAGGAGAAACTGTGGTTGGTATGTAAAATAAGAAAATGAATAAAAATAAGGCAGGCTGATAATATTAAAAAAAGAAATTCACAGTGTTTTTATACGTAAATGTTACTCAGAAGATTTGACAACCACAAAGACTCCATGTATAATAGAAAAAAAAGATTTAAAAATCTAGAAACAAACTTAATGTGAAATATATAATATTAATTGGGAAGAATAATACCAACCCAAATGAAAATACATTTGATGATTATAAAACATATTCTAGCATTTTGAATCAAGTTCTCCTTGTAACCTGTTCTCCTTGTATAACCTGAGCTGTGAGCTGTGAACTTTGATTCTTCTTACCATGATTAACAGCATGAGGCACCATGTCCTGTCTTTAATATCTTACTTTTGTGATAGGATTGTCTTCTTTTTATTATTATTATTATTTTAGGATTCTCTTTACCTGTTTTTTTTTTTTTAGACAAGATCTTGTTGTATAGTCTAGGTTGACTTTGAACTTACCATCCTCTAGTTTTGGATTGCTGAGTGCTGGGTTGATAGGATTGATGGGAGCCATAAGCCTAAGTGACCCTTGACATACATACCGCCATATTTGGGCTTCTCTCCTCTTTTCTTAGATCTAGGCCTTGCTTAAGTCTCCATAGCACCAGAACCTCTTCTCAGGAATCAGGTGACTGAGCTGCAGTTGGCCAATTAGGCAGTTAGGCAAGAATAGATAGATAACCCCCATAGCAACATTCCCTGTTAGCCGAACAACCCATGATTAAAATCCCCTCCCTGCTCTTTTTCGTGGCACCTCCTAGGTGGTCGGCCATGTCAAGATGAAGCTGAACATCTCCTTCCCTGCCACCGGCTGTCAGAAACTCATTGAAGTGGACGATGAGCGCAAGCTGCGTACGTTCTACGAGAAGCGCATGGCCACGGAAGTGGCTGCCGATGCGCTGGGTGAGGAGTGGAAGGGCTACGTGGTCCGAATCAGTGGCGGGAATGACAAACAAGGTTTTCCCATGAAGCAAGGCGTGTTGACCCACGGCAGAGTGCGCCTGCTGTTGAGTAAGGGGCATTCTTGTTATAGACCAAGGAGAACTGGAGAGAGGAAGCCCAAGTCTGTTCGAGGATGCATCTTGGATGCCAATCTCAGTGTTCTCAACTTGGTTATTGTAAAAAAAGGAGAGAAGGATATTCCTGGACTGACAGATACTACTGTGCCTCGTTGGTTGGGACCTAAAAGAGCTAGCAGAATCCCAAAGCTTTTTAATCTCTCTAAAGAAGATGATGTCCGCTAATATGTGGTCAGAAAGCCGTTGAACAAAGAAGGTAAGAAGCCCAGGACCAAAGCACCCAAGATTCAGCGTCTTGTTACTCCACGTGTCCTGCAACACAAACGCTGTCGTATTGCTCTAAAGAAACAACGAACCAAGAAAAACAAGGAGGAGGCAGCAGAATATGCTAAACTTTTGGCCAAGAGAATGAAGGAAGCCAAAGAAAAGCGCCAGGAACAGATCGCCAAGAGACGTAGGCTGTCCTCTCTGAGAGCTTCTACTTCTAAGTCTGAGTCCAGTCAAAAATAAGTCTTGAAGGGTAACAAATAAATGATCATAACTTAAAAAAAAAAAAATCCCCTCCCTGTCTGCACCCCCCTTTGCCCCTGCCTATATATGCCTAAAGAGGAAAATAAAATTTTAGAGCTTGATCAGACATCCTGTCTTGCTCTCAGTCTTTGTGTCTCTTGTCCCTCTCATTCGCAGGCCCTCCCTTCAGGTCCCCGTTGAAGACCCCGCTGGCTGGGGCATAGGATTATACTACTATTCCTAGCCTAAGATTTTAAATAGAATCTCCATACCAGTTAATTTATAATTTTGGCTTAGTCCAAAGGAAAACATTGCATGTTTATTTCTGATATTAAGCAGATTTTGAACTTTACATGAGAAAAAATCCAGGGAAACCCTGGAAAAGAATAGTAATGAACGTCACTCTTCTACCATTAAAGCCTAATGTATACCATGAGAAACATTCTGGTAGAACTCACAGAAAGAGAAAAGCAAGCTTTGTACTGACTTTAAACTTTCTAGTAGAAGAATTCATATACCAGAGAAACAGAGACGAGGGTTCTGAATTGACCCAAGTACATATTGAAAAATTATCTATCATACAGGGGTATCTAAAGCATTTAGGAAAAATCTATGCTTTTAAAAAATGTTTTAAAAACATAACGAACAGTAAGAGATCAATACATGTAGGTGTTTAATTCACTTAGTACATAGTATGATTGAAATGAACCAGAATGTATGAAAAAATCCTATAAGCCTGAGAAGAAATTACAAATAAATATGTTGATATCTGAAGTGAGGAAGGTTTTTCAAACTATATATAAAACATAAAAAAATTAATATAGATGTTATTTAGCACAATGTAAATAAATATGAATATACTTACCATAACATAAAATTATTTCAAGATAAAATATTTTTAAAAAATCAAATGATAAGAGGTCAAATTATTTGAAATTTACAAAGCAGTGTCTATTCCTAAAATATAGAGCTTTTAAAAAACCAAAAGAGATGAAAAGCTTTTTGAACATTGGAAAAGCACATGAACAGACTGTTCACTGTAACATGCATAAATAAAACCCTGACTTCATTTATAATTATAGAAATGAAAATTAAAACTAGCATTTTTTCCTCACCAGTCCAGTTGCCAAAAATTAAAAAATACAGACATATTCTGATTATGAATTGTGGGGAAAATATGCACTCACAGAGCTGAGGGTAAAAGTATCAAAGATAAGGGAACTTGTGTGACATACCACTAACTTACCTGTATCCTAGTCCAACTTGGGGTATTGACAAGAACTTTAGGTTTAAACAGAAGAGTTGGGCAAGGGTCAAGAGGTATACATAATTAAGCAGTTCTAGTCAAGGTGTGGTCCCATTCATCATCTCTGGTCCTGGTTTGTCAAGGTGATCTGAGGAGAACACAATGCTTTTATCACTTGAAGGTATCAGTCTGCTTTTGCAAGATGATCATTTCTGCTCTAGGTACAGTTTCACTCTCATAGAGAATTGCTCTCAGTTTTGAGGGGACATGGTCTAATCTGTGAGGATTTGTTCTTCTTATAATCCAAGGTGACTTAAAGTTTAGAACAATGACATATCACTGTGCTTTCAGCCTTAAAGGAGAATAGGATAGTTTAGACAAGCACTTTGCATGATTACAGGCTGACTTGCCAAGGTAAGCAGGAGATCTAAAGTAAAATAGACAAGCATAAAATGAAGGTATAGAGTCTAGTTGTTTTCCTTGTCTTAGTGACCTTGTGGACCCAAATGAGAAGCCAGTGCTTTTTAGAAAGAGGACTTATTCCAGTGGAACAGAATGAGCTAGCTGATTAGAAATTGGCCTGACATAAGATTATTTCAAGGACCATCTTAGCTAACTGACAAGCAAAGAGCTAACAGTGTATTTTCAGTCACCTCTGGGTGGGTGTCGAATTATACATTTATCATGCAGTTGTCCATCTCCGTGATATACTATCTAGTGTTGCATGAAGGTCAACAGATAGACTGGACTCTCCAAATCAAAAGAGAGATTCTTAAACCTGAAATTCCATGAGGTAATGTTTCTTTTGTTCCTTTTTGTTTTGGAAGCACTGACTATGTCTGTTAATATTCTAAGTCTTATTTATTTTTATAAATCTGTGTGTATATGAATATGTGAATTTATATACACCACATGCTTGCAGGCTCCCATGGGATAGGGGGGCATGAGGGGATGTCAGGTCCCCTGGAACTAGAATTACAGGTAGTTGTGAGTTGCCATGGGGGCCCTGGGAAATGAACCAGGGTCATCTGTAAGAACAATAAGTGCTCCCAACCTCAGAACCATTTCTCTAAATTCAACTTACTATTTTAATTATTTAGACTGAATTCATAATTTAAATGCCAGACAAAGGTGAAAAAAAGCATCTGCAAGGGACATTTTGCAAAGCCAAGTTTCCCCATTGGTCATCACTTGTATCAGCTTCTACACAGAGAGGTCAGCAACACTTTGTTCAACAAAAAATTGTCAAAAAACCATACCATTTTAAAAAGTCACTTTAGCTGCAAAATCAAATGAGATAAAAATGAAAACTGACTCAACTACTGTTCCAAGATCTAGAAAAGAGATACAAAAACTTAGAGTCAAAAGCTGAAAGTCAAGGAACAAGGCCAATAGAAACTTCAAATGAGCTGGCAAGCAGTTCTCATAACTCACACAATAGACTCCAGACAAAAAACGATCAGGAGACATGGAAAACACCACTACATAACAGGGAAAAGAACCAGCCATTAGGAGGACATTGTTATTGTGAATATTCATATGCCAAATCTTGGAGTAGAAATTTCACTAAACTAACACCAAGAGGCATAAAACTCACATAGACACAGGAATAGCAATAATGCTCTCTTCAGCATTGTACTCTGCATCTAAACAAGCACAGAACTCATATCTAAATAAGCACTGTACTCATATCTAAATAAATACTTCAAATGCAAAATCAACAAAGAAACCTTAGAGCTAAGTTATACCACACATCAGTTGGACTTATCAAGTATATATACAAACATTCTACCCAACAAATAGCAACTATATATTCTTCTTAATATTGTATGGAACTTCTCTAATGTTTACCACATTGTAAGCCATAAAGCAAGCTTTAATTAATACAAAATCAAAACAAATTTCCTTCATTTTTTTCAGACATTAGAATACAACTAGGAAACAAAAGAAAGGCTAGCCTCAGAAAATAGACAACTTCTTGGAGAGTGAACAATACACTTTTGAAGCAACAGTAGGTCAATGATGCACTCAGGGAAGAAATTTTAAAAATTCCTAAAATCAATGATAATAATACACCCTACAGAACATCTGAGATACAGCCAAGGCAGTCTTAAGAGGAAAGTTGATAGCTATAAGTGCTCACATTAATAAATCAGAGTCATCGCAAATAAATGGCTTAATTAGGTATTTCTAAGCTTTAGGAAGGTAAAAGGAAGCCAAAGTCAAATACAGTAGATGACAAGGCATAATAAACAACAGGGCAGAAAGAAATGTGTGTGTGAGAGAGAGAGGGAGAGACACCACACAAAGAGCTGGCCAGAAAGCTGTATCTTTGAAAATATTAACATTGACTAACGCCTCACTGAACTAACAGAAGGGTTTGAAGACCCAAATCAATAATATTCTAGATGAAAAAGGATTTTTTTTTTTACAACACTACATTGAAACCCAGAAGATAATCCAGGAAAACTTATATTCCACAAAGTTGGAAAATCTAAAGAAATGTAGAAAGTTCTGATTGTTCGTGCCTACTGAAAATAAAGCCAAACGATATAGACACCCTCAGCAGAGATGTGAAAAGTGAGGGGATGAAAGCAGTCCCTCTCCCTACAAAGAAAAGCCCAGGACCAGATGGCTCCACTGCTGAATTCCACCAAACTTTCAAGGAGAATCTGATATCAAAACTTCTCAAAATGTTACACAAAATAGGAAGGGGATGAATATTACTGAAGTCATTCTGTGAATCTAGTATAGCCCTGATAGCAAAACCTGATGAACATACAAGAAACCTGCAGGTCAGCCTTGTTGATACAGAAAGATTAAAGAAAAATCTTCAAAAGAATACTCAGTAACCAAATTCAAGCTAACAAAATTAAAAAAATTATACATCTTAAGGGATTCAAGATCGGTTCAATGTACTCAAATTAATAGACATAATGTATCTTATCAATAAACTTGAACAAATAAATCATTGATTATTTCAATAGAGGCAGAAAGATATTTGACACAGTTCAACATGCCATCCTGATAAAAGTCCAAGAAAAACAAGGATACTTGGAGGATACCTGTGGTGATCAATTGTGGTGATATTTTATTTGTGCTGAAATGTGGTGATACTTTATTTATGCTTTAATAAATAAAGCTTGCCTGGAGATCTGAGGAAAAAGGCCAGCCATTATAAGTAAACAAAGAAGTCAGGAAGTGGTAGCACACACCCTTAATCCTATCACTTAGCAGGCAGGATCTCTGTGTGTTCAAGGCCACACTGGAAACAGAGCCAGGTATGGTGGCACACGCCTTAATTCCAACACTAGTTAATCATGGTGGTCTGGAGGTCTGTACAGACAGACAGGAAGTGACAGAGCTGTGTAGAAAGGGGAAGTGATGTAGCTGGACAGAGAGCAAATCCAATGGCAGAACAGCAAGGCATACAGACATGGGTAGACAGGAAGTAACACGCATTTGGAAGCTCCAGAGTTGGTGAGGTAAGGTTGGCTGATGGCCTTCCCTATTTCCCTGATCTCTCTAAGGCTTTCACCCCTATATTTGGCTCCATGTTTGTTTTTTTTTTTTTTTATTTAATAAGACCATTTAGAAATTCTTCTACACTCAATTTTTTTTTTCAACTTGACACATGCTAGGGTTGTTTGGGAAGAGAAAAACACAATTGGCAAAATGCCTCCATCAGATTTGGCCTACAGGCAAGTCTGTGGAACATTTTACTGATTAATGTGTGATGGAGGAGGGCCCAACCACAGCGGGCAGAGTTACCTCTGGGTAGTTGGTCCTGGGTTATGTGGAAAACACCCTAAGTAAACCACATAGACAAGTCAGTAAGCAGTCCATGGCTTCTGCTTTAACTCCTGTCTCCATCTTGCCTTGAGCGATGGCCTGATTTTGCTTCATGATGGATTGTAAACTATAAAATAAAATAAACCCTTTGCCCCCCCCCCCAAGTTAATCTTGGTCACTGTTTTACCATAGCAATAGAAAGCAAACTAAGAAAGAACATATATAGGAAAGCTAAAGGCAGTGTTATACTAAATGGAAAAAAAATCTTAGAGTGTTTTCTCTAAATTCTGGGACGAGACGAGGGTACCCACTTACCCAATGTTCTTCAACATATTGCTTGAAGTCTATCTATTTGCAAATGACATGCTTACACTTAAAAGATCCAATGGATTCTACCTAAAAACTTCTGAATCTACTAAACACTTTCAGTAAAGTGGTGAGTTATAAAATCAACATATAAAAATTAGTAGCATTTAATATAAACTAAATATAAACTTTTTAGGAAAGAAATCAGGAAATGAATCTCATTCATAGAAGTCCCAAAACATTATAAAATCCAGGAACAAGCCTATGAAGGATCTGAAAGACTTTTACAAGGAAAACTTAAGATATTAGATGATGAAAAGACACTTTATTCTCCTGTGTTGACAGAATTACTATTGTGACAATAACTGTACTAACAAAAGATTTCTATAGTTTTAATGTAATTCCTGCCAAAATTCCAATGATAGTTTTTGTATAACTTGGGAAAAAAATCCTAAAATTCATATAGATAAGCAAAAGACCATGGACAGTCAAAGCAATTTTAAACAGAAAATATGTTGGCAGAGTCATCATATTACCTAACCTCAAACCATACCACAGAGCCATAGTGATAAAACAGCATTTTCCTG
Source organism: Peromyscus maniculatus bairdii (assembly GCF_049852395.1). Classification (NCBI taxonomy): domain Eukaryota; kingdom Metazoa; phylum Chordata; class Mammalia; order Rodentia; family Cricetidae; genus Peromyscus; species Peromyscus maniculatus. Next base: position 33,813,743 of record NC_134868.1, on the reverse strand, counting down.
TGACAAAAATATTTAAGTAGACCCTTTAAAGGCATGTAACAGAAGACTAGAGTAATCCCACAGCCAGAGGCACCTACTTTTAATAGGGGATCAGAAACAAGCATTGGGGAAAACATTTGCAACACATTTGTAGAAGAATGAAATTAGATTCCTATCTCTCACCCTGCATAAAACCAATTCAAACAGGATGAAAAGATTTCATTTTGCCGGGCAGTGGTGGCGCACGCCTTTAATCCCAGCACTCGGGAGGCAGAGCCAGGCGGATCTCTGTGAGTTCGAGGCCAGCCTGGGCTATCAGGTGAGTTCCAGGAAAGGCGCAAAACTACACAGAGAAACCCTGTCTCGAAGAAAAAAAAAAAAAAAAAAGACTTCATTTTAAGGCAGAAATGTAGATATCTCTAATCAAAAATATAGAGAAATCATTTCCGGATATAGATATAGACAAATGGGTTTATATGAAATAAAAAGCTTAGGAAAAGCCAAAGAAACTAGCAACAGGATGAACAGCCTACATAATGGAAAGGTAGAAAAACCTTTGCCAGCTGTATTGCTGACAAGGAATTATAAAGAATATTTAAAGAACTGCAAAATTAGATGCCAACAAAGCCTCCTGATAATCAATAAATGTGCCAACAATCTGAAGAGACAGAAGAAAAGTGGACAGCAATTATTTAAGAAGCTGTCCAGCATCCCTAGTCAACATACAAATGCAAACACAAATTACAAATTTGAGAGCCTATCTCATTCTGGTCAGAATGGCCACTTTAACAAAAACAAAAGACAGCAAAGGTTGACAAGAACATAGGAAAGAACAACCATTTATCCAGTGCTGGTGGGATGCAAAGAGGAATGGTCACTAAGGAAAGCAGAGTGGAGGCTCCTCAAACAAACAAATACAACCAAACAACCTGGGCATATAGCCTACTACAGAGATATCTATGCATCCCTCCTTTTGCTCCTTTTTTCACAACAGCAAAGACACATAATCACTTAGATGTCATTCACATATGAGGAGATATAAAAATGTAGCAGCCATATGAAATGGACTTTTATTCATCCATAAAGAAAATTGAAGTTAGGGAATTTGCATAAAAATGGATGGAACTTGGAAAACATTGTACTAAGGGAAGCAACCCTGGCTTAGAAAGAGAAGAGCTACCCAGTCTCTCTCATATGTGGCTTCCAGCCTTGGACTGTGAAATGTGTGTATCCAGCTGGAAGTGAATATAGGTAATGGCTAAGAAACTAGAAAGGACTCTGAGCCTGCTAAAAACAGCCGATGAGAGGAGGGGGTGGGAAGGAGAGTAAACTAAATGGAAGGGGGATGCTGGGACAAAAGGGTACATCAGGGAGACGGAGAGCAGAGATGTAGGACAGGATAGTAATCAACAAAAACAACTAAGTATGGAAATTTTATAAGGAAAAACTTTACTTTGTAAGCTAATTTTTAAAAGAACACACATTTTTTTTTCTTTCATAAGATAGGGCCAGCAGGTGAATCTACAGGTAAACATTTGCTACCAAACCTGACAACCTGAGTTCAATGCTTAGACTCACATGGTGGAGGGGTAGAAGTAACTCTAGCAAGTTGTCCTATCTTCTCTTCCTGAATCTGGTACACACACACACACACACACACACACACACACACACACACACACACAAATGAGTAAATGCAATTTAAATATTTTTAAAATTTCAATAAAATACTATTTAATGGCACATGATAATAAGTTCAAAATGAGTTTGCATTTTTATACCACTGCCGTTCACTTACAAATTGTGTATGTGTTCTGCCTTACATTAGTCAAATAGTTGTACAAGAGACAGCATGAGTGCAACCCAGAAATATAGTCCTTCAAGGAACGTAAACTCTCTGCTGGTCTGGTCTTATATTCATTTTGCAAAGGAAGTTTGTCTTTTATACTGGGAAGACAATATAGGAAGTTAGTCAGTATGCAATGCATTCCAAGTAGTCAGCTTAAGGTGAACATATCCCGCCTTTTCTTTTATGCATTATAACAACACGATGTGGTGGTATTGTTTTCCCCAAAATATTGTGTACCTTAATAAACTTATCTGGGGTCAGAGAACAGAAAAGCCACTAGGTAGGCGGTGATAGCACACACCTTTAATCCTGGCATTCCAGAGATAGAAATCCCTCTGGATCTCTGTGAGTTCAAGGCCACATTGGAAATAGCCAAGCATGGTGACACGCCTTTAATCCCAGAAAGCCAGCCTTTAATCCCAGGGAGTGGTGGTAGAAAGTAGAAAGATATATAAGGCGTGAGGACCGGAAACTAGAGGCATTTGGCTGGTTAAGCATTTGGCCTGGTTAAGCTTTCAGGCTTTGGAGCAACACAGTTCAGCTGAGATTCATTCTGGATGAGGACTCAGAGGCTTCCAGTCTGAGGAAACAGGACCAGCTGAGGAACTGGTGAGGTGAGATAGCTGTGGCTTATTCTGTCTCTCTGATCTACCAGCATGGACCCCAATAACTCGTCTCGGGTTTGATTTTATTAATAAGAACTTTTAAGATTCCTGCTACAACACGACATTATATGATACACATAAGTTTGTCTCTTGGCATCTACAGGGCAATGTTTCTAGGACCCCATGCAGATATCAGATAAATGTTCAAGTCCTTCTAAAGAATCTCACACATTTGCGCGTAGCCTTCACAAATCTTCACAGTGAAAAGGACGCTGACTTTAAGCCATTTCTAAGTCTCAGGAGCTACAAAAGGGGCCCCTCGGCACCACTTCATGTGAATGTACTCAGGGAAGTAGTTGGCCTGCAGGATACTCAAATTTTGTGTTTTTAGAACTTTATGGACTTCTTTCAAATATTTGTGCCTGCAGCAGGTGATACAAATATGGAGTGGTTCCATTGCTGGGGGCCCCTGGTAAAGCAGCCCGTCGTGGCATGAATGCATGACTAAGCAAACTGCTTGCCTTATGAGCCTTCAAGCAGAGAGCAAGAAGGAAAGACAAGAGTCTGAGATGTTGCAGCCCTCTCTGAGTGACCTAAGGAACTTCCAACATGGCTACTCTGGGGAGTTATGACAAGTGGGAATTTGAAGGTATTCTATATCCAAACCGTAGCACCGAATGAATGACTCCAGTGTTCTAAGTTTCCTCACTTAGAAGTTCTATCCCTTCTTGCTTTGAATGAATAAATGATGTCTGCAGCTGTGGCAGCCACATCATGACGATGGAGCCATGTCAAGCGAACAGCAGAGAATTGGTTCTGGTGTCCTTGAACTGCTGAGCAAGCAGGAGTCTAAGAAGAAGAGTCTCAGACGTGGCTTTAATAAATGTAGATCAATGGTGATTCACCTTCTCATGAAACGCCTGAGAACCCAATGGACTAAGTCTCCTAGGAGCATAAGAGAACTTAATCATTCAGACGCTAACATGAAAGGTGACAATCTAGACAGATAGCAGTCCTAAAGGTCTTACACCCACAATGCTAGTGTAATACACAATGAACCAAAGTAGGTTACGACTAAAAAGCTGCTAAATTTACCAACGGACCACCCACATACAGAAGGATCCATATGACATTGATAAGAGACTCACGAAACCTTCACCCGAGTTTTATGTCTCTCCTAGAATTCAGTAATGGCAGTCAAACTCTCGGTAGGTATCTGGTTGCTATTCCTGATCTTATCATACTAAATGCAGCCTCAGATTATTCATCTGGTGTAATTTAAATCACTCCCTAGCTGCTTTTACTACACACCCAGAATTGTTCACACAGATCTTATTACAAAATGCAAAATGTTGCAGCCATTTCATTTTTAGTGACCGTGCACTCTGGTTTGAGTGGAACAAAATACAGTCCACATACATAATATATAAAAGCAATTGCACTTGTACAAACTGCTAAAGAAATAAAGCAGGTAGCCACTTATCTTCAAGACCTTAAAATAATCACATAAAAATTTCATAATTGCCGTCTAAGTTCCCAAACAAAACATTGCCTTGCTATTTAGACAATAAAACCTACAGAAAATATGACCAAAGGAAACCAGCCAGTTTTGGGTATTTAGGAGAATTTCCCACCTGATGGTTGGAAACTGTAGGTTGGTAACTGCAGTCTGGGCACTAACAGATGTGTCATAGTTTCTAAAAATGTATTGAAAAGAGAAACAATGCCCAGAAACACATTCCCACAAATATAACCAAATGTGTCAAAGGATTACACTCCTACTGAGGTGATACTGTGCATTTCTCAGTCTTGTGAGGGCAAATACATAATGTGTAAGCTTTTGTATAATGTGTCATATACGTATACACATTTTTACATAATGTGTCAGCTGCAGCTTTGGGGGAGGTGGCAGAGACCTGTATGAACATGGCTGTCCTGATTATTCTGACTAGTAAGGCTTAGGATGCCCCCGTACCCCCATTTATGAACAAAAAACACTAAGTAAATAGAGATTAGTGATAGATTTCCCCCAAAGCAGAATCTTTTTAACTTGTGAAGCACCCTGGCCTGGCAAATGTTTTATCAGAGTAGTCCAGCTCCCTCTGAAAGGAACACAGTTGCGGCTGCCTGAGCAGATGGAGACATTTCAGTGTCTTATCTAACCAGAAATCAGATAGCAGAAAAAAAAACCTATCTGCATATAGGAAAGCTGGACAGTAGCACTCCAACAGTGCAATGACTTTTTGTCTCCTGTACTGGCTGTTCCTGAATCAGGCTGATCTCTCCTCAGGACTTCAGAAGGGATTGGTCATCAAACAAATGGGCTCATCCTTACATCTCAAGCAGGAGACTCTGACAACTCTGTTGGTCTAGAATGCAATTTACTGTGAACTGCTTGTTTCATGTAACCAAGGAGACTGGGAAACCATTGCCAGAGATCTCATGCTATGGCCAATAGAGTAGAGTACCATGCTAGTCTACCTCTCCAAGAGCAAAGGTGAACAATTCCCCAATAAAGAAGTTAAAACTCAATATGTATCAAAGTACAGTTGTTCCTGGGTATCCATGAGGGATTGGTTCCATGACCCTGGCATACTGAATCTACAGATGCTAATGGCCTTTCTATAAAATGATATGGTATTACATACCACCCAACACACATTCTCATATGTTTTGAATCATCTTTAGATTACTTACAATGCTCAATATAATGTAAATGTTACATACATAGTTACTACACTGCATTGTCTAGGAAAAAATGAGAAGAAAAACAAATCAGTATGTGTTCAGTATTGATGTATTTTCTTCACATAGATTTTGTTTTTATTATTTTATGTGTATGTACTTTATAGTGTTTTGTCTGTGTTAGGATCCTGCCCTCACTTCTGTACATGTGAAGCTCAGGGTCTTGTTTCTTATGTCATCAGGGAGTGCTGGCAACTATGTACCCACCTTAAAAAGTCGGATGCAGACCCCACATGCTCTCTTCTCTCTCTCTCTCTCTCTCTCTCTCTCTCTCTCTCTCTCTCTCTCTCTCTGTTTCCTCTCTGCTCTCTACTCTGCTTCTGCTCTCTCTCTCTCTCTCTCTCTCTCTCTCTCTCTCTCTCTCTCTCTCTTTCTCTCTCCAGGCCTGGCTCTCCTCCCTCCTATACCCTCCCTCCTTCCAATAAAGCTCTCTGTACCTCTGGTAGTCATGGCTTTTCCTCCAGGAACCAGCACCATTCATCCCTTCAGTCTTCATGTTAATCTCTGTACCATGTGCATGCCTGGTACACAGAGATGCCAGAAGAGGGTGTCTGATCTCCTGGAACTGGAGTTATAGACCTTTGTGAGTCATCACGTGGTTGCTGGGCATCAAACCCAGCTCTTGTGAAAGGTACCTTGTGCTCTTTACTACTGAGTCGTCTCTCCAGCCCTCTTCACAAATCAGTCACTAGAATCCATGGATGCAAAACACATGAGCACAGACCTCCAGCAATAGTCTTACAAATATATTAAAATTCCTGACATTTATCATCTGTGCTCTTTATCATAGAGTATCATTTGCTTGAAGCAGTGTGCCTACAGGAATCGCTAGTTCAGAAATCCTTTTTGTCTCTGTATATCAAGCAAACCAAAATGATTAATTTTCACATCACACTGACTCTTAAGCATGTTCTTCATTCCTAAAAGGAATGAGATGTGCAATTGTAAAAACAGATGAGGATAATCCCAATAAAAGTACCAAGCTGGGTCTAATCTCCTACATTATTTTCTGTAATCTTAACATCTCCCACCATAAACCATCCCCTGGGTCACATCAACATTGTAGTGGCCTCACTTCTGACCTAGCATGTGACTTCTCAAAAGAGCTTCAGGGTAGAGCCCCTAGCAAATGTGCTGAGACATCCTACCAAATGTGCTGAGATGTCCTACCAAATGTGCTGAGATGGCCAGATAAAGCACTTGCCCTTTACATGGTTGTACAGTAAAGGTGAGTTAATTAAAAATGAAGATGCTTTCCACTCTTCTAATTTTCCTGCCCTTTTAAACAACCCAGGCAAGAGATAAGTTAATTAGAAAGAGAAGGTAGTTTCCACCTTCCTAATTTTCCTAGAGGTTAGAGAAGTGCTTATCATTTGCTGTGAGAATATGGGCTGATGCTTCTTCACTGGTTACTTCTCAGGGATACTGGAAGACTCATTCACACCATGGTTATAGAAGGCACAGCCCTCAGTCCGATACTGAAGTCTGCTGCAGACACTAAGCAATAGTAAAAATTTCCAGTTTCTCAATGCATCCCTGGCCTCTAGAAGGCTTGCTGTGTGTTTGGCTGCAAAAGGAGCCACAGACTCAGCCCACCCTATTTATGTTTATTGGCAGGCCTTGCCTATGCTGCCTGACCTATGTTCACCGGCTTGTTTTTGGCAAATGTGACCGAAGGGAACCATGAAAAGCCATGTACATTGGATTTTCCTTGTTCCTTGACACTAAGGAGATGAGCCCAAGCTAGCTTGGAGGATGATGAAATGACCCTGTCCTATTAGGTTAACTAAGAGGCAGACCTGTCCCAGAAGTAGAGAGGCCTAGCTGTACCCTGACTCAGTCGTGACCTCACGGAATTATACAATTTCATAATTGTTAGCATTAATGTCTACATTTTGGTGTGACTTTGCATAGTAAACTCTAGCCAGGAAACTGAGCTCTAGAGCTGGCGACTGAGTGAATCTGCTCTTCCCGGTAGTGCTTGCCTGGAACTCTGGGACATCTCTCTTCAGTGACTGTGTCTAGAGATTTGGGTCTCTAAAGTCCAGTTTGATTGTGTTCAGCCCTCTAGTAACACTTTCCTTCACTTAGAAAAGACAAAACAGAGAGTGAGTATGAATAGATAAGTTATGAATGAAAAAAGAACTACATGAGTATAGAAATGGAAGTAAGGAGCCCTGGTGAAATTCTAGAAAGAAATGTGTAACTCATCATTAAAAAGATGATCTTAACCTTAAACTTTCCTGGACCATAAAAGGTAATGGCAATCTGCACAATTTATAGTACAATACCAGAAAAGCATTAATATAAAAACAATAAAGTAAATATAATTTCAGATAACTATACTTTATATCAGAATAAAATTCCTGGGCATTTGGCTTGTATCTTTAACATGTCTTTATGGGGTACATAATTTTACCTATAGTAATAAATTAATGAAATACTGAGCTGAATTCAATAAGATGAGTAGCTCAATATTAGAAAATATATGCTTATAGAAAAAATGCCATTTTTTTAAAAAATAAAATCATCCCCCCAAATATCAGTGCTAGCTAATTTCCCAGGTATGGCAAAGATCATTTACTGTATTAACTGCATACATTTACTGCATTAATTACAGATATCCTAGTTAATCTAACATAAAAGGATGCCAATGAAATCAGTATGTAGCAGACATGATCCACTAACTCCTTTAATAGTTAAAGTTATCTTAGTGGTACTGGTAAATTTGGTAAGAGTAAAAAGGCTCAAGGCTGTAGAAGAAGGAACAGAAAGACAGTAAGAGCCAGAGAAACAGGAAAGTATATATGCTATGGAATAGTGTCTTTCATATACGACAGGGAACCTGCACCAAAATTCTCAATAACATGGTTGCCTAAGCAATATCTAAAAATGCACCAGTTGACATGCCAACGTGGATGGAACACAAGGCTTTACCCTAGAAGAACTACAGGCAATTAGTTAATGCTGAGAGGAGGCGAGGCAGTCTTCTTCAAGGACGAGTCCCCTAATAGCTTAGCCAATACCATGAGATCAGCCCTAAACATTTATGAGCTTGAGCAACACTAAATGATCTCAGCAGGTTGTCTTTATGCTTATGTAATTTATGAAACAATTATAATCAAAGAATAAGAGGCCATGTATTTGAGGAAGAGTAAGATGTGGTGATATTTTGTGTATGCTCTAACAAATAAAGCTTGCTTGAAGATCAAAGGGCAAAGCCAGCCACTAGTTAGCCATAGAGGCCAGGCAGTGGTGGCACACACCTTTATTCCCAGCAATTAGGATCTCATGCCTTTGCTCCCAGTACTTAGGAGGCACACATACCTTTAATCTCAGCACTAGGGAGGTTGAGACAGGAAGTGATAAGGCTGGGCAGAGAAAGGAATATAAGGCAGAAAGAGAGAGGAGCTCAATGTCTTTCAGCTGAGGATTTTATAGAGGTAAGAACTAGTGGCTGGCTTCTCTGCTTCTCTGATATTTCAGCTTTCACCTTGATATCTGACCCTGGCTTTTTATTAATAAGACCAATTATAATCCATGCCACAGTAGGAGAGACATGGGAGGAACTGGAATGAGAAGGGGGAATATGTTAATACAGTATTCATCTATAAAATTCTCAAAAAAACCTAAAAAATAGAATCAATACTATAAAAGAAGACAAAAGCTTTGTCTTTGAGGCATATTTTCATATCTATATCACATTCATTTAAATATAGACAAAATGGATAAACTAAAGGCCCTTTGAAATTAATAAGTGAAACTGATTTGTCGCCTCCAGGAAGAAGGGCTTCCTAGGTGATGGAGGCCATTAGTGATTTCAGGGACCCCCACAGAAGAACCACTCAGTTAAGCCCAGCTTGATTGATGAAAAACATTATAGGATTCAATGTATAAATATCAGTACATTTTTACCCATGCCACAAAGTATAAAAAAATGGTAATGCAAAACAAAGACTAGACAGAAAACTGTTTCATGCACAACTGTTTATAAGCCTAACATGGGTATTATTGCATTACATGGACAGAAATAGAAAGATGTATGTGGCTGCCACACCAGATGCCCAGTCTTATGATATTTCCCCCAAACTATTCTACAATTTAAGCAATCCCAGTTAGCTATCTTCAAATGTTTCTATTAAATATGGACAAATTATTTTAAGTATTTATCCCTTCATAAAGAAATAAAATGCTCAGCCATGATTAATAGAATATGAAAGGAAAGCAGCATAAAATAATTTTCATTACTAGATATTTGAAAGAACTATAATCCACTGAAATGTCTGCATGCAAGAATAGATCTTGGGTCAACAGAATAGACTAGAAAATTTAGCACTTTATTGGTGTTTTCATGTAATACGTAGCAATAATGGACTGATTTAAAGAGATATGTAATGATTTTCACACAGGTTTTTCTGCATCCTCACACAACTGAAAAAATAATTGAAAAATAAACATAAAGCAACAGAAAAAAATGGAAAACTTTAAAAGGGACTATCTATATATTCATAGGGTGTCCTTAACCAAATCTGAAATCTGAATGTGCTAAAAGACAAATAATTATAAACAAAGTACAAAGTGTGTGTGAATTCCATCTATCTATAAGCAAATGGGGTTTTCTGTGTCTGTGTGCATGTGTGCATGCATGTGTGTTTATGTATGATAGACATGTGTATATGTGGCACACTCATGCATGTGCCGGTGCATGTGTATGCACTTGAATGTGGAGCAGGAGAGATCAATCTCAGGAGTCATTTCTTAAGCACTCCCTGCCTTCTTTTGATACAAGATCTCTCACTGGGACCCAGGACTCACAGCTTAGCCTGGGCAGGGAACCAGTGAGTCTCATGAATTCTTCCTCTGTCTCTACCTCTCTAGCTACCAGCAAATGCATCCAGCACCCTTGGTTTCCCACATAGGCTGTGTGGATCTAACTCTGATCCTCATGCTTGGGAAGCCATTGTTTTATGTACTGAACTAGCTCCCCTGCCCTGAATTTTTCTTAAACTATAAACAGAGTGTAAAGTTTATATGAATTTCATGCATCTGCAAACAGACAGGAATTTAGTACAAAGAAACTAACATTTATAGATAAAAATGAGAGTCGCACAAAGGCCATGCTGATCTCCTCTGTCTTGTTCCAACTTTAGAATATGTGGTGCTGAAGTGCAGCTGAGACTGACCAACTCAGCTACCACCCAGGCCCACATCCAGGGCTTTGAGTTGGCCCACCCCAATGTCTACCCCATCTATGACCTGCTTGAGCACGTTAAGGGACTGGTCCTGTGGAACGACAGCAGCAGGTTCTCCAGGTCTCAGGACAATGGCAGGGTATCCAAGAGGAGTTTTGGTGAGGGTCCAGTGAGTGATGACAGTGTGCCAGAGGCCAGAGGCCTTCAACTAGATCAACAACCCATTGCAATGAACATTTGCACGTAAAGCTGTTCGGGCAAAGGGTATACTTTTGACACACCACAGCTCCCATGGTCACTATGACAAATGAATATGTGATGGAGTACAGGGAAAGACAGAGGATGAAATTGTTTTTATTTTAAATTTCTTATTAGTTTTCTTTTCATTTGTTTTAAATTTCCTTTGATGGGGGAGGCTACAGGGTGGAGGGTGGACATGGAAGGACTGGGGAATGACTTAGACTAGATGTGCAAAGAATCAATAAAAAATCATGCTGAAAATAAGAGTTGCATGATAAAAAATCATGCAAAAATACTTTAATTGATACATTTAAATGAAGAATTAAAATATTCAAAATTACAAATATCATACAACACACTGATGTGTAGCATTTTCCCCAGCTCTTTCCATTTTTTTTTCTTCAGAACCACCCCCTTAGTTTGAATTTTTCATCCTCCTCAGCTTTTGCTATGATTACAGAACACCATCACTTGACTAGACAACGGACATTTGTTTCTCATTGTTCTTGAGCGAGGATACCAACACAATCAAGTTCTAGGCCGGGCTGTCTTATGTGATGTGCATTGCCAACTTTTTTGTGTCCTCACAAGGAAGGGAAAGAACTAGTTTCATCTTCAGGACACAACAAATTTGAACACTAGTCCTGTTTGTGAGGGCGCCATGCGTGTGACCTAATCACCCCTAACTACCATCACAGCACAGATGAGGACATCCGCATATGAATTTTGAACAACAGACACTGTTCTTTGCTGCAATCTTAAGCTTATGTGGAACATCTCTCCCCTCATTGCATAACTCAAAGCAGCTGGTGTGGGTCTCCTTGTCTCTTCAGTGAAACACAAAGTTACTCCAATTCAAGCTCTTTAATGATGATACTACATCCTTCCCTGCCTGGCTGCTAATTCCCTTTTCATGAGTTGATTCCAGTTGCCCTCTTCTCCCATCTTACTTCTATAATATGTTCTGATTGTAATACTTTTTTTTCCTAACTTAAACATCTGATAGTTTTCTCAGGTGCTGTCTTCCCCATATCATTTTCCTGACCCCAGACAGGTAGGAGCTCACATACCTATCCCCTAAGACTTCCTGATATTTCCTGTGTTTGCATAGTGTGCGTTGCTAGTTAAGTTATGAAACAGAACATTTTACTTATCTATGGAGTGTGTAGAAAAGAACAACTGCTTGAAATATATCTCTTGAGCCCAATATACGAGTGGAAGGAAAGGAGGGTTTTGTTGGATTTAACGAGCATTTTCTGCTCAGAAATTTTTAGTGGTTTTCCAGAGCCTATATTCCAAATTTTTAGCCTGGAATTTGAAGTTGATAAAATTTACTATTCTAGTCTTTTAAAGTTATACTTTTGCACTTGAATTTGCCCCAATTTAATTATTCATATTCCCTCAAGTCTGCATGCCTTTCTCAACTTTCTTGTAGTTGTAATTTCATCCTCTTTGCTAGTGGATAATTTTCTCAAGGCCAAAAAACCATGTCTTACACATTTCAGTGTTTCTATGGCTAAACTGAGCTATGTCACAGTAGGTACTCAACAGATTTTTTTTTTTTGTCTTTTTTGAGACAGGCTTTCTCTGTGTAGTTTTGGTGCCTGTCCTGGATCTTGCTCCATAGACCAGGCTGGCCTTGAACTCACTGCCTAGCTCTGCCTCCTGAGTGCTGGGATTAAAGGCATGTGCCACCACCACGCAGTTGGTACTCAAAAGAATCTCTTAGTAACTGCCCTTCTGCTAATCGCTAATCTCTCGTGTGTCTTCACACCATATTCTACTCTTCAATTAACATGAGCCATCTGTTCATTGAAGCTAAGTTAAAAAAATACATTGATTTAGATTCTTCTCAGTCCATTCTACTTTTCAACTACAAATACATTATATATCACTTTAGTCTGGCAGGTTTTAAACATGATCTCACTTGATATCTCAGTTTCATATGACTTAGATATATCTTCCAAAGTGTTACAATGGCTCATTACCAACAGGTCTTCTTTTACCATGACTGGCCAATGACTCTTGTACCTAACTTCCACCATATTCCAGTGACCACAAAGTGGCTCTCCAACATCTAAAAATTACATAGAACATTTTGTGGATTCTTTTTCTTATGGCCTCTTCAATTTCATCTTTAATATTATTTGCATATGTGCATTATCTCTCCTGTGAAGCAAAGGTAATCTTAGAACTCAAGGAAACCTGTACATGACCGATTTCTTTATCCATTGAATATTGATACAGTAACTAAAGAAAATATATATTTGTTGAGTAAAACTATCCACAACCAAACACTAGGCCAAGCCAGGGAAACCCAGTAGAACAGCAGTGGGAGGCAGGGTGGGGGAGTTGAGGGGGGGATGATATCTCTGGAACCAGAGGAGTTGAAGCCACCATAAGAACACAGCCCACACAATCAACTAAGCAGGGCTCATAGTGGATCACAGAGATGGAAGCAACAATCACAGACCCTGCATGGGTTTGAGCTAGGTCCTCTACATATATGTTATGATTGTGTAGCTGGGTGCTCTTGTGGAACTCCTAAGTTGGGGGTGTCTCTGACTCTTTTGCCTGTTCCTCAGACCCTCTTCCTCCTACTATATTGCCTTATCCAGCCTTGATATGAGGGTTTGTGCCTAGTCTTATTGTAACTTGTTATGCTGTGTTAGGTTGCTATCCCTGGGAGGCCTGCTCTTTTTCTTTATTTTGGAGGGAAACAGAGGAGGAGCGGATCTGGGGAAGAGGGGAAGTGACTGGGAGGAGGACGGGGAAGACTGGACGGAGAAGAAAATGCAGTTTGGATGTAATGTATGAGAAAACAAAAGAAAAAAAATCACTTGATGAACGTTTACTGATGAAAGGTTACAAAGTAATTTTAAAGCATTATACAGTTGTACCTTCAATGTAAGTTATCCTGAATGCCTTCAAGTGCCTATTCTCATTTTTTTTCTATTTAAATACGTGCCTTGTTACTTTTCTTATTATGACTTAACAACTGTACTGAAAAAACATTTAAAAGCTCATTATTTTTATTTTGGGATTCTATTTTAATGCCTGTATTGAAAAGCTCCAACTTGTTCAAGGTCATAGCTTGTAGATGTTTAGTGTATTGGTCTTAGAAGATGATCTTTGAAATATCAGAACATTTAAATGGGTACTAAAATAATCCTCAGTTAGGATTATTTCAATATTTTTCTGTATAGGTGTAAGACAATGAAAGTTCTATCAGATAGAAGCTAACCCACATGCTGTTGACACATGTGAAGGATACATACGAAGAGCCAGAATGTAATGTGCTTTCCACACTGGCTTCTGAGGCTTTTGTCAAGTTATTAAACTGGTTTAGACCAGTTTTCTTAAGCATTTTAGTTTACCCATCTGAGACTAGAAGAGGAAAAGATGAGTGTTGCCTCTGCTACACCACCCACGGTGATGCTTTGTGTTCTGAAAAAGGAAATGGTTAAAAATCACAGCAGCTTTATGAGAGACAACACCAGCTGCTCTCCACACACTCCTTTCTGAGACTTCCTATTCTCCAAGATGCTAATGAATGCTTCATTTAAACAAAAGAAAAATAACTTCATCACCTGTACTTGAGAATTCCTATGTGTTGCATTTTGTTTTGAGAAAGCCTCAATTTATTCTATAAAAGAACATAACTTTGCTCATCAAAAAGGCATGCTTGACTTTTTAATCACACTGAGTTTATAGAACTCATTCACTCAACTGATCTTTCACCTTTTAAAAATTTGCACCATCTTTTAACAAGGGAAAGAATTAATGCTTATTCACACCAGTTGTGAGTAATTTTGGACTAGACACTAAAAAAACAATAACCTTTAAAATCAAAGGATTCAAAAAGGATCAAGGACTTAAAATAACCTTTAAAAATCAAAGGATTCAAAAAGGATCAAGGACTTTCTGTCAAATATAACATTTAAAGTGTAAATTAGCAACATTGTCTGCATAAATCACACTCAGGAAGTTGATATCATAAGTTGGGGAGATATCTGAAGCATTTTTCGGCCCCTGTGGTGCTATACGCCATGCTGGAGCCCTAATTTCCTCAATAGTACCCCTGTGGCCAGAGGAGTTAATGCTCTGCTCAACATACTGAACTCAGTTCCAGGATGTAATTTACACACTGGGATAATCTGGAGGAACATAGCTTTTTTTCCCTTCCAAATCTATAAAACTTTGAATGATTCACAAAGGATAAATTACCAAGCTGTACAGATTAACAATCCACAGTTTAGTAAAAAACCTTAAAGATTTTTTTAAATGGACTTAAGGCTTTTAAAGCACACAAAATATAATACTAGATTTAAGTGAGATTTTGCAATTCTTAAGAAAGTACTAACTTATTTTATTATGTATGTTAGACCTAAGGGGAAAAGACCAAAGTTTGGCTTTCATTTAATGATATTATGATTACTATTAGTGGTATTTAATTTTCTGTCTATTTACAGTGGGAAGGACATTGGAAAGTTAGTGGTTTACATGGAGTTGGAGAGGAGGAATGTTTTCATCCTATTCTGAACTCTATGACATGGAAAAGATGTAAATGTGGAAGAAGATTTCATGTAGTTGTACAAAAAAAATGTGTTTTCTCTTTCTATCTACTACCCCAGTTCTCATAAAAGGGGTGGAAATACCCGTGTGGTTTCTATTTAAGGACAGTTTTCAAGAGTGTAGACTTTCACTTGTTTTCATCTTATCTATGCTGGGGCACACTGTGACTTCTCATCATTAACAGTAGTTCATTAGTGGAGGAACTTCAAATACCAAGCAGAGCTCTTTTGATTGTGGTTCATCAAAAGAGGAAAAGCTTACACAGTATGAAAAGACTTGTTGATGATTCTGATTTGCCTTCTAGAAGATGGGCCAATCCAGATATCATTTTATCTACCACCACGGCTAAAAATTTTAAGATACATTTCTCTCTATGAATATAGTCTTCAATATTTAATAAATGCGATGACAATTTGGTGTAGCACTTTTCATATCCTCTCTCAAAAACGAGCAAGCAAAAGTCAAATAGCAAACAACAAAATGCCTTAAGCATCTCATGCTTGAATTTAGGTCAAGCTATACCTATTTAGGCCATTATGAAAGGGTCATTCTTAATTTGAATTTTTATGTTTTGGTCATGTGGTTGAGTGAGAAGAAGAAGGATATACAATAATGAGTTTCTACAGGGTTTCCTATCAATGAGCTACTTAGGGCCAAGGGTATCTCTTCTAGAGGAAAAGGCACAAATCCAAGCATTAGGGAGGATTGCTATTTCACAGTATGCCAGTTATTTGTGATCTTGATAGCTGGAAATCCCAGACTACTCTTATACACAGCTAACTTGGAGATTAGTTCATCATGGACTTGGCTCATTCCTTAAGAGAGGCCCTGGGCTGGAGAGATGGCTCAGCCATTAAAGGCTAGGCTCACAACCAAAATTAGAAGAGAGACTCATAGTGGGAGGGCCCAAACCATGCATTACAGGCTGTAGTCTATCTTTCCCAACCTATGGCTCTGACAAGCTAAATCCTATGTCTGGTCTCCTGACTGTCTTTAATAAAATTCACATGTTGTAACATGGAAGGGAAAATACCCTCAAAAATGACATTTTTCCATTGCAAATAAAACCGTGAACACTAGTCAAAACTCCCGCATGGAATAAAGGCAAAAATCTGATCAAATATTCAAGGCAAAAAAAGTAGTAAGAGCTGGATAAACAGACTTTCAAAAAAATTAGAGGAATAGCCAAGTTTAGGATTCCATGTACAGAAATGAAGAGCTGGTTTGCATTGTGCAGGGAAGAGAACACACTTAGTCTCTAAGAGGTGCAAGCAGATTTAGGAGAGGTAAAGGATGTTCTTTGCCTAAGAAGACATGAAATTTAAAAGTAGGCATGCAGGAAAGGACCTGAGGAACCATGGCTAATGCTGTGTTACTTATTTTAGTCCAATACAAGAAACAGGGTCTTTTGTGACACCTAACAACCATGTAAGCTAGCTAAATCATTGTTAAGATGCTTGTGGGAAATGGATTGTTATCCAAGACTTGAAGTATGGTTTTATTCAAGATAAAATACCAGAAAATAAATGTTGAATGCTTACAATAAACATGTAGAGGATACTGAAGATGTACTTGATGGAAAATGTCTAATTTATAGGATCTGTACATTGAGAGAAAATAGTATTTATCCTTGAATATAATAAAACATTATCCATTTATACACATACATACATATATGATATATATATATATGATTTTGTCACCTTATCTAATAAAAATACACAAAAATTTAGAAACACTATAATGCATGTATTTTATAATTGTCTAATTTTAGTTACATTTTATTCGATTAGTTTTTATAATATGTACCATTAGTTTCATGAAAATTTCCCACAGTTTTAGTTCAAATCACCTACAATGATTATCTTCTTTGAATGTAATACATTTGAGATCTGTCCCTGCTGTTGTGTTGTATGCAATAGAAACTATTGAATTACACTGTAGAGAATTTAATTTCCTAGATATGCCAAGTTTTTATGCCTACACCATTTCAAGGAACTTTGGTTGGGAAATGGATTTTTACTAATAGTACAATGGACATGAAAAACCAAAGTCACAATAAAATCCTATCTCTGACATCTTTCTGTTTTCTACTAAGTTCATCAGCTTTCTCCTACTGACATTGAACTTTACTTTTGGTGTTTGCACTGGTGGTAACCCCCTTTAGGTTGATGTGAGGTGGTCATCACTACTTTTGTGCTTTTATAAAGGGAGAAGCATGAAGTCCGGCTAGGTCTGAGAATCCCATAGAGATAAGCAGGAATCATGCTTTCTTGTAAACAAGGTTTAATTCTATTATAATATACTCCTCCTGTAATCAGAAATTAGTTTCCTACTTCCTAGTCTCACAAGAGCCCTATATTAAAAATAAACCTTGAAATTCTACTGGACAATTGCTGGGGTAGTTTTTAAATTATAGGAATGAAACAAACAAACAAACAAAAAAAAACCACCAAGATTTAGTTCTCAACAAACACTAATGAATACTCTTGCTGCCTTTGCTCTCTTAAAAATATGTATATAACAATCATTGTCATAATAATATAGCAAATAGTTGAAACAAAATACTTGCAAACACAGTTAAGTACCCTAAAAGAACATGTGTGGTTCAACATAAGGAAATCAATAAATCAATTGCATACCACATAATCGATTCAAGAAGAATATGATCATTGTAATGGATACAGAACAGCCTTTTAACAAAATCAAGCATTCCTTTATGATAAAAGTCCCAGAAGAAAGGAATAGAAGGAACCTATCTCAATGTAATATAGGCTATCTATAAAAACAAAAACAAAAACAAAAACAAAAAAACCAATCCGATAGCTAGCATTGTACTAACTGGACAAAAATAGAAGAGCATTTCTTCTAAAATATGGAATACAAATTAACACACACAAATCAGCAGCCTTCCTACAAACTAATGACAAACACATTGGAAAAGAAATCAGAGAAACAATCCTATTTGTAATAGTTTCAACAAACAAACAAACCAAACTTGGAATAAACCTTACTAAGGAAGTAGAAGACTTATACAATGAAAACTTTAAAATACTGAAGAAAGAAATTGAAGAAGCCTCTAGAAGATGGAAAGGGCTTTCAAGCTTATGAATGGAGAACTATTAAAGATGGTTATCTAATCAAAATCAATCTGCAGAGTCAATGCAATCCCTACCAAAATTCCAATGTCATTCATATGTATATATTATAAAATTATATATATTATCTAATATATAATGTATAATATATAATATAATATATTATAAAAATTCAGGTGGAATTGCAAACAGACACAAACATGTAAAACAACTCCAAGTAGAAAGGGTAATTATGGAACTATCACCATTTCTGATTTGAAGTTATAATACAGAACCTAAGTAACAACACCAGCATCGTTCTGACACACACAAAAAAAAACAGACATATAGAGCAATAAAATAGAATGGAGAAGGTATGAATACGCAGGTATAAACCCACGCAGCTTTAGCCACTTGATTTTTGACAGGGATGCCAAACGTATGGAAAAGGGAGCTACTTCAGCAAACGGCTCTGAGAAAAATTGGAATCCAAATGTAAAAATGTGTGAAACTGCATCCTTGTCTTTCACCGCATATAAAAATCAACCCTGAATGAATCAGACCTTAATGTAAGTCCAGAAATTCTGCAAGAGTTAGAGAGGAAAACATTTCAAGGTATAAGCATAGGCAACGACTTTCTGAGTAAGACTTCAGTTCTCAGGAAATACTGACAACGGGTGACAGATGAGATCTCATGAGATCAAAAAAGCTTGTGCATCAGAGCTTGCATAGGTCTGCACCAGGCCCTTTCACATATATTATGGGTCTCAGGTTAGTGCTTTTATGGGACTCCTTAATGTACAGATGAGTGGGTCTCTCTTTCTGGTGCCTTCTTTTGGTTGTTTTCATTCTGATTTTTTTCCATTCCCATGTGTTAGTATTTCTCTTATCTTATTCTATAACATTTTATTATTATTCTTTAGATATCTGTTTGTTTCCTAAGGAAAGACACAAAGAGAGTGGATTCAGACAGGAGGGGATGTGGGGAGGAACTGGGAGGAGTAGAGGGAGAGGAAACCATAATCAGGATACATTGTGTAAGAAAGAATCTATTTCCAATAAAAAGGAAAGATCATGAAAAAAGTCTGTATACAGCCAAGGAAACAGTCAAGAGAAGAGACAGCCTGCAGTGTAAGAGAAAATCTCTGTTATCTGAAAGGAGTAATATTCAGACATATAAGGAGCTAAAAACTAAATATCAAGGAACCTGAGAACCTGGTAGATAGGTAGGCTGGTGAAATGAGCAGGTCTCAAATGATGAAGAACAAACACCAGCAAACATGAACAACTTAATTAGCCACAGAAATTTTAGCAGTCCTGAGATTCCATCCACTGTCAGGCAGGCAAGATGTCACTCATTAAGATAACAAATGAATGCTGGTGAAGATGTGGGCAGAGGGCAACCCTTATATACTCATAGAGGGAAGAGTAACTAGTTCAGCCACTATGCAGAGTGGGAGAACGGGGAGGGAGATACCATGATGAATGAAGACCCCCAGGGGAATAAGAAGAAGCAGAGTGCTAGAGAGGTCCCCAGAAATCCACAAAGATACCTCCACTGTAGACTACTGACAATGGTTGAGAGAGTGCCAGAGCTGACCTGCTCTGGTGATCGGATGACAGAACACCCTGGCTGTCACGATAGAACTCTCATCCAGTGTTTGTTGGAAGCAGATGCAGAGATCCATGGCCAAACCCCAGGTGGAGCTCCAGGAGTCCAATCGGTGAGAGAGAGAGGAGGGATTGTATGAGTGAAAGATATTGAGACCGTGATTGGAAAAAGCACAGGGACAGATAGCCAAACTAGTGGAAACACATGCACTGTGAACCAATGACTGAGGAGCCCCTATGGAACTGTACAGGGCCCTCTGGATAAATGGGACAGTTGATTAGCTTCAACTGTTTGGGAGGCCCCCAGGCAGTGGAGCCGGGACCTGTCCTTGGTGCATGAGCTGGCCTTTTGGAGCCTAGGGCCTATGCTGGGACACTTTGCTCAGCCTTGGTGTAGGAAGGAGGGGACTGGACCAGCCTTGGCTGAGTCTACCAGGCTGGACTGACTCCCCAGGGATGACCTTGCCTTGGAGGAGGTCGGAATGGGGGAGTGGGTTGGAGGGGAGGGCTAGGGGGCGGGTGGAGGGAGGAAGGGGGAATCCGTGGCTGATATGAGAAATTAAGTTAATTATAAAATAAAAATATTTAAAAAATGAGTATCCGTGTTCCTCAGAACACTACATATAGAGTTACTGTACAGATCTCCTATATAGAGCAGCAGCAGCACTCTTGGGTATTTACCCAAAGACTCCATGTCAACATATTACAGAGGTACTGGCACAGCAATGTTCATGACCACACTTCTCATAATAACTAAGCAATGGAAGCAAACTCGATGTCTGTTAACAAGGGAACAGCCAAAGAAAATGTGTGCATCTATTTGTTCACATATGCAGACATGTACACACATATGAAGCAATTTTAGGCATAAAAAGGACAAAATTGTTGTATGTAGGAAAATGGATATAACTGGAGACAATTAAGCCTATTAAGTAATCTCAGAAAGGCAAATATTAAATAGTTTCTTCTCATTTGCTACTTCTAGATTTTATAGAGAGACATAAAATTATGCAAATGTCATATATGTTTTATACATGTATGCTTATGTATATATATTTATACATACATAAAATAGTTTATGTATATATTGCATATATATGTAAAATAGAAGCCAAGCTATCTAGGTTAATAAATAGTTGTAACACAAGAGGAGAAGGGTGATCAAGAAAGGGGTTGGATAAAGAAAGTCTTAGGATGAAATATGCTCCAAGTATATTATGTGCATGGATGGAACCATCCTTATCTAAACTACTGCACTGTATAATGAACAGATACCAACTTGGAAAATATTATGGCTATTTAATGTTATGACTACATCTGCAATTATTCAGTGATATAGTTTTAAAACAGACTCTGGCTTTTCAAATAAAGAGTAAGACCAGAAAACAAACAAATGGGTACCATGCTTTATGTTTATTTTATTAAAAATAAGTGCCTAATGGACATTTAATAGGTAATTTGTCTGATAACTTTACTACAGTGTCTAAATGCAATGGTGTACTGTGATGTTTATCTCTTCCTGTGCCTCTCTGTTTCTTGGAATGTTGTGCTGAGTGATTTTTTTCCCAACAAATGAACAGAAAGCTCCCACAGTTGCTTTGTGGTACAAATAACTCCTTTGAAAATCTCCCCAGAGATCAAACAACTGCTAGACTTGTTTGCTGTATCCTAACAAGCTTTTCTTTCTTAGAACACCACACAGGGAGTGACGATAACCCATGTGGTGGTCTTTATTTTCTGTCCTCGTGTTAGTCCTTTTCCAACCCTCTGACAGTAGAAATCTAGTTTGCTTGAAGTAAAGAATTGCTATGTTGATGTCTGTTAATCCAAGAGAATTATCCTTATTATTCATATATGACTTTGGGAGATACCCACCCACCAGCATACTGTAGAATAAGATGGGTATGAACAGTAATTTCATGGTTTCAAAAATGATCTTAGTATTTTACCATCTTGGCTAATTAGTGGAAACTATTTGTGTTTTCATTTTTTTCTATGGATTACTATGGTTGATATATTGTGTACCCAAATAAACATATCTGGGTGTCAGAGTAAAGAACAGTCACTTTATTGAACATAGACGTTAGGCAGTGGTAACATAAGCCTTTAATCCTATTACTCGGGAGGCAGAGATCAGGCAGAGATCTATCTGGATCTCTTTGAGTGCAAGTCCACACTGGAAAGAGAGCCAGGCAGTGGTGGCACACACATTTAATCCCAGCACTTGAGATCTCATGTCTTTGCTTGTGAAGGATACAGACCTTTAATCCCAGGAAGTAATATGGCAGGACACAGAAAAGTATTTAAGGAGTGAGGAAACAGGAACTAGACTTTTAAGCAGTACAACTGAGACCCTCAGTGTTGAGGACTCAGAGGCTTTCAGTCTGAGAATTAGTGGAAACAGGATCAGCTGAGGAATTGTCGAAGTGAGGTTGGCTGTGGCTTGTTCTGCTTCTCTGATCTTTCAGCATTCACCCCAATATCTGTCTCTATTTTTTTGTTTTGTTTTTTATTATAAGACATTTTAAGCTTCATGTTACAGATTTTGGTGTGATTTCTAACTAGGGCTTAAGTTGATGTTTGGTGATTTTTATTTTCTTCTCTCTCACATTGCTTATGGTTTTAAAACAACTTTGTTTTATTCATGAATGAATAAGCTAGATTAAGATGACCAGAGAACCTACCATAAATATCCAACAGCATTTTACCATCAGGTACCAATAACCAAACACTATGGACAGGCAAAGCAGCAAATTGGTTAGAATAAGGTAAGTTACAGGTTGCCCAGGGAATCTCCTTAGAAAATGATACTTCGATGCTACTTGACTAAAGTAAATGCAATACATTACTGTGTTATACTGAACAGTATAAAACACTTCAGCCTGGCTAGAGGGCTGCCTCCTCCTTGAGTTCTCATTCCGCTGCAGTGTATAGTCAAACCATAAATCCTTTAACTGTACTTGATGCACATGGTTTAATAGAAATTCAAACAGATTACTTTTGATCTTATATCACTGAAATATCTCTATATTTCCACACAAATATTTCCCTGTGTCATATTTCTTTATTGTTTTATTCCAATTGATTCAGATTACTTGTTTCAATTAAATCACATAAACAGAATTCTTCATTTTATAACTGGTTTTCATTTAGGCAAATAGTTCTACATGAAATGTTGCAAATTTACAGCATTACAGGAGACTTTTCAGAGGATAAACAGCTGCAGGAATGGAGGTCTGTGGGACTATCAGATTCCAAAAATTCCTATCTAGTTGCTAAGGGTAGATGTAAAACTACTAATTTGTTAACTTTTTTTGTAAACATGGGAATCAACATATTTTTCTGACATTCTTTTATAAAGCTGTAGTACTTAAAGCATGTTTAAAGTATTTAAATCATATTGAGCACAATAGATATGGTTAACACTATAGAAGGACAAACCACTGGCTATGAAATGGATGTGTTAAAAAGTAGTGAATGTGAACACAATGTAACATCTCTGTCCAGCTCCCAATTTACAAGGATAAGAGAACACAGCACCTCATTCAGCCACACCACAGGGATGCAATCAGAGCAATACAGACCAAAGAAAACTACAGAAACAACAACTCAATTTCCCCAAGAAATAACACCAGGGAAAATAGGAGGGTGATAGACACAACAAGACTTGAAACATATACTAACCAACTGCTACATGGAGTTTTATAACATTAATGAGATGCTGACTGGGTATTTACATCAGAAAATTATTGATGTTTTCATGTGGTTGTGTTAACCCGCGCATGTCTTGAGATACATTAAACTTATACATAAAAAGTTAGAAATAAGTATTTTGCCAATTATAAATTTATAAATGCTACTAATTTACAATTATTATTTTTCATCATCAAAGCTTGAGTATTTTAATTATACTTGAGGGACAAATGTTACATAGTGTAAGAGTATATAAAAGTGATGTGCATTCACTACTCTGTTGTCTAATGCTTTAATATTTAAGTTCTTAATGGATCTTTAACTGCTTAGAAGTTTGAAAGTTTCTTCAGACTTTTCAGTTTTACAGCATTTAATGCAATGACTCTTGTTCAAGATAATCAATGGTTTATGGGGCACTTAACATTTGAAGTGTATTTTTGAGCAAATGTTCCCCATGGATGCCAACTATAGAGCATAACATCTTCAGAATGCTTACTGCTGTGATACAACACATCGCTAAAGGGTTTTTGGTGACTAGTCTCTCTCTCTCTGTCTCTCCCTGTCTCTGTCTGTCTGTCTGTCTGTCTGTCTGTCTGTCTGTCTCTCTCTCTCTCTCTCTCTCTCTCTCTCTCTCTCTCTCTGTGTGTGTGTGTGTGTGTGTGTGTGTGTATCTGTCTGTCTATCTGTGTGATGTGTGTGCCCGTTGTACCTGCAGGTCAGAAGCTGACATCAAGCATCTCTCTCCCTCAATTGCTCTCCACCATATAGTTTGAGACAAGGTCTCTTACTGAACCAGGAGCTTACTATATCAGACAGACTGTAGACTGCCTGGCTAGTAAGCTCCTAGGTCCATATGTCTCTCCCCACACTGTACCCTACTGTTGGTGTTACAGAAATGTGCCTCTGCTGTTGGATTTGTATGTGAGTGTTGGGAATCAAAACTCCGGTCTCTTTACACACTAAGCCATCTCCTCAGCTGCACAATCACTAATCTTAGAAACTCAAGTGATATTATTCCTACATAGCCTATGGAGTCATCGTCCATGAAGAGTGACCAATTATGAGGTTAGGGAAGAACCTGGTGCTAGGGAAATTCCCAGGAACACACAAGAATGACCCCAGCTGAGACTCCTAGTGGAGAGGGTGCCTGAACTGACCTTCCCCTGTAATCAGATTGGTAACTATCCTAATCGTCATCATAGAACCTACATCCAGTTGCTAATGGAAGCAGATGCAGAAATCCACAGCCAAGCACTGTACTGAGCTCTTGGAGTTCAGTTGAAGAGAAGAAGGAGAGATTATATGAGCAAGGTGTGTGGGGGGTGTCAAGATCACGATGGGGGAAAAACCACAGAGACAGCTGATCTGAGCTAGTGGGAGTTCCCAGACTGATATCTGGAAAACCTGCATGGGACCAAATGAACTAAGCACTCTGAATGTGGGTGAGAGTTGTGTGGCTTGGTCTGTTAGTAGGGCTCCTGGCAGTGGAAACAGGACTTATCCAGGATGCATGAACTGGCTTTTTAGAACCCATTCCCTATAGGGGGATATCTTGATCAGCCTTGATACAGGAGGGAGGGGCTTGGTCCTGCCTCTACTTGGTGTGCCAGACTGTGTTGACTCTCCAAGGGAGGCCTTACCCCCTCTGAGGGGTGGATGAGGGTAGGGTAGGGGGAGATGTAGGGAAAGTGGGAGAAGGGGAGGGAGGGGGAACTGTGGTTGGTATATAAATTGAAAAAACATTTTTGAACAAAAAAGTACAAAAACAAAACAATATAGTCGTGTATCTTTTTAAGAATTATTAGGTGTTATTAAAGTTCAGGGGAATGATGTGTCTAGATAATATTGAAACATCAGGTGATTATCAGGTACTTGTAGCCTGATTCTACCAGTAGATGGAGTTTCAATTCATGTACTATACTCTAAACCTGAGGATGCATCAAAGTACAACGTTCTCTGGGTCAGAGGACTCATTCTCCTATGGATAATTATTTACAGTGATTTTTGGTTGAAATCTCCTGTTGGGTGAGAGCTATGGGTCAATTGCTAGACTGTCAGGAACAATTTGATGTTTTCATAACTGGAAATGCCAATGTCTTATAACATTCTGCTAAGAAGGTGCTGAAAGGCAGCAGACACAACCTCAAAGTATTTCTCTTAGTCTTTTAATGTACAAGGAACCAGGTAAACAGAGAGAATAGATGAAAATGTTCCACTTACCAACATGAGATCTTATCATTGGGGTATATGAGGTCAAACAAATAATAAACATTTGAAACGTTTGAAAAATATTCTAGAAGTACTAAGCATTTAAAATATCAATGGTTGGAGTACAAACCATTTTTACTTCTGCTCACAAGACATTTTTCTGAGACATGATTAGGAGTTTTTGAGTTAAAATCAATATAGGAATATAAGTAGATGAACTGGTTTTTGAAATAGTGTGTATTTTTGGAAGGTGGTTAACCTTTGGTATATTCATAGAACAAAGACCATAATGTTTATAGAGTTTATAGACCATCAACCAAGAGGCTTGCACTCTGGAACAGGAAGACAGAGCTAGGCAGAGTATGAATGCTTAGGGCCAGTACACTAAAAAAACATCACACACCTCAGTGTCTTAGGATGACCTACAGAGTACTATCACCACATACATGCAACTTATATTCACTTTTACATTCTGAACTCTTCCACTGGTCCCATTCTTTATGTACTATAACTCCCAAGATGGTGATCATCACTTCAACAAATTGAATAATTGGATTTAGGGAGTTTTCAAAATTCATTGTTTAAAAAAGAAATCCTGCCGTACTGTCAAAGCTATTTGTCTATGGTTCTGTCACCTCACCTACTGGAATGCAGGAATTCACTGGTGTGTGTGTGTATAAAAATTCTCTGTAACAACCAAACAAACAACCACAATAACACTGAAGGAGAGTTAATGGTACATCTAACAAGGTTTCCAGTGAGGGTTTGTGGAAATATACATACATACATACATACATATTCATAACAGACAAATAAATTATTTGTATATGTAAATATATACAATGTATATGTGCATGTGTTAGTGTGTGTGTTGGTTGCTTTCTGGTGGTAAGCAGAACAGAGAAGACATTCAGCCCTTCTTAATCTTGGGCAAAGACCTGATTCTGATGCCTAAGGGAGGTAACAGAGATGTTTGTGGACATTTAATCTAAAATATTTAAAATAAAATTTAAAGGAGATCTTATGTCTAAGGAAGACATTACACAGGCTTACCTGGATTCAAATTTCTTTGTGCATAGCTTTTAAGACACATAGATAGAGAAGCAACCATTTCTAGGTTTTGCCAAAATGCTATTTTAAAAGGTTAAGTCCATCTTGAGGTTCAGGTGAGGAAAACTTGGTGTGTATACTAGAAAACATAATGGGTCTCATAAAAATCTCAAATTGGGATACATCAAAACTATTTCCACAGAAACTCCTCCCCCATTCTGTATAGTTATCTTCTATAATTTTTATATCTTGAAATTTTCCTCATATTTCATACATAACATCTGCAATTCTAATTCTGAAGGAAACTGTGAGAATTTTTCTGAAAATACTCCCAAATGAAACTTTTAAAGATGAAAATGAAAAGATTGTTTTGACGTTACAGCTGAGAGTCAGTCATCTATCTGTTTATGACTTAAGGTTATTCAAGAGTATCCTACAGGCACATGGACAGGCTGCAGACACAGTTGCGCAGTGTGGAAAAGACTGTGTGGTCTGCAGAGGGCCCTGAGAATTCCAGGTGTCAGGGATCGATGGAGGTATGTCTAATTAGTATGGCTAAAGAGATGCATAGAATGGAATGCTAGAAGTTCTTTCAAAATAGTCCAAGAGCAAGCAGATTTCTTCTTTTGTGTTTGAGAGACAGAATCTTAGGGACTCAAGTTTAGTTTTTCTCTTGGGTTACGTTCCTCTTGACTCCTGTTCTTTCTCATGATCATCCAATATCTTAGAGAACTGAACAGCAATGCTGGTTTATCTCCCTTCCCTTGAGAAGCTGCAGAATTGTTCTTAGAATAATTTCTATCACTAAATGAAATTCTCTCTTTCATCTATTGCTTCAGACAAAACCAAGTTAACAAAATTGAAATGACTAAATAAGGTACTCTGGTCACCCATGTTAGTATAAAATGACAGTTGTATAAGAAAGTTTTAGGCATCAGTGAAAAAGGCAACAAAGAGTATGATTTTCCATTACAGTCTTTAGCAGGAGTTCAGAGTAGAATGTCCCAGCTCTTCAGTATTTCTCATTATTAAATTTCTTACTATATTAACAGAGTAAGTTATTCAAAGAGCATAGCATTATCATCTTTGGGTAGAGCAATATTGAAGAAACCAAACAGAAAATAAAGGTGGGTAGTAGGTGGGAATATATATAAATATGTTTTATCAATTATTAAATATCACCATGTACAAAATTTTCAATAACAGCTAAACTTTAATTCAATATAATAAAAATGAATCCACTGTCCTATGAAAAATTACAGCAAAATATGTTTTCAGTTTTATTTTAATAATTTATTTTTATTATTTTAAATCATATGTATGTGTGTGTGTGTTAATGAGTATGTACATGTGAGTACAGGTGCCTGTAGAATCCAGACATGTTGGATCCCCTGGAGCTGGAATTACAGGTGGTTGTGAGCAGCAGGATGTGGATGCTAGGAACTGAACTCAGGTTCTTTGGAAAAGCAATAAGTACTCTTACACACTGAACTACCTCTCTAGACCCTGGTTGTAATTTTCATTACTTCAAACCACAAAGTTTTGATGAATCTTCTACAAAGTCTTTTCAAACAACTAGTGCAAGTAAGTTTGAGACCACCATTAATCAGTTGAGCAACCATATCTGATTTCATAAACTAGATTTGCATAAGTAAGGTACATGTACTTGTTTACCCAATCAGTTTATTCCTTTAAGGACACACAATATGTTTGTTACATTGATACTTGGAAAACAGAAGACCAAAATGATCATGGAATCATATGCTCTAGTGCTAAAAGTAAAAGAACTTGCTGGCATTCACAATAATGTAGGAGTACTATATATGGTTATTTAGTGAAATAGAGGGCAGTATCATTGTAAACAAGTGTCATCTAAGTGGAAGATTCTAGGAAAGTTTTCTGAGAGGTAACATTTGAATATGGTGAATATTAACCCTCCAATGCATATAAAACAACTTGCTGTGTGTATGACAGATGCAAATTAATGAGTTTCACATTGATATGCCAAAAATCCCTCTGCACCCTTTTCAATATGTAGGAAGTCAATAGTGAAATTCAGAACCCAGATCATTTCTGTAAGTTATTGTTTGAAATTGAAATGCAGTTACATATGCATATGATTTTTCTTTTTTTCTTTCTTGTTTGGTTTTCCAAGACAGAGTTTCTCTGTATAGTTTTGGTGCCTGTCCTGAATCACACTCTGTAGACCAGGCTGGCCTCGAACTCACAGATCCAACTGGCTCTGCCTCCCAGGTGCTGATATTAAAAGCATGTACCACTGCTGCCCGGCATGATTTTTTCTTGATTTACTACAAACATTAATTGGCCATAAGAATAAAAGGAATCAGGATATAAGCCACATCATAACCACACAATCATCTTAGTTGGTGCCGAAAGGAATTCAGCAACATGGATTCCTGATAAGTTCCTGTGAATGTTGGAAATAAATGGAACATATCTCAAAATAATTAAGTACAAACATTATATTAAATGGAGACAAACTGACATCACTTTCTCTAAAATAGGAAATGAGATAAGAAAGCTCCCTCTCCCCTCTATTATTAAATATAAAATACTTGAAGTCTTAGCCATAACAATTAGACAAGAGAAAGTCATAAAAAACAAAAAGGTAAGAAGATGGAGTATCCTTATTTGCAGATGACATGAGCTCATGTATCAAATACCCTATAGAACCTACTAGAAAACACTTCGACCTAATAAGCCAAATAAAGCTTCAGGATATAAAATAACTTTATATTAAAAAAAAAACCAATAACCTTCACCAACAATGAACTCGGTGAGAAAGAAATTAGAAAAAAAAATCTCATTCACAGTAACCCTGATCTAAAAAATTAAGTGTGTAGGAACCTAACCAAAGATGTAAAATATTTCTACAATGAAAACCTTAAGACATTGAAAAAGGAAATAAAAATCAAAAACCCACAGCAGTGGAAAGAACTTCCTTATTCCTGTGTTGGTGTAATTCATATCATGAAAATGACTAGACTACCAAAATTAACATGCAGATTCAGTGCAATACCCATAACAATCCAATGTCGTGCTTTACAGATCCAGAAAAAAGAACCCAAGAATCCTATGGGTGGGTCAGGGTGGGGGATCAGGAGGAGGGATGAGAGGGGGATATATCATTGGTATGTAAAATGAATTTTAAAAAAAGAAAATGAAATCATGAAGTTTTCAGGTGAATAGATGGGCCCAGGAAGTATAATATCAAGTTAAATGACACAAACACAGAAAAAGACCAAAGTCAAAATCAAAGCAGTATGTTTACCTTATATGTTGATACTAGCTGTAAATTTACATGCATATATGTAAGTAGATATACATGGGAGTAAAGTCCAGAAGTTTAGAAGGAAGACCAAGAGGTGATAAGGAAGAATACCATGTAGGTAAAATGACTCCTGAGTCATTTCATGTGAATCCAACTTTTTGAATATCAAAGCATCAAGAACTGTTTTGGCATTCCAAAAGAATCCAATATGTGTTATTTCTTTGAGGCAGTGATTCTGAATGTTGGGTAAAGGAGATAGACATGCCTGGTGACTGAATATGTTTGTCACATTGACCTATTTAGAAAGAGTGATTTATTTTTTTTCCTAGATTTGTTTTAGGGTGAGAGGTTTTGTAACCAGATATTATTTTTCCTTTTTCTTCTTATTAAAACTATATCAAAGTGTTCTATTTTAGCATTATATAATATGTAAACTGTATTGCTATACATAAAATACAGTTACAAAATGTGCAAAGGAGTGTAAAGAATAAAACATTACAGAATAGAGAAAATTGGCACCAATCATTGAAGACACACAGTGAAACAGAAATGCTTTAAAACAGAAGTATATAAACACTATCTTAGAGCAAAGGCCATTAAATCAGCAGTCATTGCCACTGACTTGAGCTGTATTTAAAATCTACAGTCGTGTAGAAGCTATTTGCCACCATCTATCCTGAAATGTTTTAATTACACACAGGCTCAGTCCTAGAGCATTTATTTTTTTTTTTTTTTTTTTTTTTTTTTTTTGGTTTTTCGAGACAGGGTTTCTCTGTGTAGCTTTGCGCCTTTCCTGGAACTCACTTGGTAGCCCAGGCTGGCCTCGAACTCACAAAGATCCGCCTGCCTCTGCCTCCCGAGTGCTGGGATTAAAGGCGTGCGCCACCAACGCCCGGCTCCTAGAGCATTTAAATTATTAAGGTTCTGCTTATTGGCATTTGCTAACAAAGCTTGGCTCTGAAAGACAGCATGCTTTAAGTGTGTATGTGTGTCTGTGTGTGTGTGTGTGTGTGTGTGTGTGTGTGTGTGTTTTAAATAACTGCATAATTCTTAAGCCTAG
Source organism: Peromyscus maniculatus bairdii (assembly GCF_049852395.1). NCBI lineage: Eukaryota > Metazoa > Chordata > Mammalia > Rodentia > Cricetidae > Peromyscus > Peromyscus maniculatus. The sequence goes on along the minus strand of NC_134868.1, from coordinate 33,782,567 downwards.
CATTATTAGCCTTCTGTTATTTGGACACTAATTTTATAGTCATTTTTTAGTTCCCTTTGGGGCTATCATGATTCTAGGTTAAAAAAAAAAGGTAAGACTTCTTAGGGCAAATAAACACACATTGGAAATAATTATGCAAATATTCAGGGAAGGAAACAAAAATTGAATTTACATTATTTATAGGCTATATTCACTATAATATTCTATTTCCCAGAAAATATATTAGACAAATACAGAAAACAGATCAAACAGACTTCAGACAACAAAAAGTGTAATTCTTTCTTTTAAAGTTTCATTCATAACACAGGTTCTTGTAATCCTATTTTGATTGTTCTCTGTGGACTGGCCTACTGTCATTTGAGACTCCCATGGGCCACATAGGAAGAATTCTCACTTTCATATAGTGTTTTAGAAAATTAACCTTCCAGGACATTGAACCTAGTCAGGAGAGATTCTGCTTGTGTTCCTCCAACAAAGTAACTTTAGAGGCCGCTAGGAGAACAGTCTAGAAAGCTATTTGTTGGAGATTTTAACATTAGGGGAATATTTTTCAACTATTAAAACCAACCACAGGGATTGTGTTTTTAGTTCACATGGCTTTGTGTAGGACTACATATTCTCATCTTGTAACAAGCTCCCAGACAAAGCTATTGGGCATATCATGATAGAAGGTGATGTAGAGAGATAAGAAACATTTAAGCTTCCTCACTTTTAGATTATTTTTGCTGTGGCCTCAGAATTCTCCTCAGCTCCACACAGGGTATTTCTATCACCATATCTATTCCTGCCTGATTTATCCCCTCCTGGGCACTAAAGAAACTTTTCTTCAGGTGCAACCCAGGCTTTGCAACAGTATGGAATCTGCTACTCAACTGGCAATCTCACTTTCTTTTCCTAAGGAGAAAAATGTTTTCCTGTAGAGACAGATTTTATTGCTTAAAATAAGTGTGATAGTTAAAACTAAAGTAACTAATTTCTAGAATGTCAAATCAAAAGACAAAGTAGCCCTTGAGCCTGGGAACAGCTGCCAAAGTCAGCACTCTGTAGATGGAAATCCAAAAGAGCTGAGACAGCTTTCCCCCAAGACACTTAAGTGTTTTCTTCTTTCGTGTAACTGATACATGAGCATCAACTGCATTATGATGCTCTCAAAAATGCCAACAATGTCACTGGGGGATAGATTTGTAAACTAGTTCTTGTGAAGGGATAGAATTAAATTTTCAGCCTCTAATGACATCAAGTGTCCCTACCTAATATCTTGCTTCATATAAGAGGCCCTTCTATTCTTTTCACGATGGGGAAAGAACAATGACTGGTTCTAAGGAGGGTGGGGGTGCGCAGTCATGCTGATTTGACTATGGCATCCAAGTTTGTGGACTGGGCTCCTGCTGTTCAGCTCCAGCCTTCCCTCACTCTGATATGACTTCCTAAGCACAGTGACTGAGTACTTAATTCTGTTAGATCTCTCTTTCTTCCCTAACAAATTACAATACTTTTGACAACTTAAGCTGCATTATTACTTTACAGTTTTGTAAGTTTATGAGTGTGGTACAGATCGCACCAGACCAGAGCTTTTCAATCTTCCTAATGCTGTAACCCTTTAATAGACATTTCCTCATGTTGTGGTGACCCCTCAACTATGAAATTTTTTGTTGCTATTTCATAACTGTAATTTTGCTAGTTATGAATCATAATGTAACTATCTGATATGTAGATGGCCTTAGGTGACCCCTGTAAAAAGGTTTGTTCAATCACTAAAAGGGTCACAATACACAGGTTGAACCACATTATTAGACTAAAATAAAGGCTGTTAGGGTATATTCTATCTTAAAAAGTACTTTTTGAATTTTTGATATTATAATATAATTGCATTGTTTCTTTTTTCCAAACTCTTCCATGTACTCCACATTGCCCTCTTTCAAATTGATGGGCTATTTCTGTAATTCTTCTTATATACATATATGTTGTTTAATATATGTACATATATATGTATACACACACACACACACACACACACACACACACACACATATATATATATATATATATATATATATATATATATATTCCTAAACATAAATCCAACCTTCTAGGTTGTGTTCAGGGCTGATCATGTGCCTCTGGATAACAAATTGTTGTTCTCTTCCTGGAGGAAGACTATTTCTCCCATCTCAGCATTCCTTATACCTATAGTTTATGTCTAGTGTTGAGGCCTCATGAGCTTTTTCCCATCTACTATGTCCTGTCTATTGGTGTTGTTCTTGTTCAGGTCATGTAGAGGCAGTCATGTTGGTGAGCCTTCACAGATTTAGATTCTGACTTGTTTTTTTTTTTGTTTTTGTTTTTTTGAGGCTCAATCCCACAGCAAATTCCCAGGTCGCTCTGAATATCTTTCTGTCCCATCATGAAATGATGCCCGAGACTTAGGTGAGTTCTGTTTTAAAAGTACCAGTTGGCACTGGGCTGCATACCTTTCCTTTTTGCCCAGTTACAGTTTTCTCAAATGGGCTCTGTGTATTTTCTTGGTGAGGGATGAGGACTAGACTTACCTTGACTGTCCCTGAGAAATGGATGTATTATTCAGTGAAGGAGAAAAGGAGAAAAGGAGAAAAGGAGTCATTCCTCATGGTCTCATGGCTTACTGTCTATGAGCAGAGACTATTTCAAGCTGTGGCTACTCACACTGTTTTCGTTTTGTTCTTGTCCCACTTAGTAAAAGTCAGCTCACACTTGTAATACCCTTCATGCTTGACTTCTAGTCCCCCTTTCCTTCTGTTGCTTCTATCTGACACACATAGGCATGAGTTTCTGTAGCTGAAAGTTTTCCTGTCCTACACGGGCTCTGCAGTTGCGACAAATCTCTTTCACCCACCAGTCCTACAGCCACCTGGACCCAAGTAAACACACAGAAGCTTATATTAATTAAAACTGCTCAGCCATTAGCTCAGGCCAACCACTGACTAGCTCCTACACTTAAACTCAGCCCATTTCTGTTAATCTATATGTTACCATGTTTCCAGTGGCTTTACCTGCATCCCATTACATGCTGCTCCCTGGATGGTGGGCTGGTGTGTCCTGACTCAGCCTTCCTTTTCCCAGAATTCTCCTTGTCTACTTATCCTGCCTATACTTCCTGCCTGGCTACTGGCCAATCAGCATTTTATTAAACCAGTGTACAAAAGCATTATCCCACAGCAAGTTTCTGCTTTTGAGGTTGTGTCAACTCAGTTAATTGAGGTTAATCTCTACCTTTCAATGTCCACCCCACCCACACTTTTTATTTTTTGAGATAGTCTCACTGCATATCCCTAGAAGTCTTGGAACTCATCAAGTAGATCAGGCTGACTACAAGATCTATTTCTGCCTCCTGACTGGTGGATTAAAGGCATGCCCATCATACCTGATCAACATTTTTTTTTTGTTTGTTTGGGTTTTTTTTGTTTGTTTGTTTGGGTTTTTTTGTTTGTTTGTTTGTTTGTTTTTTTTCAAGACAGAGTTTCTCTGTGTAGCTTTGAGCCTTTCCTGCATCTCACACTGTAGCCCAGGCTGGCCTCGAACTCACAAAGATCCACTTGCCTCTGCCTCCCAAGTGCTGGGATTAAAGGCGTGCGCCACCACTGCCCGGCTATAATCATCATTCCTAACCTTATACCTGCCAAGTACGTTTGTCATGTAAGGTAAGGATTCACAGTTGCAGGAATCAGAACACAAGCATGGTATGGGATGTGGGGGTACAGTTACATAGGATCACAATGTCCAAACCAGTCAACTTTGTGGATAATTATGGCTCAACGGTGGCTGCAAAGTAGAACATCTGTCACATCTCCACAACATTCATGGCTCTAAAGTCTAAAGCAGGATGTGTAGATGCCACTCACACGATTGTGTTGTGGAGAGGACCTTTTGATGAACTAAGCGATTTGTGTAAAACTACCAGCATATTATCCATCAGTTGACTAAAAATACTACGTGTGGGGAAGGAATTGTAAAGGGATGTGTTAAGACATGGCCGTACTTTCATGACTTTTAAATGTGCTAATTGCTCTCAGAGTTCACAAGGATGACTTTGATTTCAGAAGAAGGGCATTGATTACACAGTAAGAATACACTTTTTCTTTCCAATGGTGCTGTGGGATGTTCTGTAGGTCCTGTGGGAGCCCATTCTCAGGTTCTTTGTGGCGTTACCCAGCAGGTCCGTATAGAGGATGATTAGGACCATGGGCCTGAGTGCAGGTGTTTGAGATGGTCTGCACTTGGCTGTGCTGGGGGATGGTCTGTATGTCAAGTTGCTTTGATTGGTTAATAAATAAAACCTGATCGGCCGTGGCTAGGCAGGATAAAAGGACAGAAAGGCAGAAGGAGACTGCTGCAGCCGCCGCAATGACCAGAGAGGCTGCAGCCGCCGCAATGACCAGAGAGGCTGCAGCCGCCGCCATGACCAGCAGCATGTGAAGACGCCAGTAAGCCACCAGCCACATGGCAAGGTATAGATGTATGGAAATGGATCAATTTAAGATAAAAGCACAGTTAGCAAGATAAGGACAGTTAGCAGGAAGCCTGCCACGGCCATGTGGTTTGAAAGCAATATAAGTGTCTGTGTTTACTTGGTTGGGTCTGAGCGGCTGTGGGACTGGCGGGTGACAGAGATTTGTCCAGACTGTGGGCAAGGCAGGAAAAAAATCAAGCTACACAATGGCATGCAAGGTAAGGAGAATCTATTCTCTAACCAGTAGGCTGGCAAACAGGAACCTTTGGTTACTGCTGGAAAGAGGATAAAATGAGTGTCCTATTTAGAATATTCTCTTAATTAAGAAGTAGGCTATTGGGGACTGTGCTTTAATTAACCACACATTGCAACATTAACCTTTTTTTTTGTGGCTCTCAAGTTGAACCTGGCCTCTCCAAGGTGGAATATTTTCAAATGTAAGCATGCTATCCTTAATGTAAAAGCAGAGTGACAAAGTAATGAAATATGAAGCTACTGTAGCTACTATTTCCATTAAAAGGTAATTATAAAACTAAAATTATTCATATATTCATACATAACTATAAGATGACTTAAAATGAAGCAATTAATTTGAGTAATTTGTCCTACTTACAAATGGCTCATATTTTATGAATTAATATTTTATATTTGTTTACATTTGAATCATTATTCCATAGGATGATACATTTAGCTTTGTAATCTTCATATTATTAATTTGCCATATTCTTAATTATATAAGAATGACTTTGATTTTCATTTAAATATTATTTTAATATTCTTGTGATTAAATTTTATCATTTGAAATAATACATAAACTATTATACTAAATTTTGTTATTTCTACATAAATGTATTTAGATATTTTCATTAAGAGGTATATATAAATAGTTCAATAAATAACAGTGTACTTCCAAGCCCATCACTAAACAAAATATTCAACATAATGAAGTATTTTAGCTTTGGATTTTATAATTTAATAAATAACGATAGTACCAACTTCTTTCAAATAACCATTTTTAATGTCACATAATTTCTGGTAGATATTTTAATTAAAAATTACTAAAATGTGATTGATAGGAATCACATAAAAGTTGCATAATATTAGTCAAAATAGAACTATGAAACTAATTTTGTGGCCAAAAAGCCTGATGGGTGAATAGACAGCAAAGAAAAAGTCTCCTTCTCAGGAGGTACACAAATGCATTCAACACAAATGCATATGCAACACTAGAAATAATGTAACTAATCTCCAGGATTATAAATTATTAATAATGGGCCTGTAATCAAAAGAGGAAAGACACTTCAAAATGGCTTTCGGATTATAGTTTAGAATAATAAATATCGAGTTCAGTTACCACTTTATATCACATGCACATAATTCAAGCAATATTTATATCATCTCTTTTCTAGGATTTGAAGTTTCAATAAATATATTTACCACAAAATGCATATTTATCAATGAATGTGTTTATGAAATGAATGTAATTATGAAGGAATGAAGACTTCTTGTTGGTCTGAAGCACCATAAATAGAAAACTGTTTGGGATGCATTTGGAAGCAGTGTGTAATTGGCTGAGTGAATATATTATGAGAAAGTAGTTGTGGGAGCAAGTATATTGAGGAGAACATGTTTGAGGAGATAAATGAGAGGGGCTGACAATGTAACACTGGGTGCATCTGCATAAGCCAATAGTTTACAGAGCAAGGCTCTTATAGAAAGGGTATACAGAATAGATTTTTAGTTTTAAAATTTGTGGACCAAGTCTTTTTGTATGGGTTAGCAGTATGCCAAATATACAAACTATAAATGTGAATTGACACAACTTTGTCTTCTTTATGTAAACATACATACACACACATACACACGTGTGTGTGTGCACATGCACATGCATGCGTGTGTGTGTGTGTGTGTGTGTGTGTGTGTGTGTGTGTGTGTGTGTGTGTAACTGACAAGTTCTACAGGGCAAATGAGCACTGAATGTCCTTAGGGATAGTCATGAAGGATAGAAGCATGGAGTATGAGGTTCAAATGGTAACTTAAGAAGTTTAAAGAAAGCATGAGGACTGAATGCAAAGAACGCTCAGTGTGCAAGTGGAGAAGCCCGGGAACACAAGCAAGGACTGGGGGATGACTGCAGAGATGCTGGTCCACAGCTGCACCCAGCTGTAAAAGGGTCATGACTCAGCTGCCATAACTTGGGCCTCAGGCTTTATTCATAAAGTGGAGAAAAAACTCGAAGGATGTTTTTAAGCCAGATTTGCATGGCAGATGGTTCATGAGGTTCTAGAGAAAAAGACGTGCAGAGGGGATGAGCTGTGAGATGGATGCCCTGTTCTAACGAGAGCCGGGTAGCAACAAATGGGGGAAAGAATAGCCGTATAGTAAGAAGAGAAAGCCTGGAAAAAAACAGTGGGTCTAAAATTGGGCTACTTGATGTTTCTAACTGAAATAGCCTATGTAATAATAGCAGTTTGGAGACAAGTTGGAAAAGTGTGCTCTGAATGATTGACTAGTGTGGAATTAGTATTGCTGGGCCCACCCTTTTAAATGGAGTTACTGAATGTCTGAATCTTATGCTAAGAAGCAAGGGCTGAATAAAGATAGAGATCTGAGCATGTCATTATTGAGCCAGTGAGTATTGGACAAAACTACACAGTTGAGAGCCTTTATGTCGAAAGAGGAACTCAAATATTTAAAGAGTGAGCCGATAAAGAGCTATGAAAGTGAGGAATGGCTTAAAAAAACTTCAAGAGAACAGTCAGGAGAAGGAAATCCAAGAGCCAGCCCGTGAGTGAGAGGCAGATGTCACCTATCCCAATGCCACTTTGCAGCCCCCAGAGACTAAAGTAGTCTCCTTCACAGTGGCATATCATTTTCTTGGTTATTAGTTGAGGACTAGCCATGAGGGCAATCATTTTCCTCTTGAGAATAGAGTTGTTGCCTCAAAATTCTTTTCAAAGCTGTGAGTTGTGTGTTGCTCATCATCTCTATGCTGGTAATTCAGGTTGCACTTCAGCAATTTTATGAAATAGTCCTCAAATGCTAGTGTTCAAAATCACACCCACCAACCATCCTCCACATTTATTGACTCATTTTGATGTAACAGAGGTAATGGGATGGGTCAGAGGCTACTTGCTTCTTTCTCTAAGCACAACAGAAATGGGTTAAAGGCATTGACAATCAAAGCTGTGGTGTGAATGGGTTGCTGTTTATTTTTCCTAACTTGCAGCTGTTTTACAAGCAAACACAGTGCTTGTTATATTTAGACATGTTCTTTCATTTTTCTGCTTTTATTTACAAAACCTGAGGCATCCTATTTTTCTCTGATTTCTTGTAACACTGTCATACTGCCTTTCAAAAAGGGTTGGTTGTATGCAATAATTTTGTGTGGGACTAACCTTCTAATTATACTTTTATCACTCTCTCCTTTATGTCATCTCCAAATATTTGCCTTGGATGTTGATATCTGTTAAACTGGATAGGGATGAGCCCAGGAGTCCGCAACCCTACACAAAGAATTATAGACAACTGAGTAAAGCTGGAATCATGAGAGTCATGAGAAGTGGCCTTCCCCAGGGAAGAGAATAACAATTTGTTTTCTAGTGCCAAACAGTCATCCTTGAAAACATACATACAAGTAACATTATGTGGCCCCAATGGGTTATGTTTTGGAATATGTGTATATATATATATATATATATTCTATATATATAATGATTTTAAAAGAGGGCATGAATTAGCAAGAGAGTGAACAGGGATATATGGGGGGGTTGAGGGAAGAATGGGAGGTAGAAACATAATTAAGTAGCAATCTAAAAAAGAAAAAGAAAAGGAAAAAGTAGTATACTTCATGTTTCTCTCTCATTTTAGTATGTAATTTACATTTATTTCTCAAACACAAAGAGAAAAGAAACTGAAAAAAAATGAAGAGGCAAATACACCATTCAACCTTCGTTCAACATCGTCTCTATCAGACCTGGTAATGTCTGTTTGCACAGCTTGTGCTAAGTAGACATGGGAACATCTGCAGATATGAAGGATATTCTCTGCCTGCAGAGGACCAGAGATGAACTCTCCACCATGGAGAGAAAACAAGGAGACCTCATGCTCAAGTTGGTAGCTTTCACCTACAGATCTTTTGGAGACATCAGGAAACAACTATCTTTCTAAGGTATAGGAAAGGGCTTATGTCTCACTATAAGTTGCTTTTCATTTCTTTCACAGTTAGCCTCAGCTGCCAACTTAACACATCTGGGAAGAAGTACCCTCATTCAAGAACTGCCTCCTTCAGATTTTGTGGGGCTTGTCTATGGTGCATTCTCTTGAGTACCAACTGGCATAGGAGGGCTTAGCCCAATGTGGGCAGTGCTATCCCTAGGCTGAAAGGCCTGGGCTCTATAAAAAATGTAGGCAAGCAAGCAAGGGGAAACAGCAGTTAAACAGTGTTCCCTTATGGTTTCTGCTTTAATCTCCTGCCTTGAGATCCTTGCTTGGAGTCCATCAACAATGATCTATAACTAGCAAGTTCAAGTAAATTCCTACCTCCCTTGCTTTTTGTCATGGTGTTTAGTCATAAAAAAAGAAAGCAAACAATGACAGTTCCCTAATATTAATAGCAATGAAAGGTGCAGAGATAGAAACAAATTTTAACATGTTTTTAAGATTTTGACTACACTTATTTATTTTATTTGATGATATAAAAGTATGTCATCACATGTGTGGGATTTAGAGAACAACTTGCTAGAGTCAGTTCTCTCCTCCCACTATGTGGGTCCTGGGGATTGAACTCAGGATGCTGTGCTATGATGGCAATCATCATTACCCACTGAGTCATCTTGCCTGCCCCAAATAAAAATGTTTATTGTACAAACTCATGCAGATTCTCAACTTTTTCTCAACTTTTTTTTTCTTTTTCTGAGACAGAATCCATAGAGTCCAGGCTGGTCTCTAAAATGTAGTGTAGCTGAGAATAATCTTGAACCCCTGATTATCTTGGCTCTACTATTCCATTGCTGGGTTATTGGCTTGTGCCACTACACTGGCTCTGCCAAAAATTTTCAAGGAGCAGGTAGAAACAGTGATGAGAATGAAAGGAAATATGGTCTATCCTCAGAGTTTCTGTCAATGTGGAGTGGCTTTCTAGGTACTCATGGTGAGACTGCTTAGAGAGCACTTCAAGACAGTGTGTATAAAGCTGAGAGGCACCGGCGGCTACATCTTTCTCCTCTGAGCAGACTATAAGACTTTTTTTGTAGGAACTTTCTGTGGGTTTTATAATGTGCCTTTCACAGAAGATTCTGTTATTCTAGTAGGTGGTCTGATGCCTAAGAGTCTGACCTGTTACCAGATGTGCCTTTTGCAACAACCTTTAAGTTGGTGGATACTCCTTTGGCTGTTGTCTTATCGATGTCTAGTTTAAATGTGTTAGGTGAGACCCTTTGGCAGAATACTGTGACCTGAAAATTCTAATGTGTTGGACATGAAAGACACAATGAGTAGATGGAACTCAAATTCACTGAAGTAAGAAAGTTTGTTACTCAGGAGTTCCCAAAGGTCGGGGACACAGACAAGAAGCCATCAGGATGTATGGCAGTGGCAGGGAGCTCAACAGGGGTGAGCACTGATGGGACCATGCCTTTATTAATGCCCCAGAGAGTTTTCTGTGGAGACTGAGGAGTCCCTAGTTCAAAGCAACTCAGACAGGGAGGGCATATGCTTATGCAAGTCAAGTTGCAAAGTATGCTTCCTCCGACTCAGCAGCTGTGTTGTGTGTTAGACTGCGTAAGATGAAGGACAATTAGGGTACACCACAAACAACCCTGTAGGTTTTAAAGAAGCCAGAGGTGGTTCTGTGCAGCTTGATTTTAAACAACTCATTCCTCAAAGTTAATAACTAGGCAAAAATAATCATCAAAATTATTTACGGGGGCCACCAAGATGGCTCTGTGTATGAAGGCACTTGACAATAAGCCTGACCACTCAAGTCTGATACTTGGGACCTAAATGATGGGAGGAAAAAAACCAACTCCTATAAGTTGTCTTTAACTTCCACATATGGTACCACAGCATGACCTCTGCCCCCAACACACACAAATAAGTGAGTTAATGTTTAAAATGTAAATATCAATTGAAAAAATAATGATTACAAATGCAGCCTCAATAAAGGTCTTCACCAACACTATTGAGTGGTCTCTGTGTCAGCCAACTACTAGACATAAGATGCTCCAGAGAGGAGGCTTGACTCTGTTAGCTGAAGACTTTCCTGAAGAGATGGCAGCTGAATTTATTTTGCTTGGATGGTTTGATTCTGCCCTCCAAGTTCACCATGCTCCATCTTATAATATGGGGGTGTCTAACTCTAGCCTAGAGATTAACTAGATATGACACAGATAGCTACAAATGTGGCCCAACACAAAATCCTAAAGTTACCTCAAATATTATGAATGTTTTACTCCTTTCTTTTTTTAAATTCTATTGCATAGTTCTAGAGTGTGAACATTGTATGTGATCCTGTCACATGACAATGTCTCCCGAAATAAGCATAAGTATGCTCTCACAATGGTAGGCTAGCCATAAATTGGACACTCCTGTGTGGCCTAAGACAATGCTTTGTGGAGTGTAGCCTAGAAAGCCAAAAAGTTGAATAACTTGCTGTAAGAGAAGGCTTGGTGGGTTTACTTGGTTTTAGGACTTGGGCAGTTCTTGTCACGTGAACAGCATCTGCCAGAGCTTGATTATATCCCAAGAATTGCTTAAGGGAGTGGTCATCCCCAAACACATAAACATGAGCAACACTAAATGGACTCAGCAGACTGTGTTTATATGCACACAGGTATATATGTAACAATAATAAGTAAAGAAGTGGTCATTTGAGAGAGTTTGGGGATGACCCAGGAGGAGTTGGAGGGGGGAGACTTTGGGAGTGGAAATGATATAGTGCTTAGGTACAAAACTTTCAAAAATAATAACAAATGTTTAAGAAAACTAACTTCTTGAGGGGGTCTATAATTTTCCATCTAGAGATAGCTTGTTACTTAACCTCAAGGCTCTGTGCTCTGATTCTCCAATTGGAACTTGCAGTCAAATTTGTGTGTTGAGTTTCTCTCTATATATAACCTCGGATATCACGGAATCTTCTGGGATTCATTGGCCAAGCAGCAGAGCTCTTTCTACTACAGAGCCCTTGTTACTGTAGTTTCCTCTCTAAGCTGGCATCTTTGCTTCTGGTTATTTGAGTCACAGCTGTGTTCCAGATGTGGACACACTCTATGCCCAGAATCATCCGAGCACTGCCAGGCACCCTGTACCCTGCTTTGCAGTGCAAACTGCAAAATAATTGGAGAGGATGCATCAGAATGTTCCAGGACATCGGACACTTAATAATGTTTGCTAAGTAGTTCTCTCTCAGTCAACAGCAGCAGAAGAGAGGAAGTGGAATCTGGGTCGGAAAAATGGAGACATTGCCTTGCAATGCAAACATACAAAAGATCCCCAAATACCCCTGAGGACCCAGAAACTGAGGAGACCTCTAAATTCAATCGGTTGCCTCCTAAAAGGAGGCTTCCAAAAGCCTATGTTTCTTCTTCTACAATTTTCACCTGCAAGTTTCCTACTGAGGGCACAACAAGCCCTTTGTTTCCGAAAGGGGTATTTGACCACCTGTTCAGTGTCCACTCAGGGGGTTACTGACTCCTTTGCATGGCTCATTTCACCTTAAGATTTACCTTCAGACTCTGAGTTTCCCCAGAAAATGGAAAGACCAGTGTACCAGTGCCCCTTTCTCCAGACTTCAGAGCCAGCTCACAGCAACCATGATGTACTGCACTAACTGACTCAGGGGCCTGATTTCTCTCTAGACTGTGAATTTCACACACAAAGAAAGGTGCTTTGTTCCAGGTTTATGCATATATATGTATTTTTTAGAATATACATATATTATTTTTATTATATTGCAAATGGTTAAGTGTATATGTAGATATGATGTTTACCTGTCAATATCAGACAATGTCAGAATAAATTGTGGGTTGAATTAATAAGAAAATGATTGGAAAAGAAGTAATGTAAATACCTCTCAGGCATCTGTCTTCTAGCCTGTGAGTTATGTATCCTAGAATATGGAAAAAAAATGCTTGCTGGCCCAGATACAATGGTCTTGAGTTCTATGTTAAATTTCATCATTAGTAATTTGATTCTTTGGACTTAAATTTTCTTTTTCCCAGAGCAATTTGCAAAATGCATGGGAAGACCAATGCTTTATTAGCTGTGCATAATTTTGGTAAGATGATTTCATCAAGATTCTTTCTAAATGGCAATTGGGTAGGAAGTACAGATACATAAAACAGAGAAGTTCGGATGTGGGTGAGGGACAATGTGAGAATAGAGTACTTCAGAGGTTTGTGTGCATCAGACATGAGTCAGCTCTGGAAGAGTGAGGGGTAACCCAATCTAGGGCAGAACAAATGAAGTTTGAAAAGTGAGCTAACAAGAGGAGGGGCGGCTTCTAAAAATGAACTGCAGCTACTTTAGAATTTTGCCCTTGGGTGCTCATCATTATTTCTGAATTTTCAATCCTCATCGACTACATTCATAAAACACCAGCTGTTCACCACAGAAGGCTAGGGGAAGCATGTCAGCTCAGGTGAAGTATAAAATTCAACACAAAAACTCAGAAGTCGGTACCAGTGCTGTTTGTAGTTCTTATCGGGGCCTCAGAAACATACATCACAGATGATCATCCAGGACCCAAAACTTTTTGACAACTAAGTTAGTAGCCACTTGAGAAACAGATGATCTCATCCAGTGTCTCCAGATCTCAACAAATAATTTATGTTATACTTTTGAGACAAAATTCCAAATTTATGGGTGTTTTGGTTCATGTTTATACATTTTTTTCTCTCTCTCCACACTTTGTGCATAAAGGAACACCATTTGGGACTAGGTATGCATTGGGGAGTAGCCTACATTCCTAGTACTAGGGAAATAAGAGATAGGACGACTACAACAAATTTGAGGCTAGCCTAATTTATATAGTGAGTTACAGGCTAGCCAGGACAATCAATGGAGGGCCTGTCTCAAAAGGAAATATCAAACAACAATACCACTAATAGTCAAATATGCAGAATTACCATGAAAATTTTAAGAGCAATGCATTGCTTGCTAATGTCTTTAAGAATTCATACTCAGAAATAGATCTGTACTTTGATATATCATAAAGTAGAATCTCTTATGACTCCTATTACTTATGTTTAAACTGAGCAGATGACAGAACTGTTTAAAAATAAGAAACAGATGCTTGACAAAGTCTTTCAAAATGATTTCTTCACTTAGCTGATAGTCTCTTGTTTTTGTCTTTTAGTGGAAAAGTCTTAATAATATATTGAACTCTATGTGCAAAATCCCAAAACAATGGTGGGTATGAATATTGGAAAATAAATTATGATTAAGCAGTATCATTTTAAGATGTTAAGAAAAAGAAATTCCTTTTTTATAACATGATTTAAAAAAAGACAGATACTTCTTTCTCAAAAACCTAAAGGCAAATAGAACCTTTGAAAAACAAGGGTTATATGTTCAGCAGGAAGAAACCTAGTCTGTTCTGCCAGCCTTCCCTGGAGGAGGAAGTAATAGAAGGAGAGGGTAAGGAAGAAGCCTGCGGCAGCTTTACAGATATTTCTTTCCACTGGGTCACAAAGGCACAGTGCAGATGACTGACCTAGGAGACAAGACTTCTAAACAAAATGCTTCTGAGATGACTGAAAGTCAATAACGTGCAAAGTTAATCTTCTTGGTGCAATTTATGTATCTCACTTATGTGAACAAAGGCCATTTTGAAGTATTCTCAATTCCATTGATAATCATTACTTATTGGCCTCTCATAGCTTTGCTTAGGACATGGATGGAGAATTTTGACAAGAGAATAAACATACTTTTACACAGAAAGCATCACTTGCTAAAACTGGGAATTTCAAATATTTTTTTTAGGTTTCTGAAGACAATGTGGGTATTAACTGTTCATTCGTTCCTCATAGAATGTTAAGGGGAAGTGTTAGAGGTGTTTAAATGAAAACATTTACAAGTAATAATTATGTTTTATATAATACATTTAAATCATGAAATTTGCAAGCAAATGGATGGAACTAGAAAATATCATCCTGAGTGAGGTAACCCAAACTTAGAAGGACAAACATGATAGTACCCACTCATAAGTGGATAGTAGATATAGAGCAAAGGGTAATCAGGCAACAACCCACAACTCCAGAGAAGCTAACTAACAGGGAAGACCCAAAGAGGAATGCATGGACTGCCCTGGGAAGGGGAAATGTATGAGATCTCCATGAGTAAACTGGGGATGAGGGGAGGGCAATGGAGGGTAGGGGATAGGGAATGAGGGCATAAGGGAATGGAATGGTTGAGCTGGAACAGGGAGGGAGGGGGAATGCAATGAAAGAGGTACCATGATAGAGAGAGACATCATGAGGATAGAGAAAAACCCAGTGCTAGGGAAGTTGCCAGGAATTCCCAAGGATGACCCCAGCCTGGGCTACTAGTAATAGTGAAGAGGGTGCATGAACTGAACTGGCTTGTTTCAGACATCAGACCGGTGAATACCCTGTCATCACAGAACTTTTCCATGACTGATGGAAGCAGATGCAGAGATCCTCAGCCAATCACTAGACAGAGCACTAGGAGTCCAATCAAAGAAAGAAAAGAGGGATTCTATGAGCAAGTACATCAGGATCATGATGGGGAAACCTGCAGAGATGACCAAACCAAACTAGTGGGAACTCATGAAAGTTGGGCCAGTGGCTGTGGAGCCTACATGGGACTGGACTAGGCCCTCTGCATGATGAGACAGTTGTGTAGCTTGATCTGCTTGGGAAGCCCCCTGGCAGTATGGTCAGAATCCATCTCTAGTGCATGAGCGGGCTTTGTGGAGCCCACTACCTATGATGGGACACCTTGTGCAGCCTTGAGGCATGGGGAGGGCCTTGGACTTGCCTCTACTGAATGTTCCTCCCTATGGGAGGCCTTGCCTTCTTGTGGGTTGGGGGGGTGGGTTGGCAGGGGGAGGCTGAGGGGTGGGAGGAGGGAAGAAAGGGATCTTTGATTGGTGTATAAAATGAATGAAGAAATTTTCTTAATTAAAAAAATAAAATAAAGACATTTAAAACGCTCATGTTAGGCTATCAGATAATATTTTAGAATTCACTGTATATTTTATTAGAACATGTAAATGACAAAGGACCAAGGTTATCAACATTTCCTTTATTCATTGAATTATCCTTTAGTTTACTATATCCTCTAATCATTACTGTTGATTGTGGTGGTATTGTGTTCCCCAAAATATTGTGTACCCTAATAAATTTATCTGGGGTCAGAGAACAGAAAGGCCACTAGATACTTAGGCTAGAAAATGTTGGCACTCATGCCTTTAATCCTAGCACTCCAGAGGTAGAAATCCCTCTGGGTCTCTGTGAGTTCAAGGCCACATTGGAAATAGCCAGGCATGGTGACACACGCCTTCAATCCCAGAAAGCGAGCCTTTAATCTCAGGGAGTGGTGGTAGAAAGCAGAAAGGTAAATAAGGCATGAGGACCAGAAACTAGAAGCATTTGGCTGGTTAAGCTTTCAAGGCTTCTATCAGCAGTTCAGCTGAGACCCATTCTGGATGAGGACACAGAGGCCTCCAGTCTGAGGAAAGAAGACCAGCTGAGGATCTGGTGAGGTGAGGTAGCTGTGGCTTGTTCTGGTTCTCTGATCTTCCAGCTTTTACCCCAATACCTGGCTCAGGTTTGATTTTACTAATAAGAACTTTTAAGAGTCCTGCTACAGTTGATTCTGTGTTTCTCTCAAAATAAAATCAGGGCAGACGTGTGTGTGTGTGTGTGTGTGTGTGTGTGTGTGTGTGTGTGTGTGTGTGTGTGCGCGCGCACATGAGCATGCATGTGTGTGTGTGGTTCCTGGTGTCAGAGTTTATATTTTGCCTAGTTTTATAACCACCAAACCTTCAGTTTTTGCCTATTAGCCAAAAACTTGGAACCTGGATGTTCTAAAAAGAGTTCAAGTTTAGACTATAATAAACACAGAACTTGAAGCTACTAGTTCACAAGTGAGGTGAACTCAGCATTTTTTGTAGACTTTCAGAATAAAACTGCATTATCAACACAAAAGCAGAGCTTGCCTGAGCACCAGTACACATCAGTGCTGTCTGTTACTACCCACTTTGCTGTGGATGTCACTGATCTTTAGAAACATGGCCACTTTCTTACTCTGAGACAACAGTTCTTGTCCTAGTCAACAATAATTTTCTTATAACTGACTGTGTTTTCTGATGCCTGCTCTTTCCAATCCATTTGGATACATTAATGTACTGGTAAATAGCATCAATTTCCAAACCTCACAAAGTCAAAGAAAATAAAAACATGCCTCCCTGTCCATTCTTTGAAAAGGCATCAATATAAATTTTAGGGCTCATAAAATTCTCTCAGTTTATCTCATTTTAACTGTTTTTGGTTTGAGTTGTTTTTATGTGGGTGATTTTTCTAGCATCCTATTTTGACAATTTCTTTAGGCTGAACTGGCACCGTCGTTTGAAAATCTATGTGTGGCTCCACAGTGTCTGCTCTTGCAACTTTAAACTGCATTTCCATTTCACATGAGATGACTGCTTTGCGTTTGGTCAGCATTGCTCTTATGGCCATATATTACTGCCTCTTGGATTCAATGAAAGTTTCTAACATGGAAATTTATTTTTGTAATAAAATGTATTATGTAATTTGGGATTATTTTTCCCTTTTAATTTTGATATTTTGGTATCATTTTTAACTTGTAGAAAAGTTGCAATAATAATGTAGAAAACTTTCAACATATTTACCAAATTAATATTTTATAGTTGGCTCAATCTGCTTTGTGTTTCCCACTCTTAACATCTATCCACCTACATGAATCAACCAATCATCCATCCATCTATCCATCTATCTATCTATCTATCTATCTATCATCTATCTATCTATCTATCTATCTATCTATCTATCTATCTATCTATCTATCTATCATCTATCTATATGTCTACCTATCATCTATGTATGTATGTATGTATGTATGTATGTATGTATGTATGTATCTATCTATCTATCTATCTATCTATCTATCTATCTATGCATTTATCATCTAGCTTTCTATCACCTACCAATCAACAACTCTCTTCTAAAATAAGAATAATAAATTGAAGATTTTCAGTGTTGCACTTTTTTTTTTTTTTTTTTTTTTTTGGTTTTTCGAGACAGGGTTTCTCTGT
Organism: Peromyscus maniculatus bairdii; assembly: GCF_049852395.1. NCBI lineage: Eukaryota > Metazoa > Chordata > Mammalia > Rodentia > Cricetidae > Peromyscus > Peromyscus maniculatus. The sequence goes on along the minus strand of NC_134868.1, from coordinate 33,764,784 downwards.
GTAGCTTTGCGCCTTTCCTGGAGCTCACTTGGTAGTCCAGGCTGGCCTCGAACTCACAGAGATCCGCCTGCCTCTGCCTCCCAAGTGCTGGGATTAAAGGCGTGAGCCACCACGCCCGGCTATGTGTTGCACTTTTTTTACCATGAAATAATTCTCCCTCATTTTGCCTCTCTAGATGTCACTGTATATCCCAGTTTGGTCCATTGATTCATTCAGGATACCCCTGGCTCAGTCTCTAGAATGTTGAGATTACAGGCTTGTGCCACCAGGAAAAGATTTGGATAATTATTAATGAAAAAGAACTTCTCTAACTATAATATACTTTTCAAAATAAGAAAATTGAACCATATTTCCCATTTTATGGCCTAGAATCAAACAACTATCCATCGACTCATCCTTGTCTTTCATAGCAATTTTCTCCCACAAAGAATCCAATTTAATTTCCAATATTACATACACTTGCTATATTGCTTTAATTTTCTTTAGTTCTAAGCCTTTATTTTTGTTGACCTTGACATTTTGAAGAGCACTGGCTGATTCCTTTATAGAATGTTTCTCAATTTTGTTTGTTCTCTTCTCCATGATGAGATTCATTTTGAGCAGAAATATGACAGGGGCATATGCCCTTCTCAGCACATCATTTCATACAAATGTTGCAGGTTGTTCCAACTATGATTTTTAAGGCTGTCTTCTGTTTGTCCCTAGAACAGCAAATGAATAACCCTCATGATATGTCACCATGACTACCTCAAAATGTCTTCAGCTGAGTTTGAATTTGGTATTCATTTCTAGTTTACACGAGCACATTTCAATCCTAATTCATTTATTCATGCTGCAACACTTCATTCCATTTACCACAATTGCCATAGAACCTCCTCATGTTTCATCTATTCTGAGACTCTGTCCATTTCTGCTGGCTCATCAATCCAGCTGCTTCTTAACCCTTATGAGCTACTGCCTGATTCAATCCCATTCTATTCCTCCCAGTCCATGATCCCTTTACAATCACTAGTATTATGATCTTCAGTTCTGACTTTTCTCTGGAACCCCAGATTTATATTTCCAAGTACCCCCTCGAATTTTCCACTTTGCCATCTTGCAACTCTTCTCAAGCCATCAAACCTCCCATTCCAGCCCTGCTTTACTCTCTGCCATCCACACACTGTTTATCCAATAATTCGCTAATAAACCACAGATTTTATTTTTTTCATCAGCTCAACACTCTCAAGTTTCCCCAGAACTTGCAAACCATTCTCATTTGAGCGTTAAACCAGGAACTCCCTCACACACTTGCTTCCAAGGGCATGCCCATCCCATAGGAGCAGCTTAAACTTGCTGCTTAGTTCCTGCCAGTTCTTGTTACTTCCTTTGAGATCACCGATGAAGGAATTCCTAAAGGACTGGTTTTTGCTCCAAATGCAACTTAGTCAGCTTTTCTCCCCACTGAATCCCAGAGCCTTCAGCACTCAAGGTATTTCTAAGAACAATGGCCAACCAACTCCAGAAACTGAAATCTCTCAAGTTAAAATCTTTTTCCAAAGTAACCCAGAATATGAGAGAAGGAGAATCTGTTTGACTTGGAAAAACAGACATAAGGACTTGGCAGAATAAGGAAGACATTGGTGTCTCAGAGGTGAGTTGAAGAGAAACTGCTGAGTAGCGTCACTCATCAAAAGTACTGAAGAGAATAACCACCTTCCATACGTCCTGCCCCATCTCACTAACGCAAGAAGAAACTTCAATGATCCCTAAAATAAACATTCACACAACAGCTCTGCGGTGGCCTGTTCCTCTGTGGCCTCCAAGCTTGCTACTTACCTGTCTGCTCTGCTTCACGAGATGCTTTTGGAGCCCACACTTGCGAGGTTAATTTTGAAAATTACAGAAGCAAACTCATGTATTTGGAAGCACAGCAATAATTATTTATATATAAACATTGCTGTATTATGTCTTTTTCTAGACAAATCCATAAAGCTCAGAATAAACAAGAGTAAGTGACTTCAAGAAACAAAGAAGTAATTATTAAACACTTTATATATTCTGGAAAGACCTAAAAAAAAAAGAAAAACCAAAAGAGAACAGAGTCCAGAGAACAAATGACCCAATTAAAAAGTAGGTTATAGATTTGAACTGGGAGTCCTTAGGAGAAGAACTAAAAATGGTTATGAAATACCTCAGAAAACTTCCTCAGCAAGTCCTAGCAATTAGGAAAATGTAAATAAAATCAACTCTGATAATTTATCTTGGCCTAATCAGAATGGCTAAGATAAATAAAAGAAATGACAACAAATTCTGAAGAGGATATGGGGGAAGGGGAATCCTCATTCATTGTGAAATTGCCAACTGTTATGACGACTCTGGAAATCAGTGTGGGGGGTTCTCATAAAGCTAAAACTACATTAGCCATATGACTCCATTTATACCACTGCTCAGCATATGCCTAAAAGACTCACTATCCTACTCCACAGATACTTGCTTATTGTGTTCATTGCTGCTCTATTCACAATAGGTGGGAAATGGAAACAACTTAAATGTCCTTCAGCTGACAAACAGAGAAAACATGGTACACACACAGCAGCGTGTTCTAACAGTCGTAAAAAAAACATGAAATCATGAAGTTTGCAGCTAAATGGGTGTGGCTAAAAAATACGGTATTGAGGGATGTAACCCAGGTCCAGAAAGATAAGCACCACGTGTTTTCTCTCATCTGTGGTTCCTAGCTCCAAATCTAGAGATGTGAGGACATGATGTAGAGCAGCCACGGACATCAGGTTCAAAATAAATGATGCAGCATGTCTGTAAAGAGTGTATGAAGTGGGAGGTAGGAAAATTAGCAGTAGGGGTTTTAATTGGGGGTTTGGGAGGGAGGTTAATTGCAGAATTGGTGGGAATAATACCAAGGCTGTTTGAAAAAGCAACAAGAAATCATATTGTTTTGATTTACCTAAAATTACATTTTATGTATGTAATATATATATATATATATATATATATATATATATATATATATATATATTGATCCAACAATGCTACCCGGAGCCATAGTCTATCTAACAAAACTCCCAGTACTAGGCATGAAAACTCCTTTTTGAGTTGTTGGTCAGGGTTGTCCAAGAGACTCTGAAAACAATTTACAACATTGCTATTAGTGCTTGGTTACCTCCTACAGATTGAAGTTAATTCCTCCTGCTGAAGATAGTGTGCACTTTGACCCTGGTAGAGATGATGTAATAATATTCTAATTAAAAAATTAAAATACATTTAATTTAAGGAGACGGGGCTTGAGAGATGGCTCTGTAGTTAAGAGCATGGGCTGCTTTTCCAGCGGACCTGGATTCAGTTCCCAGGATCTATCTCGAGGCTTGCCTACAGCGAGCTGTCTGTAACTCTAGTCTCAGGGTATCTGATTCCCTCTTCTGGTCTGTGAAGGCACTGCATGCATATGGTGCACAGGGATACATTTAGGCAAAAACTCATATACATAAAAAAGCATAAATATATCAAGTGACTTCAAAATTGAAGGCGTGATCATTATGTATTTTAAATACTAACTGTATTAAAGTACATTTTAGTTAAATTTATATTTACATTTAGGTAATTTTGAGGAAATTACATGTGGAACAAAAGAATTAGATTTATTTTTCAATTATGTATACTAAATTATGCACACCATTACATTTTACTTAAGCATCACTAATTGCTAGAAAATTATCCCTTAAATCTGAGTGTATGCATCAGTATTTAAACTGTTCTCTTGAAGGAAATCTCTTGTTTTATTGATACTAAACCCAGTTTATAGCGATTTTCTTGCTTAGGTGTGCTTTTATCATCTCAATGTCAAGAGCAAATATTTTCAATTTTATTTTTCATAAAACTTGTAGTTTAAGCTGGGCGGTGGTGGCGCACGCCTTTAATCCCAGCACTTGGGAGGCAGAGCCAGGCGGATCTCTGTGAGTTCGAGGCCAGCCTGGGCTACCAAGTGAGTTCCAGGAAAGGCGCAAAGCTACACAGAGAAACCCTGTCTCGAAAAACCAAAAACAAAACAAACAAAAAAAAACCTTGTAGTTTAAACTAATTTATTAATAACAGAAAATTTATTTTTAGTACAATACATGTGTCAGTTCTATACCAAGGAAAACCATGAGAGTAAAACTGAGTCTGGTGATGTGACCTACTCATTGATACAAAGTCACATTTCTGAATAAATTTGATTTTACTAGAACCCCAAAGGAATTAAAAATGAGTATATTTAAGAAGGATGGATCAGGTTTCTTACCACTAGGAAATTTTTGTGGAGTTATTATGAGTTTTCAATAAAAAAACTGCCAAAAATTTCCAATGCCGAGAATCACATCTGTTATATTTTTTTCTTTGCTTGAGAAATACATCATTTGCACTTTTATAACTTTTGAGCGTGGGAAGAGTTTATGCCACATTTTCTTAAATATGTACCAGATTTTTCTTAATTACTAGTGTGTATTTCCATTAAATCTATCTTTCCTACAAAGTGCTTTTTTTTTAAATTTAAAACAAATTTGGAGCAGTGCTAATGTCAGAAAGTTGTGAGTTTGTAGAAGTTTCTACACTTTCTACTTGAGATATTATCAACATCAGTTTTTCCAAAGATGGAACAGTATCTCAAACTCACAGATACATAATACAGTACAGGAAAGATCCAGAAAAACATGCAAATCTCCAATGAATACTCTGCAATCAATGTAGGTTATCGAAGATTAAGAATAGAGGTCTTTGCTTAGAATTACTAGCATACGGTACCTCATTAAATAACTCAACTGATCAATTTGGATTACTGAAAGGAGCATGATAGGACATTGGGAGTACAACCAGTTTCCTCATTAAGCACAAAACATCAGTTCACATGCTTTTCTGAAATCATGGCACTCTCCGATTCCCCACCTTGCCTATTAACTATAATCCTAACAATCACATATCTACTTAACAGCAGCCTGTCTTTAATTTGTCCACGGTATATCACTTTTGATTATGTTTCCCTAATAGTTACAGATCTTCCTCCTTTTGCAAAACTGTAAATCCCAAATAATCTTATGTTTTGCTTAATAACCTGTTTGAAACTCATAAACAATATTCAGCAATAAAATGCATGGCTGAAAATTTGGGTATGAAATGAGCTGCACTGGGAATTTTCATAGTGATGAGGTGCATTAATGTCAGGATCTGCCCCACATAGGGCACTGTCTTAATTAGACAGACAGTCTCTGGTGCCTTTACAGAGGACAGACTGTTTACAGTGAGAGCTGTAATGAAGTCAGTGGTAATGCTAAATGAACTTTCTCTTGGGTCTTAACAAGAGGACATAAGCATTCCCTTGCAGAGATTATTTTCAGAGCTGAGATCGGAATCTACATCAGTTAATTAAAGCTTACTACTTAGATGGTTTTCCCTTAAACGCACACTGTTTTGAAGTTATGTTTAATACATAGGTTTTGAATATTGGGAACGGTGTCCAAAGCACATCTCACCACGTACTTTTCAGAATGTAAGCCTGTTTCTCCTCCTTTATCTCTGTTTCTATGCCTAACCTATATCGCTCCATGTAAGAGTTTGTGGTCAAGGTTTGTAATCAGGAATATTGTCGGATGTCACCAGAGTGCCCTAATACAAAGTTAAAGCTCCCTGTATAACTATCTTAGAATCAGACAAAATTGCCCAGCCTTTTTGGGGATGACAAAACTCAACCCGAAATTGAGTCATTATTGTTTGCTTTTTTTCTTCTCATTATTTTAATTTATACAACATTTTCTATTTTTAAATTTTTTTTAATTGAGACTATAATGTCATCAAATCATTCCCCCTTCCCTTCCTTCCCACCAAAATTTCTCATAACTCCTTGCTTTCCTTCAATGCATGACCTCTTTTTTCATTGTTATTGAATGCATATATACACAGATATATACATGTACATTGCTAAAATATAACCTGATTAGTCTATATAATGCTCCATGTAGGCATGCTTTCAGGGCTGACTGTTTGGTATTGGACAAGCAACTGATGTGCTCTTATCTGGGAAGGACCACCTCTTCTATTCTCAGCACGCTGCAGTTACCTGTAGTTTTTTTTTTTTTTTTTTTTTTTTGGTTTTTCAAGACAGGGTTTCTCTGTGTAGCTTTGCGCCTTTCCTGGAACTCACTTTGGAGACCAGGCTGGCCTCGAACTCACAGAGATCCGCCTGGCTCTGCCTCCCAAGTGCTGGGATTAAAGGCGTGTGCCACCACCGCCCGGCACCTGTAGTTTTTTATGAGGAGTTGAGATCTGTGGACATTTCCCCATCCCCTTTGCCAAGTCCACTGGTATTGCTCTTGTTTAGTTCAGGTTTGAGCATATTATTCCCATGAAAACATACAAAATGATTAGAAGAAGTAAATACTAGTTGGTTTTCTATACCCATATTTTCATTAGTATTTGTTGGGCGGTCATTGGGAAAAAGTGCAGCTGATGTTTTCCATATTGGTTTTGGAGGATAAGTATCCAGAGAGCTCAGACAGGCTGTCCAGAGTTATAACTCTGGGAAAGCAGTTATTTGGCTTGAATTATTTAAATAGTGCCCATCACACTGGAATTTTCTTTGCTATAGACATCTTTCCCACACAAACCTGAGAAATAATGGCTATTGATACTGAATAATACATGGCAAGTGACTAGAAAGTAATGTTCTTGTAAGTAGTCCATGTGTATTTTAAATAACTGGAATAATATCACTTAGTTACATCTATCATATTCTCTCTTTAATCAAGTTTTACAATGTTAAAACAAAAAAAAAACCCTGTAGGTCCTACTCAAAATTTAAAATACTTTACAGCAGAGATTCAAAGTATTTAATAGAAATAATGGGTTTTAAGTAACAGAATTATAAAAAATAAAAGTTTAATGGGATAATAATATGAAATGCAGCACAAAATGCTTTATTTATTAATAAATTGAGGTCTCCTAAAATGTAGAAATTGATAATATATAATATGATTGGAAGTTTCTCATATAAAGAATTGTGACACTTAACAGATTGGACTATAGAAAAACATGAAATAATAATAAAAATAGCATTTGCCAGGTTGAGAAATACATAATGAATATTCAAGTTTTATTATATTTTAAGTTAAATTGATTTATAATTGAGAACTTGAAAGACAAAAGCAAATTCTTATTCTTCATGTTGCAAAACAGACATTGGTATTTTGGTGTGTAATCTTACAAAATTTCCCCATTCACATAAATACTTACTGAAGTATTAGAATAGCATTACACAGGGATTGTTTACTAAATATGCTCCAATTTGAATGTTAATATTCTAATCTTCAAGATGGTATCATGTAGACATGGAAACTTTTGGGGTAATTAGGTGATGGGAGTGAAATTCTAATCAGGAATCCTAAACTTCAGCTTACCACTATTGGACAAGTGGGTATGTCTTGCTACACCAGTGATTAATTGTAGCTCACAGAGTTTTTAGGTTCACAAATGGTTAAGACTTGATGATCATATGAATGTGTATAGTACCATTCAACACCATGAAAGCTAGCCAGTGTAGATGAAACTTTCAGGTAAGTACTAGCTTGATTTCTTCATAGTCAAACATGTGGTATTTTTAGCCATAGGGTCTATCCTTCAAGTTCTGGAAGGTAACCTAAAGCAATGGTAATATCTGTAGTGTTAGGGCATCTATGGAACCTCACTAAACAGCTGTTTCGAAATAGGTAACCCACTCGGCCTTGGGACTCTTTTTTTTTTACACATGTGACATATTTATTTATTATTTTTTTAATTTAATTTAATTTTATTTTACAATACCATTCAGTTCTACATAACAGTCACAGATTCCCTTGTTTACCCCTTCCTGTCCCCCTCCTCTTCCCCCCAAGCCCACCCCCCATTCCCACCTCCTCCAGGGCAAAGCCTCCTCCGAGGACTGAGATCGACCTGCTGGATCAGGCCCTCTGAATAGGTGAGACAGTTGAATGGCTTGATCTGTTTGGGAGGCATCTAGGCAGTGGGACCGGGTCCTGGGCTCATTGCATGAGTTGGCTGTTTGAAACCTGGGACTTATGCAGGGATGCTTGTCTTAGCCTGGGAGGAGGGGACTGGACCTGCCTGGACTGAGTCTACCATGCCTTGGGACTCTTATTTGATTGTGTCTGAGACATTCATTGTCTCCCTGCTATAGGGTAACTCCATAACTCCATTAGAACTCTTTTGTGGTGGTAATCTAATTGTACTGAAATGTAATTTTGATTGTATGTTAATAAATAAAGTTGTCTGGGGGTCAGAGCTATTAGAGCCATAGCAAGAGTGTGGCGGTGGTGGCGCATGCCTTTAATCCCATAGATCTCTGTGTGTTCAGGGATACAGCCAGCATTGGAGACATATACCTTTAAGACCTAGGGGGCTGTACATTCAGACAGTGACGAGGCAGTCACGTGTTTGGGTTTACAACCAATGAGAAGGCAGAACAAAATACTATAAATAGACTAACAGACAGGAAATAGGTCTCTTTCGGGAAGCTGGGACACCACAGGTGGAAGGGTGAGATTTTAGCTCTGAGCTCTGACCTCTCAGCTTTCTCTTTTACATTGTTTCTGTGTTTCTTATTTAATAAGATGGTTAGTTACATCTACACTCTTTTTTTTTTTTTTTTTTTTTTTTTTTTTTTTTTTTTTGGTTTTTCGAGACAGGGTTTCTCTTTGTAGCTTTGCGCCTTTCCTGGAACTCACTTGGTAGCCCAGGCTGGCCTCGAACTCACAGAGATCTGCCTGGCTCTGCCTCCCGAGTGCTGGGATTAAAGGCGTGTGCCACCACCGCCTGGCCTTAGAACTCTTTATACATGTGTATTATATATTTAGGAAACTTCTGCTGTAGCAGGTTGCCATCTTGGTTTTGAAGGCCTTCATGTCAGTTTTCTCCCCTTACTCCCTCCTACCTTTTTTTTCCCTTCTAGCGTTCTGTAACTTGACTGTGGTGCTTGAGGATGTCCTCATGGGTCAGAAGAACAAGAGTAGGGCCTGGGAGGATGGACTTAACTGTGAATCTGGGTCTGTGATGACCATCTCAGTTTTGACAGTTCAGGCCTGGATTGTCTTGCTTCTACATGAGAAATACATAATGAAGGTTTTTCTTATACTTCTGTTCTTTTGATTTTCTGTTGCATGTAGTTCAACCTAACTAATAGTGACATCTTTTATTTAATTGAAGTTTTTAGATAATTGTTTTTGCCTAAATGGAAAACATGTAAAACTATACTTATTTGAAAAGATCAGATCAATCTTGAGAAAATGTGGATGACATCAGATAACTCTGGAAAGTAAAGATCATTGAACACAAATGTGACTATGGGGTGCATCCATCTTCCAGAAAATTCTCCTATCTGTATGAAAAGCCAAGGGTGGAAACCACATGTATATACATTTGTGGTAATTTTTTCCATTTTGGTCTGTAGGTTTCATGTCATACAATTTAGAGCATGGACCAAAGAAAGTATTTGATTTGGCAGGGAACACTTCATCAGATAGAAGAATCACAGTTGTGAATTCAGTCCCCAGATGTCCCACTGATATTGATTGAAATCGAAGAGTTACAGATGTCCCAGTAATGAGAAGATGAGTGTTCTTCACTAATGATTTTGTTTTCTTGAGACTTAGACTGAAAGTCAATTTTATCTATTTATATCTGGCATTTTTGGACAGAAATTCTTTCTTCTAAGCTTCAGAGTATTCTGCTCACTAATTTACATAATAGTGAATATTCTTCTATCAATCCCAACATTCCTTTTCTCATTCCTTTCTTATTCTTTACCTTATTTTCTTCCCAACTCACTAACGTGTAGACTCTTGAGTGTGCACTGACCTGCTCTGCTGTCCCAATGCTAAGGCCTTAATAAATATTTGTTTAGTTGAATTAACATTCTAAATTATTTGTCTAGGGATGAAGATTCAGTTTCTTGATTTTAATTCTTTATTCCTCTTCAGAAACCAAGCCAATTGTTGACTTTAAAAGTATGTAAAGTTGAGAAGCTTAATGGTTATGTTTACTTTTAAATACTGTTTTGGGCTCCAAAACAATGAGGTCAGAAGCAATTTGTATGTGATGCATGGCTCCCTTATCTTAACTGGAATGGGAGTTACATGGGTGATAATTTGTTAAATGTAAACTATGTAGTTATCCCTTGGTTCTTGTCTTAATTCAATCAAATGTAAATACAGGTTTATAATTGCTTTCTGTTATGCTCTGCATTTATGGTGTAGAATATATACAGATATTTTAAGAATAGTTTTACTATGAGAATACCTTAATTTTGGTTGTAGAAAAACATCTTTAGTGATTTAGTGCTTAGGAGGACACATCTGTAGAGAGAATGATCTCTACTTAGACTATGCCTATCACTAATTCATTTATGTCAAAAGTACTTTGAGAATAAAATGTCTGGCAAAGCATAGAGATTCAGTTCAGTGATGATTCTGTGTGTACTGAAAACATTGACCTACCTTGTGATGAAAACTGTTTATGAAACTGAAATGGTTTTTAAAGCAAATGTACGTTGATGTATGTTAGACTACTAAAATTTTTAGTATTCCCAATCTCTTAGTCCCCTTTAGGTATTTAATATGAATGATATGTGTGGCACAGGACTTTGCATTTAAACAAAATCCTGATTGAATGGTTTTTGCCTAGAGACTTAGTAGGTTAGGATTTATTTTTGATTATAAAGTACTCTGGAAACACTAAAGCTAAGCTTATCTCAAGTGGAGCATTACTACTTAATATTTGAAAAGTTCTAGATTCGCTTTTCTTCTGGCTCTTTTATGACTGGGTACTAGTGTCAGCCACCTCGCACTTCTGATCACAATTGACATTCAAGTTAAGAATTTTACTGACAAAGGACATACAGCTAATAAGAAATAGCACCTTGAAAAATTTATTTAAATCTTCTTGATATTTATTCCCTACTTAGAATGGATCCTGCACAATGCTTCCTTGGTATTTTCTTCATTGGTTGATATGCAAGCACATTAATATTCTGTAAGAAAGCACTGAGAAACCCATATTGAAATTATCTTCTTCTAAATGTATGTTTCCATTTCCTACATTTTAGTGCATGAGAGGCACTTGTTTCTTAACAAAGTTTTATCTGTTTTACCAAATTTGCATCAGCCAAAAATGGGTAAGTACATAATAGGTACAAGTAAAGGGGGAAGCAGAGGGAAGAATTTTTCAATGTGTTATATTAAAAAAGATGTGTAGCATTTCACTTAAAAAATAATTTCTAGTATGCTATGACTTGGATGAGGTTTGAGTATATATATCAACATTGTATGTTGAAATTTAACCCTCATTATAAGGTAGGAAAAGGCTGAAAAATTATTCTAATCATGGGGTTCATAGATAGGCTCTTGGAAGTTGACTAGGATTACATAAGGCCCCTGAACCTCCATGACTGACTCCAAGTAGATTTACAAGAGAGAGAGAGGGAGTAGGTGGTGACATGCCCATATGCTCTCTGTCTCTGTCATATAGGAAGTCATCATCTGTGTGGACTTCCAGAGCTGTGAGCTAAAAATAAACCTATTTAAAAAAAATAAAGTTAGCCTGTGTTTACTGACTTTTATGTTTCTGTGACTAAAATACTTGTCAGCAAAACTTTAGTGAGGGAAGATTAGCTTTGGCTCATGGTTCCAGGGTGTTTAAGTCAATCACTGTAAGATGGATGACAGAGTGGTCCAGTTCACTGCAGCAGGGGCATATGGAAGTCTCTCACATGACAGGGGAGCAGAAAGCAGAGAGAGAGGCTGGAACAAAGAGCTGTGTATTATCTTTAAAGTCTCGCCCCTTGTAACCTACATTTGTCAGCTCGGTCTTACCCCCTAAAGCTTCTTCCATTTCCCAAAGTAGCACCCCCACCTGCAGGAGAACTGTTTAAAACACAAGCCTGTGGGGGAAATTCTAGCTTAGCTTATCTTCTTTTTTTTTTTTCCAGTTACAGTAACAAAAACAGACTAATCTATGGCATAACCCTTAAGATAGTTATGCCATCTGAGCTAGCAAGGAGACTTACCTAGAGTAGAAAACAACAGTGAAGAAGGAAAATCTTCATGTCTGATTATAGTTTAGCTTGCAGCTTGGGGGACCCTTGAGAACTGGACTTTATTGAAATGTTTAGTTTGCCTTCATACTCCAACATCAACTCCCTGAAACACTGCCTCTGATGATCATAAATTTGTTCCTTTTAAATGTAGATGCAGTTGAGATAACCCAAGGGCAAATAAAGCATTTTCCACATTAACTTCACTAACAGAATTCTAAAATGGCTAATGTAACTTGAGCCAGAATTAGAAAGGTTTATGACTATTATCCATGGCATAGAGCTTGGGGTCATTTGTATATTGCAAAGACTGTAACTTCTTCATATTTACTCATTCACAGGAAAATTCACTTTTACCTTTCTGTACATATGTTTGTGACTTCTGATTTATAGGTAATAAAACCAATTATCTTGGTACAGAGACACTCCACTGTAGTGTGATCTTTTTGTTGTTGTTGTTGTTGTTGTTATTTTGAGACAGTATTTCTCAGTGTAGTTTTGCTGCCTGTCCCAGTTCTCTCTCTGTAGACCAGGCTCGCCTCGAACTCACAGAGATCAGCCTGGCCTGTGTTGTAATATTAATGTTGGTGATTATATACTACATAAAATGCTATTTACTTGCCTTTGCATTGAGTTATAGATGCTGATTTGTTGTTTTTCTAACTTCATGGATAGATTGAAAGACCCCAGCATACTAGCTTAGCTTAACGCCATTTCGAGTAAGGCCTGAAAAGTACGGGGAAAGTTCAGTTAGAGGACGTGGGCACAGGAACAAACGGGGTATCTACGGTCAGCCACCTGGCCCCAGAACAGGGTACTATAGGTCAGAAAAACAACTTGTAACCAAGTCAGCAGGCGTGTCGAGCTCGGGGAAAAACCACGAGCTGTCCTGAGTTTGAACCTGGCCTCATTTGAATCGTCCAATCAGAACCCTGTAAACCATGCTCCTCGTGCTCCTGCTGCCCGACCCTATAAAAACCCTCCGCTCCAGCCCGGGGGCGCGCCAGTCTCTTGAGCCTCTTGAGAGACTGTGTTGCCCCGGGTACCCATGTTCCTGAATAAAGCCTCTTGCTGTTTGCATCTGACTTGTGGTCTCGGTGTGATCTCTGGGCGAGGGTCTCTCCAGAGGGAAGACTGCCTTCGGGGGTCTTTCAAGATAATCTTTGTGAAGTTGTCTTGAAGATAGGACCTGAATCTTTTATTAATATTTTTAGTCTTATTTATTTATTTATTAATTATGTGTTGTACATCATGTGTGCAAGGCAGATAACAACTTTTGACAGTTAGTTTTGGAGCATGAGGGTCCCAGAATTCAAACTCACATTTTTGGACTTGGTGACAGGTATCTTTACTCCCAAGAGCACCTCAGAGACCCATGAACCTCTGCTGTTTCACTATTGCTTGCTTTCACTGTGTGAATATCTGTCACTGTGATTGGGTTAATAAAGAAGCTGACTGGCCAATGGCTGGACAGGTAGAGGTTAGGCAGGACTTGAGACGAAAGGAGAGTGTGAAGAAGAAGGGGAGGAGCATCAGAATCAAGAGAAGATGCATAGAAAAGGAGCTAAACTCATCATACTAAGGAAAGGTACCAAGCCACATGTCAGAGCACCAATAAGAAATATGGATTAATTTAAAATGTAAGAGCTAGCTAGTAACAAGCCTGAGCTGAGTATTTATAATTGATAATAACTTTCTATGTGGTTATTTGGGGAGCAGCTTATGGGACACACAGAAAGGTCCACCTACATTCAACATCATGCTAATATGTTAATACATAGCTACTGGGTGAATGATCTCTCATTCACAGTCTTTAATTTTAAATAATAAGTAAAAAAAATCATGACAAGAATCAGCCCCTTAAGATTTTGATAATGTGGAAAATTTGTTGGCTTTTGAACTGTGAAAAACGAAGTATGTCATACAAATAATAATATTGTTATTACGAAATTCCTGTTATACAGGATATTGCTTTCACCACTGAAATGCTATTAGCATATTCATCTCAAGGACAATATAATACAATATTGTCATTATCACTTTATAGATGAGCAAACTAGAAATCAGTGAGGTAAAAAATACTTAACTAACTCCTCCTACAGTGGACAGGAATGAATACAGTGACCCACAGGCAGACATTATGCAGAGAGAGAGAGAGACCTTAGAAACTCAGTCCCAAATAAGATACCTCCTTCAAATCCCTCTTCTCAGGACTCAGGATACCCCTTGGAAAAGGAGTCAGGAAGTGTGTAAGGGACAGAAGGGGATGGAGGACACCAAGAAAACAAGGCCCTCTCTGGTAGTTTGAATGTAATTGGCCCCTATAATTTCATAGGGAGTAGCACTATTAGGAAGTGTGGCTTTGTTTGTGTGGGTATGGCCTTATTGGAGGAAGTGTGTCACTGTGGGGGCAGGCTTTGGTGTTTGCTATGCTCAGAATACTGCCCAGTAAGTCAGCTGACTTTCTGCTGACTTCTGGTCAAGATGTAGCCAACACCATGACTGTCTGCACAGTGCCATGATCCCCATCATGATAATAATGGACTAAATCTCTGAAATTGTAAGTGAGCCACCCACCCCAGTGAAATGTCTTCTTTATAAGAGTTGCTGTGGTCATGGTGTCTCTTCACAGCAATAGTAATCCAAACCAAGACAGAAATTAGTACAAGGGACTGGGAATATTGCTGTGATAGCCCTGACCATGTATTTCTTTGGAAAAATTTGGATTTTGGTGCTTTAGGGTTGGAAAGCAATAGAATACTTAAAGCACTTCATAATAGGCAATCTTAGTAGGAGCATGGAAGACAGAGGCCTTAAGAATTACTTGAACTGTCAGGGGTTCATTCAAGAGGTTTCAGAGAAGAAGAGTTTTAGTATGTTGCCTAGAGATCATTCTTGTGATATTTTGGTGAAGAAAGTTTCTGCCTTTTGCTCTTGTCAAAAGAATCTACCTGAGGCTAAAGTGAAGAGTTTTGGATTAATTCAATTGACAGAAGAAATCTCAAAACAGCCTAGTATAGACTCTGTTGTGTGGATATTAGTAGTAACACTAATGAAGATTTATAATGAAAAGGAAAAGCTGAGCAGGGTAAATTTTTTTTTCATTTTTCTTTATTAAGAAATTTTCTATTCACTCTACATACCATCCACAGATCCCATCTCCTCCCTCCTTCCACCCCCAGCTCTCTCTTCCAAGCCACCCCATATCACTCTCATGGGGAGTCAGCAGAGCCTGGCATACTGAGCCTAGGCAGGTCCAAGCCCCTTCCCACTGTATCAAGGCTGCACAAGGCATCACACCACAGACACCAGATTCCCAATAGCCTGCACAAGCACCAGGGACAGATCCTGATCCCCCTGCCTGGGTGTCCCCCAAACAGTTCAAGCCAAACAACCATCTTCAGTATCCAGAGGGCCTAGTCCAGTCCCATGGGGGCTCCACACCCACTAGTCTACAGTTCATGGGCTTCCACTAGTGTGCCTGGTTATCTCTGTATGTCTTCCCATCATGATCTTTATGTCCCCCACCTGCAGAATTCCTCCTCTCTCTCATCAATTGGATTCCCAAAGCTCAGCCTGGTGCCTATCCATGGATGTCTGCGTCTGCCTCCGTCAGTCACTGGACAAAGGCTCTCTTAGTCCAATTGGGTGCTGGCAGGCCGAACAGGGTAAATTATAAAAAGTAAATTTTGAGCACTAGGAAGTTGGATGAAGCTAAATCCTATGTTCAAGGAGATAAATGGATTAAGAAATGGAATAAAGGGAGTGGTGATCTCAGGACAAGCTCTCATCCAGCTATGTTTCCAATTTGTGGAAAGAAACTAAAGAAAAGCTTAGAGCCATGTGTGGTGGGGCACACCTTTAATCCCAGCACTGGGAAGGCAGAGGCTGGTGGATGTCTGAGTCTGAAGTCAGCCTAATCTACAGAGCAAGTTTCAGGACAACCAAGCTCAGGCAGTGAAAGACAAAAGGCTGGTGAAGATGTAATTGCACAAGTGGGGGGAGGGGCATGTTCCAGCTGCAGTAAGCAGTAGAACATAGCAGCTTTAAACACCTAGTTCTGGCTTTAGAGTTAAGGATAGAAAAAAGGAGTTATGGAATGCTTAGGCCAGGCATGTGTCAGGAGTGTCTGGAATAGAGGCCTAGTAGAGAGGCCATTTTGTGAAGCTGTAAATTTGAAGCCTGGATTGCCCTGGAGAACCCAAAATGTTAGAGATCCCAGAATCATGGGATACCTGCCAGGGAGAACTTCTAACAGGGAGTGGAAGCAGCCCAAAAGAAAGAGGTGTGCTGCAGTCAACAAAGCTGAACAGAGTTGGAGATGTAGAGAGTGTTTTTACATCAGACGTGGAGATGCAGAGTTTGCAGTTTGCCAAGCTCGTTTTCAGTCTTGCTTTGGTCCAGTATTTTTTCACTATGCTCCTTTCCTTACGTTTTGGAATGGTAATGTATATCCTGTGCCATTATATGTTGGAAGTATGTGATCTGCTTTTTGATTTTGTTTTTTACAGGTGATTACCATTAAGAAATTCCATGAATCTCAGTAAAAACTTTGAACTTCATAATTTAAAACATCACTTTGACTGCAATAGACTATGGGGACTTTTGAAGTTGGACTAAATAAATGTTGCATCATGATATTGTTCTAAGCTTATGGGGGGTCAGAGAGTACAATGTGGTAGTTTGAATGTAATTGGTCCCCATAATCTCATAAGGAGTGGCACTGTTAGGAAGCATGGCTTTGTTGGCATGGGTATAACCTTATTGGAGGAAATGTGTCACCATAGGGAAGGCCTTTGAGGTTTCCTATGCTCAGGATATCAGTCAGTAACTCAGACAACTTCCTGCTGCCTTCTGGTCAAGATGTAGCCAACATTGTGACTGACTGCACATCACCATGTCCTTGTCATGATGATAATGGACTGAACCTCTGAAACTGTTAGCAAGCCATTCCAATTAAATGTCTTCTTTCTATGAATTGCCATGGTCATGGTGTTTCTTCACAGCAATAAAAACCCTAGCTTAAGCTGGGAGGTGGTGGTGGTGCATGCCTTTTAATCCCAGCATTTGGGAGGCAGAGGCAAGTGAATCTCTGTGAGTTCAAGGCCAGCCTTGTCTACAAAGGGAGTTCCAGGACAGACTCCAAAGCTACACAGAGAAACCTTGTCTCGAAAAACCAAAACCAAACCAAAACAACAACAAACAAACAAAAAACAAAAAACCCCAGCTAAGATTGATGTACATATGAATTCATAGAGGCTGAGGCAGCCTTCAGGGGTCTGCACCAGATGGGGTCCTAGAGATGAAAGGAGAAATGAACACATACCTCATCCCTAACCAGAAGGTATCTCAATTGATTACCACTCACAAATGAAAAAATAGTTTTCTAACAGACTCTCACTGGGGAAACAGACCATTCTTAAAGGTAGGCTGCATGCCCAGCAGTAAAGAGCCAACAAAATACAGTTCAGTGGGAAAACAAACAAACCACAAAACAAAACAAACCTTGACTAAGAACCTAAGAACAGAACTAGTCAGTGGCAAGACTGGGATCCAGACTCAAAGCATTGGGCTCAGGAACCCATGTTCTTACAATACTCTATTTTTCCTTTCCCAAATATCTTCCTTTGTATATGGGAGTGACAGGATTGTCTAGCATATGGAAGGCTGTGTGTTCATTCTCCAGACCCATGAAACAACTACAAATAACAGAAATAGCTTGTATATGCAGAATGTATGCCATGATACATTGAATCAGACATTTAATTGTCAAAATGTTTTAATCATTGCATTTAGGAACTTGGAGAATCATTTACTTAGTGACTTTTAACTAGGCTGAAAAGCTTATATATTGGAAATTTGTTGGGAGCCATGTGGCCTAGTTTTGGATTGACATAGAAACACTTGTACAGTGGGTCTCTGTGAGGCAAGACCAATGGAGATGGTCTTTCACCTGGCAAAAACAAGTAGCCCTTGGGACAATGCAGAATGCTGCTGAGACCTTGCAACCTGCTCTCCCTTCTCTCCCATAATATTGATAATTTTCTTGGTGGTTTTTAGTTTCACCTTGTCAGTTATACATGGGACAGATGTAATCATCCCTGTAAATCCCATTTTCTTTTTTCTAATATTTCCCTCTAAAATTCTTGGGAAACTGGGGCTTCTCAGGTTTCTTACAGAGAGGCTTAGACACACAGAACCTTTTTGTAGGACAAGGGAACAGTTGGAGAAATACAAGCTGACTCTGTGCAGGAAGCTTATGGCAAACCACCCCTGTTTCTATAACTATGCTTTGCTAAGTTTTGAACAACATGGTTGTTCTTGAGAATGTGTGCCTATGTTTATTGCCTTTTAGCATTGTATGGACAGGATATGCCTGGCTCGATATTTAGCCAAGCTAACAAAATGCTGAACATCATCTTTGATTTAAAACTTGTTTTGATGTAAAAGTTGGGGAAAAAAAACATACTTGACATATTTGTTTTTGCTAGAGGTTAATGTTGGAGGGTGGGAAAAACATGCTTATTTTTTGAAGTATAAATAAAGACAGCTTGAGCTATTCAGGGATGGCCACATGTGTGAAACTCGTTGGTGGTTGGATAATTCTTCGGACATCCCTTTCCCTTCTCAGGATCTGAACCCCGCTGCGGCAGGACACTGGCAGAAGAGGTAGCTTTTATTAAGAAGGTTCCACATGTTCAACTTGTAATAATTTGTTTACTTTCATTACCCATAATATAAATATGTGGGAATATAAAACACTGATCAATAACTATCTTTGAATTTATTCCAGAGAAATGACAACTGTGTTCACATGTATTTTTTCCCCCACAAAAATTACAGGAGCTTTATTTATCATTCCTACAAAATGAAAATACTTCAGATGTCCACCACGGGTAAACTTTGATGCACCCATATGGTGTTTAAAAAAAAAAAACCCACTAAACCATTCAGTAGAAAAAAGGAGCAAATCATAAAAATATGTAATGGCTTGGATGATCTCAAGAAAATTAGGCCAAGTAATAGAACAATTCTAAATAGTTATATAGCACATGATTTTACTTTTATAGTATCCAGGAACTGGAATGTCTAGAAAGACACAACATGTTGAGAGCTGCCAGGTCTTAAGAGGAAATAAGAAAACATGCTGTGAAAGTACAGAGTGTGGGCACCTTGGTGGTGAAGGGTCTCTATCTTGACAACATCAATAGCAAAATCTTGGCTGTGATATTGTATGATGGCACTGAAAGATAATTTCTCTATATCAACTAAGTAAAGAGCATATGCAATCTGCCCCAATCCTTTTTATAAATGTGTGAGTCTATGCCAATCTCAGAATAAAAGTTTAATTTTAAAAGCAAAAATGAATTCACAAAAATTCCATTAATGATATACCCAAGCCTATTAATTTTAGGAAACTTACTAATCATCTTGGGACCTGTTGTATTTAGTATTTGGCTCTTAAAGGGGAAGATGATATTATGATTACTACATGAAAGCCTAGAAAAATCATAATTCTTGAGTGCAATGAGTAAGAACTCCCAGTAGAAAAGGTTGTCTTATTTCCCCAGGGCTTACAAAATTTAATGCAGTTTCTTTAATCAAATATTTCAGAGCTTACAAATTGGACTCTGATGACATTTATATATTTTATTATGTGATCTGTATCCTGGTTGTGTTCAATTATGAAGTCCCAACTGTGCCATCTCCTGATGAGTAAAGACGAACACATACAAAAACTGTTATGGTAGAATTTTTGTGAACCTGCTTGCCTAGACATAGATGATGCATCACCATGAAAGACCTGATGGACAAAAATCAGTAACCATTTTCATTCCTCCCAGGTATTTTACATACTAGCACTGTAAGCCAGGTTAGGGGGAACACTATTGATTGAATAAAATATGTACCCAGAAGCTCATGGTTTGAATTACTTCCTAGTTGGTGGTATTAATTTGTGAGTTTACGGTACTGTCAGGAAGTGGGGTCTGGCTTCAGGATTGGCCACTGATAAAAGATCCCTAGCATTCCATTATCCCTGCCTACATCCTCTCTTGCACTTTGCTTCTCTGTCTTGGATGATGGTATTTCGGAGAAGCTTCTCTTCTGCCTCCCCATTTGTGTTCATGTGGATGAGTAGCTGTGTGGACCTGTTACTGTTTCTCTGAATCATCTTAATGTGTCACTTCTTGGGATATGAGATTTTTTTTTTAATATGAAGAAGTAGGTTTTATTGAATGTAGTTTATATATAAAACCATAGCAATTTCTTTACATGCAAACATAATTTATGTAGTAAACTTAATTCATTAATTGTATATGTAGCTTTACACATGTTATCTATAGCAATTTAGGAAGCTTTTTCCCCCCACATACTATTTGAAGGATGATATCCTTTTCAGTCATTGTGGCATCTTTATGGTTATACATGAGGAAAAGCAGGGATTAAAATGCAAATCCCACTGCCTTATTTAAGGTATTCCTTCCTTCCTACACAGCATATTCAGAATGAAATGGGTTAGGTAGCAACCAGGTGGGATTCCTTTCCATCCATGATTATTTCTCATCTGCTTAAAATGGTTCCTATTCAAATATCCTTTATACAATTTATGAAGATTTAAATTAAACTATGGATTTTTTTCCTCATATAAGTCACTTTAAAAAGAAAATTCATCCCCCAAGTATCAAGACATGTTGAAGCTACATAATATCAGAGTATCTGTTCTCTACCTGCTAGTGATCTCACCTTGGCATGTCTTCCTTGGCAGATAGCAGTTACATATCACTAGGAAATCAGACATCATAGCAAGCATTTTAAAAGTGATGCACAGACTGCTATACTTTTAAAAATCCCTGACATGTTTTTCATCAAATTTCAGGTTGATTTAGGAGGTAAAGAGATGCTTTTGATAGACAAGTCCCAAAGATGCACAGCATCTTATCGGATCTCCAGGTAAACGGATGGAAAACCCCAGCAATGAATCAAGTACACAGTTCTTTTCCTTCCTCTTTTGCAAGACTCTAGTTTTGGTATTATTTTAAAAATTCAATTTTCTCTGAGATCAAATCTATAAATACCTGTATGTGAATGTTAAATTTCCCAAGGTGCCATATTTTCTGGAGCTAAATGATGCCCATATTATTTCTCTTTTATGAATTATTTGAAATTATGAAGGAAATAAAAACTACGGTGACAAGTATATAAAAATATAAAGAGGTAGGAAAAATAGTTTCCTTAACATAAGAAATAATCATGAATATTTTGAAGTATGACTTTAATCTTTTTGAAATTTGTACACTGTTGAAATCACAGTGGTAGTAATGATGTATTCTGGTTTTTGCAATGAACATTATAAAGTCAATGTCTTCTCTGGCATGAGGCTTTATACATTTTCTAATGAATGTAAAACTGTCCACATTATGAATGAGCCTGAAATTATCATCATTTATCTATTTCAGATTATATATATTAGTTTTAGAATTTTCAAATTTTCATAATGCACCAGGTATGAATACTTTTGGCAAAAGATTCTCTTTTTAAGATCTACTTCAAAGGAAGAATAGATATGGGGGAGAGTGGAGGTGGGGGGGGAGGGACTTTGAGCAGTGAAGGGAAGGGAAACTGTGGTTGGGATGCAATATATGAGAGAAGAATAAATAAATAAATAAATAAGTAAGTAAATAAGTAAATAGTACTTTTTGATATGTATGTTTGGAAGCATATAGGTGCTTTAATGAATTCTGAATATATTTTAGTCTTTGTGTGTATCTGTGTGTTGTGTGGGAGAAGTGGAGTGGGAGAGTGGGTGTGGATGTATACAATGTGAGGAATGTGTGTTGACATTAACGAGTGTGAATGTTGGTACACTTACAATTCACGAAGACATCCGGGGACAACTTCAGATGTCTGGTTTCTCTGTCCTCATTGTGTGAGACAGGCTAGCTGGCCTGAGGGCTTCAGGGGTTCTTGTGCCTTGCCTCACATCTCCCCATTGGAGGACTGGGATTAAAGATTCCTGTTCCCATGCCCTGATTTATGTCAGGTCTGGGGACTTGAATCAGGTCCTCATGCTTGGCATGTTTTTACCCACTCAGCCATCTTCCCGGTCCCTTGATTATGAATTTTTTATGGTTTATGATTTTGTTGATAAATTGTTTTCAATATTGTTGGAATAGCCAAAAGAGCAGGTGGTTAATTTCAGTTTATTAGGGGCTCTGTATTGTATAACTAACAAGGATAATTTGATAAAGATAAATGAACCCTTGGTTCTGTAAAGTCATTTTAGAGTCACTAGGAAGAATTTCTTAGGCTTTCTATATCACTGAATTTCTTTCAGTTTCTGAAATTTCTGAAAAGCATGAAGATTAAATATTAAAATATAGACAAAAAGCACTCATAACAATTTTACATAAATGTTAATGTAGTCTTCATTAATGCAGCATTTCTCAGAAAGCATTTTTATAGCATTAGTTCCTGTGTCAAACATCTATTCTAGTCAAGCCAATCTGTTATCTATGACAATCACTGTGTCAAATTTATACAGTAGCTACAGGAATACTTATTCAACAAGATAAAATTGTGGGATAGGGGAGAAGATGGAAGGGCATCCTATCAATAGAGCAAAATTGGAGTTCATAGTGTGAGATGAGGCTAGCAAAAGGTTATTAATCACATGAGTAATGAATTGTCATAGTAATGCTGAAACCAAGATGTATTCACTATACATTCCTATATAATTAGCCTGCTGAATGATGCCATGTATTATCTGATGATAACATAAGAGCTAATAATGAAAACTCACCAAGATGTAATAATCAACATGGATTTATTGTAATGTGACTACTTGAAGAACTCATGGAACACAGTGGTCTGCTCAGTTTATGGAAGTCTGTCTTATTTCCTTTCTACACATGATGTGTTAAAATAGGAATCACTATTTGGATTGATATGTAGATTTTTAAATCTCCTGTTACCTACAGAAGACTTCTATTGGTTTGCTCACCATGTTCTTCATTATTATAAATTTTATTATTGGACAGAAATGTTTTCTACTGTTATCTTTTCTCAATATTGCTACTTTTAATTTTCATATTAGAAAAAGATATCCATGGAGATGCTATTCTTTGTACAAGATCACTCATTGAGAATAAGGAGTTCCAGGCTAACTATCTCATGTCTTCCTGATTTGAGTTTGTGACAATTTCAATGATAATAACTTGACAATGGTATCTTCCTTCTTTGTCACTGGCTGAAAGAAATTAACAAGCTATAGTCCATATAGCCACAGAGGGTAGGTATGGAGAAAGGGACTACAGGGAAGGGATTGATCTCCTTAGGATGGGGGAATAGAATGGACAGTTAGGATGGGAGATACTGAAACAGAGGGTCAATGGGGAAGGGAAGAGAAGAGGTGGGTAAGGGAGAGAATACAGGGAGGCAGGGTCAACTAAAACTAAGGGCCATTTGAGGAGGCCCAGTGGAAATCCAATACAATAGATGCCTCTTAAAATGTATGAAGTCAATCTAAATGAAATTGCCAAATGACAGGGGAGACAGAAGCCCAACTGAACATCATTCATCACCGAATCAAACTTCTAATACCAGGGATGGGCTACATCTAATAGAGCTGTTACTAAAGAAGTCCCATGGGTATCCTTAAATAACCCACAAACTGACAGTAAGGTCCTGTTGCTGGAGACAACACCTATATAACTCACTGGATGTGGAAAAGTTGAGCTGGTGCCTACCTAGAGCCTCTACTCCTACAGACCATTGTTCATGCTACTGGAAAGTATTATGCTCACTACCAAAGGAAAAGTATCAACCCAGCTACAAACCCTTCAGTCTACTATGTTGACTTCCCTGTGTGATACACTGGTACAATAGAGGCATAAAGCTTGTGGAACTAACGAACCCAGATTTGATTTGATTTGATTTAAGGCCTATTCCATGAGATAGAGCCCTTATCTGATACTGAGTAGGTAGCCAAGAACCTGAGACTAGATAACCCTGGGACCTAGAGGAAAGGGAAATACTGCTATTCTACTAAAGGAATACAGCAATAACATGGCTCTTATTGACATTCTGCTATACTCATAGATCAGTGCCTTGCTCAGCCATCATCAGAGATGCTTCCTCCAGCAACAGTGGGAACAAAGATACCCACAGCCAGTTAATGCACAAGGACTGAGAGAACTTGGAGCATTCAGCCCTAAATTGAATATCTCCTTCAAATACCTCTCCCTAGGGGCTCGGGAAACTCTGCAGACCAGGAGACAGAACGTCCGTAGGCGCCAGAGGTGATAGAGGGCACCAAGGAAACCGTTTCTGTCAAACACAACATGACTGAGGCACATATGAGTTCAGAGACTAAGGCACCATGAATAGGGCTTACGCCATTCTGCCACAGATGGTCCTAGAACGGAAAGAAGTGGACGCATGGCTCTATCTCTAACCCAGAAGCTATCTCCAGTTGATAACACCTTGCAAGTAAAAATTCAGTTTTTTTCCAAAGGAGTCTCACTGGAAACACACAGTACTCTCGAGTGTAGGATGTATGCCCAGCATTCAATGGCCAACACAAAACAAACTCAATGGACACGTGGATTTATAAGAAGCCAGTATCTTTAGAGCTGTCGGTCCATGAACTTTCACGAAATCTAAAAGATATTCAATTAAATAAAAAGACCTGAAGGAGAAGAGGATGAGAGTTTGAAAAGGTCATTCAAACAGCTTGTCAATTTATTGGAATAAACAAAACATAGGCTCAGTTTTCATGCAAACACGTTCAGACAAAATCCAGAGGGTAAAGAAGGCACACTGCTTATTTAGTGGAAATGGCTTTCAAAGAAAGCATTATTTTTATAAATGAAACTATCATGCTTATATTGATGCCAATGCTATTCAGCTTTGTTTTACAGTTTGATTAAAATAATACTAACATAATAGAAGTGAAAATCATTTCTTTTTTCTTTCAGAACAGTGACTCAATCATGTTAATTACTCAAGAACATGGTCCTGATAGCTTTAATGACCATTTAATCACGTAATGAAGACTAAATAGTATTATCTCCTGGCTCTGTTAAGTTGTTGCCATCTATCCATTGATAGGGTAAACATTATTATGAAGTTGTCCTAATACTGCTATGCATTAGTAGATCTTTATGAAGTGCACTTTATGAGACTTCTTTATCTTATTTCTTATCAATATTATGTTGACTGTTGAAAAGTTACCAAGAAGATTGAATTTTGGACTAATTTAAAATTTTGCATCACCTTTACCTGGCTGCCTTGTCCTGGAACCTCTTATAGATCAGTGCAGTAATTGTCTTGCTTTGCTTTTAGCATTAATCATAACAGAGGGATGTATTCAAGGGAACAGAAAACAGCCATTTAAGTGAATTGAGATTGTTTCCTCCATCACTCTGCAAAAATCTCCTGGAGGAGATTAAAGGGCAAAGCTATTTGTAACAGAGAATCTCTCTGTCCCTACTAAAGTCCTATTTGCAAATTTATCATCTAAGACTAATATTCTTATTTTTCCCTGTTATCCTGTGTGTGGTGACTCATACCTAAAGTCCCAGAATTTTGGAAACAGAAGTAAGAAGAGAATGAGCCTGAGCTACACAATGATATCGTGTCTCAAAACAATAGCAACAACAAGAAAAACAATAAAACACAAACGAAACTACAACATAGAAAAAGAAAAATGAACATTTAAAAAGATTTTCTTTTTTTAATGAGCATTTAACCTGGACCTGCCTGGATTGAATCTACCAAGTTGAACTCAATCCTCAGGGCAGTCTTTGCCATGGAGGAGATGGGAATGGGGGGGGGCTGGGGGGGAGGTAGGGGGGGGGCGGGAGGGGGGAGAACAAGGGAATCTGTAACTGATATGTAAAATTAAATTAAATTATAAAATAGAATAAAAAAGAATACTTTGTAAAATATAATTTTTCCAAGTGTACTTTGGTGGAAATTATTAGAAAACAAATAATATGGACTCTTTTTTGTTTTTTTGCATTTGGGTAGTTTTTTAGACCTTGGTGGATTTTTGATCAGGCATTCAATTATGATATTTTCTTAGACATTTTAACTTTATTGAAAAGCCAAAGCTGGCTTCTTTTTCAATTTTTCCAATAGTAAATCAAATAGACAATGTTTCTGTCATTCTGTACTCATAGACTGGGATATCCAAGATCAGGTTGCAGGCATTTCCCAAGGCCCTGATTGTGTCATAATTTATAATTGGGAGGGGCAGAGAGGAGATAATGAGGACCAGATAAATGGGCATGCAGAAAGGGCTAAACCTGCCTTTTTGAAAGGAGGAGTACACCTCCACAATAATGCTGTGAATCTATGCATGGGGCCAGAGCCCTCACAGCAAGTAACTTTTCAAGTTTTTTAAATATTGTTTAGTGCCATTAAATCTTGACACCAGCAAGAAGAAAACAAACATGTCAACCCTCACAAGGCCTGAGCTTTTCCTCCTACTGGCTCTGGCCCTCATTGGCAGGTCTATCTCCACCACACTCTGGGATCAATACAAGAAGAAAACTTGTAGGCCCACCTGGTATAGGTAATGTCCTTAACCCCGTGCTGCCAGAGTCTAGCTGCTCTGCAATCACTGGACATGTTTTTTTTTGTTTTTTTTTTTTGCTTCCCCCCCCCCCCCAACCTCATTCTAGCTTTGATTGCTGGTTCAAAGACATGGAATTTTTTCTGGAAGACATCTATGCTTCTTTTTTTCATGTTCATCTTAGAGGTTGAATTTCTCAATAAAAATTAACCTTTATTTGTTAGCATTTTTGATACATGCTCCCAAATTACCTTTGCCTAAACAGCAACATTTTCTGTGTGTCTATGTATGTGTGTGTTGCTGTGTATGTGTTTGTGGGGCATATACACATGAAAATGTGACATATATTCTTAACTGCTGTGCTATGCCCCACAATTTGTATTCTAAACAGGGGCACATGTCAATGCCAGTGTCTCTGAACTACAGCCATCTTCATCAACACATATTCGTATACATGCAATTGTTACTATATACTTCACAGAAAAGAAAACAAGAAAGTAACCATTATTTGATTATGGATGTAACCAACTGTTTTATTAAATAAGAAACACAGAAATAATGCAAAAGAGAAAGCCGAGAGGTCAGAGCTCAGAGCCAAAATCTCACCCTTCCGCCTGCGGTGTCCCAGCTTCCCGAATGAGGGCTCCTTTTCCTGTCTGTTAGTCTATTTAAAGAGACAGAACAAGCCACAGCTATCTCACCTCACCAGTTCCTCAGCTGGTCTTGTTTCCTCAGACTGGAAGCTTCTGTGTCCTCATCCCAATAGCTCTCAGCTGAACTGTGTTGCTCCAAAGCCTGAAAGCTTAACCAGCCAAATGCTTCTAGTTTCTGGTCCTCACGCCTTATATATCTTTTTGCTTTCTACCACCACTCCCTGGGATTAAAGGCTGGCTTTCGGGGATTAAAGGCGTGTGCCACCACCGCCACACTCTTGCTATGGCTCTAATAGCTCTGACCCCCGGACAACTTTATTTATTAACATACAATCAAAATCATATTTCAGTATAATTAGATTACCACCACATTTGATAGCTAACATCACAAGTATGAATTATGAAAATAATCAATCTGATACTTTTATTAAGAATTTTCCACAACCATTTTCTAAATGGAGAATAAATTGTAGAACTGTTGCACTCTGTATTTAGTAAAAAGCCAATACTACATTCTCAGCCATTTCAGAGTCTTCCAGGGGTGGGTAGTGAGTGGATAGTAACCAGTAAAGAATTGGGTTGTGGCTCCTTTTTCTTCTCACAAGCCCCCCCCCATATTACACTGGGAAGACTTTGTCTAAATCATGTGAACCATCTCATGTACATGTTCTAAACCATGCTCAGCTCCCAGACCCCAACAATTTCTTCTTGGCCTTTCCTCTGCTAAAGTATGTTCATAGAATATAAGTTGCTATGGATATGTCCATAGTATCTATAGTAGAGTCAGGTATATCCTGCATGGACACACACACACACACACACAAAGAGGACCCACCAGAATGGCTGATAAGACTTTCTTAGATTCCAGGTATTTTGTTCTTGTTTAGAAGAAGTTCTGTGTTTCTGTGTGAAGCTATCTGTAGAGATCCCAGATGCCTCTCTATTCTATAAAAGGACCCATGTAGCTGTACAAGTTTGCACTCCCACTGACAGTGGAAGAGTGTTCCCTATGGTGGTATTCTATTTGTACTGAAATGTGATTTTAATGGTGTGTTAATAAATAAAGTTGCCCAGGGGTCAGAGCTATTAGAGCCATAGAAAGAACGTGGAAGTGGTGGCACACGCCTTTAATCCCATAGATCTCTGTGTGTTCAGGGATACAGCAAGCATTGGAGACATACACTTTTAAGACCTGGAGGGCTGTACTTATAGGCAGTGACGAGGCAGTCATGTGTTTGTGTTTACAACCAATGAGAAGGCAGAACAGAAAGACTATTTAAAGACATACACACAGAAAGTAGGTCTCTTTCGGGGAGGTAGGAGCACCGCAGGAGGAAGGGTAAGATTTTAGCTCTGAGCTCTGACCTCTTGGCTTTCTCTTTTACATTGGTTCTGTGTTTCTTATTTAATAAGACAGTTAGATACATCTACAGTTCCCCTTGCTCTGAATCCTCTCCAATATAAGCTGTTATCAGTATTTTTGATCTTAGCCATTTGGAAAGGTGTAAGACAGTATCTCAGACTCATTTTTATTTGCATTTCCCTGATGACTATCGACGTTGAGCAATTCCTTAAATGTCTTTCAGCCATTTGAGAATCTTCTGTTGAGAATTCTCTGTTTAGCTCTGTAGCTCATTTTTCATTGGACTGTTTGGCATTTTGATGTCTAGTTTCTTGAATTCTTTATATATTTTGGAGATCAGTTCACTGTCAGATATTGGGTTGGTGAAGATTTTTTTTCCCATTCTGTAGGCTATAGCCACTTTGGAAATCAGTATGGCAATTTCTCAGAAAATTGGGAATCAATCTTCTTCAAGATCCAGCTATACTATTCTTGTAAATATACATACCCAAGGAATGCTCAATCATACCACAAGGACACATGCTCAACTATGTTCATAGCAGCATTATTCATAATAGCCAGAACATGAAAACAACCTTCATGCCCCTCAACTGAAAAATTCATAAAGAAAATGTGGTACATATACACAATGGAGTACTACTCAGCAGTAAAAAAACAATGACATCATGAAATTTGCAGACAAATGGATAGAACTAGAAACTATCATCCTGAGTGAGGTAACCCAGACAAAGAAGGACAAACATGGTATGTTCTCACTCATAAGTGGATACTAGATGTAAAGTAAAAGATAACCAGACTACAACCCACAGCTCCAGAGAAGCTAGCTAACAAATAGGACCCTAAGAAGGATCACTGAATCACCCTGGGAAGGGGAAATAAATGAGATTGCCATAAGTAAACTGGGGATAAAAGGGGACAATGGAGGGTAGGTGATGGGAGATGAGAATATAAAGGAATGGGATGGTCCAGTTGGAACAGGGATGGAGTGGGAGAGTAATGAAAGAGACACCATGACAGAGGGGAGACATCATGGGGATAGGAAGACACTGGGTGCTAGGGAAGTTCCCAGGAATCCACAAGGATGACCCCAGCTTAGAGTACTAGCAATAGTGGAGAGAATACCTGAACTGGCTTACTCCAGTAATGAGATCAACGAATGCCCTAATTGTCATCATAGAACCATCATCCAGTAACTGATGGAAGCAGATGCAGAGATCCTTAGCCAAGTACCAGGCCAAGCTCCAGGAGTCCAGTCGAAGAGAGAGAAGAGGAATTCTATGAGCAAGGGGCATCAAGATTATGATGGGGAAACCTGCAGAGACAATCACACCAAACTAGTGGGAACTCATGAACTTTAGACCAATATCTGGGGAGACTCCATGGGACTGTACTAGGCCCTCTGCATAAGTGAGATACTTGTGTAGCTTGATCTGTTTAAGGGGCCCCCTGGCAGTAGCATCAGGATCCATCTCTGGTGCATGAGCTGGCTTTTTGGAGCCCATTACCTATAGTGAGAAACCTTGCACAGCCTTGATGCAGGGGGAGGGGCTTAGATCCACCTCTACTAAATATACCAGGCCCTTCTAACTGCTCATGGGAGACCATACCTTGTTGGAGAAGGGAATGGAGGGGTGGGTTAAGGGGGAAGGCTGGCGGGGGTGGGAAGAGGGAAGAGATGGTCATCTGTGGTTGGTATGTAAAATGAATTAAAAATTCCTTAAAAAAAAGTACCCATGTGGTATTCCCTAAATATAGAGCCAGGGAAGGAGTTCTCCTTGCCTGGCTCTAAACACAGAAATGCTCACTCTCTCTTTTTAGGGAAACACTGAATACAATAAAAGGGATCTGAAGAGTGGTAATTGGGCAACTTCGGTGTTTAAATTGAGTTTAAAAAAGATAGATATCTATTTGAATGAGAGAGGAAGAGTTAGTCTCTAATTTTCGAGAGAAGAATATGCAGGGCAGAAGGTGATGACAAGTGCAAAAGCCCTGAGGTATGAACACATTCCACAAGTAAACAGCAAGAAAAATTTAATTAAAACTTCATAAGTTACAAATAAATCTAACAGTAGCCTTAGCATTTACCTTTAAGTATACTGTTTTTGAAATACATCATTTCTTAATAATTTAGTTCTTTTTTATTTTATATAAATTAAATCTTAATTCAGTTTTATTATATAGTATGAGATTATTTTCAGAGCTATAATCCATTACTGTAATTAATAAATATAGTAGCATTTATCGAATGCTTTTTATTGCTGTTCTGAAAAACCATTTTTATTTTAATCACTGATATTACATGTAATAAAATACATTTCTGAATTTGTTGTTTTGTTGGTTGGACAATTTTGTACTTTAATTACTATTCAACCAAATGGATTGGCATAAAGTGTAGGTTAAAAATGCATTACCTATTTTCACAGATCATGCTCTTTTATTGTGGACACTAATGCTTTGAAAATGTAAGCCTAATAGAATTCTTTCTCTTGTAAGTCTCCTTTTTCACAGCAATACAAAAGTATCTAAGATATGATATTTAAAAACACATAAAGACTCATATTACATTTTACTTACCTAACATTCATATATACTACATATAGGTGTATACATATGAATATATAGTTTTAATGAACTTATGCCACTTGGCCTGGTAATGCTTTCTTCAAGAGCCATAGACTATCAAACTGAACCCCAGTACCAAGAATGAGAAACTTCAGAGTTGTTATCTAGGAAGGTCCAAGAGACCCTAACAACAATGTATGCTATTGATGGTCCTTGATGTCCCACTCCCACAACTTAAATGTAAGTCCTTTTTGTTAAAGACTCCATGTACTTTGGGCACATGACATAGATGATCTAAGCTAGATACTACCCAAAAGCCTTAGGACTAATTTTTAAAGTACCAGGAGGTACAGAGCAAACTGCTCATAGAGGGAAAGAAGCAACATCCTATCCAGCTGTGATGCCTGTGAACCACAACAATAACCAGCATGACAAGCAAGATATCTTTAAGAGTGCAATTATATCTTAGTGGTAACCAACAGCTTTCTAATTGGACTTCAGGCCTGCTCAGTAAGGAGAGAAATCATGCCTAGTATTTAAAACCTTGCCAAATACCTTGAACTAATGAAGTTATGTACCTTAGGGTAGAACCTTCTGCCACCACTTTACCAAACCAGCATTACGCCTGACTACATCCTAAATACCTTTTTTTTGCTTTTATTGATTCTTTGTGGATTTCACATCATGCATTCTGATCCCACTTATTTCCCTGTCTCCTCTCATCTGCCCTTTGCCCTGATAACCTCTCTCCCCCAATCAAAACCAAATTAAAAAGAAAAATGCAAAACTGAACCAAACAAAAACAAACAAACAAACAAAGAAGAATCATGTCTTGGAAGCTGCAGTGTGGCCCGTTGAGTCACACAATTTACCCTTTAGTCCATTCATCTTTATTTGCAAGTGTTCATTATTGTAGCTATCACCAAAGAAGCTTCTCTTTGTAACAGATAGATAATAATTACAGAAAATCACAACTGGTCAAAATTCAGAGAACCACAGATCTTGGGGTGCCTAGCTCCAGTTATTCAGTACATCTCCAACACAACTCCCACATCCAAGGACATCATAAAAGAGGGGCAGAAAGATTTTTAAGAGCCAGAGGACCAAGAAATCTGCTGAGATTATGTTTTCTAGAAATGACAGTGAGGCTTCAATCATGGTACCACAAAAATATGGCCACTTTAAAAAGACCAAAGACAACGGCCATAGACATTCTATTATGGAAGGGGATAATCTCACAGGTCCCTACCTTAGACAAAGAACTACAGGTAATTAAAGAATGCTGAGTGCAAGAGAAGTAGCTTCCCCAGGGATAAATCCTTTAATTGCTTAGCCAATCCTAAGTGGTTAGCCCTGAAATGATATACATACACGCCACACTAAATAGACTCAGCAGTTTGTATTTGCATATTTATGCATTATATATTTATTTTTAAAATTAAAAAAAATGGCCATGAATTTAAGAGGGATCTGGTTATAAGAAGAGAGGTTAGAGGGAGGAAAGGGAAGAGGGGAAAACAATGATTTATCTCAGGGTTCATGATGTAGCTTTTGCTTTCAGACCTTATTGAGTACATCCCAGGGAGAGACTTGAATGTTTTTTGTTTTGTTTTGTTTTGTTTTGTTTTGTTTTGTTTTGTTTTGTTTGTTTTCTTCTTGCAGCCCCCTAACTCATGATGGTTGCTGCCTCTAACTTGGTGACAAACTAATCATGAGGGTGATGGGATTGTCTGTTCTCCCAGTTCAGTTTCAGTCTCAGGCTTTTTACTATGGGGCTTCAGTTTTCTCAGTGTTTCCATCCTTTCCCCTTTGAATAATCAACTCAGCCCTGTATCTGAATTTGTTAGGAAACTTTGGTAGAAACTAAATCCTTTTCACTAAGTGTAGGATATTCCTGCCTGCTTAGTATTAGTTTAGGATTTTTTGGTCCTAAATTTAGTGCTTTTATTTCCCAAGAGCAAAGAAAATTTATTTTACTTTCACATAGGCAGCCATTATCAAATCAGATACATTGCCACAACTTCTTTTAATACCCAAGTCCAAATTGTACAGTGTCCCTCCGTGTGGAAAGAATCAAGGTTTTGAAGTCTAGATCCACCTAAGGCAGAGAAAAAATATCTGAGACTTGTTATTGTACAGGACATCTTTTCCATGTTTTGCTAAGAACCTTTAGCTAATCTTAATTTTGAAAGAATAGGATTTGGAGTAAAGGATAGCAATAAAACATAAGTAGTATAGAAGCCAAACTGTAGACTTGTTTAACTCTTGACATCTGTTGAGGAATACAGATCCCCTGGTTGCTCCCATGTTACATCGCAGGCTATTTTTGGATAGCCAGTATTTGTGATTCAATGTCACAAATTATGCAGTAAATGAACTATGCAGCTACATCATTCATAGTGCATTGAAAGTAGCTCCAGTTTGATTATTGGAAAAGTGTGGTACTTTCCATTCATTCAGACCTTCATTAGCGCGAAAGCACTGTAAGATTCTATTTTTCAGATGAACCGTTAAAATTCCACCTGTTATAAGTAAGTGTCTTTGCAAGATACAGCTCTTGTGCCACTGGGGAAAAAAGTTTATCCTCAGGCATGTAGGACTGACTGTGGCCCAGGAACATGGACATATGTGGCTCTGAATAGCATGCTGAGCTATAGAAGAACTAACATGAACAGAAGAAAGGAAAGTCGTAACAATGCATTTACCAACTGTGTTAATGTAGACATCAGGTGAATCAGTTATAACTAAGGAGGAATCTCTGCTGCCGCTTTCACATGAACGATGATGACATCGTTAGCTTTTGTATCAGTCTTTTAAGATGGTTGCCACAAGTTTTGCCTACTATATGATAATGTAAGGTCAGAGCTACAGGTTGGTGACAAATGGCTCTTAAAGAGACTAAAGTTTGACCAAGATAATTTTGGATGCTGCCCTGCAGTGTTCTATCGCTCTCCAGACAGTGTGAAGAATCTTGCAAATAGATATGGTTATATCAGAAAACTTCAATACAGATTGGAAATGGCATTTGTGTTGCCTTTTTTAAATATATCATTTCACACAATGGATCTGCAGGTGGCTGTGACAGAAGAGATGCAGGACCAAGAGGGAGCTGGAAGCATTACAGAGTTTGCTATGCCATTCATTTTCACAGATGATGTTGGAGGGTTAATGATTTCCTTAGAGTAAGGGTTTTTTCCTCCTGCTGACAATAAGAATGATTACTTGTCTTGAAAACTGCTTAAATATTAAATTTAGTTTGCTTACTCTGAAAATAAAAAGTGCTTATTCCTATAGTATATTGATATTCAACATTAATGTTTTGCTGTTCTTGGTAATAATATGTGTTATACCTCAACATGCAGCATGTGCTAGGCCTAATACAACTGAAGAAAGGCATTCTGTAATGTTATTACTGATTATATTCTTTTCTACCTTTTTATGTAATTATCCACTTACATGAAATTGTGATACAAGTGTAGAAGGCATTATTGCTACCCCAATCTTCTATTATAGACAGACAAATGACCTAAATGCAGAGTTATGAAAATGTTACCCTTTAAATATTTCTATAAATATTTTGGTTGCTTACTTATAGTTTTTAATCAAATTAAAAATGTATAGGATATATATGTAAAATCATCAAAGAAACAATAATGGTAAGATCACTTCAAATTACTTAGAAAAATAAATATCAAATAAACTAATTAATCAAATTCCTATAATAGTGGCTTTTTGAAGAATAAGAATTGATAAAGTATAATGGCAGACACTCAAAAAGACACAAAGATCCACTGCGTGCTCATGGATTTGAAAGACTCATGTTTTTGAAATGTTCATATTACCCCAAAACAATAAAAGATTCAATGTCATTTCCACCAAAATCTCATGGATAATCTACACAAAATTAGAATGCTAAAATTCACATGGAAGTAAACATGACTTCTAGTAGCCAAAGCAGTCTGAAGCAAATAAATAAGGCTGTCAGCTTCAAAACTCTTGGTTTAAAGATATACTGCAGAGGCATAGTCATGAAAATAGGCACATGGACAAATGAAATGGAGTGAGATTCCCTGAAGTAAATCCATGCTTCTGTATCCAACTCATCCTCTGCCAAGGTGCCGCACACAGCAGGAGAAAGGGCAGCCTCTCCAGTCAATGGTGCTGGGACTAGTGAATATTGAAATTTGTCTCTTCTCTTTCCATACACGGATCAACTCAAGATGGATCAAAGACCTGAGGATAAGATTTAAGACTCTGAGTGAGCATGCTAGGTATACCTATAACACCAGCACTCAGAAGACTGGGACAGGTGAACCACAAGTTTAAAGCCAGCTTGGGTCACATAGTGAGATCTTTTATCAAAAGATAAACAAACAAACAAACACCACCTTTAACTTTTACTATGATGCTCAGGAAATAATAAGTGAGGTCCTTAACCTTCATTTCCTTCTTCCTCTTGTACTCCCTATTCTGTTGTGCTTTGAGAAATATTTGTTGTGAACAAATAAATGTATAAGTTAGAGAAAGCGACAAATTAAAAAATACATATTGGTTCAATGTCAAAGAAAAGGAGTCAGTCATGTCTGCTGAATCTTCCATAGGGGACAAGACTTTGGTATAGGTAATCATGGGAAATCATGGGTAATCATGTGCAAATATTAAGTTAGATTAACTCAAACTGAACTTAGATGTGGGTATGTTATGTTTTCCATTATTATGAAATACGGAGAAATTTTCTATAATCTTCCTGATTCCTACAATGACTCATTCAGGAGTTTGTACATTTTTAATAATTTTTTCTCATTGTTGAATTATAGCTTTGCTCCATTGTGATTAGATAGGCTTTAGAGAATGAGAACAAAATCCTCTAGAGGATGAGAAAAATGTTTGTGTGTGTTTATTCAATATTGTGGCACTGAATTAGCCTCCTCACATCAAGCTTGTTGGAACTTAAAACTCCTGTGAATGTTTTTCTTGGTATGGAGGTTTCTAGAGGGTTCACAATCATTCTCTTCCCCACCCCACATGCCTCCTTTTATTATTTTACTTTTTCCTTGCTATGATAAAACAACATTACCAAGGAAACTCATAGAAGAAAGAGTTTATTTGGGAATACACACAATTCTCAGGGTTAGAGTCCAGGATTACTGTACAAAGGTATGGCAGCAGGAGCAAGAATATGAAGGCTCACACTTGAACTTTAAGGAGGAATCAGAGAGAGCAAAGTAGAAATAGAGGTCTTTAAACTCTTAAAGTACATCTCCAGTGACACTCTTTCTCCAAATAGGCCATAGCTCCTAAACGTAAAGAAAATAACCAAGTGGGGACCAAGCATACAAATGCCCAAGATTAGGAAGAACTTTTCATTCAAACCGTCATACACCTTGTTCATAGATACTGACATACTTCTCAGACTACTGCTAATGTGAACACATGTAAAGGAAGATCAAGGTGCCCAGTGATGCCCAGAGAGTCTGTGTTTCATGGTGGAACCTATTGAGTATGGCTGACTGTCATTTTCTGTTTGTTTTACCTGTAGTGTAGGAGCACTTTTTGATTTCTTACATCACATTTTAACAATACCACTATAAAATTTGAAAATACTATAGGTTGATAATGTATTTGTTTGTCCTACCTGAGCATCCTGGCTTAGCAGCACCAAGCTGGGGGGAACCTCAGTCAATAATCCTCCTGGTCCTGTGCTGATTGGGAACCTAACAGTTCCTACACAGGGCAAATTAAGAAAATGTAGCATTGTGAGTTACCTGCCTGTGACAAGATCAAACATACAACCCAGGTTCTTCTGAATGCCCAGAGCATTCATACCAACGTAATTCAAATAATGATAATAAATTCTGGTGTCCCTGCAATACCAGCAACTTTTTCTTTCTTTCTTTCTCTTTGTTTCCTTTTTTCTCCTTCCTTCCCTCTTTCTTTCCTCCCTTCCTTCCTTCTTTCCTTCCTCCCTCTCTCTCCCTTCCTTGCTCCTTCCTTTCCTTCTTTCCTGCCCTTTCTTTCTTTCTTTCTTTCTTTCTTTCTTTCTTTCTTTCTTTCTTTCTTTCTTTCTTTCTTTCTTTCTTTCTTTCTTTCTTTCTTTCTTTCTTTCTTTCTCCCTTTCTCCCTTCCTTCCTTCCTTCCTTCCTTCCTTCCTTCCTTCCTTCCTTCCTTCCTTCCTTCCTTCCTTCCTTCCTTCTTTCCTTAATAACATACTCAAGAAACTCTGGAATCCATAGAGCTCTATGCTATAAGCACAGGGAAGTCAATTTGGTCTTCTTTTGTTCATTTATTTTTCAGACTGCCTCTAAATCTGGCCAAGCTTTGGGTTCTTCACTATGCTGTTCAGTAACAAAAAATAAGTGAGGCCCTTGAACCTTCCATTTCCTCCTTCCTCTTGTACTCTGTACTGTGTTGTGCTCTTGAGAAATATTTGCTATGGACAAATAAATGTACAAGTTAGAGGAAGTGACAAATAAACAAACATGTTGGTACAATGTCAAAGAAAAGGAGCCATCCGGGCTGTGAACAAGACTGACTGATCTTCATCAAGTAAGCCTGTTTAGGTAAAACAAAACAAAACAAAAAAACAAAAAAAAAAAAAACTTGTTCTACTTGCCCTTTATTTTTCACTACATGATAGCACAAATTTGCTCTTGCCTTCATTATTGCAGATACATATGAAGATGCATATATGGAATAATTTATATGGTCCCAAACACATTTGGTAAATGTTTCATGTTATATTATTTTTCTTTCATTCTCACACCCTCAGGCCACTTAAGTTAAGCCAAAAAAAGAAGGAAGAAAATAAATAAAGAAGAAAAGAAAAGAAAAGGAAAGGAAAAGAAAGAATTAGGAAGGAAGAAAGAGAAACTGGTAATGGAGCTCCATTTTCAATAAATTATAAAAGCACACATTTTTTCATGTCATTATCCTCCTTCAAATGTCTCCAAGTGAGAATTCCTATGACCTTTTTTTTGCCTGATTAGGTCAATTGCTTCAATTTTATCTAATAAAAATACATATGTGTTGAATATTTTCAAATATTTGAACATTTTCCTCAAAAGAGACATTTATTCAAGTCTCTGAAGAGCATGAGTCTAGACTCCAAGGATATATAGATTGGCTTATTTTGTATCTTTCTGACATGGTTAAGAAAATGGAAGACCCTGGATGGTTGTACGCAAACTTACTCTCTTTATTTTTAATTTTCTTTATTACTTGCTGAGAAGATGGTGACTTGAATTAGGAAACAAGTGGGCAGACAAGTAGTGAGTCAATTCTCCGTGTTACTAACTGAGAATTCAAACTTCCTAATGTGATTGCTACTTTGAATGGTCACATTCTTGTTTTCCTCATTGTGTTAGTTGATGCAATTGAAGGGATGCAGGATAATTGTATAAAGAGAGGATTGAGCTTGCTAGGAAGACAGTTTGACATGGCCTGGGCTCGAGAATTTTAGGTTGAAATCCAAATTTGTTTATCAGACATTTGCATTTGACAATAACTCTCAATCAAGTGTACCCTCTGCAAAAACCAGTTGCTTCATTGCTTCCGGGAAGTTTTGGGGTTAAGACACATTTTAAATATACTGAACTTTCCTTCCCTCCTTGTCTTCCGCCTTTCTCTCCATCTTCCTCCTCCTCATCTCCTACATTTTTTCTAAATACATAGAGGAAAAACCTACTTGCCAACTCACTGGACAATTTTGCTTTCATTCTCATTTGTAGAATCCAAATATTATTTATGAAATTATTATTTAATGAAATAAAATTTCATTAAGATTTTAAAGGCTTCATAAATGTATAAAGTAAATTTTCTGGGAATTATGCCAATTCACCTGGACTCTGAAGAAAATGACACAACTTTTGCACCTAACTGAACTGACTTGACTTTGAGGATAAAAGTCATAGGCCATGAGGGAGAAACTTAGAGCTCCAGAACTTTCACAGGCTAAACTGATTATTCCAAGAGGAAAAAAAATCTATTTACTTCACATATTTTTTGTTCTGTCTTTTGGTCACATGGAGCACACAAAACTGTAAGAGATACAAATAATATTTTCTGCTATTCCATGAATATTGTGTTGAGTGTTTTCATCCATAGACAAACAACAAAGAAATAAACCAAAAGGCCCATCACTGAAAAAAACAATAGCCAATTCAGAACCAAAGAAGTTAAGTCTGTTAAGTCAACCTAATTCACGTGTAGTCAATGAAAGTACCACAGCTGACAAGGGAAAATTGAAGGTTCTATAATTGGTATGTAATGAAGGGGTGAAAAGTTTTTAACATTGTCTCAGATATCCCAGCATTACTTCATTATGCAAGGATTCCTTGCATAACATTTTATACAACTACAATCACACTTGGGTCCATTGGTTATTTCTTAAGATTTCTACGTGTGTGTGTGTGTGTGTGTGTGTGTGTGTGTGTGTGTGTGTGTGTGTTTGGTTATATACACATGAGTACAGGTGCCTGCAGATGCCAGAGTCATTGAATTCTCTGGAGCTGGAGTTACTGGTAATAATGAGCCACCCAATGTGGGGGCTAGAAACTTAACATGAATCCTCTGCAAAATTAGTGACATGGTCTTAACTACTTGGCTATTTCTCCAGCCCTAAGAGTCAAACATTTGTGAGATTGCATTAAATTCTTTTTTTTTCACAAAAGACTTAGTTTTTATTTACATATATTAATTATATACAATAATTGGTATCCTTATTGTACTGTCATACATGTAATGTATCCCTTACCTTCTCTTGCTTCCTTCCCCCTTTTACTGATGACCTTCCTCTTCCCAACTTCTGTGTCTACTTTTAGATCATTTTTTTATTTTATTTTACAGTACCACTCATTCTACATAACAGCCACAGATTCCCCCGCTGTCCCCCTTCCTGCCCCCTCCCCTTCCCCCCAGCCTAACCCCCATTCCCACCATCTCCAGATCAAGGCCATCTCCAGATCAAGGCCACCCCCGAGGACTGAGATCGACCTGATAGACTCAATAATGAAGCCTTGGGCTGAATCAGCAACATGAGATTTGATTCCCAGTTCTGTTGCTTACTCACTATGTGAATCTTAAATTAAGGACCTTGAAATAGGTAGGGGGATGATTTCAAACCTTAAATTCCATGAATGGCAGATTACTTTTGAGCAAATATTTATCTTCTTGCTGCTGTCGAACTTTGGTGTGTAGGAATAACTATACATAAAAGAGGGCAGATCACAGTCTCATATTCTAAATTATTACCTAAGTCCAAAGGAACTTAAACAAGAGAGTAATTAGATTATAAGTATTTTCTCTTGATTTTGTTTCATGACTTCAATTGCATTTACAGTGTACTTTTTTTTTGTCATGGAGTGGTTGCACTTTTGATTTAATTACAGTACCTAGCAAGTCTTTTATTCAGAGAAGTCTTTTCAAATAACTATCTTTTAACTAATTTAAGATATCCATAACATAGAAGCTTACCCTGAAAACTGTTGATTAAAAGAATTGTAAACTTATACGCAGATGAATGCTGTGGCTATTGGCTTGGTGTTTTTTGTGGGATTCTTAACTGTGGGAGTGAATGTGTCTTTGACTCTTTTGTCTGCTCTTGGGATTCTTTTCTTCCTGTTGGGTTGTCTTGTCCAACCTCGATATAAAGACTTTTGCATTGTCTTATTGGACCTTGTTTTTTCATGTTTGACTTCATGTTGTCTCTAGGAGGTCTACCTTTTTCTGAAGGGAGACAAAGGGGGAGTGGAGGTGCAGGGAGGTGAAACTGTGGTCCAGATGTATTGTATGAGAAAAGAATCTATTTTCAATAATAAAAAAACTATAAACTATTTCTCCTTATGTCATAGGATGAATTGAGGCTGCTAAAATCTGTAGGGATCTAATTCTTTACAAATGAGAACTCTCTTCTAAACTGGGTGAGACAGACACTAGAACACATTAAGCAGGAAGTAAATGCACTTGTACTTTTGACAAAAGTTCTTAGGTATTCAATTTGATACCTTTGCTTTATGAATAAGAAAAATGAAAATAAGTCTATTCATTTTTCATAACAACTACTCTGTGGAAATACATTCCCATATGGTGAATTGGAGAGTGTTTCTTCATATTTTAAAACTGTATTTTCAGATACTTTTTTCATCTCATGGAGTTTAAGTCCTATTTCAGATAAAAAGTGATTTTATATATGGAATTATTTTGGCATTCATAAAAAGGGTAAGCAACATGAAAGTCAACAACAATTCCTGGAAAGAAGTGTTTCTGTAAAGACTGACTGATTAGAATGGCAGTGATGTGGGGAGATTGGAATGAGACTGATACAGGAGCTAATTATGCTATCTTTGGCTAGGTTCAGCTTTGCTGAATAGCCATTCCATGCTCACCTCTGTGTATTAA
Organism: Peromyscus maniculatus bairdii; assembly: GCF_049852395.1. Taxonomy (NCBI): domain Eukaryota; kingdom Metazoa; phylum Chordata; class Mammalia; order Rodentia; family Cricetidae; genus Peromyscus; species Peromyscus maniculatus. The sequence continues at coordinate 33,723,127 of NC_134868.1, read as the reverse complement.
TTAACATCATGTGACCATTAGACAAATCCTTCAGGAATCTACTAACTGAACAGACTGCTACCTTCCAGCAATTCAAAAGCAATACACATCATCACTAATCATCTGAAGTCTGTAGTATACCTTCCTACAGCCTGCTGGTCCCTCCTTTCTGATGTTTCCACTCATGTATTTGAAAGGTATCTTGATTTATGGCTTGCTTTGTTACTATACACACTCATGAAACTACTTCAACATTGGAGCACGGAATTTGTGGTAACATGACTGTTTTCCTGAGGCCTCATCACTTAAATTTTTTATTCCCTTTGAGATGACAGCTGCAGTTCTCTCTTTCAGTGTGTGTGTGTGTGTGTGTGTGTGTGTGTGTGTGTGTGTGTGTGTGTGTATGTTTGCTCATGTTTAGTGGGCATGTATACACATAGCTGAACTACATATTTAGTTATATTCAGGCTAATTCAATGTAAATAAAACACTTAGAACACACAGATCTAAATTTATTTAAAGGATAAAAAAGATTATTTACCTCAACTAGTACTTTCTTAATTTACTGGTTTCTCTCACTGTTCTGTTCCAGGAAATGGCCCTTCTATCAAAATAAAATCTATGTTGACTGATACAATGTTTTCATATACTTGCTTTGTAAACATAAAGCAAACTATTACCAAATCCATATATATGATTTTTAAACTCTAAATGGTCCCTATTTCTATTGTTTTGACTATGAACCTATGGAAACTGACATTGTACACATGTTTGTAAATACTTACTTCATCCTGTGTGGACAGATATTTTACCCAGAGGCAAGGGTGTAACAAACGCATTTACAATGACCAACTATAACAGTCAAAGCAACTTGTTCTCAGATGGAAACTCTTCAAAAGGATTCTCCCTTGCCTTGACTGTGAGCTCAGGAATTATTGTTAAGCTGATGTCACAAGGTAATATTATTTTGCTTTAATTCCATTTTTGCTCTAATAGCAGAAGTATTTTCCGACCATTGACTATGTCTGAGTTTCACAGTCAGAGTGACAGCAGGTAATGACCAGATTACTTTGCTGAGGGGAAAGTCACTTGGGTCTCAATGATAAGGATAATGGTTGCTTGGATAGCAGCATTCCTGGCCTTGTTAGAAACATCTTCACTAAAATCACACACAACACAGTCAGGCTTGCTTTAATTTCCCCTTCCTTCCTCTGCTCTCTCTGACATAACCCTGACTTTGCCCAGTTATTACCAGAGCCTGAGGAAGAATGATCTCACTGCAAATTCCAGCTAGTGTCAGAAGTAGTCGATTCTATTATCCTTATTTCTATTGCTGTGAAAAACACAATCACCAGAAGCAGCTCAAGGAAAGGGGTTTAATTTCACCTTACAACCCTTCCCTCTGTCACTGCAGGAAGTCAGGGATGGAACTCAAACAGGGCTGGAACGTGGAGGCAGGAACTGGTGCAGAGATCCTGGAAGACTGTGGCATACTGGCTCCCTCCCCCAATCTGTTCTCTTCTAGAACGTAAGACCACCTGTCCAGGGGATGCCAATACCTCCCACCACACCAGACAACTGCACTGGGCTGGACACACTCACACCAATCATTAACCAAGAAAATGCCCTATAGATTTGCCGACAGGCAATCTGGATGGTGGCATTTTTCTCACTTGGTAACGTCTTCCCAGATGACTCTCCCTATGGCTGGTTGACAGTGTGTCAGCACATTTGCCTGTGATCATTTTGGGTAAGAAAAGTGACCTATTTGAGACCAACAAATACTTTTTCATCAATTTTATGGAACACTTTCCAGTTCTTGGTCAATAGACACCTGAGGTGTTTATTTTTTTTTCTAATTGGATGATTTAAGGAACTGAACTAGATCTAACATGGGGACCTTCTGTAGTCATTTGTCAGAAACAAAATGTGAATAATTAAAAAATTAAAGGTGACATATGGAGGACAGACAACATAGTTTGGTGAAGGGAGGAAAGGGCTCATCTGATTTCAGGGTGAAACTGTCCCAGATGGGTTGTAAATACTCGTACTAGCCCCTGCTGGAACACCTTTGGTATGGAAAGCATCTATTTCTTTGATCTTAAACAGAACTTGAGCAAGTCAAAGGAATAATAATATACATATTATTATATATATTAATGGATATGGATATATACATGGACACATACATAATACACACAGAGACACATACATCTCTCTCTATATATACACATACACAATTTATGCACTTGTCATGGTAGATAGAATTTTAGAGTTTGAAGAAATATGCCAGTAAGAGGCACAAACTTAGACAATATGTTAATAGCATACATATATACAAATATTATACAGTTTATAAATGAGTACCTATATTTATGTCTGTATTTATCTTTCTCAGTGAGAAGGCTGAGGAGTCCTATGGCAAAAGCTAGAGATCCAGAAAGGCCAGTGGTGTGATTTGGTTTGAGAATCAGCATGTAATTCCATCTGAGAATTAGAGAATCCAACGGAACAAGTACCCATCTTCTCCTTCTGTCTGCATTTCATTCCAGCCCATTGGAGGTGACAGGATTAGCCACTGTGATGCTACAGCATGCGGATGACCCTACTCTTCTACTTGTTACTGGCAGTGGTTATGTCATCTGGCAGAAGCCAGGTCACAGTTCCATCCCAGAGCTCTAGCAGAGGTTAATTCTGACACCAAATTTGAGTGGGGTCTCTCTGCAGCAAATCTATGTCTGATATATGGTTAATTTAATTGAGAGAAATCCCTAGGGAAACAGATGTGAGAGAAAAGAGAAGGGTGAGAAAGAATAGAAGATACAAAAGTTAAAACATATGCTGTGCAAAGGACAATGGAGGTTTGACTCCATTAAGATATCAGAAGAGTACAGAATGCCTTTCCAAATACTCCTCTGGATAGACCACCAGCAGAGACAAAAGAACAGTGACACCTCTGTCCTATTCATGTGAATTTCTCTTCCACAAACTGATCTTATCTGAAATCAGAGGAAGCTGGGTGGTGCGGAGACTGAGCAGGTGCCATTGGAATCTCCCTAACCAGCAAAGAAGGGGAAGAGATTTCCAGATGTTAGAGAGGCTGTCTTCACTCTCACAGAGCTCCTATGGGAAATGTGGATTCCAGAAAGGGGCATGTGCCTGAGAGTCAGTGCATTTTGAGCTTTAAGCTCTCCAAGAGTGGCCTATGTTCAAACTCAGCCCAGTGAGAAAAGCTATCGGGATTGCTGATGGGGTTGGCTGGGTCATGCAGATCTAAATAAGGAAGCCACCACTCACAGCCAGAACCCATCCATTTCTCTCACAAAGTTTTCAGACATGATGAGAGACCCCTGGGTCCTTATAAGACAGGTGGGAATGGAGTATGAACTCTTCCACACTGAAAATTCCACCAACTTTGTTATTTGGAGGCTTCAGTCAGCATTTCAAAAGTTGACAGTATCTTGAATCCATGCTATGGAGCAATGTATTCCTGTCATATGGTCATTTTAAAGCAGATTAACTCAAACAGAAAATTCTTTGTGCTCTAGAGGAATGTGGCTCAATAGATTCACTTCCATTCTATTTTAATAAAACAAAGCAGGCCAAATAAATTGCTTTCTCATCAGTGTTAAGCCCCTTTCTCTTTGAAATGCTAGAAAACCAATATTTCCCTGCAGAATCCAATACATTGACTCATAAGCTTTCTTGCTAAGAAATTCTTAATAATGAGAATTCTGGCATTTGAAGTGAATAAAATAGGTTTCCTTCATATAGATATTCTAATTGCATAAAACAAAAGAAAACAAATCTTTTCTGTCACTTGCCTATGGGAACTGGATTATAGTAGAAAGAGGCTAGTATTCTTTTTCTATCTTAAATTGTTTCTTCCTCCTCCACCTCTTATTCTTTCTTCTACCCATTATACAAATATTGCTCAAGAGTATTGCCTATCACCTAGTACCTTTTCCACACCAGTTCCTCCGAATTCCTCCTATCAAGACATGTATCCTCCTTTATTACACACATGGCCACGTGGTTTCTTACTCATGCCTTTGTGAGCAGCATTTAATTCAGAACTCTCTACCCCCATTCCACACTGCCTACCTTCCTTCTCTCACACCATGTTCTTACCTTTCCTTAACCTGTTGGCAACCTCTGCTCAGTGTTACCTGCTTCTCTGTTACTACCCACCTCTATCATCAGAGAGCCCAGAATTCAGTTTTAGGATCTTTTCTCTACCTACACTTGCTTCTTCGGTGATCACATGCAATAATACATACAACTTAAATATCATCAAAATGCTAATGTCTTGCTATGCTATTTACAATCTCCACCTCTCACCTGACTGTGAGGGTATAAGTTCTATACTTTCCTGACATTTCCATTTAGATGCGTGTTAAGTAACACCAATTAAGAAGAAATGAATAAACTTTTTTTTTATGGTGGAAACAAGTTACAGTCACATGGGATACCACAGTCCCTTGAGTATACTGCATGACTTCTTTTAAGTTTCCTTTCTTCTTTCTATTTTACTTTCTCTGAATTTTGAGCAGATATTGTGGTGGTGACATTATTGTAGTAGTCTGTGGGGCTTGAGTTTTTGCAGAAAAAAAAACACAATCCAATATTTAGTTCACAAAATACTCCAAGGAAAAGAAAACTGATGATTAGTACTTGGGGGATATTGAGGAATCTATCCTTACAGTCATTAAATATGGGTCAGAATCTGCTCTGGTTAATCACACAGCAAGCCAGGATATAAAACAAGCTCTCTTTGCTCATCAAGGCTCTCTGCTCTCATCACTGCAGTAGGTAAGAGCAGCAGGTAGTTAGGATGGATAGTAAATAAGGAAGATAAAAATACAGCTAAGTGGTGATAGGGCCTCAGAGAGTAATAATGCAATGTTAGAGGAGAGAGTGGAGAGGCTTATATGAACAGAGGCAACTAGTGGGCACCACAGTTTCAGCAAAAGCTTAGAAGAAAGAGGAAGGAAGGAAGGAAGGAAGGAAGGAAGGAAGGAAGGAAGGAAGGAAGGAAGGAAGGAAGGAAGGAAGGAAGGAAGGAGCCATCACGGTTTCCAGGCAAGCACAGGCAGGGCGAAGACTGGATTTTCTGCATTTGCAAGGCAGTCTCCACAGCGTCCTCTCAGGTGCTGTCAGGCTTTCTCTGCTCCCTCTCCCTGACTCCTCTTCACTCATTAGTTCATGCTAAAATAGGAGGTCTTTGCAAAAGTACCCAGTCTGTTTAGGAGATGATATGATTGTAGGGTGAGGGAAATTATATCATTTACATTCTATATTCTGTGTTCTTTCTGTGTCAAAAAAAATCAATTATTTGTCTAGGTAAGAATGAGGATATGAAATGATAATCCACGCCATTTTAATGGAAGCATCAATCAAACTCAGTGTGATATTGTTTGTGGATATACAATGCTTCAGATGAGTATGGACACAAATATGCAGGTTCATTTCTATTGCTGAGAAAAGCACAGCACAAGATGTTTTTTGGAAGGTTGAACATTTGTCATGCTGTGTTTATGACTACAGAAATGGCACCCAGCTGTGGATTTGGACAGGTTCTTGTTTTCCTTGCTCCTTTCAAGAACAATTTAAATTAACCTGAATAAGAATGTTTCAGTATATTCTCTTTCTCTTGTTACATGAAGCATCCTATTTTCATCCTGTTTAAGTCTGACTTGCGTTCCTTGGCAAGTATTCTTGTAATGTTTAAGGATCACTGCACTCACTGCCATAGAGTATGTATTGGCTACTTTGGATGAGTTGGAGATTATGGTTAAAAAAATAATTATCTACATTTTTTTCACTGGAACAAAAAGACTAATTGCCTTTCTGAGAAACTCATTTTCTCAGGCAAATCATGCATCATAGAAAAGACTGTACACACTTCTTTCCAGGTGGTATGGTGGAAAAATTACACAAAGCCATAGATGAATTGAAATATTGTCCAGCCAAATAACTTAGGCTCTTGTGTGGTTGATATATTGTTCATCCCAATAAACTTATCTGGGTGTCAGAGAACAGAACAGCCACTATATTAAACATAGAGGTTAGGCAGAGGTAGAACACACCTTTAATCCTAGCATTCCGGAGGCAGAGATCCATCCAGATCTCTGTGAGTTAAAGGCCACACTGGAAGCAGCCAGGCATGGTGACACACAGCTTTACTCCCAGAAAGTGATGACAGGAAGCAGAAAGGTATGTAAGGTGTGAGGACAAGGAACTAGAAGCTTTTAGCCTTTTAAGCTTTTTAGCGTTCAGGCTTTTAGCAGCAGTTCAGGTGAGATCCATTCAGGATGAGGACTCAGAGGCTTCCAGTTTGAGGAAACAAGATCATCCTAGGACTTGGCGAGGTGAGGTTGGCTGTAGCTCATTCTGTTTCTTTGATTTTTCAGAATTGACCCCAATACTTGGCTCCAGGTTTGTTTTTTTATTAATAAGACTTTTGAGGTTCATGCTACACTCATGCATTAATGAATATAACTTAGAGATTTTCTGTCCTATGAAAAATGGGTTAAATAAAATAAAAGAGCTGAGTATGTTGTGTGTATCATTCCGTTGTTCCTTAAATTTCTAACTTGACTGTTGGAAATGAATTTGGTTAGGTCTTTAGCTCATTACCTTGTACCTAAATAAGAATAATATATATTATTTCTTTCTTTTTTTAATTTTTAAATTTTTTTTGGTTTTTCGAGACAGGGTTTCTCTGTTGTAGCTTTGCGCCTTTCCTGGAACTCACTTGGTAGCCCAGGCTGGCCTCGAACTCACAGAGATCTGCCTGGCTCTGCCTCCAGAGTGCTGGGATTAAAGGCGTGCGCCACCACCGCCCGGCAATATATATTATTTCTTAATGAATGCCAGGAATAAATTGCTAGTTAAGCTCTCTTTATATGTCTTTTGGAATTTTGTTAAAGCAGCTTTCATGACCTTGTCTGATCATTATTAAAATACTTTTGACCTTAGAGTTAAGAAGTAATAATTAAGATATTCTAGTGAGTTTTTGAAGATGAATACGGATTCAGGATAAATGAGAGGTAAATGTAACTAGGGAATTCACATTGACCAGTTTCGAGTTAACACAGATCCTCTAGTCTATACTTTATAGGAAATAGTCACTCAAATGTAGAGTTTTCCCTATGTGGATGTATTTATGGCCAGATCACTGATTTCATATGTGATTACTTGTGCTTAATTAATATATTGATTTCATTCTACTTAGTAATTTCTAGAAGCCATTGAGGGAGGAGTCTGGTTAAAGAAAAAAAACATGGACTAGAAATAAAACTTTGAGGAGCAATGTTGAGGTAAAACAGAATATTTTCTATAAAATACTAAAATTAAGCAGGATGTTGGGTATGGTGTTAAATGCTTGTAATCTTATCATTCTAGAGGCTGAAGCAGCCATATTGCCAGTTTCATGCTACATTTAAAAATGTAGCATGGGCTACATTTCAGGTTTCAGGACAGTAAGTACTATCTATTCAAAGATGTCTCAAAAAATTGAAAGCTCATCACACACACACACACACACACACACACACACACACACACAAAGGGCTGTGTAGAGATAACACTGGATAAAAAGGGCAACACCACTGTTCAAATCTAGATGGTCTTTTAACAACAACAACAACAAAACAGAGCCAGATATCAGGGCAAAAGCTGAAAGATCAGAGAAGCAGAACAGCCAGCCACTAGTTCTGACCTCATCAAAATCCTCAGCCTAAACAGAGTGAGTTCCTATTTCCTCAAGCTTTATATACCTTTCTCTGCCCAGACATCACTTCCTGGGACTAAAGGCATGTGTGCTTCCCAGTAATGGAGTTAAAGTTGTGTGCCACCACTGCCTGGCTCTGTTTCCAGTGTGGCCTTGAACTCACAGAAATCCAGATAGATCTCTAGCTCCTGAATGATAGGATTAAAGATGTGTGCCACCACTGCCTGACCTCTATGTCTAATCTAGTGGCTGGCTCTGTCCTCTGATCCTTAGGCAAGTTTATTAGGGTACACAGTATATCACCACACAACACAATATGATGGTGTCTATTTACAGTCACCTGTCTTGAACTTTTGGTGAAGATTGGATTAATAGATTAGTAAGAGTTTAGGTTTACTAGCAAGACAATGGATAGAAAAATTAAGGAATTGATATTTTGAATTGAATCTTGGAAATGTAGGAACTGAAGTGTACCCTAGTCCTACCCTTAGGAACTTTTAACATTTTACTGAATTCCCTTTACCCTCACTTGCACACATTCTATTTCATCAGAGTTTAAAACATAAATAGGTCATGGATGGTAGCAAATACCAGGAAGTTGTATATTATAGAACTCAAAGAACATGCCAGACAAATGCTCTAGCCCTAAGCTATACTTACATTGTCCAGAATACTTTGGAGCAGATAATTCTGTCTGCTCAACAAACTGTCTAGAGGTTGTCTGTAGATCTCAATAGCTGATCTACCTGTTTTGCCTTCTCTTATTAAGGTTGTGACTTTTAACTGCATTTTATCTTGCTGTAACGAAAGTAGAATATCTCACTAGACACTAAAAAGTTAATTAACTCACTGAAGAATATAACCAAATGCATGGTTGAAAATGTCAGTCCTACCTAGACATAAGGTAAGACACTGCACAATGTCCTGAACAGCTAAGCTTTCATGTTGAACTTGAACTTGTAGGGATTCTAGTACTTAACTCTGTGTACCCATTTCATATAATACAAACTCTATACATTCATATGTATTTTACATATATATGTATATTTGTTCTTACTCGTGTGTGTGTGTGTGTGTGTGTGTGTGTGTGTGTGTGTGTGATATGCATACCTGAAAGAGTGCTGGACCTCATGCATAAAGAGGCAAATACTCTTCCATTAAACTGCATCCATAGTTCCATCTATATTTTACCTCGCTGGTAAAATGAGGACAGAGATGACTTCCTCTGGTAGACAAAAACAGGTGTTTGTACATGAAATTCTCAAAATTTTCAGTGTTTTATCAAGATTTGTCTACAGTTTGGTTTCTCAATATTATTGAGACTTGTGTTTCCTTTAAGGGAATGGGGACACATGAGTTCATGACATTCTTACCCTCCAACAATAGAATTTTAGTGATTAGAATGCATTTGGCTTAAAAAGCTATTATTACTTTTTCATCTCTAATTGTGGAATTTGTGTGTTGTGGTTCGATGGTCTATATACATACACACCTTCAAATAGCTAAATGAATGTTTGTATGCACACATGTGCATAGTCATTAATGTTTACTAAAGCAAAATCTACAGTTGAAAATATGAAATTTCACAAAATAGCTAGATACATATTTATGAAGTTGTCTACTGCTATAAGCAACTGACAGAAGCATGAAACCTATTATTTTTGACAACCAAGAAGTAGAAATGCTTAGATATTCATTTGACATCTTTCTTCATGGTACTATATTTTCTGCTAAATCATTTAGCTTTCCATGTGAAGTTGGCAAGCAGTGAACTATATTGGCTAACTTCAGAAAATAAAATGGACAAATTTAATATATATTACCTTTGTCAACAATGCTCAAAACAAAACAAAACATAGTTTAGTTTTCTAAGAATGTATATGTCTGTATTCAGGCAAATAGGTGTCCTGCTTTGATAGTAACCCTGAGTCTTTCTCAGTCTTGTCAATTTGAACTTTTTTTATAGACATGGGTAGCTGTTAGGGCACTGATATCCATAGATTTAGAGGTATAGGTAATTCAGTCTCAAGAATAGAGGTTTTTTAACATAGATACTTCTTTTTTTCTTGTGAAGTAAATTGACAATAGGTGCATTGTGTGTTTCCATTCTTGTTTAAAATAGAATGTGATGATTATATTTTAATGAGGGCTGCAGCTTCAATGTGTGAACAAGTAATTGCTCATAAACCCCTTTGCAGTCTTATTCAAACCACACCGTCTGAACACTATAACAGCAAAATAAGAACACAATTTTCAACCATTCTTAGTCACTGCATAAATAGAAAGGAAAATTAAATTGCTCATATTACACCTTATAATTATGTCTCTCCTGCTGAGGTATCCCAAAAGGTGCAATTAAAAGATAACTATACAGAAAATAATGGCTTAATTTAATATTAAAATAGACATACAATGATTCTAAGTATTTAGAAAGCAGATTTGTTTTTCAATTTTTTATTCATAGTCACCTATCTGCCCAGTGAATATATAAACTCTTTTTTGAGCTAAATTATCTTTAACAAAAGACACTTTCAGAAAGAATCACATAGTTTCTGGTCAAATCCAGTATTTAGAGAACTTCAAACTTTATGTAGAAATGTGAGAGGATGTGTATAATTTTTTAAAGTCTTATCTCTTTAGAAGAAGTGTATTCTAGTTTTGGAATATTAAGATGACATCAAAATAATAAAATGCACTTAGTTATGCTCCAGACATAAGTTTTCTATTGATACTACAATAAATTAATGCAAATTCGTGGCTTAAAGAAACATATTTATTTGTGTTTTTGTTAATGGCAGAAGTATCAAATGGGCTAAAAGTATTGATACAGTCATATTCCTATTGGAAGCCCTAGCTTCCAGAAACTTCCTCACATTCATCCCTCACCTTCAGAACAGCAGTATCATATTGAATCCTTTACCCATGGGCCATATTTATCTATTTGATGTTTGCATTTTAATTTTCTTTTTCATGTTTCTATCGTGTGTGTGTGTGTGTGTGTGTGTGTGTGTGTGTGTGTGTACATGTTCAGGCACTTTGACATAAAAATATTCACTGTTTATCTATAAATTATTTAAAATTATATTTTATTTTTTAGATAATAATTTTTGACCATTTTTTCATGGTGAATGAAAAGTGAAATGATGGCTCATTACATTTTTTAACTTTTTTTTATTAATCTGTGTTAATTATACAAGTACTTAGTTTTGTTCTGGTATTTTTATATGTGTATATATTTTTAACATAACTCTTCTTCCATTGGCCTTTCCAGTCCCCTCCTGTTCTTACCAAGCCCCTTCCTCTTTCCACCAAATCCCTTTTCTATATTTATTTATTTTTTATTTTGCTGATCCAATGAGTTTCACTGGAATTGTTCACAAGTCTGGGTAAGGATTATTTACAGTGGCATGGCCTCATTACCAGTATTCATAATTCTGGAGAGAATTTCTCTCATAATTCCTGCAATATTAGCTGCCTATTCCTCATAAAGGAGTGTGGCCTCAGAACCCCATCCTCTCTAGCTATCATGGTCTGCCCGTGGTTTCTCGATGGGTGGTGGTGAAGCCTCATGGTACCATCTGTCAGTCCCCCATTCTTCCCTTACCAACACAACATGTTGACAAGCTTAATCCTGAGTAGGTCTTATGATGCCAATCACTCCTGTCAGAAGAGTAAGTGGCTATCTTATGTTCCTAAGACAGATTTCAACATAACTCTACTCCTTCCTTCTAGTTTTACTCCATCCCATCCTCTGTAATGATTTCTGAGCCTAGAAGGGGTGATATAGAAGTTTCATTTATGGATAAGCATTGAACAGTCCCTCATTCTCAGCAATTTGAGTCTCTGCAGTTACTGTTGTCCAATGCATACAGGAGCTCCCCTGACCAAAGCTAATGGTAGCATTGATGTACATCTATACAGATAATTTAGAGGGCTATTTGGTGGATACTGCATGTCCATTTAGTGAAACAGTATCAGTAACTTCCTCACAAGGACTTATACCCTCTCTAACCACAGATCTTTTACCATTCTTCTATTACCATATATGGATTCCATTTTGTGGAGCAGAGCTTAAATTCAATCAAAGATGGTTGGCTATCAGACTTCTGATCTGCCACTATTGTACCAACAAGCATTTCTTGAATGGAAGGTCAGCAATATGACATACAAGGTTCACATCTGAGTAAGACTGTTGATGAAAATTCTCCCCCAGCAGCTTGCCTAGCACCCGCTAGCACTATGAAAGCAAGCCAACACAGTAGAAGCTTCTTCTATCCTGATTCCAGCTGGAATTCTCTACTTCTTAGGACCAAAACATGTGAATAGTATCTGACTATACCTAGTAGACAATTAACAGTTATGGCAATGCCTATATTACTTTGGAAGCTTCAGAAGTGCCCTGCCCAAACTCTTTAGACTGATAGCCCAGGCATGGTACTGATAATTAATTACATAATTTGTGGTTTCTTGGAGCAGCTTTATCAACCCATGTACTGTATTTCCAGCTAAACTCTTTATAATTTTAATATATTTATTAACAATTCCACACATATTTATAATATATTCTATCACATTCATCCTAGACTTCCAGTATCAATACTAACGTTATGAACCACAGATTGAACAACTCATAATTTGCTAACTTTTTCTTTCCTTTTCTAGGGTTAGTTTCTAAGCTGTCACAGATTCATTTATTATCAAATATTTTTAGGATTAAGATTAACCAAAGGTGTTCCAATATCCCATAGAGCCTGGACTTGTGACTTGCACTGTTAGCACTACTGTTTCTCCAGATATTACGGGTATCTGGGCATCCTTGCTCATTTTCCTGCATTCTGCTTCACTTCTAGATTTACATTTAATACAAGTGTCTTAGGTCTTTTATTGCTGTGAAGAGACACCATGACCATGGCAACTCTTATAAAGTAAACATTTAATTGGGGTGGCTTGCTTACAGCTTCAGAGGTTCAGTACATTATCATCATGATTAGAAGTATGGCATCATACAGGCAAATATGGTGCTGTAGCTGAGAATATTATATCTTGAAGGCAACAGGAAGTCAACTGAGATACTGGACTGTATCCTGAGTATAGGAAACCTCAAAGCCTACCCCTACAGTGTTACACTTCCTCCAACAAGTTACATCTCCTAATAAGATCGCTCCCTGTGAGATTATGGGGTTCCACTACACTCAAAATACAACAGGTTTCATTGCTTCTTATAGTGGTAATTCTCATATTTCCAGGTGCTACTGCCTGTTTGCATATCTGGGTCACCCCTGTTGGTGCTTAGAGTTCTACTAAATACTACTATGTCATGCTGAAATGGTGATAGTATTTATATTCTACAACATGAAGGAAAAAGCCAGTTTACTTTTCTGTAATTCACTGTCATTAGGGTACCAAGTGTGCTGTTTATTCCAACTTGTAATGTTTCAGGGAGGCAAATTCATATTTTACTTTATACCCCTAATGTATTTTTTAGGCACATTGTAGGCACAAGTATCTCTGAAACTAGATTCAAATGCAAGGCATCAAACAATTCTCATTGATTTCCTCATTAAAAATAGAGCTTCATAACACCCATCACACTCATCTGTTAGGAGAAATGTTCTCCTGGAGACGGAGTAGTTGAGATTTTGGTAACCATCAGGTTTAATTGGTTCAGTAACTTCCTAGATGAGTCAACTTATACTGAATGACACATTGAGACACTGTATAACTTTTAACTAGGGATTTTCTCTTTTGGTCACAAAATATAAGGTGTCAAACTAGCATCCACGTTAAGCCTGAAGTCTTCTTTTGAAGGAGAGATTATGCTTCTTCAGGAGATTTACTCAAGTCTTCTTGAGGATGTTTTTATATACATATAGCTAGTTTAAGAGAAAATTATAAGTGGATTTATTATTTCAGAGCCAAAACCTGTCTCACAGAGATCTATAGCCTTTCAATGAATGCCATTCGGTATGGCAGAAATACAGATTACTTTTTCTTCTTATTTTCTTTATTTTTTTCTTTCTTTCTCATATTGAAATAATTAGTGTATTAGTTACCGTTATTGGTGATGTGACAAAATCCTGGCCAAAAGCAATCTGAGGAATAAAAGCAGCATTTTTGCTCCCAGTTTAGGGGTGTAGTCCATACGGCAGGGCAGTTACAGGGGGAGACACTAGAAGCAGGTGGTCACCTTACATATGCAGCCAGAAAACAAAGAAACATGTACCCAGCTCCCTTTATTATTATCCTCTCTTTTGTTCAGTCTAAGACTCCTGCCCTGCCATTCACAATGGATTATCTTCCCATCTTAAGTATCTGCATCTAGATAATCCCTTACTGGCTTTCCAAGAGGCTTATGCATAGGTATTTCTATACCTCATCAATTTTACAATCTAGATTAATCATCATAACTCATTTTAATAAAATTTTGTTAAATGTGAGGAGTCTGAAAATAACCTATTTTTGCAAACCTCTTTTTTACATTCTTACTTTCATTAAATATTAAATATCTTTTTTATGGCACACAAACAACTGCATTGTAAAAGTCTAGCTTTGATACCTAATATTATTTTTCATAGATATTTTGTAGAAAGAAACAATAATAATAACTTTTAGGTGCCCTTCTGTCTGCCAGAACTTATCATGCCACTCAATCTCCAAACCCTGCCCTCACCCCAGATCCCGTCAAACAAGCAGACACTGTGCTTTGACCTACCCTCATAAGTCCACTCTCTTAGCCATAAGCCACATATACTCACCACAGTCCTCATACATAGCTGGGTCCTCACACGCACAGCTCTGGCCCAGTCAGAGGAAACCCACCCATGCCTTCTCAAACTCCAAGTTTAGGACAGGATGCACAACCTGTCTACAACCCAGCCTGCCGTTTTCACATCAGAGACATAACAATAACCACAATAAATCCACATGCTCAGGTCCTATTGCAAAATAACAAACAATATGAAAGTTCAAACAAAAATTCTCCTCTAAAATCTACCAGTCTTACAGAAAGGTTCTTCAGTGAGAATTGCCTACTTGAACCCCAGGACATGGACCTTAAAAGAACAATCATAAACTCCATCAAATAATTCAAGGAGTTGAAAGAGGACACAAACGAACACCTCACTTAAGAGAATCAACATAAAGAGAATAAACACTTGAGGGATGCCCAGGAAAAAGCACACATGGTTTAAAAGGAAATGACAAAGGCAATTTAATTTACGACTTGAAAACTGAATTCAACAAAGAGACAGAATCATTGAGATAACTCAAGTGGAAATGAAGATAGAATTGAAAAACTCAATATCTCAATTGGAAAACTCAGGGGAAACTTACAAGTAGAATGGGTCAAGAAGAAGAGAGACTACCAGGTGCTAAGACAAAGAAGATGATGTAGACCATAGAGCTGAAGAACCTTTTTTTTAAATGCAAAAATATAGGAAAAGAGCATCCTGGAATCATGGCATATCATGAAAAGACCAAATCATAGATGAAAGGGAAAAATATTGGGTCAATGGCACCAAATCTTCAACAAGATCATAAAAACACTTCCCCAAACTAAGAAAAGATATACCCATGTAGCACACAGAACATCAAACAAATATCACTCTCCATGAAACTCCCCACAGTCTATCATTGTTAAAATGTTAACCATAGTCCTGTTCCTTTCTGACCCCATTTCCAATGGATCATAAAGACCTCCGGCCCCAACCTTCCTTCCCCCAACTCATCTCAGTATCCAAGCTTCCAACACCAGTAGGCATTCACTGCAAATATGCAAGCTAAGCTGGGAAACACAAATGAACAAGTGGAGGAAGTGAATAAATCACCTGAAAACAAAACAAGAAAATAGAACCTAACTGCTGAAGGAAATGAATAAAACAGTTCAAGACCTGAAAATGGAAATAGAAGTCATAAAGAAACCACAGACTGAGGATCTTCTGAAAATGAAAAACAATTGAGAATTTGAACAGGAACTACAAAGGCCAGCTCCACTAACAGAATACAAGAGATGGAAGAGAATAACAAGCATTGAAGATACAGTAGAAACGTATGGGACATAATGAAAGCAATGTTAAGAAAAATATTCATAGTACTAAGTGCCTACATAAAAAAGGAGAGATCTCATACTATCAAAATAGCAGAACATCCAAAAGCTCTAGAACAAAAAGAAGTAAGACACCCAAGAAGAAAGCACATGGCAAGAAATAATCAAATGGAAGGCTGAAATCAATAAAATAGAAACAAAGAGAACAATACAAAGAATAAATGAAACAAAGTGTTGTTTTTTGAGAAAATGAAAGAGATAGACAAATCTTTATCCAAACTAAGTAAAGGGTAGAAAGAATATCACAATTAACAAAATCAGAAACACAAAAGGGGACATAAAATTAGACATCAATGAAATCCAAAGAATCATAAGGTCATACTTTTAAAACATGTACTCCACAAAATTTAAAAAAAAAACACTAAAAAAATGGACAATTTTCTTGATAGGTACTACTTAAAGTTAAACAAAGATCAGATGAATAATTTATACCTATAACCCCCAAGGAAACAGAAGCAGTCATTAAAACCTCACAACCAAAACAATCAGGGCCACATGGTTTTAGTGCAGAATTCTATCAGAATTTCAAGAATAAGGTAACACCAATATTCCTTAAATTTTTCCATAAAATAGAAACAGAAGGAACATTGCCCCAGTTCATTTTATGAGGCCATAGTTATCCTGATACTCAAATCACAAAAGACTGAACAAAAAGAGAATTTTAGACCAATTTCCATTACAAAATAGTTTAAAAAATATTCTAAATTTATGCAAACTGAGTCTAAGAACACATCAAAATATTCATCCACCGTGATAAGAAGACTTCATCCCAGAGATGCAGGGTTGGTTCAATATATGAAAAATCAATAAATATAATCCACCATATAAACAAACTGAAAGAGAAAAACCACATGTTCATCTCATTAGATACAGAAAAGGCCTTTGACAAAATCCAACATACCTTAATGACGAAAGTCCTAAAGAGATTAGGGATATGAGGGTCATATCTAAACATAATAAGAAAAAGCCCTTAGCCAACATCAAATTATTGCTGCCTACAGCCAACATCAAAATAAATGGAGAGAAACTCAAAGTAATTCCATTAAAATAAAGAACAAGATTCTTTGTCTTGTTGTCTATTCTCTCCATATGTATTCTATATAGTACTTGAAGTCTTTGCTAGGACAATAAGAAAACAAAACCCTAGCAATAAAAGCCGTGTGGTATTGGCATAAAAACAGACATGTTGATCAATGAAAATTAATTGAAGATCCAGACATAAATGTACATACATATAGATATCTGATTCATGATAAAGAACTCATAAATGCACACTGGAAAAAAGACAGCATCTTCAACAAATGGTGCTGGTTAAACTAGATGTCTGCATGTAGAAGAATACAAATGGATCCATATTTGTAACGCTGCACAAAACTCAAGTCCAAGTACATCAAAAACCTCAACATAAAACTGGATACACTGAATCTGATAGAAGAGAAATTGGGTAATAGCCTCAAATGCATTGGCCCAGGAGACCACTTTCTGAACAGAACACTGATAGCATAGACACTTGATCAACAATTAACAAATAAGATCTCATGAAACTGAAAAGCTTCTCTAAGGCAAAGGACACCATCAATCTTAAAAAGTAGCCACCTACAAAGTGTGAAAATATTTTTCCAACTCCACATTTGATACATAATTAATACTCAAAATATATAAAGAACTCAAGGAACTAGATATCAAAACCCGAAATAATCCAGTTAAAAATGGGGTACAGATATGAATAAAGAACAAGAAATAAACAAAATACAGAAAAGATGAAAAAAAATCAATAAAATACTAGCAAAGTAAATACAGACATATGCCAAGAAGTTTATCCACCATTATTATTTGGCTTTATCCAGGATATATGGATGGTTCAATCCTTGCAAGTGGATAAATATGGGATAAGGGAAACCCTATTCTCTGTTGGAGGGAATTAAAACTGGTGCATCCACTATGGAAATGAGTGTGGAGATAGTCACAAAACTAAAAACAAATATCCTACATGGCATATTCATACTACTCCTTGTCCTATGCCCAAAGGATTTGACATTGTACTCCACAGATACTTGCTAGCTTTGTTCATTGCTGCTCTATTTAAAATAGCAGGGAAGTGGAAATGACCTACATGTCCCTTAGCAGATGACAAGATTATGAAAATGTGGTTTATAGACACCATGGAATACTATTCAGCTGTAAATAAAAATGAAATCATAAAATTGGCAGGTGAATATATAAAACTAGAAAATATTATACTGGGTGAAGTAATCCAGACAAAGATAGGTATAAGCCATGTGTTCCTTCCCATCTGTGATTTCTAGTTCCAAATTTTCAGATGTTAGTATAAGATTAATATATAAGAAGAAGGAGGGAGAGACAACACTAAGGATGTTTGGAGAAGTCATAATTAATTGTATTACTGTGTATTTACTTAAATGCAGAAATATATATATATATATATATATATATATATATATATATATATATATATATAACTTCATCTAACATTAGATGTAGTTATACTACTTGGGCTGACAATGATACCCCTGACACACACTGTTTGCCATTCTTACTTGGCGAACCTGGGAGAGCAGGACCTAAAAATGGGGTGGACTAAAGTTTCATGCAATAGGTGACCTTAATCAGAGAACCAGACAGTTTAGACTGTGAGGTTTAAGAAGAGCTACCCGAATAAAGTACACAATTACAAGGACAAAGACAAGCAAGTTTCTCTACAGAGGCATATGAAAAACAACAGCTGAAGTACACTCATTCCTATTTGCTCTACCTGGGAGGAGCATGAAAACATATTCCAAGAACAATTCCACATTTTTGAAGAAACTGAGGTCGCAGAACTTGTCTTGTTTTCTCACAAGCATTCATAATTCCCCTTGCACTACTCCATTCTTGGGCTGTATTCTTACACTCCACAAGATCTATATTTTACCTCACAAATTTTTCACCACTAACCATGAGAAATTTCCTTTATAGTTGTTGGTCAGGGGAATCCAAGTGACTTTCAACACAATAACAGTTATTCCTAGTACACTTGGTTGCCTTACAGAGGTTGAAGGTAAGCCTTACTGTTAAAATACCACACATTTCAGACACAGGACTTGGAAGATTTGAACTTGATATGACTTGAAAGGCTCTCTGAGGTCTAACTTTCATAATACACAAGATGCTGTGTAAGCTGCCAAGGGAGGAAAGCAACCAATGATCAGCATTATATCCCTATAGGTGCAATAATGGTACTCACATCTTAGAGGCAACTAATAACTGTCTCATTGGATGTAAGGCCCACCCAACTGAAAAGAAATCATGCCTGGTTTTGGAAATCTCGTCAATTACCAAGTGAGGTTATGAATCATAGAGGAGAACCTACTACTGCCACTATACTAGACCAGTGTAAATTTGACTGCTTTCTAAAACTTATTCTTATATCCATAGATAATTGTATCCCTCAACCATCATCAAAGAAGATTCTCTATGCTACAGACAAAGTCCATTACAGAAAACTAAAACTGGTCAAAATACAAAGATCAACTGATCCTGGGGTTCCCACCATGACAGATTCATCTACAACTCCTGTAACTAAGGCTAAAAAAAGTCGAGAGAGAGAGAAAGAGAGAGAGAGAGAGAGAGAGAGAGAGAGAGAGAGAGAGAGAGAGAGAGAGAGAGAGAGGAGACAGAAAAATATGTATGAAACAGAGAATCAAGAATTCTGCCCTGAGACTGTATCCTCTAGAAATGACAGGAAAGTTTCACCCATGATATCTCAATAGTATGCCTGTCTAAATAATACCTAAACAGTGAATCAGTAGACATGCTGATGTGGAAGGAAAAAAATCTTAGTGCCGATCCACCCCTAGACAAAGTACTACAGGTGGCTAATGACTATGGAGAGAGGAAATACAAGTCTTTTCTCTAACTGGTTATCTAATACCAAGTGGTCAATCCTGAAATCATATACATACAAGCAACATTAAATGGACTTACCAGGCTGTATTTATTTATTTATGCATATATACAATCAAAGGAATATATATATATATATATATATATATATATATATATATATTTAAAATAAAAGGAAAAGACATTTGAATAGTAAGGAAAGGAGTTATGAGAAAGATTTGGATGGAGGAAATGAAACGGAGGAAATTATTTAACTCTACTTTTTAAAAAATATTTTAAAAATCATTTACAAAGAATATTACAAGATTCTGTGGAGACTAGACAAAGAAAGCTGTATAGAAATACTGCCAGGACTAAGACAAGCCACTAAATAATACATGAAGGGAAACCTAACACCTAAATTTCAAAGCCCAGAAAAAACTTGGTTGGAGCAAACACACAGCTTGTTGAGAAGGAATAAGAGAGCTGGCCATAAGATCCAGATCTTGAGAATTTACTTCCTTTTTTTTTTTTTGGCCATGCAATTTCAAGGGATACACAGTCTGCTATAGGAACATACAAAGAAAAGAGAGCAAGGCCGCATTTGTCTGTGATCTGATATTAAATATTATATTGAAATTGAATCTCCAAGGTGACAGTGTTAGAAGATGTTGTCCTCGGGAGATGATTAGAGCACAGATGCAGTGTGTTCCTGAATGAGATTAAACTGTCATCTCTCTGAAAACTGGTTCTCAACCGGTAGGTCAAGACCCCCATGGGAGCCCAACGACCCTCTCACTGGGGATGCATATCAGATATTCTACATACCTGATGTTTACATTACAATTCATAACAGTAGGAAAGTGACAGCTATGAAGTAGCAATGAAAATAATTTTATGGTTTGGGGTCACCACAACACGAGTAACTGTATTAAAGGTTCACAGCATTAGGGAGGTTGAGAACGTGTGCTCTGAAAGAAACCTGACTTAGCTGGTTGATTTCCTCCCTTTAGCCATCTTGGTCTGAGACTTCTTAGCCTTTGGGGCTTTAAGGCATAAAATGTTATTATTTGTAAGTTATTCAGTTTAAGGTATTTTGCTATAGCAGAAGAATGAGCTAAGACATTTTTGTTGTCTTTGGAAGGTGAAGAGAAGTGACTGCTTCAAGCTGTGGTGAATTTGCCTGTTAGTAAATACAGGTAAATCATTTATTTGGAATATGATCAAGTAATGGGGAAACTACTCTAAAGGGAATAGCCATAAGTTATGAAAAGATCAATATTTTAATGCAGCATGAAATATTCAGTCTCAATTGGCAGGTAATAAATATATACTAGGATCTGAATCATGCTTAACATTATGGGAAAATGCAAATAAATATCCTTTTTTAGCTGCCTGAAAGAAAAAAATCCCAGAATTATGGGGCTACATCTACTGAAATCTTAATGTAAAACTATCACAGTGGATGGGATTAGTAGATAATAAGCTTACTCTTCTTAAGAGTTGTGTTTGTCTTGGAGGCAAAGATGTAGTGTTTCTTTCATTCTTGTGTGTCACATTTTCACCTGTTATAATCAACACATAGAAAAGCACACACAAACACACACATGAGAACATCAGCACAAAGTATAAACCCAGAGGACTATATAGGAAAGAATGTCCCACACGAGTAAACACTATCCTTAGTTCCTATATAAATATAACTCTATAAATTACAAAACTGACTCACCCTTCTTTAATTATTCAGAAGCAATAGCTCCAGGACCATATGATTCATATATCTTCAACAATTGTCCTGGTTCTCATATTTTTAATACACTTTATGCCTCTATGGGTTGAGGCTTAACATAAACAAAAACTACTGGGGGCCATTATCTTCTAACCATTACAGCAATGATTTTACTATATATGTGATTGCATTTTTAAGTGACTTTTTATTTGTGAGCCATTCAAAAATGCAACTAGAAATAAATTCATGTACAGTTAATACCTGTCTGTAGAGATGTGCAAGAATTTTGGCTAAAAGAGTAATTTCTTCTATGCAGAAAAGAAAATTCAAGCATTGCATCTTATCACTCTCAGGGTTAATTAACCAATTTAATGTGAAATAGCACACTTTTTTTTCAGTATTTTACATGTATACTTGTTCTTAACTTTTCTTTTGAACCAATCTACACCTTAGTGCTTCTGACAGGTAGTTCTGAGTATATCCATAATTGTTGGATTTAGTTTCTACTAACTCCATGGGAACATTTTTTTCTTTATCTCTATAAGAAAATGTGACTATGTTTAAGCACTATCCAAAGCTTCATGGGTAGTATACCACATGACCCTGGGATGCCATTCATCTGTACTCTGAGAGGCATGACTACCAGAATGAATACAACACTTGTCATAAAGTAGAATAACAAAATTTATTGAACACTTATTACATTCCAATCATTGTTGCTAAAACAGTATCTATTCACCCACTCAATTATACCCTTTTTGCTCCATTTAGAAGAGAGCAAGAGCAATCTTGGTCATATTTATGAGCAGAAGCAAGTTGACATGAATTATGTAATGGGCCAATAGGTGTAGAAATAGGGTATGGAGTAGGTAATAGGAACACTTGGAAATCAACCTTTCAGAGCAGGCAGGAATATTGTGTTTTCTCCATACTATTTAAACATTTCTTTTCAACCAATACAATCTTCCATGTTAGTTGACTTCTTTTTCCCCATGACAATGAAATTTTTCCTCAGCAAGAATTTGTTTTTAATTACAAACATTAACTAGAAACCATAGCCAAGGGGGAAAATTACTTTTTTCAAAAAGCTCTTCTAAGTAGAGAGCACCTCTTAGGTTCAGGGGGTCATCTGAATTGGATAGGTGACTATACTGTTCTCATCACACTTAATTCATACTGAGGCTGCCCTTTAGCATAACTTTAAATTGACTTCAGTGTTCTTGAAAGAATGGCTTTCATACACATACAGCTATGGGATTTCAAGAACTGTGTTGAACAGGATTGACACTTTAAGTGATGTTACGTTCACATTATTTCATTAAAATAATAGAATGTCAAGAGCCTAAGTAGCCTAGAGATCATCTTATGAGTTTACCTTTGTTGAGTTTGAAGAGCTGAAGAAGGTATTTTTTCATCATCAGACAAAACCCTTGCTTAAATGTTCTAGGATTAAGAATAAAACTTTCAAAACTTCCTTAGGGCAATGTAAGGTAGCCTCAGAAGTAGCCAATGTTTTATCAGCTCTTCCTCAAGTTATGCACAATCTATATTAATGTACCTTCTAAGAATTGGAGAATGAAGGTAGAAAATAAGATTGAGTTTTAGAAAGTTATAATGGAGGCATAGGAGCAGAAAAAAATATCTCTAGAACCAGTAAGAAGATGAAAGTGAACACCAGGAATCCCAGGAAATCTCAGTGGATATAAAGAAATCAAATTTCTATCTACGTAAATTGCAGAACATGCAAGACAGCAGTTGTAAGAGCACGTGGAAAATAGTTGACTTTAAAATCGAGAGCAGGATAAAATTTTACTTCTTACTGTGCTCTGATCTCAGGAGGACTGTGGACTGACAGGCTCTTGGCATTATAAAACCCCGTCTGTCAGTTTTGAAAGTTTTATGGTGTGTGTGTGTGTGTGTGTGTGTGTGTGTGTGTGTGTGTGTGTGTGTGAAAGACATTTTTGATTTTGAGTTATTTTTCTACCAGCACAGGGCTACAGTGACTGTTTTTTAATAAGCAGAGGAAAAGTCAGGCATATTATATATGATTACCACAAAAATGGAAAAATTCTATCTCACATTGTGCCACAGAAATCGTAGTCCATAGTTGATTGTCAGCCTCCACCAATGGCCCGTGAATGGTGCCCTGTTTATCTATAGGTTTTACTTCTCTAAGTTAGGCCTACAGAAGACCAACAATGTCAGGCCTACCATTATGAGTTCTTGGGATTTCCTAGGGGCAGATCAGACTCCCCATTGGCCCGGATTATTTATTTATTTTACATCCTGACTGCAGCTTCCCCTCTGTCCTCTCCTCCCATTCCTTCTTCCCCTCCCCTCCATCTCCCTCCCCACAACCCACCCCTCCTCAGTATTTACTCACAAAGGGGCAGGCCTCCCATGGGCATCAACATGGCATATCAAATTGCCATAAGACCAAGAACTGGCCCCCATATTCAGGCTGGGCAAGGCAATTCAGCATAAGGAAAAGGTTCCTAAGTGTTAGCCAAAGCACCAGGCATAGTCCTGCTCCCATTGCCAGGAGTCCCACAAATAGACATAGCTACACAACTGTCACATATATGTAGAGGGTCAGGGTCAGTCCCATGCAGGCTCCCTGGTTATTGTTTCAGATTCTGTGGGTTCCCCTGGGCCAGGCTAGAGGTTTGTGTGGGTTTTTCTAACATGTCTCTGACTCCCCTGGCTCTTATAATCTCTCTTCCCTCTCCTCAGCAGGACACTTCAAACTTGGGCCAATATTTGGGCATGGGTCTCTGAATCTGCCTTTATCAGTTACCAGATGAATGCTTTCCGCTGACAACCAAGGTAGTCACCAATCCAATCACAGGGGATGGCAAGTTCAGGTTATGTATCCACTGCTGCCAGGAGTCTTAGCTGGGGCCATCCTTGTAGACTCCTGGGAGTTTCCCTTGCATCAGGCTTCTACCTGATTCCACAAAGCCCCCTTTCCAGTCATCTCTCTCAGCTCTCTCCCCCTCCACCCACCCCCAATCTGATCCCTCAAGTTCACATGCCCACCTGCCCCCAGTTCACCCAGGAGATTTTCTCTATTTCCCCTTCCCAGGGAGATCCATGTGTCCCCTCTTGGGTCCTCCTTGTTACCTAGCCTTTTTGCATTTGTGGATTGTAGCACAGTTATGGAGGAAACTTGAAAGACCTTTCCTACAAAATTCTACCTTCCTCCTCTTCATCATCATATTTTATCCATATTGGTTTATTTGTGTTTTGTGAAATGTATGTTCTACATTTTACTTGTCTTAGAAGTAAAACAAATGAAAAAGTCCATAAGGATAGGTCTATTGCAGAGTGCTTTTATTTGGCTTCTAAGGCACATAAATCCTGAGATATGACTCCAAGGAGTGATGGCTGTGGTAAATGTGAAGCAGCAACAGCAGCAACAACAACAATAGTAATGATAAACAGACAACAGTGAGGAAATAGCATGAAGAAGAATGTCAATTTCCTTTAGATCCTAGAGAATCTGCAGGTCAAAGAAGACCCACTTACATAAAGGAAGTTTTCCCTATTCTGATGCTTGTTCACGTGAGAGAATGCTTCAAGTTGTTATATGTAGATTTTTAAAAACACTCTTGAGTCATCTTCCTTTGTCAGAATGAAAACTACACACACACACAGTGTGTGTGTGTGTATGTGTGTGTGTGTGTGTGTGTGTGTGTGTGTGTGTGTGTGTGTGTGTGTGTGTGTAGTTTACAACAGAGGCAAAAGACATGTATCAGCAGACCCTGTTCTTTCCTCTGCCACAGCACTCAGCTAATTATAGGAGCTCATGGTCTGCCACTCCTCAATATGGCACCTTATAGGGGAATTCTCTAACACCCATGCAGAGAGTCCTGTGGTATTTTGACATTACCTGAATCTGTGTCTTTTTCATTCTCTGGCTGATGGTCCATTATTAGGAAAATCACATGCCTTCAAATATTTTCTATAAATAGTGAACAATCAGCTCTATTGCTAATTAAGCTGATACTTCTTTCTCATCTGTTCTTCTCCTTTTGATATATTTCTTTTTTTTGTTTGTTTGTTTGTTTTGTTTTTTCGAGACAGGGTTTCTCTGTGTAGCTTTGCGCCTTTCCTGGAACTCACTTGGTAGCCCAGGCTGGCCTTGAACTCACAGAGATCCGCCTGGCTCTGCCTCCCGAGTGCTGGGATTAAAGGCGTGCGCCACCGCCACCACCACCCGGCTTGATATATTTCTTAATGGCTTTTCACAATTCAAGTGAGAAGTTGAGTAGTATCAATGAATCTGCCTTGGTCATAGAACGCCTAGTACAGTGCTGGTGGATAGAAGATATTGAAAATAGGATGAATATTACAAGTTCAAGTATGTCATTTCATAGACATACTTGCATAAAATGTCAATAGTTTTACAACTTTCAATGCTTCAGATTTAATCTATGTTAAGAGGAATTCATGTTTTCTGAGCAGATTCTCCCATTATTTTTCTTTTCTGTTATTCACAGGGAAGATTTTGCAATTGCCATGTTTTGAAATTCTCATTCAACAAAGGCCCCTGGGGAAAATGTTATGTTCCTTCTCGAAAGTGCTTGACTTTTACCATAAAATAAAATCTGCAGTTAAATCTTTTTGTCTAGTTAGGTAATTTGTATAAAAAATGAAAACCATAAAAAATGTAATGCTGTACACTCTGGAAGCTCTCGTTAGCAGCGTGTGTACTGCTACAAGAGTGCCCTAACAGTGATGTGAACACACTGACCTCAGAGGTTACAAATTGCACAGTATCATTTTTTTTCTCTCATTTCACTTTGCATATTTTCTTCAGTCCTTTTTTTTTCTTCTTTTGATAATATTGACATGAATATAGAGAAGGTTTTCAAGAATTCTGTGAGCTTTTCCATGTACTCTGCTCTATGGTGTAGCTTTCTTTGTGAGGTTCTGGCTCAAGAGTGAACTCAAAAAGGACCAAACACCAAGACAGAAACAAAGAGAAAAGTACTCCAATGGTCACTCACAGCTCTAGGTCAGCCCTAGTATATATATACATGTTGCTTACCTGTATACATGTTTAGGGTTGATCACTTGGAATTGGATAACCTGTTAGGAAGATAAATGATTCTTCCTCTCTTAGAAGCATTTTTTTTATTTATTTTTTATTTTATTTTACAATACTATTCAGTTCTACATAACAGCCACAGATTCCCTTGTTCTCCCCCTTCCTGCTCCCTCCCCTTCCCCCCAGCCCACCCCCTATTCCCACCACCTCCAGATCAAGGCCACTCCCAAGGACTGAGATTGACCTGATAGACTCAGTCCAGGCAGGTTCAGTCCCCTCCTCCCAGATTGAGCCAAGCATCCCTGTATAAAAAGCACTTAATTACTTGAAGTATATTCTTAGAGGGTTATGTGTATTTCATTTGATCCCTACAAAAACTTGGGTAAACAACAAATGCAATTCATATCTTATGAATTAGGAACCCGAACTTCCAGAATAAATAAGGGAAGCCAAAGCCATGGCTTCATTAAAAGTTGCCACGCCCACCATTTCTCTCTAGCCCTCTCCACAAAGAATCAGAGTCACTTTGGAGATAGAAGCCTATGGAATTTTAATTCCACCAAAATCTTTTTATCATGTTGTCATCACCCAAAAGCAAACACTAGGTTTACTTGCAATTTGGCAGCTACACCAACTGAAAAGACATCTCTGAGAACTGCCAGGAATTGAGCCACTAAGAAAACTGCTTCCTCTTCTAACTCTTAAAAATCTGACTTCAAGAAGCATAGATACCATAAGAAAAATGTAGCTGTAGCTGATAATATTAACTGAAAACTTGATACATTTTATATATGTATATATATACACATATATACACACATGTAATGTTGGTGAATATATATGTACATATACACATATATATGGTTACACATATATGCCTATGTATGCATATTTCTTTAACAAATATTTTTATTAATAATTCTTTGATAATTTCATAGATATAGTTTGACCATGGTCAACTCCACTACTCTTCCTAAGTCCTCCCAGACACATGCTACCTCTCCTTCCTCAACTTCATGTCATTTTAAATATTGTTTTTAAATAACTCATATAGTACAATTTGTGTTGTCCAAGAAACTTCTGGGTGTGGAGCCATCTACTGGAATGTGATCAACCATCCAGGGACTATTAAAAAAAAAACAACAACTGACTCTCCCTTTCCCAGAAGCTGTCAATTGTCAATAGTCTCTCAGGAGAAGTGGGACTTTTTGCTCATCTTTCTCTCGCATGCTACAATTCTTTTGTGTGGCTTGATCTTGTGCATGCTGTCACAACTGCTATGAGTTCATAGCATGAGAAACTACCCTATTGTGCCTAGAAAAGATTAGTAGGGCTTAATATATAAAACAATGATGGATGTTAAGTGACTTTAATACTATATGACAGAAAAATAAAATTAATGTTTTAAACTTGAATAAAATTCATATCACAAAATGTTAATTTTAAGTAAAATAAAAGAAAATGTAAAATGAATTTATGAAAAGAATGTATGAAATTAAAAAATTATTAACTTAAATATCTATGTTTATCACCATTATTACTTATGTTTAGGTTATTCATAGCTTTGCATTATTTAATATGCTGTGGAAATCTTTGGGTTCATAAATTTTTCAGTTATTTCCAAGTTATTTCCAGTTATTTTCACATTATTTCCAAAGCATCAGTGACTTGAAAATGGATGACTTACCCCTGTCTCCTCAATTTTTCTCTTGATAGATATTATCAAGTGTTATTTTTTGCTTTCCAAGTAGGTTTCACTCCCCAGCAGCACCCAGCTACAAGTAGTTTTATCGCACTTTCTAGTCTTGGAGGGTGTCCATAAAATGACCAAAGAATGTAAATGAAACCATGCCATGTGGCAATCTTTGTAGTTTCTGGTTTTGTACAAGTGTTCAAATGTGTCTCTCTATTTGCTATCAAGTTCTACTTGTGTTATAGTTTTCTATCATTTATTTCCTTTCACCATTTACATATTTCTAGTTATTGTTTTGTCTCTTTACAGGGCTCTCTATGCAACAGATAATAAATATATCATTCTCATATTGTCTACAAAGGTAATTTTCAGTACATTTTGTTTATAAGTAAAGGTTTTAGGAAATATTTTCAGTGCTATTTCTCAGTTCACTGTTCAGAGACTAATTCAGTATATGGGAATGAATTTTTTTATTTATTTTTATAACATTGCACCTTTAATTTTTTATTTTGTCAGTTTTCCCTTTAAATTAAATGTTTTAGGTTTCCAAATCTTAACATGTTTCAAAGTATTTTTCCTTTAGTTTGTAAAGCCAACAGGCCAATTTGCAAGGTAGCCAATTTGTGTAGATACACTGTAAAGCATCCTAGGCTGACAACATGGAAAGTACCTTATCAAAATCTGTCTCACTATCTCAACATAATTTGGGCTAATTTTTTTCCTGCAACATGGTCACATTTCTATTTTTTTTTCAGTAAATAAATGAGCAGAGAGATTAAAGAGTTCTGGTCTTCCTTGAGACTCAGATGGAAAATTGCTGAAGTTCAGACTAAATGCTTCCACTAGCAGGATGCCTAGCAGGTGAGGTAAGTTCTGAACCTGACCATCAAAGGGATGGTAGACAGAAAGAATAGAAATTGCAGAGCTTACAGAAATCAATATGTTGTTACAGTCTTGATGAGAAGCTGGTAGAAACTCCTGTTCAGAAAACTTTTAGAAAGCTGTGTCTAAGAACAAATTATCCTGGCTTTTAAGAGCTGAATGACTGGCACTATTCATTCAATACTTCTTCATTCAGTCAAGGTCTAAGTTAGCAAAGTTTAGTAGAGAATTAAGATTGCTCCTACCATGTAAAGCTTAGCTAATATGTCTTGTCTGTAATGTACTTGCCAGTACTCCAAACAACATCTTCTTTTAAAACATAGCTCAAGGGCTGGAGAGATGGCTCGGCCATTAAAGGCTAGGCTCACAATCAAAAATATACAATGCAGCTTAAGAGGTCTACAATAAAAAAAGCTTTTACCATTCAGCTATACTCCACTGCTGTGACATCTATCTAGGTGGCCCTGTTCTTATGCACCAGTATGCTTATATTTTGTATGTTTTTAGAATATTAGCATAATGATCTCTCAATACAGTAAAATAAATATATTCATTAACTGAATAATTGTATTGCTCAATTAAGAGTAACAAAGTTTTCTCTTATAATTCCCAGGTGGTGTTTGGGTTAACATATCACGATCACATTTTATACCCTTTGTTCACATTCATATTTTTATGCTTTCATGATTATGGTCTTTATTTTGTACAGATGCGTTGAAAGAGGAAAGACAAATTGTCCAGAGGAACAGCATTCATGTAAAGCCTACTAATATTATTTTTTAAATGACATATTTATAACTTGATGGTATAATTGAATGCAAAAATTGAATCAAGCCACTTTAGAAATATCTAATGATGCATAATGTGATTTTCCTTTTCTCTTTTTAATGTTGCCATTTCATTGGGTGTGTTTAGCTTATAAATTAAGGTGCTATTTTCTTTTATATTATTTAACAATTACTTTTCCCTAGGAAAACATGTAATGAAAAGAACAACAAACAATTGTCTCATCACGGATATTGCTAAATATAAAGTCCATCATTTTTTGATATATTTGTTTACAAAACTTTCACATATTTTTAAAATAAGAGATATATAAAAGTAATAACACAATGCAATGGAAACAGAAAACTCAAGCCAAAGAAATGGATATGCAAATGTCAGCAATAATATTGAACATTTGTCTCTGAGCTTTCTTGAAATTATTACAACAAGGAAATCATTTCTTATATGGGCTGCAATTCTGGAAAATAAAAATTAAACATCATTAGAGAAACACAAAATTTCTCTATACCAAAAATTGTTCTTAAAAGCTATGTTTACCTTGTTGAAAATTAAATATTTTAAAACTTTTACATATAATTAATCTCTGCTACCTCCCTTTAATAAGGAAAACTTAACTATTTTGAGGTACATATACATGACATCATATTTATTTCTTCTCAAATTAAATAAGTAATCCTAAATTTGCAAATTATATTAAAGTAGATCCATATATATTATCCATATGTATATATGCCAATATGTGTGCATGAAATAAGTTTTGCTATGATAACATACATAAGTCACTATAATGGCTCAAAAAGGTCTCAGAATAAATTGGCCAACTATTGTTAATGAGATTTCTATATATTTTCAATGATTTCATTTTATAGAACCAAAACACAAGTCATGCAAAGAGAGTTCTTAAGCTCAGTTTCTGCAAGATTTCAATGCTTACATTCTCTATATTGAGAATTCTCTGGTGTATATAGTTCTGGAATGATCACTTTCTTTAAAATGAACAAAAGAAGATTCAGAATGTGAATCTTATAGCAAGGAATTATGCTGGTCTAGGAAAGAGGTGGTAGGAGATTCTTTTCTAAGGTCCATGACCTAACTACCCCGGGAAAGCTGGCTAGGTTTCCAGTAGCAGGCATGATTTCCCTCTGATTGAGTGGGTCATAACACCAATTAGACAGCTTCTGGTTGCCACGGAAAAGTGAGTGCTGCTTATGGCACCTTTATGCGTATCTTGCTATGCTGGTGATTGTTGTGGTCTATAGGTACTGCAGCTGGTAGGTCTGTTTCTTTGCATTCCTGCCTTTGCAGCTTGAATAGTGTATTCTGAAACAATGGAAAGTAGACTACAAGAAAGAGGCTTTCAGGTCAGATCCACGTTGATCATTGGGATCATTTGTTCTCAAGAGTGTAGTAGCTTCAACAAGAGGCACTCATCCCCAATCCCTGAGAAGCAATGAAAGGCTATATTGTTAGTCTATATTCATCTAGGAGTCACTTGTATTACGTTGACCAACCCTTCAAAAGGAAGTTTCTCATGCGTGGTACTGGGATGTTTTTTTAGTCTGTGGTTCTTGTCCTTATACCCAAAGATAGGTATAGGTATAGCTACCATACCTCATGAAAGAAGCTTGCAGGAAATTGAAACCATCACAGAAAACCACAACTGAATACAGTGTAGAGATCAATGGATTCTAGAGAGCCAAGCCCCAATGGATGCATCTACATCTTAGCTCCTGCCTCTATGAACATCTTAGAAGACAGGGAAGAAATACATTAACAGCCAGAACAGTAGGCAGTCTGCTGAGAAACAGTCTCTCTTAGAAATGGCTGCATGAACAAGACCAGAACATTGACAATACCAATGAACATGTTAACATTGAAGCGGGGAGTTCCACGGGGTTCCAACCCTACACAAAGAACTACAGGCAAGTAATGACTGCTGGGAGAAGGAGAATTAGCCTCTTCCAGGGAAGAGCCCCTTATTGGTTGTCCAGTGCAAAATGATCAGCCTTAAAACTATATACACACCTTCAACAAAAATGGACTCCTCAGGTTATATTTATGTATTTGTATATACATATGTACACATACACACATATATTTGTATGGAACAATAATATTCCAATAAAAAGAGACTATCAACTTGAGAGTTGGAGGAACTGGGAGGGAAATGAGGAATGATAGCAGGGAGGGGCTATAAGGAGTAAAAGAGAAGAGAGAAACATATAATTAACTCTATTTCTATTTAAAATTTATTTAAAATCAGAGTAAAACTCAAATCCATTTCCAAAACTTAAAAAAGTAAGAAAGAAAGAAAAAACAAGAATTATAGCTGGGTGTGGTGGCCCAAGCTTTTAATCCTAGCATTTGGGAGACAGAGGTAGGTGGATCTCTGTGAGTTTGAGGCCAGCCTGGTGCTATGGGCTGTTCTGTATGCTCTGAATGTGTTGCTCTGGTTGGTTAATAAATAAAGTGCTAATTGGCCAGTAGCCAGGCAGTAAGTATAGGTGGGGTAAAGAGAGAGGAGAAGGCTGGGATGTGGAAAGCTGAACTGGAGAGACGCTGCCAGCCACCACGAGGAGCAGGATGTAAGATTCCTGTAAGCCACGAGCCATATGGTATAGACTTATAGAAATGGGTTAATTTAAGATGTAATTACGAGATAGCAAGAAGTCTGACCCATTAGGCCAAACAGTTTAAATAATATAAGCATCTGTGTGTTTATTTGGGTCTGAGTGGCTTCAGGTCTGAGTAGGACTAGAGATAACTCCAGCTATAACTTGGTCTACAATGTGAGATCCAGGACAGCCAGGGAGACAAATCTTATCTTGAACATGTGCCCCTCCCCAAACCCAAACAACACCAAACAAAAAACAAAAACCTAACAAACAAACAACAAAAAATAATTGCTTCTTGGAATTTGAAGTATCAAGGATTTCACCACTCACCTGACAGTAGTTTGCTATGAATGAATATCTACCGATGGCTTAATTGTCATGCTTCAAATGAAATTTGTCAGTGAATCCATCATGCTATCTGTCTTAGGGTTTCTATTGCTATGAAGAGACATCGTGACCATGGCAACTCATATAAAGGAAAAAAAAATAATTAGGGCTGGTTTACACTTTCAGAGGTTTAGTCCATTATAATCATGGTACAAGACGGTGGTGTGTAGGAGACATGGTGATGGAGAGGAAGCTGAGAATTCTATATCTTAACCCATGGGCAACAGGAAGTAATCTGAGACACAGGGCATGGCTTTAGCATATATGAGACCTCAAAAACTGCCTCCACAGTAACATACTTCCTCCAACAAGACCACACCTACTCCAACAAGGCCACATCTTCAAACAGTATCACTTCCTTTGGGGGCCATTTTCTTTCAAACTACCACACTATCTCAAGACTCTTTGAAAGTTATTTTCAAAGGAAAACCTCCTTACACATATGTACGCATTACTTTGGCCAACAATGAAGTTACTCAATTTTTAAATGTTGATTCTTACTTAATTTTTCATTGTATTTCTTTCTGATAAGTGGCTGAATGCACTGTTTTATCTTTAAACCTAAAAGGGTACCATTTGTAATATTGGGATAATTGCTTTTCATGGTGTTGATGATAGCAAATGAATTTAGGTAAAAGCTATTCTACATGTACATTGCTTTGAGAAGTTAAAGAATATTCATATAACGGAATGTTATATTTATTAATATTAGTATGTGAGAATGATTATGTGCAAAAATGATAAGTGATAAAGGAAAATTGTTATAATTTCAAATGAAGTGCCATTTATGTGTATGTATGTCTGTGAAAATGTATTTATTGTATTTATTAAATCATAGCTACTAATATATTATTATTATTTTAAATAGATTCATCAAAATGTTAATGCAGCTGTTTCTGAGCAGCAGGATTTTCAAATAACACTAACTTCCTTCATTGTTGTATTCTGAAGAAAACAAACATATTTTGTACCTATAATAATAGGATACTTTTGTATAATCAATGAAATTTCATTGAGCCATAAAAAAAGAGCAAAATAATGGAGGTTGAAATCATATTAAGTGAAATAAGCTCAGAAATAACAAATATTACATATGTTAACTCAGACTTATATGAGTTCATGTATTCTGAAAGTCATATATAAAATAATGTAACATAGAAATGAGGCTCTCTGGGAAAGGAACGGGACAAGTTGGGAGGAGGAGGGCAGGACAAAAGGGGTGGCTACTAGGCAGGAATATAAAGTACTTAAATGAAAAGTCTTTAAAAATGATACTTTTTACTTAGTTTTTGAGAATTCCATACATGTATTGCGGTGCGCTCCTCGGCCAGCGAGGAAGAACGACCACCATGCGAGGATCCTTCTCAGAACACACTTTATTGGAGCGCCTCTTGATTAAGGGAGAGCGGGAGGTGAGGGGCCCCGAGAACTAAACTGCAGCTGCTTATAAAGGGAATCAGGCAAACGTGCCATACTATGATTGGGTCCCGCCAGAAGGCGAACACGGGGAGCCACGGGATAGGCTGAGGACATAAGGCCAATTACCATACTCGTGCATCATAGCCAAATATGGAGTTGTTTACAGCTAGGCTCCCAGGAAGCCAGCGCCATCTTTGAATAGCGGCTCCCTACAATGTATGAAATATATTTTGATCAATTTCCATCCCCATTCTCCACTCCAACTACCCTCCCAGAACCCTTCCCCCTACCTAACCTACAACACACCCCCCTCTACACTTTATGTGTCCTGCCCCGACTGAGCCTGGTTAATGCTGCCCATATGTTTGTGAATGTAGGCATCCTCTGGAACATGGGCAAAAAAGATTTTTTTTACTTATAATCTAAAGAGCAAATTGACTTTGGCAAGTGCTGTGTTTATGATACTTGCTGAATATGAATGTCATGTAAGAGAGAAAATCTACTCCTCTTGAGAAATCATCGACCATTTTCTTTCCGAGTGAGGAGGAGGGTGGAAAAGAAGAACAGCTGGGGTGAGGGGAGGAGACGAAAGGAGTCTGATGGCAAGATGGCATAAGCTGCAACACGAGCCATTTGGGGACTAAAACCAAGTTCCCACATCACTAAAATCCTTGGAGAACTTGGACTTCTGCTGGAAGTGGTGACAAGGTTAAGGTCCCGCATCTGATGGAAGGGAAGGTTAAGGACTGCCACAGATGAAACTGAAGCCATGTGGACGTTTAGAAACCCAGAACAGAAGAAGCACACAGAACATGTAATGTGAGAAGATCTCCAGCTGAACAGGAGTGTAGCACTAATTGGTAGAAGGTCTTATCAGTAAAAAACAAACCTGGAGCCAGGTATTGGGGTGAATGCTGGAAGATCAGAGAAGCAGAACAAGCCACAGTCACCTTACCTTGCCAATTCCTCAGCTGATCTTGTTTCCTCAGACTGGAAGCCTCTGAGTCCTCATCCAGAATGAATCTCAGCTGAACTGGTGCTAAAAGCCTAAAAGCTTAACCAGGCCTAGTTCTTTGTCCTCACACCTTAAATACCTTTCTGCTTTCTGCCATCATTTCCTGGGATTAAAGGCTCTTGTTACCACACCTGGCTGCTTCCAGTGTGGCTTTGAACTCACAGAGATCCAGACAGATCTCTGCCTCTGGAATGCTAGGATTAAAGGCTTGTGTGTCACCATTTTCTGTCCTCTATATCCAGTGGCTGTTCTGTTCTCTGACCCCAGATAAGTTTATTAGGGTGCACAATATTTTGGGGAACACAATACCACCACACAGGAGCCTGCAGAGTTATGGGGGAAGTCACCCTCCTCTGCCCTCCAGGCTGCGGAGGTCTCAGCCATCATAGACCTGCATTTTGGTGCCAACTTGCCCGTTCACAGGTTGAGAAACTGATTTTTTTCTGGGTGTGCTTTGGCTGAAGTTTGTAGAGAAATCTGGCATGGTGAGCAACAGAGGAGAGAACCTGTACTTACGTGGTTGCACCATCCCACCAGCTGAGGATCTCCATTGAAGAGCAAAGAGGGAGAAGAAAGAAGAGTAAAGGGTGCCATTCCTCCCATCTTTTCTGGGCTCCGTACATTTTTTTTTCTGTTGCTGCTTTTTTTGTACTCCATGTTATTCAGTGTACTCTCTCTGGGGTTTGCTAAAACTATACACGCTGGTCTGTATGAGGAAAACCCTGAACACCACACCAGTAGAACTGCAGTGTAAATATGCCTAGAACAACCTTGATTGTATGAATTTGTTATGGTCTGGGGAATACTGATAAATAAGGGATGTGCCAACAGCTTTGGGGGTCAGCTGGCTACATGTAAGAGCCATTACTATACAGGCTCCTATGAGTGACAAAATCCATGAGGTTTTCCCATGAAGGAACAGGCAAATAAACATTGTGCATGAACATGCATAATTATTTCTTTAAAAATGAGTTTTCTGTTGATAAAAGATGAATATTTTTGTCTGATACACAGGACTACTCCAAAATTATGTCTGTTGTGCTCTGAAAAGTAATTAATCCCTTAGTAAATGGATGGGTCGTATGGCTTTGTTTAACATTTTCAGGACATTTGTCTGTGAGAAACAGCAAACTTTCACAAGAGGTGCTGAGACAAAGCTTAGAAAAAAAGAGTTTAAAAGAATATGTATTCAAACACTAATCTCTTTGGATTCTGAACCCATTGATGAAGCCAACCTCAGATCACATATTATTTTTAAATACTTGTATCATACTGACATGTATAGATTGTTTTCTTTGTCATTATCCCATATATAGTAACAATTATTTGCAAAACATTACATTATATTATGCCTTTTGAATAATCTAGGGATGACTAGAAACATATAGGAAGGTGTAGGTTAGTAACCTACAAAGGTGACATTCTTTTTTTTAAAGGACTTGAGATACCTATGCAGTGGGAGGTGGAGAACCTGGAACCAAACGTGAGTGGATATTGTGAAATAAAGTATTACTAAAATGTTACAAGATTGTCATCTCTCAAACATATAGGTAGATATATGACCTTAATATAAAGTTTTAAGGGACTGTCTAAGAATTACATATGATCATAAGTTTAGTAGCACAGTCAGTCACAGATTTGGGAGTAACTCACAGGGCCCCACCATATCCTTCTGAACATTTGGATACTGGTATATCCTAGGGGAAGGCATTCATTATCCTTAGTGGTTTACTCATTGGTGGGACCATTAGATTTCAAACTCATCACACATAGAAGGTACTGGTTAAACTCAATGGGTCACAAAAAAACCCAAAACCAAACAGAAAGACATGAGGGTGGGAAAAGCATTTATAGGGTAAAAGGGAGATAAAGAGAATAGGAATTTAGAATAACAGATTGTATTATATATGTGCATTAAATTGTCAATGAACAAATTTAATAAAGAGTATAAGGTATCTGACTCTTTCTACTCAGGAAACCCAAGCAGACCATGCTCTCACTTAGATCAATACCATTAACATCACTGGCAGAGTTATCTACGTTCTCACACATCCTTTTTGCAGACAGGAAAAAACTCTCCGCATATTGTTCAATTAAATGTTTTTAGAAAAGGACACATGGACTTAACCTCAAAGTTAGTGAAGCTAGCTGAAGAGACAGTGAAAGGACCAAGTGAGGAGACTTTTGGAACACTGTGCATATCTCGTTCACCTAAGGTTCAAGCAGAGAATTAATAAAATGGATTTGCAAGGAGCTATAACTGTTTTGCTCATGGGAGAATGTAATGAGGGAGAAAATTGAGTTCTCAAGGCTGATAGAGAAAAGAGACAGGGAGCAAGCTGCCTTTGTTTGGAAAATGCATTGATGAGATTTCTTGGGAAATCGAGTCTTGCTGTGGCATGGCTGTGACCTGGCCATTATAACCTCAGAAATGGGAGGATCCAAAAAAAGAGCAGCATAAGGAAGAAGTGTCCGGTGAACCTAGTCACAACTCGCAAATATGTTGTGATGTTATTCAGTTTGCAAAAATCTTGGTAATATCTCTCTGTGTCTCTCTGTCTCTGTCTCTCTATCTCTTTCTTTTCTTCCCCCCCTACCTCTGTGTGTGTGCATGCATGTGCATGCACTTGTACTGCTCAGCAGCAACAAACTTTACATAAAAATTAGCAAGAGATAAAAATAAAATGTTCACAAATCAAAAATAAGATGGTGTCTGAGGGCAACCATGAAAATACATAATTTAAAATACATTGTATAAAATTCTGAAAAAATTAAAAACATTTAAAATACTTTAAAAACATGGCCTATCTTTACATAGAGGTATCATTTTAGATTCTATTATTATCACATATTGGAATTTGCTGTCTGAAGAGATGGCTCTGTGGTTTAAGGGTACATATGACATTCACAGAGGACCCAGCACTTAAGTCAGGCAGCTACAACTGCCTATAACTCCAGCTTCACAGTTTTGATGTCATATTCTTGACTCCAGGAACAGCTATCTTATGTACATACCCATATACAGAAACAAATGCATATCCTAATTAAAATTAAAAATAAATATTTTCAAAATTGTGATTTGAAACAATCCACTTGCAATAAATTGAGAAAACCCCATATTCCTTCTGATTACAAATGTAACTTAAGTAGCAGGGTATAATTTACATTCAGAAAGTTTAGAGTACAAAAAAAACTGCTTAAAAATATCAAAGCCTTTAAATATCTCTATTTCCTTTCCCAGAAGGCTGTTGCCACAATCATGTATCCACCACATGCTTATTGGGCAACTACTATGTGCCAGAACTGTTCTAGGTGATACAGATATAGCATGGACACAGACAATGAGACTGGCAGTATTTTCAAGTTATAGATATTTATATATTAGCAGAGTTTGAATCATCAGTCCTTAAGTTTGGGTACCCCGGGAAACAGAAGACATGTGAGTGTGAGCATCCTTGACGCTGAATGTTGACTTTCATTCTCTGACATTTGCAGATATCAGTCCCACCTGACACTGAACACTCGGAAATGGTCAGACACCACAAGTTCAAAGTACAGCTTTCAAAAACTGCCCTTACTCCAGAGGTTAGCTGGAGTTGGGAACCTCACAAATCTTAATCTCTCTGGAACTGTTGGTTAGTAGTTTTCTCTAAAATGAAAACTTTCCACTTTGGAGGGAAACTTCTTAATACAGGTTGTTTAAAGGGAGGTAACACATACTACTCCAAGTGGAGATGAAATACTGTAGGGAAGCCTGGTAATCTCTTCCCAAGCCAGCAGATTCCACTTCAGCTCAGCTGGCAGCTTAGCCTCCTGGGAGATAAGTATGCAGGTCCTTAAATATTGAAATTTTGCTTCATTTCTAAAGCTTGGATTCACTTGGTCTCCATAAAATTTCTATCATTACTTAAATTTATTCTACAGCATCTTAGAATCTCATGGCTTCAAGATAGGTTATGCTTTTATAGATTATTCATCAATGACTTTTAATTCATGGTTTGCAGAGTTTATACATGAAGTTTTTTTTCAATGATGCAAATATTAATCCTGTAAAACCGGTAGGGGAGGGCAGATTAGCACAGAGCATTCTTCACTATCTAATGATGATGGTGATGGTCTTCTCCGTGTCTGTGTTTTCCTCAGTCATCCTTGTGTGGGCTCTGCTCCTCTGGTCAGCATCCTTATGGATTAGCATTCATTATCAGGGGATCAAATGAGTCACTTGAAAGATTATAAAAGCTGAGACATTCTTACAAGCTGTTTCTTAGTCACCGTATAAAATTATCTCATGTTCTTCCACCTCCAATATTAGCTAACAATTTATTTTCATTTCTGTATAGCTTACTCTACTCACGTTCTAAGACAGAATTCCTTAGACTTAATATACATAAGAAAATCCTGAGAAAGTAATGAACATGCAAGGTCTTTAAAGAATTTCTGGTTCAGTAGAAAGGGAGGAAATAGCAACTGTGTTGTACTAGCTGCAGCAATAAAGAAAGAGAAGAAAATTAAAGGGATCCAAAAAAGGAAAGATGAATTTAAACTATCTCTATTTGCATATGACATGATACTATACATTAGTGATCCTCAAAACTACCAGGAAACTTCTAGAAATGAAAAAAAAATTCAGAAACATGGCAGGATACATAATTAGCTTGTACAAATCAATAGCTTTTCTATACATCAACAACAAATATATAGAGAGGGTATTATAGACACACTCCCATTTAAGATAGCCTCAAAAGAAAAACAAAATATCTAGGAATAAACCTAATTGAGGAAGTAAAAGTCCTCTATTGTATGGAAACTTTAAACCTCCAAAGAAAGAGCTAGAGAAAGACAAGAGAAAAATGGAAAGACATCCCATGCTTATTATGGATTGGTAAACTTAACATTGTAAAAATGACCATTCTACTATAAACTATACATTCAGTGAAATCCCAT
The DNA here is from genome assembly GCF_049852395.1 of Peromyscus maniculatus bairdii. Classification (NCBI taxonomy): domain Eukaryota; kingdom Metazoa; phylum Chordata; class Mammalia; order Rodentia; family Cricetidae; genus Peromyscus; species Peromyscus maniculatus. Next base: position 33,682,904 of record NC_134868.1, on the reverse strand, counting down.
CAAAATCCCCAGCCCATTCTTCACATAAATAGAAAAACAATTATCTTAAAATTCATATGGAACCACAAAAGATCCCAGATGCCCAAAACTATCCTGAGCAAAAACAACCATTCCAGATGGATTACAGCTCCAGATCTTAAGATATATTATAGATTCATAATACTGAAAACAATATGGTGGTGGCACAAAAACAGACATGTGGGCAAATGAAACAAAATGAAAGACCCAAACATGAGTACAGTTAATTCAGTTATCTGTTATTTATCAAAGATGCTGAAAACATAACCTGGATGAAAGAAAGCATCTTCAACAAATGGTACTAGGACAATTGGATGTCCACATGTAGAAGAATAAAATTAGACTTATATTTATCACCTAACACAAAAACTGACTCCAAATGGATCAAAGACCTAAACCTGAAATTGCTAGATGAAAACAAGGGCAGTTTCCTACATGATATAGGTATACAAAAAGACTTTCTGAGTAGGATTCCATTTGCTCAGGAATTTAGGCCAGCAATTGGCAAGTGAGGCTTGATAAAACTAAAAAAGCTTCTACACAGATAAACAGTCAACCAAGAAAAGACAAAACTCAGAGAATGGGAGAGAATCATCAGTTGATATGTGTACAACAAAGAATTAATTTCTAGAATGTATAAAAATGCTAAGAGAAAGGCCGGGCGGTGGTGGCGCATGCCTTTAATGCCAGCACTCAGGAGGTAGAGCCAGGCAGATCGCTGTGAGTTCGAGACCAGCCTGGGCTACCAAGTGAGCTCCAGGAAAGGCGGAAAACTATGCAGAGAAACCCTGTCTTGAAAAACCAAAAAAAAAAAAATGCTAAGAGAAAGAATGAATAAAACTAACCAACCAACCAAACAAACAAACAAACTCAAGTGACTCATAAAAAAAAAGTGGGTCTGGGACCCAATCACAGAGTTCTCAAAAGAAGAAATAATATGACTAGGTAATACCTCAAGAAAATTCATCATCCCTAGCGATTAGGCAAATGCAAATCAAAATAATTTCTAGATTTTTATCTTACCCAAATCAGAATGAAAAGGATCAACAAATCAACTGATAAAATGTAGATGTAACCAACCGTCTTATTAAATAAGAAACACAGAAACAATGTAAAAGAGAAAGCCGAGAAGTCAGAGCTCAGAGCTAAAATCTCACCCTTCCTCCTGCTGTCCCAGCTTCGCGAAAAGAGACCTACTTCCTGTCGGTTCGTTTTTTTTAAAGTATGTTGTTCTGCCTTCTCATTGGTTGTAAACCCAAACACATGACTGCCTCGTCACTGTCTGAATGTACAGCCCCCTAGGTCTTAAAGGCATATGTCTCCAATGCTGGCTGTATCCCTGAACACACAGAGATCTTATGGGATTAAAGGCGTGTGCCACCACCGCCACACTCTTGCTATGGCTCTAATAGCTCTGACCCTGAACACACAGATATCTATGGGATTAAAGGCGTGTGCCACCACCGCCACACTCTTGCTATGGCTCTAATAGCTCTGACTCCCAGACAACTTTATTTATTAATATACAATCAAAATAATAATTCAGTACAATTAGATTATCACCACATTTCCCCTTTTCTATTTTAATAAAAAGAAAAAGAAAGCAAAAGGTTATAACTAACAAAAGAAAAACTATATACAAAAGTACAATAACTATATACAATATATACAAGTAATAAATACCTAAACAGGTATTTGACAAATCAGAGAAAATAATTCCATTATCTATCCTATTTTGGTAATTCCAAGATGTATCTAATGTACTTTCTATCCTAATTAATGTTCAACTATAACTAACTAATCTTCAACCATAATTAACTAATCTTCAACTCCCTCAGAGACCCAAGAAGGGAATAATATTAGCTAACAAAAATAAAAACAGGAAGTGCATGCAAGCAACTTCCAAAAAATTTTTTGTGAGTTGACAGAAACAGCCAGCTGCCTGGGCAGTCACCTGAGGTTTCTCCGCAGTGTTGGGGCATCATCTTCAGCCTATAGGCTTAGTGTATCTGACAGACTCATTTGTGAAGTAGGATGTACACAAGGTCAACAGTTCAACCTCACATTGGGTGAGAGCAGTCCACGTACCAGAAACACCTGAATTCCACTAGTGTCCTGTCATGATTCAGGATTTTAAATTCTGGAAATTGTTGACAGTTTTTTAATTCAGCTGTCCATTCTTCTTGGCTGTGTATATATGGCTTCATCTCAGCATCCCCTTCTTCTCCACATCCCTCTATTAAATGCCAGTCTACTTTTGAGAGGCATGAGCTTTCAGCTGCTGTTCCATTGTACAACAGAATCCATCGGCCCTCTGCCTGTTAAGCTGCCTTCGAAGAAAAGGGCACTGTACCTTTTCCGGATGCGAAGGCCACTTCAGGGATGGGGCCATATTGTCCTGGCCTCAGAAGATGCCTTTTGATAAAGCCATAACCACACTTGTTTTGACAAGAATCAGTAGTCCCTTGTTTCGTGATCTGTCTGTCCATTTTGTCCTGTTGATTCGAGGATACTTTGTAGTCCAGTGGCTAACTTTTGCCAGAATGAAAGTTGACTCCATATGCAGTTTCTTCAATGCCCATATTTTCTCTAAAGTAGATTGGTACTGCCAGGAGCCGACATGTCTCAAAAAAGAAAAATTTTCTAAGTTATTAAAACATTTTAAATGCCATATTCTGTAGATCTCTGAAGGGTTTGAAGATGACCTGTCTAAAACATCTCTGCTCAATTTTTAAAACATATCTAATATGACTACAAGTTCTATGATAATGTCTAACTACTAGCTTTCATTTCTTTATATCCTAATAGTTGATAATAATAACATTCAAGGATCAGAAATTTGTATTACATTGTTAAATGGATGGAATAAATACAATTAGAAATATACATATAGCATTTTCTAACAATATCAGTTTCAAATTTGTGTACAATATAAAACAATTCAATCCAATGTAAAGTATTTAAAACTAGTAATTGTCTTTTTCTTTTCTTTCTTTCTCTTTTTTTTTTAAACAAGAACCTTAAATCTAATCTTCTTTGCTTAGCCTTTTTCCTAACCCTTGACAATAACTTGTAACCAACCCCCCTAAATACTGAAAATTATCCCAGACCCAAAACCCATTAAAAAGACCAAAAAACCACCCGCCCCACACCACCTCTTTGGGAATGTGGGCGTCGTATTCTTAAATTTGCTTCCTGCTGGGTATGGGCGAAGTTTTCTTTATCCTGAAAGAAAAATTTTAGGTTAATTGTCAAATTCTAAGAGAGGTAACTATATCCTTCATTATCCAGTCTGTGTATAATGCCAAAGTTCAGGGTTTATCTCAAGTCCTTATTCAAGTAGTCTTTGAGACTGGATCATCTCAGCTAGTCATCTCAAAATTGCTCTGAGCACCTTGTAGCTCAAAGCTGATCTATGGATGATGTTTGTCAGCTTAATGATATTATTATTGTCCACGTGGAATTGTTGTTGTTGTGGGGCCCCATCTTCTTTCTGGAGACTTCAGTTGATGTTAGGCCTGGCCATGATTTCCTGCAGAAAACTGATAAGAGACTCGAACACAAAAACATATATATGCAGCTAGCCTTTTTTCTAGAATTAGTTAGTACTCTATGTGACCATTCATATCTTAACAAAGTTTAAAATGTATATATATATATTAATCTTGTAAATTTTGATATAAAATTTATACTTTGAGAAAAGTTTAAAGAATCAGAATAGAATCAAAGAGTTGAGATTAGTAATAGAATAGTCCCTTAATTAATTTTGCTTTTGTCCTGTACCATAGCAGAAGATGGCTCTTATTCTGGCATGATACAGGGAGTTTGCATTTTCCCTTTAACAACATGCTTGATTTTAAAGAAGGAGAGAGCCATTCTCCAACTCCAAAGTCAGCTTTAAATTTTAATTGAACTGGGACTGTTAGAAGACCAATAGTGTTAAATCTTTAGAGAAAAGCAGAAACAAACATTGAGGAAGACATAAAATTTTTTTTAGATAATATATACCCATACACCGTTTCACTCTGTTTCTTGGGATAGATGATTTGTCCCTTTTCTTCAGTTGTCTCATTTGTCCAGTGTTCTTCAGATTCCTTAACCCTCATTCTCCTAAAAGACAAAAACAAAAACCTTTCCCCAAGACTAATTTTGGGGATGTTCCTTTTTGGCAAGTTATTATCTGATGAAATGAAAAGGCATGTTTTATTGATACAAGTTAGTTTAAATTGGATGTTCATGCTGGTTGATGAACTATCACCTCCTCTAATTAAGAGGTCTCTCTTGTTCAAATCGAACCTTTATCAATTTTGATGGTACCCACAGCTTATCTTCTCCTGTAGAAACAAAAGCAAAACCACGTCCCCAATGTAATACATACCCTGGTTTCCATTCTGAGGTCAGCACATCCTTAAAGTATATAGGCTGATTTAATTCTGTAGTTTTTTCTATTATCCAATGTCTCTCTGCAGCTGTTGTTCCTTTCTCATTGGCATTCAGAAAATTCAAAGTTAGAAGAGCATTATGCAGTCTATTTCTGGGGGTTTTTGTTACCCATTTCTCTTTATTTAGCATATACTTTAGAGTTCTGTTTGATCTTTCTATAACTGCTTGACCTGTAGGATTATGTGGTATGCCTGTAATATGCTTTATATTGTAATAAGCAAAAAACTGTTTCATTTTAACAGAGACATATGATGGAGCATTGTCAGTTTTGATTTGTGCAGGTATACTCATGATGGCCATAACTTCTAGCAAATGAGTGATTACAGAATCAGCTTTTTCAGAACTCAAAGCAGTTGCCCATTGAAATCCTGAATAAGTATCGATAGTGTGGTGTACATATTTCAATTTTCCAAATTCTGCAAAGTGAAACACGTCCATCTGCCAGATTTCATTTCTCTGAGTACCCTTTGGGTTACATCCTGCTGGTAATGGCGTCTGATTGTAGAAGGAACAAGTAGGACATTTCTTTACTATTTCTTTGGCTTGTTGCCAGGTTATGGAAAAATCCTTTTTTAAACCTTTACTATTAACGTGATGTTTTTTTATGAAATTCTGAGGCCTCCAGCACATTTCCTATCAATAATTTATCAATTTCATCATTGCCTTGTGCTAGAGGGCCTGGCAGACCAGTATGGGATCGAATGTGAGTTATATATAAAGGATGATTCCTTTTCCTGATTGTATCTTGTAATTGAATAAATAGTGAAGTTAATTCTGAAGCATCAGGGATAAATTCTGCAGTCTCAATATGTAACACCACTCTTTCAGCATACTGAGAGTCAGTTACTATGTTGAGAGGTTCTGAAAAATCCATTAATACCAACAGAATAGCATACAATTCTGATTTTTGAACTGAATTATACGGACTTTGAACCACTTTACTTAAATTTTCTGATTTGTAACCTGCCTTTCCTTCTTTGTTGGCATCTGTATAAAATGTACGAACTCCAGATATGGGTTTTTGCCGTACAATTCGAGGCAAGATCCAATCAGCTCTCTTTATAAGATCAATTCTATTGCTTTTGGGATATTTGCTGTTAATTTCTCCAAAAAAATTACTGCAAGCTCTTTGCCAAGGTTCACTTTCTGTCCATAATTTTTCAATGTCCTCCTTAGTTAATGGTACGACAGTTTCTGCTGGGTCTATGCCTGCTAATTGACGAAGTCTCATTTTTCCTTTGTAAATCAAGTCAGAGATTTTTTCCACATAAGTTTTTAATTTTTTATTTGGTTTATTTGGTAAAAATATCCATTCCAATATAATATCTTCCCTCTGCATTAATATTCCAGTAGGAGAACGCCTAGAAGGTAAGATAACCAAAATGCAATCTAGCTTTGGATCAATACGATTCACGTGTCCTTCATGCACTTTCTTTTCTACCAAGGCTAATTCTTTCTCAGCTTCAGGTGATAATTCTCTTGGACTATTTAAGTCCTTGTCACCTTCTAAGGTTTTGAACAAATTAGTCAGTTCATCATTTTTTACCCCAACAATAGTTCGTAGATGAGAAATATCTCCAAATAATCTTTGAAAGTCATTAAGAGTCTGTAGTCTATCTCTCCGAATTTGCACCTTTTGGGGTCTAATTTTTTGTATCTCTATTTTATATCCTAAATAATTAATAGAATCTCCTCTTTGTATCTTTTCAGGAGCAATTTGTAATCCCCAGCGAGGCAAAATTTTCTTTACTTCTTCAAACATTATTTCTAAAGTATCTGCATTTGAGTCAGCTAGTAAAATATCATCCATATAATGATAAATTATAGATTTAGGAAATTTTTTACGTATCACTTCCAATGGTTGCTGTACAAAATATTGGCACAGAGTTGGGCTATTCAACATTCCCTGTGGGAGGACCCTCCATTGAAATCTTTTAACCGGTTGAGAATTATTATAAGTAGGCACTGTAAAAGCAAATCTTTCTCTGTCTTTTTCTTGTAAGGGTATTGAAAAGAAACAGTCTTTTAAATCAATAACTATGAGAGGCCATCCTTTTGGTAACAGAGTAGGCAAAGGCATCCCAGATTGTAGAGAGCCCATTGGCTGAATTACTTTATTAATTGCTCTAAGGTCTGTTACCATTCTCCATTTACCAGATTTCTTTTTAATAACAAATACAGGAGAATTCCAAGGGCTGGTTGATTCTTCAATATGCTGAGCATTTAACTGTTCTTCTACCAGCTCTTCTAAAGCCTGGAGTTTCTCTGTTGTTAAAGGCCATTGCTGGACCCATACAGGCTTGTCTGTTAACCATTTTAAAGGTAGAGCTGTTGGTGTCTTTGGAAGATCATCAGTTATTGTGCCCTGTTCTTGTATAATATGGATGGCTGGTGACCACTCATTAGAACAATATCTTCTAATATTTCTCTCAGTAACATGTGCTAGTTTATGATTTGTTTCTGAGATTGGAGGGATGTTAATCTGAGTATTCCATTGTTGCAACAAGTCTCGACCCCACAGGTTCATAGTTATGTTAGCCACATATGGTTTTAATTTTCCTCTCTGTCCTTCTGGACCTATACATTCGAGCCATCTTGCACTCTGTTTCACCTGAGATAATGTCCCAATTCCTAACAGTTGAACGTTTACCTCCTGAAGAGGCCAAGTTGGATGCCAAAATTCTGGTGCAATTATGGTAACGTCCGCACCTGTGTCTACCAGACCAGACAACAAAACACCATTTATTTTTATTGTTAATTTTGGTCTTTGTTCATTAATAGAAGTTTGCCAAAAAATTTTCTTTATGTTTTCTCCTGAATTTTCTATTCTCTCTGTTTCATCATCCTGACCAGCATGATTTATTCCAATAGGCATTTGGTTATTTAATCGCTCTCCAGAGCAGGCATTTCCTCTATGGCTGCCGGAAAGGTTTGAACTGGATTTGCACTGGGGGCCTGCCTGAGGCCCCTCTGGGAGTTTCCCGAAGACTGAGGCAAAGGATTACCCTGTCTGTCCTTTGTTGATCTACATTCGTTGGTCCAGTGTTTTCCCTTACCACACCTTCTGCATACTCCAGAAGGAAGGGGCATTCTGTTGCCATTGTTCCTTGAAGAAACATTGTTTCTGGAAATGACCTGTCTACAGTCCCTTTTCAAATGTCCGTGCTTTCCACATCCAAAACATCTAACACTCCTCAAACCTTTTGAAATTACTTCTCCTACCCATGTATCATCATGCTCATCAGCTTCAACATTAATTGTTTCTCTAATCCAATCTTCCATAGGTGCAGATCTTGCCCTTAATGGCCTGATTATTCTTTTGCATGCTGCATTCGCATTCTCAAAGGCCAAAGATTCAATTATTGCCTTACCAGCTTCTGAATCCGAGACCGTTCTCTTTACTGCTGAAGCCAGTCTTTGTAAAAAATCTGTAAAAGACTCTTTTGGGCCTTGCTTCACCTTTGTAAATGACTCAGATTTTTTTCCTGGTTCCTCAACTCTGTCCCATGCATTCAAGGCTGCCGTTCGACATAAAATTAGGGTTTGGACATCATATAAACATTGTGCTTGTGCTGAAGCATATTGGCCTTCGCCCATAAGCTGATCCTGGCAAACTTGTACTCCTTTATCCCTCCATTGTTTTTCTATGTTTTTAGCCTCCTCCTTAAACCAAGTCAGAAATTGAAGTCTCTGGCTGGGTTCCAGAACACCTTGTGCGAGGTCCCGCCAGTCCTGTGGTACTATCCTATTATATGTTGACCAAGTGTTTAACATTTGCTTTACATATGGGGAATGCATGCCATAAGATACTATTGCCTCCTTAAACCTTTTTAAATCCAACATTTCAATTGGAGCCCAAGTATTTTGTGTAGCCATTTGATCAGGCATCTGCTGTACAGTTACAGGATAAATTAAGGGTGACTGTGTGAAAACAGGCTTTCTTTCTGCAACCTTATGATCCCGACTTGAAACAACTTCACTGTTAATTTCTTCTGTCTGAATTTTTACAGGTTTAACAAGTTCTTCTAAAGCTGTTATCCTGGCAATTGACTATCTTTTTAAATATTAAAATGTGGATAATTATAGTGATAAGGTGCATAATTCCACCAATACTAATATTATATAGTTGTTCCATTGCCAGACTGCCTAAAATTTCGAACAAAAACCAATTTTCTTCCAATGTACACATAAAACCCATTTGTTTTTTAATGTGGAAAAAATTCTCTTTTAGATAGTTTCCTTTAAAATATCTAATATATTATGACTTACCAAATCTGCGTAGAACAGTAGAAATCCGAGGGGATTTTCAAAGCAGCCACCTAGTGTCCCAGGTGTAAATCCAGAGAGAGAGAGAGAGAGAGAGAGAGAGAGAGAGAGAGAGAGAGAGGAAAGAGAGAACGCACAAGAAAGCGTAGCCGGCTAAAGCTTAAATGCAGCCACGTGTTCCCTCTTGTGCCGAGTCAAGGCTTGGGTCTGGCTTCCTTAAGCTCCGACCACGTGCGTTGGCTTTACAGGCAGGGCCCTGCCCGGCTAGCTCAGTCGGTAGAGCATGAGACTCTTAATCTCAGGGTCGTGGGTTCGAGCCCCACGTTGGGCGCCAGATGTAGATGTAACCAACCGTCTTATTAAATAAGAAACACAGAAACAATGTAAAAGAGAAAGCCGAGAAGTCAGAGCTCAGAGCTAAAATCTCACCCTTCCTCCTGCTGTCCCAGCTTCGCGAAAAGAGAGCTACTTCCTGTCGGTTCGTTTTTTTTAAAAGTATGTTGTTCTGCCTTCTCATTGGTTGTAAACCCAAACACATGACTGCCTCGTCACTGTCTGAATGTACAGCCCCCTAGGTCTTAAAGGCATATGTCTCCAATGCTGGCTGTATCCCTGAACACACAGAGATCTTATGGGATTAAAGGTGTGTGCCACCACCGCCACACTCTTGCTATGGCTCTAATAGCTCTGACCCTGAACACACAGATATCTATGGGATTAAAGGCGTGTGCCACCACCGCCACACTCTTGCTATGGCTCTAATAGCTCTGACTCCCAGACAACTTTATTTATTAACATACAATCAAAATAATAATTCAGTACAATTAGATTATCACCACAATAAAATGTATTGGAGGAGGTGTGGAGAAGAGGAAGCCCTCATTTACTATTGGTTAGGTTTCAAACTAGTATAGCCACCCTGGACATCAGTGTGGAGAATTATCAAAAAGCTAAAAAGAAGTCTACCATACAACCCAGCTGTGGCATGTCTTGGAATATTCCCAAAGACTAGATATTCTACTCCATATAGTTTCTCAGCCATGTTCATTGCTGCTCTATTTACAATATCTAGGAAATGGAATATCCTTCAATGGACATTTGAATAATGAAATGTGGTCCATATACACTATGGAATGCTATTTAGCTGTAAAGAAAAATGAAATCATGAACTTTTCAGGTAAATGGCTGGAGCTAGAATGATCATATTGAGTGAAATGACTCAGACTTAAACAGACAATAGTCCCATATTCTCTCTCATACAAATCTCCCAGTTCCAAATCTTCAGATGTGACTACATATGCTGGAGCAATTACAGAAACCAGCAAAGTAAAAAGGGACCATTTCCCAGGTGGGGGTGGGGGTGGGGAGAAATAAAGAGATGAACAGTCAAGTGATCTCATTAGGAAAATGGGAAAAGGCTCCAGTTAGGGACCCTAATGCAGTTAGCCTACTTAGGGAGATAAATATAAAAGAAGGAGGAAATAGGGTAAAAATCACAGTAAGTATACCTGAAAAAGTCATAAGAAAACTTACTATTAACTCTTTATTTAAAAACTATAATAATGTAATCCTGAGTATCAACACACATATATAGTTTAAATGACATTTTCTCCTTTGCACTGTCTATGTTCCTTCCAAGAGCCAAAAAACTACTAAAAAAAACCAACACCAGGTATGAGAAACCCTCCTGTGTGTCTTTGTTCAGGGTTGTCCAGATACTTCCAAAATATACAGGCTATTGCTATTACTCTTGGTTGATTCCCCAGAGGTGGAAGGTAAATCTCTTTTCCTGAAGTCACCATGTACTTTAGACACAGATCTCAGAGGCCCATGAGCTAGACCTGACTGAAATTTCTCTTCCTGGAGGACTAGCTGTCAGGACACCATGAAAGCTTCAAAAGGAGAAAAGCAACCAAAAGATCTATCTAGTCTGGGAACCCCAACAATAACCAGCATGATGATAACACTAAGGGTACATACCATGGCAGTGAACAGAAGCTCTCTAATTGGACTTAAGACCCATTTAGCAAGAGAGAAATAATGGCTGGTACTGGAAACCTGGTTAAATATCCAGGGCTAGTGAAGTCATGGATCTTGAAAGAGAACTTCCAACAACCATTTTACTAAATTAAACTAACACAATTGTTAACTGTGAAGTCATGGATCTTAGAAGAGAATTTCCAATAACCACTTGACTAAACCAACACAATTGCTAACTGTGCTCTAAATATTTGTTCTTATACCCACAGAATAAGTGTGCCACTCACTCCTAATCAAGTAAACATCTCTTTGCAACAGATAACACCATTACAGGAAAACCACAACCAATCAAAAAAGCAGAGTTTTGGAACCTAGTCCCAATGGTTACAGTTATAAAACATTGCTGCAGCAACATCTCCGGGAACAATGTAGAAGGAGGCAGAAAGATTGTAAGAGCCAAAAGACTAGGGAGTTTGCTGTGAGACCTAGAAGGACACTCATAAAGTCTCATTAGCATGACTGCCTAAACATTAGGTGAACAAGAACGACAAAAACCATTCTAAAGTAGTTGGGGGTTTGGGGTGAGGGAAACCAAGATGCCTCAACCCTACACAAAGAACTACAGGCAACTAGGAAATGCTGAAGATTGCTGGGAAAAATTGTCTTCCTTAAGGAAGAGCACACCAATCAGTCATCCAATGCCAAATGGTGAGGCTTGAAAACATATATACAAGTAACATTATATAGATGGAGCAGATAGCATTTAGGAATATATATGTATATACATACATGCATGTAACAACAATCAATGAAAAGAAAAGGCATGATGTTGAAAGAGAGCAATGAGGAGTATATCCAAGGTCTATGGGGGGAAAGGAAAGGAAAAGGGAGAAATTAAATAATTTTAAAGAATCTCAAAATTAAAAAGATGCAAAACATAAAAACAACATACAAGCAAACAGCATTAAAAAAAAGAATTGTTTCTATGAGATGAGACCCAAAATGTAATTATGTTTTTATTTAACATGGTGGGGGTGACATAAGAAAGAAACTTCCTGGTAGAGAAGAAGCACAAGGTCTTATGAATAGAAAATAAGTGATGTAGGAAACCAACAAGCTCATTTTTTTCCCTAGAATTTAAAGGACAAAGGAGACCATCACTTAAACAGAAAAGAAAAACGATGGTAGGCATTGTCTTCTTCATAAACTTGCATTGTGCCTTTTAATGAAGATTCACACATATCATTGAAATACCAGTATCTGTGTATCTCTCAGGCATAGTCAGAGAACAATTCTTTTTCATGGATGCTTTTGCATCCATTGCATTTGAATCAGTATAGAAAGGTCATGAAACTCTGTCATGCAGGGCCTGTTGTAAGCACTGGCAGTGTCTTGGAAGTCAATCTACAACTATAGCAATTGTACAGAGACTGAGACTTGGAGAAGACTTCAGAACAAGGCCGGAGGAGGCAAGAGACAGAGCCAGGCCAACTCCATTGAAGTGTCCCCAAAACTACTTGGTAAAGCATTCCCAAGATTTACAGACAAGCGAATGTCAGGTATTGTGAAATTAGACAGAGTGAAGTAAAAGATTCATGTCAGCGCTCAGAGGCATTGGTGTACTGGCATTCCCTAACAGATCTATATTTGATCTAGCAGAACATGAAGATATATTAAAGCTATGCTGTCAGAGTTTCAATACAGGTTTGTTATAGTTCAAATGAAATGTTCCTATGGGCATATGCATTGAATATTTGTTTCCCGAACTGGTGGTTTGCTTTGGGAAAATGATGAACCTTAGGGTGTCATGCCTAGCTGTAGGAAACGGGTCACTGGAGGAATGCTTTTGAAGGTTCTACCTGGTCCATAAGCCTTTACTCTCCCTGCTTATAACTTCCGTGAGATACTACTCTGTGGTAGCCACAATGTGAAGCCCAAGTGCATTGAAACAAACACCAAGGACCTCAGAAACTGTGAGCCAAATAAATTCTTCCACCCCTAAGAAGTATTTATGTCAAATACAGGTCAACAAACTGCAAAGTGATTAATAGTGTTCCATTGGGGACCAAATGACTGCAGTTTATTCAGTTTGGCTGGCTGCAGTCACTAGGTTAAGTGAATGAGTGTGACCACGAGAATGTAAAGGACAAGCATGGCCCTGAGGGGGAAAATATGGAACTCTTTTCATTGTAGAATGAGTAAGTTTAGAAAGAATTTTCACACCTGTTATTTCACATGTAGTTCAGAGTCAAAGTATAAGAATAGCCAGATCTCTTACTTCCCTGACTTTGTAGATGAGAGAATAGACTGAGGTGTATAAAAAGGTAGGTGCACACCCCCCTAATTAAAAAGAAATTTCACAAGAATGAAGTATCATTCTTATTCTTGCTAACTGGATACCAGTTTATTGACTTATCACCTATTTAAGTACATGTGTCATGCATTAGGAGTATAAGGATTTAAAAGCAAAATTTCTCTTCAAGATATCCACCATATGATGAGGGCATCTTTCTACTTAATGCTATTTTCAGAAGGAATTCTCTTTTCCGTAACTACAGATGTATCACTGACAAGAAGAAATACCCAGCAAAAGCATGATGCATGGACCTCAACTCCATGGCTTTGCAAGACCTCTGCAGAATCTCCAAAGTCCATTTATCCTGGGGCTAATTATCTAGTCTTGTGGTTGGACAAAATTCCCTTGCCTATACTCTGTCCCTTGACTGGATAGTAGAGGTATCATCTGGTGAGAAAGGGGGATTATTTTTTTAAAAGGCAGAAGTCAATTCTATGAATCTTTCTGTTAATAATTCTTAAATTAGAATGGTGAGCATGGAGTTAGAACTGTTGACAGAGGAAATTTCTGAATTACTTACAAGTAGAATTTACTTTTAATCCCTCCTACACCCACATTCACCAATATCAAAGTTAAAGCTTTCACACAGGCACATGGTAAGTTTGATGTTAAAAATCTTACTCAAGAGCAATCTTAATTCTTCTTCTACCCTACTGATCTTCTTTAATGATAAAATCATTGTCTACTTACGTGCTTTGTTTCACATTCAATGGATGTGAACAGTACCTAGAAGTGTGGTCAGTCTGACAGCTGGGGTCTAGTGATCCATATTTTTGGTTTACCATAGGCAAATGAGTAGTATAGGATCCAATGAGTACATTTTCTAAGCATAAATCATAGAAAGAATCTAACTAAAACCATTTCGAGCACACACTGCTAACAATTGGATTCGAATCAAAGAGTATGAAAGTTTATTATTAGCCGTAACTTTTACGATGAGTTTTTGCTAAAGTAATTAATTCCCAGGAAGATTCTGCTAGTGTTAGGGAAATTTTACTTCACTGTATGATTTCGTGGAACTATTTGGGACCCTCTGCCACAAAAAGTAAGAAACTGAATTTAAGGAATGTATAGGAGCTAGAGAAAAGTATTCAAAGCCAAGCTCTGTTTGGTCTCTGAATATTCCTGCCATCAGTGTTCCAGTAACTGACTCCAAGCAGAGTCACAAGCAATTATAGCTTCCACAACCAGTGGCTACCATCTGTCTCTTTTTAAAAATGAAGGGGCTATTTGAAAATATTGGAAAGAGTATCTGGTTCCCTTAATATGCTTCTGAACAGAAGTCTGTGTTGGGCAGGCTGAGCACTACAGCGAAGTGCTTTAGAAGCAAACTTATTACTCAGCTTACCTGTCAACTGATTGCCTTTCTTTCCTCTGGGCCAGTATTTCCTGTTCTTAACCAAATCTTCTGGGAAAAAAACTGAAGAAGAGAGGACAATGCAAAGAAATTAGGCACATCACTCTATTTCATTTATTTGCCTCCTCTTTAGTACAGCTAAACAAAATGTCTTTATTTTGTTATAAGTGGACAAATAGAAACAGAGCCAGTACAGTGGGCTGGACTGAAATATCTCATCAATCAGATTTGAAAAGTGCTCTGCAGATACTGAGTTACTGCACTCTGTGAAATATGTCACGTTGGTATGTTAGGTAAATACTGTAAATTGTATATTAATTACAGATGGAATAAACAAAAATTTAATGCATAGAATTAATTTAGAAGTAATCATCTGCATAGGTAGATTAATTTATTAATCTAATACTATAAAATATTGAACCCAATCCACTTAAAATTAAACTCAATGAACCATAAGAAAACTTAAGAACGTAAATAACCACTGATACTATTAATATCTTGTCAAATGAGTTCTACTGTATAAGATACAGTTTCCATTCATAATAGGAGACAGAACAACTTTGACAAGGAAGTTATTTTAGGTCCCTTTCACTTAAAGACATACACACCATTGGGTGAGACATCTGCCTTTTCTCTTTTTTCCATTTCTCTCCTTTTACCCCACCATTTCTATCTGTTTCCCTCCACTTTCATCAAAAATTTCTAAGATAGTTTATTTGAATAAATGGTGTTAGCTCTTACCTAATGCTCAGAATTAGAGTATGTCTCAAAAATATTTGTTTCAGAATCAGAAACTGACATTTTGATCTTTATCTCTGGTAATAAATAGTATCTTCTGATTTCCATTTCTGATTTTAATAAGGGTAGATCACTATTGACAAAAGCTCCACTAATTAATCTTTGCCATCAGAATTCTGACATGAGATTTCATACACTCACTGTCATATTGACCGAGTAGATGGCTTATTCTGAGGTTTATTACTGTATCTACTGACAGACTTCTGATTTCTTATGACAGATATTACACACTTTAAAAATTTTTTGTTATTTAATTTTTGATGGATACTAGTATTTTGATTTTTGGTATGGGTTTATTTTCTAATTATTTAATTTATTTTTCCCTTCTTTCTCTCCCTTCTCCCACTCCCCTCCCTTCTCTTTCTCTCCCCCCATTTCCCCTCTACTTTTTCTTTCTCCCTTGTCCACATTAGCTCTTTTTTCTTTTCCTGTCTGCCTCCTTATTTTTCTACCTCATCCTTCTTTTCCATCCTTCCTTCCTTCTTTCTTTTTCATTGTTTCTCTCTCTAAATATTTGATGACTGTGCCAGGCATTATGCTTGGTGCTGGTAATATAATCACAGGATGTGCTTTGAGGATCTGATACTAAAATAGGGATACTATAATAAGTTTGCAGCACAGCATTACACTGTAGAAGAGATAATGAGGGGAGCAGAAGAAAGGGGCTGTTTGGAAAGTGTTCAAGTGTCAAATTCAAGAATTACAGAAATTTTTATTGTCAATTTTTATGGAGTCAATCAGAGAAGTTAGAAGACATGGTAAGCAGAGAAGAAAATAGATCAATATCGATTAGAAGAGAAAATTCAAAGCCTTTGCAGATCTATAAGCCAGTCCAAGATCATGCAAGAGAGAAAGTGGTGTGTATTGTGGCAGTTGAAATTCTAAATGAGCGGGAAACATTGTAAAGGCCTCTTTCTATGTCATAGGGGTCCGTTTTTACCTTGCAGGTAATGCTGTCCTTTCAGGGGTTTTCAAGACAGTACAGAGAGTGACTCTCCTTTTAGAAACCACGTTTAATATAAGTTGATCACATACATGGAAAGAAAATTTAGAAACCAATATAAAACTCCTTCAATTCATGGTCTCCTCTTAACAACATCAGCTAATGGATTGACACTATCTAAGAAGTAGCTCCTGCTGGAGAAGAGGCAAGGTGTTCCTGGGACCTAAGCCCAGAGCCAGCTCACATGTGCACAGCACTAAGCAGACAATGTTGTTCTCCCCCCTCTGCTGCTGCCCAAAGCTCTGGCTCTTCTCTCTCGTACAAATTGTGAGCACATCCAAACTGCTGCCTCAGATGACAGTGTATGATAGATAACTCAGCATCCTGTCATTGGCCCAGCACAGTCTCCTTTCCCCTCAAGTGCCTGATTGCGGTGCATCGCTCTTGCCGAAAGACTTTAGTTATTTGTTGTAATGATGGTCTGCTTTCAAGTGAGCATTGGGGGGGGGCAGCTCACAATATTTGCCATTGAGTTTTAATCAATGCTGTGGGGGAAAAATTGTTGAACATCTCATAGGAAATTGCTGTGATCATCTTGGATAGCTTTGCCAGAAAGAGTAGAAAATTGCAGAAAATTGTTTAAAAATATAGTTAGAATGATTTAGCATTAGTGGCAACCTCAATTTCAACTCTGGCTGTTTCATCATTTACTTAATGTAATCTATGATTTTATCTATTAGCTTAAATTTCTCTTTCAATTTTCTTGCTTATGTCAAGACTGCCTGAGTGCCCTGCATCTGGCTTTCATGAAGCAGCATTTACTCAGCCCTTCTTCCCAGCACCTGGCTATTTGCATACTCAGGTTTGCAGCTCCAAATGGTGATGAATGCTTACTCAAGATGGCCATTCTGTGCAATTATTTTATAAGCATTTGGTTTCCATTAAATTGAAAATGTTTCAAAAACTTCTGCTGACATTTTAACTCACCATGGACATTTGGTTTCTAATAATCATTAAGCTCTTAGCCTTCCATATCACATAATTATGATTACATCCATAGATTTGTGCTGCTCCCAACCTTGGTCAGAGAAGCTTCTTATTGCAGTGTGTAGTGGTTAATGCAGAGATTCATAACCATTCAAAGCTAAGAATAAGGGACTGTGAAGGTTCAGTCATAGATGTGATAGCTCCACCAATCCCTGACTCCCAAGGCTTGAGGAAGAAGAGGCAGAAAGATCCTAAGAGCCAAAGGATGCGGTAAAATGCTGTTAAATGATGTTGTGTCCTCTGGACATAACATGTCTGTTGCACACATAAGCTCATAGGAACTGTGGTTACCTATATAAAACCTGTACAAGATAAGTCAGTTATGAGTTCCAGCACAGAGGGCAGGGGCTCTGGAGGCCCTACCCTTAGCTGAAGAGCTACTGGTAGTTGATATCTGCTGTGCCTGGGGAAAGTCACATTTTTATGTGTGTGTGTGTGTGTGTGTGTGTGTGTGTGTGTGTGTTGGTTTTTGAGACAGGTTTTCTCTGTAAAGTTTTGGTACCTTTCCTGGATCTTGCTCTGTAGACCAGGCTGGCCTCGAACTCACAGAGATCTGCCTGCCTTTGCCTCCTGAGTCCTGGGATTAAAGGCGTCCACCACTGCTGCCCTGCCAATTCAAATAGTTTTAGGAGTGTGGCCGCTGGTAGATTCTTCAGGCCTCAGTGAATGACTCCTACTCATGTACATATGGACAGCACTACGTGGACTTGGTGGATTTATAAATTACAATATTTTTAAAAGGATGACATAAAGTTGGGAGGGAGATGGGACAAGGGTCTTGGAGGGAGGTGGATGAGCAGAATAAGTAGTAGATATGATCAAGACTATATATATAACTATATATATATATGCAATTTTCAAAGAAAAAAAACTAACTAAAAATGTTAAGTATTCAAAACCCACTCAAAATTATATATAAAAATCTAGTGATGGGCTAGAGGAATATTATAGCAGTTAAGAACACTTGCTACTCTTCCAGAGTTTGACTCCAAGTACCACACAGCAGCTTATAACCATCTACAGTTCCAGTTCTAGGGGATCTGACACCCTCTTCTAGCCTCTGCAGGCACCAGGCATGCATGTGATGCACATAAATACATGCATGCAAATACTCATCAAGTAAAAATCAAGTCTTAAAGTGAGAAATTCATGGAGTCTACTTAAAGGGCAAAGGAATTTATTAGGGGAGAAAACATCATTGTACAGAACACAATTGTTGCAGGTTCTGGAATGCTGGGGCAAATTCCCACGCTATTCTGGTCATCTAAGTCAGTCCTGCATCCCAGTCCCATGAGGGAGCAAAGAGCAAACCTAAGTGAGTCTCAGGACTTAAGGGTAGCCTCGAGCCATACACGGGGGCATGTACTTCAAGGTCATAGGTAGGTAGGGCAGTCACCTGCTGCCTCTCTAGGGGTGGTGCTTCAAGGTCATAGACAGAACAGCTACACACTACAAAGTCTTTAAAAAAATTCTCTTCAACAGGGGCCTGTGAGATGGTTCAGCTGGTAAAGAGGCTTGCTGCCAAATCTGACAACAGGAGTGTGATCTCCAAATTCTACATGATAGAAAGAGAGAACCAACTTCCAAAAGAGTGTTTTTCACCTCCGCCGGCATGCCATGATATTTATGTTTTATCACCTTCCAACAAACAAAATCAACAGGCAAATGCAGAAACTCAATTGTACAAACTTGTCATTTAGCAGAGAGGAATTTTAAATCTATACACTAGCATCAAGACAGTGATTTCAATCAAAAATTTATTTTCCTGATTGAATACCGAGTTGTGATGGTTTATTACGTTTATTTCTAATGATCAATTCTGGTTAGTCAAGTATGTGTGGGGACCCATTGCAGAAGTGCAACCATGTGGAGGATAGAAAATAACTGTATGTTCTTCCTAACCTATTTATCATGGAAAGAAAATGGCATTATCTCCTTAACACGAGAACTAAAAATCCATAATCTATTTAAAATAAAACTAAAAAAAGGACGTAAAAGAACAGTCCTTCACTTTTTAAGTCAAAGATACTAGAGAAATAAGTAATACATATGTATTCTGTAGGAATTTAAGACCACCTGATTTTTGACAAAGAAGCCAAAAACTATACAATGGAAAAAAGGAAAGCATCTTCAACAAATGGTGCTGGAATAACTGGATGTCAACACATAGAAGATTGCAAATAGATCCATATCTATCACCATGCACAAAACTCAAGTCCAGGTGGATTCGAGACCTCAATATAAATCCAGCTACACTGAACCTGATAGCAGAGAAAGTAGGAAGTAGCCTAGAAAACATTGGCACAGGAGACCACTTCCTGTGGCCATATAACACCAGTAGCACAGACACTGAGAGAAATAATTAATAAATGAGACCTCCTGAAAATGAGAAGCTTCTGTAAGGCAAAGGACACAGTAAATAAGACAAAAGACAGACCACAAAATGGGAAAAGATCTTCATCAACTCCACATCTGACAGAGGACTTATCTCCAAAATATATAAAGAATTCAAGAAACCAGACAGCAAAATACCAAACAATCCAAATAAAAAATAGGTGCCGGGCAGTGGTGGCACACGCCTTTAATCCCAGCACTCGGGAGGCAGAGCCAGGTGGATCTCTGTGAGTTCGAGGCCAGCCTGGGCTACCAAGTGAGTCCCAGGAAAGGCACAAAGCTACACAGAGAAACCCTGTCTCAAAAAAACAAAAACAAAACAAAAAAAAAAAAAAGGCTACAGATCTAAGCAGAGAATTGTCAACAGAAGAATCTCAAATGGCCAAAAGACATTTAAGGAATTGCTCATCATCCTTAGTCATCAGGGAAATGCAAATCAAAATGACTCTGGGATACCATCTTACACCTGTCAGAATGTCTAAGAACAAAAACACTGATTACAGCTTATGTGGGAGAGGATGTGGAGCAAGGAGAACACTCCTCCACTGTTGGTGGGAGTACAAACTTATACAGCCACTTTGGAAATCAATATGGCGGTTTCTCAGGAAATTGGGAATCAATCTATGTCAAGACCCAATGATACCACTCTTGGGCATACACTCAAGGGATGCTCAAGCATACCACAAGGACACTTGTTCAACTATGTTCATAGCAGCATTATTCGTAATAGCCAGAACCTAGAAACAACCTAGATGCCCTTCAACTGAAGAATGGATAAAGAAAATGTGGTACATGTACACAACGGACTACTACTCAGCAGACAAAAACAATGATATTATGATATTTGCAGGCAAATGGATGGAACTGTGAAATATCATCCTGAGTGAGGTAACTCAGACTCAGAAGGACAAGCATAGTATGTACTCACTCATAAGTTGATACTTGAAGTAAAGCAAAGGATAATTAAACTATAACCAACAGCTCCAGAGAAGCTAGGAAGCAAGGAGGACCCTAAGAGGGATGTAGAGATCACCTTGGGAAGGGGAAACAGAGGAGCTCTCCATGAGTAAACTGGAGATGAGGGGAGGCAAAAGAAGGTAGGATATGGGGGATGAGAACATGAGGGAATGGGATGGTCTAGCTGGGGGAGGGACAGAATTCGAGAGCAATGAAAGAGATATCTTGATAGAGGGAGACATTATGGGGTAAGGGAGAAACCTGGTGCTCGGGAAATTCCCAGGAATCCAAAAGGATGACCCCAGATTAGACTACTAGCAACAGTGGTGAAAGTATGGGAACTTGCCTACCCTGGTAATCAGATTGGTGAATATCCTAATGGTCATCATATCAAGTAACTGATGGAAGCAGATGCAGAGATCCACAACCATGCACCAGGCTGAGTTCATGAGCAAGGTGGATTAAGATCATGATGGAGGAATCTACAGAGACAACTGAACCAAGCTCAAAGGAACTTATGAACTTTAGACCAATGCTGTGGGATTCAGCTACAGACAGATAGCTGTGGAACATGCATGGGAATGGACTAGACCCTCTGCCTACAGGAGATGGTTGTGTAGCTGGGTCTGTTTGAGGGCCCCTGGCAGTGTGATCAGGAATTATCCCTGGTGCATGAGCTGGCTTTCTGGATCCCATTACTTATGGTCGGACACCTTGCTCACCCCTGATAAAGCGTGGGGGAGGGGATTGGTACTGCCTAAACTGAATTACTAGGCTTAGCTGTCCCTGCATGGGAGAACTTACTCTGTTAGAGGAGGGGATGAGGGGTGGCGAGGAGAAGATGGCAGGGGATCCGGAGGAGGGATGAGAGGGGGATCTGTGGTTGGTATGTAACATGAATAAAAAAAACTAAAAAATAAGAAAGTGTTTAAGAAATATAAAAGTATGTCAATGATGTAACTCCAAAGAGAAATCTGCTATTGGAACATTTATTTTTAGTTTCTTAATGTATATGTGCACATGTGTGAGTATATGCCTCTTGTGTCCAGGTGCCTGTGTAGGCCAGAAGAGGGCACTGGATGCCATGGAGCTGGAGGCACTGGTTGTGAGCTTCTCATCATGAGTTGGGCAAGTGCTCTTGACTGCTAAACCACCTCTCTGGGCTCCCAAGAAAAATTTTAAAACAGCAACATCCTTCTAAATCATGGCAATGTTTTCAATGATAAAAGGAATGTTCTCCAACAAGCTATTGAAATCTGCCAGAAATGTATCAGCTTACTCAATAGTCATTTTGGAGAAAATGGCAGCATTTTCAGACTTCCTAAACTACCCAGACCATAGCGTATTGTTCTCTTTCTAATTCACACTTCAAAGATTAGCACAGTTACATGGGAAGGAAA
Organism: Peromyscus maniculatus bairdii; assembly: GCF_049852395.1. Classification (NCBI taxonomy): domain Eukaryota; kingdom Metazoa; phylum Chordata; class Mammalia; order Rodentia; family Cricetidae; genus Peromyscus; species Peromyscus maniculatus. The sequence continues at coordinate 33,660,945 of NC_134868.1, read as the reverse complement.
AAAAAAGTTTTTCAAGGTTAGAGTAGAAATTGATAAAGCATTAGATTTCTAAAATTTAAGAAACTGATACGTCTTATACTACAAATATATTCAGATAAATTGATATGTGTATTCCTATATGTAAATGTACTCATCTCTTCTACCTAATTGCCAAATGCTTATTGAGTTGATCTTATGCACAAATCAATGTGCTAAGTCAACAAGAAGTTTAATAAGTTCTCAGTGCTACTTAGGCTCAATAATTTGCCTTTAGCACACCACTAGTATCTTTATCTAATTGGCATCAGAAAAGTGAGAAAATGTAATTCATTGAAAAAATTTTATCCACACTATAGTGTTTGCTATTCTTCAAACCAGGAAGCATTATGTACATTGTTTTTGGAGAATGTCACAAACAATTTATTTAGCACTGGACTGTCAGAAATAAGGGTGTAGTCTAGATATTTTATTATTTTGGCTGGCTGCGTCCAGATGTTCTCTCTTGCAGGAACAGGCACAAACCTTTGATACAATGAAACATGGCCAAAGGTGACTACAGATTGTTCTGTGAGATGAAACACATGAGTGGGATGCCCATCTCATAATTTCCTAACATTTTTAGACTTCTTCTATCAAACTAATAATAAGAACAAAATAATCTATTATCCACCATCAGTGTTGGAGATATTTACATATTTCCATTAAACTCCATATTATATTTTTATCTCTTTTTAGCCAAACCTTGAAATATGAAGCTAATTTTTTTGATAGTCAGGGCTATCAGAAGCCTCTCTATCCAACATACTGTTTAAAGAGCCAAAGAGTCACATGGAGTATAGAAGATGACTTAACATTTTATAGGCTGGTCAGCAATCTGGTATGCAATGTTTTCATCATCAGGAAAATATGTAGGAAAGAAATTATTACCCTCTCTCCAAGATCTGGGAAAGTTTAGATCAACCTTGTTATAAATTTTTTGTTATAAATTTTTAATGATGATTTTCTTTTTAACTTAAGCATTATTAAGACCTTTCTATAGCCATTCATATCAATAAATCAGATTTTCCTTGTTAGAGGGCATCTTAGGATATGGTGAATGTTATCATAAAAATCAATAAGAAGGCAAGGGGTATGCCAGACTTTGTTGACTACCTAAGGGAGGTCTTACCCTGTCTGAGGAGTGGAATGCGAGGGTGAGGGATTGGAAGACATGGAGGGCAGGAGAAAGGAGTTGCAGGGGAACTGGGGATGGTATGTAAAAAAAATTTAAAAAGAATAAGAAAAAGAACATCAACAAACTCAAAACCTTAAACCTCAAACTCTTAGAAAGTAGCACTTGAAGGAAAACAGTGGGAGTTTTTCCATGTAAAGAAACATTGAAAGTATGCAAATGAGCTGATGTGAACTCAAAGTAAAAGTTGTAGTTTCTAAATTCTGTCCTTGGTGCGCTCAACATGGAAAAAGAACCTTTTCTAATGTTTCTTTTTATGATTAAATACATTTAACATTAGTTCTTCCCTAGAATAAAATAAAAAGACTTTGCAATATTTAACATTTTAAATTATTTAAAAATATTCTAAGTTATTTTTACTTCTATATATATTATATATATGAGATACTCTTTTAGCTGAAATACTTAGACATTTTAATATTAAAAAATTGAGTTGAAAATATATGTTCCATGCAGGAGATTTTGCACCTGCAGGATGAATAATTTCTCAACTAAAATATGATTTATGGAGCAGAGTCAGTTGAAAGCAACCATTTAAAAGTTTTTAACAGGATCTTGTGTCTTAGAGGACCATTGCAAACACAAAATCTTGCAGAAGTCTCTGTATCTTCTGCAACTCACTCAGCAATGGTTGCTTCACTCATAGAGCAGGAACCTCTTGGATATTTAACAAGCATTTCTTTGTCACCCCATTCTGTGTCATGGACAAAGTTAGCAATGCTCCTGTGTGTCCTCCTGCAGGAGCCACACTGCTCTGCTTTCCTCCTAAGGCTTGTGAATACCTGTGGACCATGGAGTAATATATGTAGCTCCACTGTCTACTCATCAGCTTGACCACGGGGAAGGCCCCTTGGTTACAAGCTTCACATTTGTACACATTTCGCTAGTACACAATTAGACTCTGTATTGTTCTTTTCAAAAAGATAATTCTGGATTCAAAGGACTGATTGATATTCTTTGTTGAACACTTGTACTGTTTATTTACAGAAACGAAACACAAACAAGAGCAGAGTCTTAGAGAGGCGCCTTTCATTGCTTTCCGTTGCTTGCTATCAACTGACAACTTTGACTTGAAGAAGATCAAGTCAATGGTTAATGGATGGAGTAAGTTGATGTTGATTGTTTTCAGTTGAAAAATGATGTGCCCCTCTGTGGGTGGAAGGCTGATCCTCTCACTGGTTGACTGATGGACAGGAAGTATGAGGTCTTCTCAGGAAATACTGAGGTGGAGGCAGTCTGAGGGGATGCTTTATTTTGGATGGTGTGATTAAAGTTCTAGCCATGCATTTAAAGGGCAGCTGTGACAAATGAGACAATTGCTGGACATCCAGCCTATCTGTCCCAGCTCTCAGACCATGATGACCTCCAAATCTCTCAGAGAAGTCTTCCTGTTCATCTTCCGAGAACTACCTATCTCATGATAATTGTTCAAATATAATATTAAATACAATTTTTATTATTGTTTTAGCCTTGATATTTATTTGTATCCTTTATATTTTAATCTTTTCATTATCATCTTTGGTATTTTGTAGAGATTGATTTATGCCAGATACACAAAAGGTATGTGTTGGAATTTTATTTTGAAAATTGAATTTTAACACTGTATACTACACTTCAAGTTTTACGAAACTTTAGAACTATGGTTAGACATATTATGAATGCTACATGGAGTCTTGGGAGTTTGTGAGAGGGTAATATTCTATAGGGAATGAAGGTCATTCTCTGTTTCAAACAAACAGAATAGGAAAGAGGCACTTGGAAGGGGACAGATGGACAGAAGGTCCTTAAGCCAAGGTAAGATGCAATGGCATTATCACCTATAGTTTGAAATAGTGAAACATAGTTGCAATTCCAGGAGTGGGAACCTGTGTGGGTGTCAGATTACCAAGAGGAGTAGGAGAGGAGGACTGAGAAGCACATGTAATGGGAACCTTCTCCTATATTAGTTCTAGATAACAGGAGGTTGGCTTCAATTGATTACTAAATTGATTACATTTTATCATGTGGAAAGTCATGATAAAAACCTACAAGGACGTTAGTAAGCAAATTTCTGAAAATATGCATGTAGCATCTTCATTCTAACCAAGTGGCAATGCAGAACTGCTTTCATGAGAAATCAAATGTAGCTCTGTAAGAACTGAATCAATACGAAGATATAGCAAATAATAAAGAAAAACAAAACAAAAACAAACAAGAACTTAAGACAGAGGCCCAAGGGAACCATAACAAATGAGACTGCCAAGCATTCTCCCATGAGTGGTCCCTGTTTGGATAGAAGTGAATTCCCGAACTCGGCCATTTAGTGATCCATCCACTCTGTAACCATGAAGAATACCGATATTACAAACCAACACTGAAGCATTTACGCTTGCCTGATGCCAGTACTGTTGGTGAAACTTCAATGTGCAGTAAAATTCAACCATACATCTGGAAGCTTACAATGCCTGGATCCAGAAAGATAAGAACCTTATGATGCTTTGTGGTCCCACTCAACATAATCTCTGTGTATATGGTATTGTACACAAGCTTAATTTTATGTATGTAAGAAAACTATGTTGTTGTTTGTTTTTAATAAACAGTGTTAAAGGGTGCTTACATTTGTACAAGACATACAGAAGTTTCTTAACTTTGATTCAGTTACCTCTATTTATAGTTTGATTCTTTGACATTCTCTGTTCTGTATGACATATGTGTGGCTTTATTTTTTTTTCCTTTATGAAATAGGCACGAGCTCTTTGTAAGTGAGAGGCCTTTCTCAGGGAAGTGGTGCTGCCACCCCTCACTGAAAAAACTTCTCTTCACAGTAGATAGAGGCCACCACAGAAAGCTATAACTGGACACAATGCAGATATCAACTGATCATGCAGAGCCCAGGCCCAAAGGATGTATCTACATCATAGCTGCTACATCAATGGCTCAGTGGACATATGTATGTAACAATAATAATCAAATAAAAAGGCTGTCTATTTGAGTGGGGCATAAGAGAGGTTGAATAGAGAGGACATGGGTGGAACCAGAAGGAGAAAATGGAATGGGATAAGTGATAAAATTGTATTTTAATTAAAATGTACAAAAATAAAAAAGTAGGTGTGATATGGGCTCCAAACAAATTATCTGATTGAAAGTCTCAAGTGATGGGGGAGATACCACTCAATCACACAGTTTCTTGGTATGCATGAGTCCTTCTGCTTATTACTTTGTTAATATTCATGTAAATTCCAAAAATTAGTATCACAAATTGACATTGTATTAAGTATGAGAAGAAAAGATATTCTTGAGACAATGCAAACTCTTTACATTAGTAACAAAAAATCTTTTTCTATTTAGCAATTTAACATCATTGAAACTTCAAAAATTTTCAACTCATGTGTTTCTCAGAACGATACTGTGTGATATCAAAGGGTTCTTCTTTCCATTAAAAGCTATTCATTTATTTGTATTCATATTTACTGGCCTATTACTATCTGGAATTGATCACTGACCTCCAAGTAATATGCAACTTAGAAATCAGAAAGGACCCCTCCCCTGCCCCACTCACATATTTCCTCTTTCTTTGTTTCTTTCTCTCCTTTCTCTTATTTCTGGAAGTTTTGGGTAAGAAATTTTTCAGGATTTTCCTGCTTGGTTTCTAAATCCAGTGGTGAGGTTGTATATGAGAGAGAGGAGTGAAACATGAGACAGACTGGAGGGAGGAGGCCCTGCTTCCATTCAGCCAGTGGTAGGGCAGATACAGCCACCAGACAAAGGAAGACCACAAATAATAAAGCTGGAGGTAGAAGGACTTATCACACATGTATCCCAAGGCAAGAGAGCCTGAAGCGTCTCCCTGGGCCAAAGCTGAGGTGTGTGAAGTGCCCTCTTGCGCTGGCTGTCATTGATGGAGTTACTAGGGTTTTCATCCTTTCTTCCATCACCCTAACATCTTCTTTTGCTTCCTTTGTGTAGTGTAAGGGATCCAGTAATTGCTTTGGACTAAAAAGATAATCTGGGATAATCATCTTCTTTTAAAGTCAGCTGAATAGCACCTATAATTTCACTTTGCAATCTTAATTTCTCTTTGTGGTCACAGAATTTAGGAATGAGAACTTGAACGTATTTGATGGTTTTTACTTTTTGCTGCACTTTAAAAAATTCTTCAAAATTTTGCTTTTACTTTTTTTAGTGCTGGAGACTGAGCCAAGGACCTTTGTACACCAAATAAGCCATGCCTTTACCATGAAGTGATCCCTGGCATCTTATTTGTGTGTTTCAAGCCATAATCATTCCTTCAGGAAATCTTTCCAAGTCCCTAGATTCAGTGGGTACCATAAAGTGTACCCCAGTACCTTTGTTCCTGTGTATATTATACTGGGTATCAGCCAGTCCAAAGTACTTCCTTCTCTTTGGAAAATATACCCATTTAAGATTCTACCTCTTCTTTTTTCTTTAGTGTTTCTTAAGTACTAAAATTTGTCAGAAAGCTCTTTTGGTATGATTACAGTTGCCTTTTTAAAAATTTGCTAACTATAGTAATTATAAGTAATCATTAAGTAACAATTATTTTTTTCTTTGTTGTCTAATGCTGTACAAAATTCAAGTCTGGTGTAATGACCATAGATCTATTAGTTGAATATTCTTGACACTGATGGTCACTTACATGCACTTCTATTCACATTGAATTACCTATTAGTTTTAGGGCTCTGCAGGGCATAAACTATTAAATTTTTACTACACAGTAGTCTGTCATATTCTGTCTATATATTAGTTGCCAAATACATGGTGACTGTATTGTGTGCTTTTGCAATACAGTGGTGAGGCAGACATGAGAGACAGTCCACCACAAAAGGGAAAATTGGGGAGAAAAGGAGATAAATTTGAAGGAACGTTCAAACCTACCAAGGTGAACACCGTGAGGTCTTGAGGCTTGAGAAAAATCATCTTGAGCTTGATAAAAGGGCTTTCCAATATTCCAGGGTGGTATCATCACCATTGTTGAGGCTTACCCCATCACTCTAGGAAATGCCTGCCCCTGAAATCTCATATGCATCCTTGAACGACAATACAAAGCAGATCATCTCAAGAACTTTTGCAAGATGTTCATCTGCCCTGCTGAAACCAAGACAGTATTGCCAAGAGTCTCCAAATCATACTCTGGGTCTATCTTCCCTTTCTTAAAGAACAGAATGTATTCCCAATTCCCCTTCATTCATTCCATTTAGTACTCTATCAGTGTATCTGCTGCTATAGTTCTGGTTATCCACCAACTCTTCCTAGTTTTGCTCATTTGATTAAAACTATGGTTCATGCCTATGATGATCTCATCAAAAGCTGGCCTATCACACAAATAATTGTCTTTTCTGAACACTTTATTCGCGCGTGTGTGTGTGTGTGTGTGTGTGTGTGTGTGTGTGTGTGTGAGAGAGAGAGAGAGAGAGAGAGAGAGAGAGAGAGTAAAAGTAAACTGTTTATATTTTTAATTTCAAATCTGTTGTTGCCAATCTCCTCAATTTGACTTTCCTTCTTTGTTTCTCTTTTCTCTCTTACTATAGACCTCCTCCACAGCCCCAGGAGCCTAAACTAGTACTCACTTTGGATTTGAGCTGCAAGAGGACTGATTAACAACAAGATCAAAATTACTCCCATTCAACCGTGAATCTCACAGGAATGACCCCCTCTGCCAAAACAAAATCTTCTACCACAGCAAGACTATATGCTAAAGCAGAAATAATTATCTTAGAGGACTCTGAGTGTCCCCCTAAGCAAATAGGACTTCTGAGAACCACTGAGTCTGAGACAATGACGAACTAGGCCATGCTGTGACCAGATGGCTTCCTTATGTACATTTCTTCTGCTGTTAAAACTAAAGTTCATATCAGTGCTTAAAAAATGGCTTGGGGGTCACTGTACTCTTCTCTGTTCCTCTTTCTGGTGTGCCATTTTGATTATGTCTCTTTGGTCTCCTTTCCCCATTAGTCATCTCTTTAATTGGATTCCTAGGGCTGACAGTGCACTCCAAAGTTCTTGTCACAGGCTCGGTTCGATTCCAAGACCAACTTGGAGGCTCTGTCTATGAGCCCCACCCTGCATAGGTCTTCAGGTTCTGCTCTGTTTATGACATTAAACTCCCAGGTAAACTCCTGTCCTACCCCTCATATACCCTTCTCTCTTGCAGGAAGCGTTTCTTCCACTCTGTTGCCTAAGTATGGATGAGCCATGGTGTAGCTCTCCTAACCCCATTCTTAGGGTTCAGTCCTCACAGGTGTTGGACTAGTAGCAGAGTGCTTTACCCAGCATTGCAGTTGACTCTGTTGGCTCTCATATTGGGTTCAAGTATAAAGCATAGACTTAATCATCTCATTTCTCCATGCTGGGTGTCTTGGAGTCTAGTGAAAGGTGATGGGGTAACTTTTTCTTCCTAACTTCATTCTACATAGCTTATAGTATTTTGTTATGCAAAGTATAAACATTATGGCCTTTGGCCTTGGGTCTTTTGAAGACAGTTTGGTGTTTGAATGAGTGTCCATTTTGACTCAGAGAATATGGGAACTTGCTGAAAGAGCCACTTCTCTAGTTTCCTATCATATAAATTCTAATAGAGGTAGTGCTTGAAAAAATCCATTCGAAAAGCTTTAAACACATATTTTATGTATCAGTGGAAAACATATGCTACTGAGAAAAAATACCCTTCATCGTTTTATGTGTGATATGAGGTACAGCATGAATATACTGAACATCTGGGGCAGAGGAAGAAGCTGGCAGCTCGGGAAAGGAGGACCAGATCCCCCATGTCCATTTGATCCCAGCTTTGTTCTACGCTCTCCATTCCACAAGAAAATGCTAGGGAGAGCCCAGGTGACTGCAGACATGATTATCATAAAAGTCAGTGCCTTCAAACTTGAGGAAAAGAACAAGATTTCAGACCTCCCACTGAGAATTGTCTCTGAAAGCTCTTGTAAGAAGCCAGACTCTGCAGTAGGCACCTGGTGTTTGTCACCCGAGCTTTCACAATGGCCTCAAGAGGCAGTTATCCCAGATGACTTGACAGAGGTAAAAACTGAAACTTGCACCTTATGTGATTTGGATGAGACAGAAGCAGTTTTAGTATTATAGCATATTAATTCTTCCCAACACCATGTAATTCTAGAGATAGCGGGTAGGATGATGTCACCTGGACTTTGGTAAGCAAGAGTATATTTACCCACCTCATTTGGGAAAGAATATCATGTTTTATGTTAGTTAAATGTGATGGTTAAAACTGCCAACATGACAGGATTCAGAATTACCTTGAAAACAAGTCTTTTAGGCATACCTGGGAGGAACAATCTAGATCAGCTTGCCATATGGGAGTGCCTATGAAAGATGGTCTATATTAGGTTAGTTGATATGGGAAGACCTTTCTTAATTGTGGGAAGTACCACAGTACCACAGTCTGATGCCCTGGACTGGATAAAGAGGAGAAAGGAAGTGAGCATTAGCATTCATTCCTCTGCTGCCTTGTGGGTGTAATGGGACCAGATGCCTAAAGGTCTTGCCTCTAAGACTTCTGTCATGATGGAGTATACCAAAGAATGATGAGCCAAAATCAAGACTTCCTTCCTTAGTTTGGTTTTACTAGGCAGGCACTTTTTGCAGCAAGGAGACAAATAATGCTGTGTATGACATAAAGAACTGAACATTAAAAATATTAATAGCATAGTTTAGTGAGAATCAAGTTTAAAAATAGTTTATTTTACATAGTTAATTTCTAAGAGAAATTTGAGTGCATTAAAAAACTCAAAGTTTTAGGGAAATTGATATGTTAAGACATTATGTGTATGTGTGTATGCATGTTGGACAGCTATTCATTCCTGGACATGAGGCCTGTCCTGGAGTGTGATTGATATACCTAATAACAATCCACTGGAGAAAACTGATTTTTTCCCTCTCTCAGTGGGTATCAATTCCAAACAGCTTCTTGGTTAAGAGTGGGACTTCATGTCTCCTTCCCCTTCTCACTGCAGGTCCAGAGAATGCTGTCACAGTCTCTGTTAGTTCAGATGTGCATCTGTCCTGTGCTGTCTGGGGTCATCCACCAACTTCTCTCTTAAAATCTTTCTGCCACCACCGCCCTTGGTATAGATCCCTGAGCCTTGAAGGGAGAGGTTTGATAAAGATACTCCATTTAGGGATGAGCGCTTCTAAGTTGCTTACTCTCGGCATATTGTCTGGTGTCAATTTTTTTTGGTGATTGCCATCTATTGCAAGTAACTTCTCTGATGAGGGCTGAGTGGTGCTCTGCTCCATGGTTGTAGCAATGTGTGATTAGGAGTCATTTACTGCTATGCATTGACTCCTTTTGTTTGTTTGTTTGTTGGTATTTTCATCCTATTGATTTTTTTGGCATTTTTATCTTATTTTAACATTTATTTTATCTGTTTTTTTTATTGAAAATAGATTCTGATTATGCTTTTTCCTGCCCCATCTCTTTGCAGATCCTCCACACTTCCCTACCCATATAAATCCACACCTTTTCTGTCTCTCTCATTAGAATACAAATATGCATCTAAAAATAATAAAATAAAACATGAACAGACAAGAATAGAACAAGCAAGTAGAAAAAAGTGGAAGAAAACATATAAGAAACTCATACAGACATTGAGACACATATTTGTACACACAGAAGAACATAAATAAAACAAAAGCAGAAACCATAATATATAAGCAAAGGACTGTAGGGTTAAAAAAGTCCAGACAAAGCATTGTGAGACAAAAAACTCCAAAACCATCATTGTTTGTGTATTTTCTTTGTTTGTTTTGCTTGTTGTTGGCCATCTACTTCTAGACGGGTGGCCTGCCCTTGAGAATATTTTATATACCTAGTGAAACGTTGTTGGAGAAAATCGTTTCCCTTTGTGGAATCTTCCCTCTACATCTCAGGTGGAATTTGATAGCATTCTTAGCTTTAGGGTTGGTAGAAGCTGTAGGTCTCTATGCTGAGTAAGGAGTTCAAAAGTTCACCCACTTTACCAAATAATGTTGAAGTTGGACACAGAGCCCAAAAGCAAATGGCTAATAAGGGGAGTAAAGATAGCCTAAGAGAGCCTAAGATAATTTTTCTCTCTACTTGTAGCACAGCATCTTTCTATCCCATTATCACAATGTTCTAGTCAGGTAAGGTTAAATTGTCTATAGGTCTTTAATACAAATGCAACATTTTTAGATGTTCTATTGACGCCCGACTTGTTAGTAAATGTTTTTTAATTTATGATTGTTTTTTTATAAGTACAATAAAAGATGATAGAAGAGCACACTATTCAGAGTTAGCTTGGACCCATTTCCCAAGCATTGATTGTCACTCATATTTAGCCCCTAATAAACTCTTACTTCCTTTGGAGAAGGACTTGTGTTTAAATTGACAAAAGTAATTAATTTAAAATGCAAGGTCTCAGAGAAATGAAGCCACGTTCAATTACTTACTACTCTAAAAGATATATAAAGCAAGAAAAAAAGGAGAGCAGTGTGACAGACAATTTAAAATGAAATTAAGTGAGAACCAGATGGAATATGAATATTTAACTCATATCGAAAGCCAGGTCACTGAGCAGCCTAAGTGCTAGGGTTGCCAGATAGAATGGAGGTCAGTGAAAATGAGGTTCTTGTCACCAATACATTAAGTCTCAATAGAACTCTGCCCTACATACTTCATGGCACACACTGGTACTGTAAAAACATGTGAATTCTCTACCTTTTACTGCCTCGTCTCAGTCTCTGAATGTTCCTTCTCTATCTCTGTTTTTGTCTCTGCTTCCTCTCCCTGTCTCTAGTTCACTGTCTTCAGTGTCTGTGTGTTTTCCTTTGTCTCTGTCTCTCTTCTCTCCTCTGTGTCTCTTTTCCGTGTCTCTCTCTGTGTATGTCTCTCTGTCTGCCATGTCTCTTGGTCTCACTGCTGCTTTCTGTCTCTCTGTGTTTCTCTCCACATAGCTCTCTATCTCTGTGTGTGTCTCTCTATGGATATGTGTCTCTGTGTTTTTCTCTCTGTGTGTATCTCTGTGTGGGTGTCTCTGTGTCTCAGTGTGGGTGTCTCTCTGTGTGTCTCTCTCTGTGCATGTCTCTTCTCTGTCTCTGTGTGTGTCTCTCTGTGTGTGTATGTATCTCTCTGTGTTTCTGTCTGTGTGTCTCTGTGTGAGTGTCTCTGTGTGGGCATCTCTGTGTGTATCTCTCTATGTGTGTGTCTCCCTCTCCATCTCTCCCTCACCATAGCTCTCTCTCCCATCTCTTTCTCTCTCTGTGTTGTGTCTGTCTCTCTCTCCCACTCTGTGTCTCCCTGTGTCTCTGTGTCTGTGTCTCTGTCTCTCTCCCCTCACACACACAATTGGAAAGCCATTTGGATATACAACTGCCATATGCAGTAATATAGAACTGACCCTAGGCTACAGAAAGGGGACAGGAACCATTTACAGATAGGCCATGATGGTACCTACTTCTGTTTATCTCTTCTTTGTAGGTTTTGATAGCTTTAACAGTGAATCTTAACTTTGTGCCCAGGGGTGTGAACTGCACAGATCATCATGCAATAGGATTTGATTTAAAAATTGGAGTGTTGTGAGTCAAACTGTTATAAACATCTAAGAAATAAACAGTGACAACTGTTTATTATAGATATTCACTATTTTACCAAGTTTCTTAGTTCTTTCTTCAAATATGAGAACTGCAAGGCAACTCTACCTGGGACTTTAAAACAAATACAGACTTGCCATTTTAGACTCTGCAACTGTGAGCCTGTTTTCTTTCTTTCTTTGGTGCAAGGTTCTAATGCTCAAGTAAATAGGATGTGAGGGTTTGTTTGTTTGTTTGTTTGTGGTTGTGTGTGTGTGTGTGTACCATGTGACCTGGTGAGAATTTTGCCCTTAACTATAGCGAGCAGTGTACTTTTTTTTTTCTTATTTTTCTCCATTCAATACTAAAGAACGCCCCAGACATGTGTTGCTTATTTTAAATTCAAAAGTAACTAGTCATCTTGTGTTATGATTTTCTACTTCTGGCATCTCTATTAAGAGTAAATCGCCCACTAGATCTCATTTTAATTACTAATATTATGTATGTGTTTCTCATCTTTGCATGTTAGTATGACATTAGGATTGAAACTTCTTTTGTGATAATTTATTTCTGACTTCACTTAGAGAATAGAATTTCCCAGACACTGTTGCCAGAGGATTAACGTTTTTTGTAAGCATTTAGTTAAATACTTAAGCTTGGCTGCTTGCAGAAGAGAACACATAGTTTGACAATGTGTTATGCACAGATAATGTGTTTTTAATTGTGATTGTATTTATTGAAGGCAAAGCAAGTATTAAATGTGTTCTCATGGCTGAATAACTGCAAATTGAGAATGACTTTTCCAAATCTTCTCTTTTCACACTACTTTACTTCTCTTGTTCTTCTGTTGTCTCTTACTGATTTTCAGATTCCTTCCTTTTCCCTCTTCCTTTCCCCCTAGCCCAGTGGTTCTCAATCTTGTTAATGCTGCGACCCTTTAACACAATTCCTCATGTTGTGCTAACCTCCCACCATAAAATTATTTCATTGCTACCTCACAATTGTAATTTTCCTACTTTTATGAATCCTAATGTAAATATCTGATATGCAGGTTGTCTGGCACATGACCCCTAAAGGGGTTAAAACTCACAGGTTGAGAAACGCTGCTCCAGTTCCTTAAGGTGAGTCAACAATTGCAAACACCTTCATTCTTAACTCTCAGGTGCTTACCAGCTATATTTACTTCTTCTTATTTATGTGAGGTGACCTCTAGCCCAAGCAATCAAAGCTGCTAAACCATGTCAAATGTGTAACCAGGAAGACTGGTCATACTGTGGTTGCTTCCACAGAGGGAATACTTCCAGTATTTGCTGAGTCTGACAGTTGTGTGCACAGAGCAAAGCGTGTATGGTAAATCTGTGCATGCTAGGAGGGCTTATGGACAATGTCCAGGCCATATTAGCATGGGGTTTGAGACAGGACAGTGGCACACCACTGTAATCCAAGCATTTGGCAGATCAGCTGGAGGTGTGCAGATCAGGAATGTGGGATAATCCTTGGTGATAGAGTGAGCAAGAGGTCAACTTGGGGACACATCAGACCCTGCCATAGAAAGCCAAAACCAAATAAGGAAACAAAACAAAAATCTAAACAAAAGAAACCAATGTTCCCTTGGAATTAATGAACCTTTGCAGTTCTGTCTCTTCCCTAGTTTTCATCTCTTCATAAACTCTATGCCACTACTCCCCTCAAACTACTGTTAAGAATATAATAAGAATAAGGCTTAGGGGAAGTCTGGTGAGAGAAAACTTGTCTGGTATAAACAAGGTGGTAGGTTAGATCACTGGAATTTTCAAAACTAAAATTCAATTCAAAATAATATACCAGATTCTTCCACCAAGAGACTCTATCAAATTTCTAAGTATGAACCTCCAGGAGCACTGGATGCAATGGACATTTCTTCTTTCTGCAAATAATCATTTTCATTTATCATACATGTACAGAGTGGAAAAAAAATAAACCTTTGACCACTGCATGCATTGGACAGGAGATTAATATCTTGGATATATAAAGAGTGGCAGCAAGATGGCACAACTGGTCAAAATGTTTTTCCCATTAGTGCAGTGTCTTTATTTCTACCTGGAGCCCTTGGTAGAAGTTGAAAACTGACGTTCAAAGCTTGTCCTTTGACTTCCACATGCTAGCAATAGCATGCCTATGCCTGCACACATCATATATACCCATACTAATAAATAAAGCACAATAAACAAAATATGCTCCTACATATATTTTTTTGAAAACTGAAATATATTTTCAAAACTTGAAATCAGCAAGCCAACATGATGGGGCGATTATTACAATGCCACACTCCTGCATAAAGAGCTACAGTAAACCAGTGGCTGCTAGGAGAAGGAGAATAATTCTTCTTCAGGGATGAGCCCACAATACATTATCCAATCACCTATACATACAAACTTAACTAAATAATTCTAAAAATAAATCCTAAACTCATATACATACAAGCAACACGAAATGGACCGAGCAGGTTGTACTTCAAAATGTATATGCATGTACATATGTATTAATAATAAAGAATAAGATGCCATGATGTTGGGAAGGAATGGGGGTTTTCAAGAGGAGTTGGAAGGAGAAAAGAGAGCAGGGGAAGGGATGCAGTTACTGTAGTCATATATGATACCCACAAAGAATAAATAAAAGGAACTATACAATCAATAAATGGGGTAATGAATTGAATAGGCAGTTTTGAAAAGACATGGATGACAACTGACCAATAATATAAAGGGCATTCTATATCTTTAGCTATTAAGGAAGTGAAGGTACAAACTGTTTAGCGATTTTATCTCCTGCCAATCAAAACACTGAAAACAGAACTACTGAACTAATGAGCTACAGTCCTCTTTGGTATCTAATTGAATAACTCTATGTCAACAAACCACAGATATAATTGCACAGCCATGCAATTATACAGATATTATTGCTGCTTGCCCCAACAGCCAGGATACTGAACGAGCTCAGATGTTCATCAACAAATAAGTAGATATAGAAAATGTGGTACTTACATATGGCGATTTTATGCAGCCACAGAGAAAAGAAATGAAATCACAATGTTTTCAAGACAGGGGCTATAACTAGTCACCATTAAGTTAAACGAAACAGGTCACACTCAGTAAAACAAATGTTATATCCTCTGTCACAGGAGAAGGAGCCCGAGATAGGAAGATGGCAGGACTCTGGCGCTATGAAAAGAAACAAGGGAAAATTGGGGGAGTACTTTATCTGAGCAAGAGGAAAGGAGGCCAATGCAAAGGAGAGATGTTGAGGGCAGATAAAGAACATGAAGGATCTTTGAAAAAGACAGAGGGAAACATTGTTTTATGTTCATATATATATATATATATGTATATATATATTACATACATAAGTACATATGTACATACATAAATAATTTAAATGAAGTTATGTCACTTTGGGTGATAATGCTCCCAAGAACTATAGATGATCTAACAAAAACTTCTCCAGTGGCAGGCATGAGAAAACTCACTTTGGGTTGTTGTTTAGGAGAGTTCAAAATATTTTCCCTCAAATATATGCTACTGTCCTTGGCTATCTCCCACATTCTTCAGACCTAGGAATTGGAAGAACTGAGCCAGAGGAATGGGACATCTGCTGAGTGATCATGTCTTCTAAATATGACAGGAAGTTGCACTCTGCTATAAGACTTTGGTCACCTAAACAAGACCTGTACAATGGCAAAATCAGTTGGCATGCCAACATGGTGGGGGACTCAAACAAATCCTGCTCCTAGATGAAGGCCTATCAGCAATTAATGACTAGGGGAGGAGAATCAGTCTTCTCCAGGGATGATCTTCCTAGTAGGTTATCCAGTCCTACACAGCCAGCCCTAATCACATTTACTCATTAGCAGTACTTAGCAAATTCAGCCGATTGTATTTATAGGTCCAGATGTAACAATAATAATTGTTGTAGAACAATTTTTATGTACACTATGAATATGTATTACTCTCATTGCTAATAAAGAACTCACTGGCTTATAAATGGGCAGGAGGAGGTTCGTTGGAAAAACCTGACTAAGAGGGTGCTGGAATAAAGAAGGGCAGAGTCAGAGGAGTCTCCAGCAGACCCAGAATGAGTTGGACACACAAAATGGGATAGAGGTAAAAGCCACCAGACTCAGGGCAGCACACACATTAATAGAAATGGGTTAAGTTGTAAGTAACAAGCAAATTAGTAACAAGCCTGAGCTATCAGCCAAGCATTTGTAATTAATATAAGCCTCAGTGTGTTTACTTGAGAGAGTCTGTGGGACAGGAAAACTCTGCTTGCAAATAATTTAGAAAGGGGAGGGGGTCATGAATTTGAGAGAATTGAGTAGAATGATATAAATACAGTACACAAGTATGAAAATCTCAAAAAACATTAAAAAGCAACTTCCCAACTTAAAAAAATGTGTATATATGTGTGTATAAATGTGTGCATGTCTATGTGCATATGCGTGTGTGTGTGTGTGTGTGTGTATGTGTGTGTGTGTGTGTGTGTGTGGTGTGTGTGAATGAGTGTGTTTAAAGTAAAACAGCAGCCTTGAGAGGGGAGGAAGAGGTCTCATGGGATCAGAAAGAAAATATCATAATGGATTACCAAAGGTAAGAAAGTAGGAGGAGAACTCCTGAGGGAAAGAGGCAATCAGCCAGATAGAGTCAGCAACACAGAATACAACAGTGTGTGTGGGGGGGGGGGTGAGGGGAAGAAGAGTATAATAACACCATGTATGATAGTCTAAAAGATAATACATAAATCTATAAACTACCATACCCCTAAAATGTGTTATGTTAAATCTATAATAATTGAAATTATGAAACAATGAGAATAATAATGTAATGAATAACTAGGAGATAACCACTTAAATTGAGCATTAAAACAGTAAAACTGCAATTGAATCTTCATGCTCATTTGGCTGTATTTCTTTCTTTCCTCTGAATTTCCATATTTTTACTTATTGACTTTGGTCCTTGGATATGAATCATCAACACAAAACACAGCCTCTGTGGATATGGTTCATTTGCAGCTAAGTATTACATAAATTAAGCACACTAGAGTGTTGAATTAAAGAAAGAAATCAAAATACTTCTTCTTGGACTAGGTTAGCCAAGAACAAGCCAAAGTTGGAATTCTACACTTTTCTCTCTGTCTGTAGCTTATGTTGTGTTTAAGTTGGTGTTTATAAAACTTGTTCAAAGTGTCATTTGTTTCAGTTTATTTGAATATGGTTGCTTTCCTCTCAAGCAGGGGCCAAAATTAAGCCCAACTATGAGGCATTAAGAAGTGGGACAGGTAGGATATGAAAGAAGTGGTCAGTCTACCTTAAGTATAAGCTAATTTTTTTATATAGTAGATGGATTATTTTTTGAAAGCCATATTAACTATTTTTTTACATATTCCCTATGCCTTATAATGTGATGTTCTATGATTCTCCGACACATTGCCAGCAAAAAGGTCACCAACAGATGCAAGCCAGAGGCCTTAGACCAGAAACATGAACCAAAATGAACTTTTCTTTTTCATGATTTCCCTAATCTGAAGTACTCAGTTGCAAAAACAAACAAACAGAAAACAAAACAAACTATATGCAACTAAAATATATCAAGTAACTCCTTTTTTTTAATAATATTCATTGCTTAAATGTACGATTATGGACTTCTAAAATACCACTTCAATCATTTACTTGTTAGTAAGTAAATAACTTTAATTAGCCTTACTGCAAAACGGAAAGAGTTTAATACAGTGTTTGAGGAGTGGGAAGGAATTTTGTAGAATGTTTGGACTTAGAGTATATTCTAATTTGATTTCCTGTGATAAAATACTGATCAAAAGGAACTTGCAAAGGAAAAGATGTCCTTGGCCTACCCTTTCAGGTCAGAATCCACCATTGAGGGAAGCCAGAGACTCAAGGCAGATACCTGGAGTCATGGACCATGGAAGACTTGCTGTTGCTCTAGATAACTTAGGCTTATGATCTGGCCTCCTTATATAACCCAGGAACACCTGTCTGGGGAGTTTAGCAGCCACAGAGTCAGGTCATCCTACATCAATTAACAATCAGGTAAATTCTTTACAGACATGTAAACAGACCAATCAGATAAAGAAAATTACTCAACTGAGACTTTTTTTTTTCAGGTGATTCTAGGGTATGCAAAATTGATAACAAGGAGGTTTTAGTATGCTGTCTTTCATATTTTTATTAATTAAATCTATTCATTTATTTTACATCCTGATCTCAGTTTCCCCTCCTTC
Organism: Peromyscus maniculatus bairdii; assembly: GCF_049852395.1. Classification (NCBI taxonomy): domain Eukaryota; kingdom Metazoa; phylum Chordata; class Mammalia; order Rodentia; family Cricetidae; genus Peromyscus; species Peromyscus maniculatus. Next base: position 33,642,911 of record NC_134868.1, on the reverse strand, counting down.
TTCTCCTCTCATTCTTGAGCCCACCCCTCCCAAACCACTCCTTTTCAGAAAAGGGCAGGCCTCCCATGGGTGTCAACAAAGCATGGCATATCAAGTTGAGGAAGAACTAAACTCTGTAGCAGAAATTTTAGAAGGACTTATTAATAAAATCAAACCTGAAGCCAGGTATTAGGTGAACACTGGAAGATCAGAGTAGCAGAATAAGCCACAGCCACCTCACCCTGCCAGTTCCTTAGCTGATCCTGTTTCCTCAGACTGGAAGCCTCTGAGTCCTCATCCAGAATGAATCTCAGCTGAACTGCTTCTTGAAAGCCTGAAGCTTAACCAGGCCCAGTTCCTGGTCCTCGTGCCTTACATACCTTTTTGCTTTCTACCACCACTCTCTGGGATTAAAGGCTCACTTTCTGGGATTAAAGGCGTGTGTCACCATGCCTGGCTGTTTCCAATGTGGCCTTGAACTCACAGAGATCCAGACAGATTTCTGCCTCTGGAATGCTAGGATTAAAGCATGAGTGCCACCATTTTCTAGCCTCTGTATCTAGTGGCTGTTAGGTTCTCTGACCCCAGATAACTTTATTAGGGTGCACAGTATTTTGGGGAACACAATACCACCACAAAGCTCCTCCCCTTGTATTATGGCTGAATCCCAGTATGAGGAATATGTTCCTGAAGGCCACCCAAAGCATTCGGGACAGGCCCCGCTCCCACCACTAGGAGTCCCACAAATAGATCAAGCTACACAACTGTCATAAGTATGTAGAAGCCCTAGGTTCATCCCATGCAGACTTCCTAGCTGTGGGTCCAGAGTCTGTGAGCTCCTATGAACCCAGTTCCCTTGTAATGACCTTGACACCCCTGACTCACACAGCCTTCATTCCCTCTCTCCAACAGGATTCTCCAAGTTCAACCCAGTGCTTGACTGTGGATCTCTTCATCTGCTTCCATCTGCCACTGGATGAAGGCTCTCTGATGATCACTGGGGTAGTTACCAACTTGATTACAGGAGAAGGCCAGTTCAGGCTACTTATCTACTGTTGCAAGGAATCTTATCTGGAGTCATCCCTTTAGATTTGTGGAAGTTTCTCTTGTACCAGTTTTCTACCTGAACTCAAAATGCCCACCCCTAAATCCCTCATGTTCCTATCCCCGCTAGGCCCCCAATCTACTGGAGATTTCTTCTGTTTTCCCTTCCCAGGCAAATCCATGTGTCCTGCTCCCCCTTTGGGCCACCCTTGTTACTTAGCCTCTCTGGGACTGTGGATTGCAGCATAATTATTCTTTAATTTACAGATAATATCCATTTATGAATGAGTATCATGACATACCATGCTTGTCTTTCTGGGTCTGGGTTACCTCACTCAGGGTGTTTTTTTTTTTTTTCAAGTTCTATCCATTTGCCTTCAAATTTCCTAATGTCATTGCATTTAACAGCTAAGTAACACTCCATTGTGTAAATGTATCACATTTTCTTTATCCGGTCATTAGTTGACAAGCATCTAGGTTATTTCCAGGTTCTGGCTATTATGAATAATGCTACTATGAACATAATTGAGAGAGAAACTCAAAGCAACTCCACTCAAGGTTGTATACTCTCTGCATATCTATTCAATATAGTACTCAAAGTTCTAACCACAGCAATAAGACAACAAAAGGAGATCAAAAGGATACAAATTGGAAATGAAGAACTTGAAGTCTCATTATTTGCAAACAATATGGTAGTATACATAATCAACCCTAAAACTTCTACCAGGGAACTCCTAGAGCTGATAAACACCTTCAGTGAAATGGCTGGATATAGTAAGAACAATTCAGTAGTCCTCCTTTATACAAACAATAAATGAGCTTCAAAAGAAATCAGGGAAACAACACCATTTACAACAGTCACAAATTATATAAACTATCTTGGCGTAACTAACAAAACAAGTGAAAGATCTATATGACAAGAACTTCAAATTTTTGTCTGTTTGTCTGTTGTTGTTTTCAGAGCTGGGGACTAAACCCAGGGACTTGTGCTTTCTTGGCAAGAACACTACCACTGAGCTAAATCTCTAACCCCTGAACTTCAAGTTTTTGAAGAAAGAAATTGGAGAAGATATCAGAAGGTGGAAAGCTATCCCATGCTCATGAATTAGTAGGATTAACATAGTAAAGATAGCCATCTGACCAAAAGCAATCTACAGATTCAATGCAATCTCCATCAAAATCCCCACTCAATTCTTTATGGAACTTAGAAGAAAAATACTCAACTTTATATGGGAAAACAAAAATTCAGGATAGCTAAAGCAATTTTGTATGATAAAAGAACTTCCAGAGGTATCATCATCCCTTATTTCAAGCTCTATTAAAAGTTATAGTAATAAAAACAGCATGGTCTTGGCATAAAAACAGACAGATGGATAAATGGAATATAATTGAAGACCCCAACATAAATTCATAAACCTATGGACACCAGAATTTTGACAAAGAAGACAAAAATATACAATGAAAAAAAAACAAAGCATCTTCAACAAATGAAGAATGCAAATAGATTCATATCTATTGTCATGCACAAAACTCAAGCCTAAGTGTATCAAAGTCCTCAACATAAATCCAATTACACTAAGCCTGATTGAAGAGAAAGTGGGAAAGAGCCTTGAACACACTGGCACTGGAGACAACTTCCTGAATTAAGCATGAGTAGGACAGACACTGAGACCAACAATCACTAAATGGGGCCTTATGAAACTGAAAAGCTTCTGTGAGGTAAAGGACACTGTCAATAGGACAAAACAGCAGCCTACAGAATGTGGAAAGATCTTCACCAACCCCACATCTGACAGAGGACTGATCTACAAAATATATAAAGATCTCAAGAAATTAGACATAATAAAACCAAATAATCCATTTCAAAAATGGGGCACAGATCTACACAGAATTCTCAATAGAAGAACCTTAGTCGAGAGACACTTAAAAAATTGTTCAACATCCTTAGCCATCAGGAAAATGCAAATCAAAACAACTCTGAAATTCTATTTTACACCAGTCAGAACTGCTAAAACCAAAAACACTAATGAAAGCTTATTCTGGAGAGGATGTGGAGCAAGGGGAATACTCCTCCACTGCTGGTGGGAGTACAAACTTGTACAACAACATTTGGAAATCAAAATGGAGTTTTCTCAGAAAACTGGGAATCAGTCTTTCGCTAGACCCAGCAACTATTCTTGGGCATATACCCAAAGGATGCTCAATCACTCCACAAGGACACTTGTCCTTCATAATTTTTAATACTTAACATGTAATAAAATGTATTAATCTTTTCTTTATGGTTTACATATATTTTCTGATTTACCACATATTTCCTAGTTGGCACAAGAAGGCTGAGGCAGGAGGGTTATGAGATCATTTCTAAGGAGAAAGAAGAAAAAAGAGCGAAAGGAAGGAAGAAAAAAGAGAAAAAAAGAAAAATAGATGGTCCAATATGAGTAAATATAACTACAACCATCTAAGCCATGACAAAGATTAGTAAAACAACATACACACAGAAGAAAAAACTGTATTTTAAACAGATAGTATTGAGAAAACTGGATGTCAGCATGTATTATAATTAAATTAGTCCAATATCTATCATCCCACATAAGTAAATTCTAAATGCACTGAAGACCTCTATATAAAACTTGAAATGTTCTAACTACTAGAAGAAAACATGGCCAGCACCCAATTGGGTATAGGTATAAGAAAAGATGTTCTGAACAGGACTCCATTTATTCAGGAATTAAAGCTAACCACTGATAAATAGGACCTCATAAAACTTAAAAGCTTCTATATATCAAAGGAAACAATAACTTAGGTAAGGAGAAAGCTCACAGAGTGTGACAGAACAATTTGCTAATCATAAATAATATCTATAATGCTGCTAGTTCTATGGTCTGTTGTCCTTAAGTCTTATGAGAGCATAGTGTATAGAGCGTGACAACACATTCAATGAGCTATCACTCCTGTAGTTTTGTAGGATTATTAATATACAAATATTATGAATATCCTTGGCAATTTAGAAAAGTTAAATAGTTGCCAAAAGCCATCATGCTGGTGAATATTTGTCAACCTGACACAAATCTAGATCAGTGGTTTTTAACCTGTGGGTCACAACCCATTTAGGGGTTGACAGACCCAAAAACACAGATATTGATATTATGATTCATAACAGTAGCAAACTTAGAGTTGTGAAGTAACAACGAAAATAATTTTATGTTTGGGGGTCACCACCACATGAGGAACTGTATTAAAGGGGCTCAGTGTTAGGAAGGTTGAAAACCACTCTTCTAGAGTCATATGAGAAAAGGGAATCTCAATATAAGCATCACCCCAATCAGCTTGGGCTGTTGCAATGTCTGTGAAGGATTGCCCTGATTGATGATTAATGTAGGCAGGCCCTGTCCACTGTAGGTGGTACCATCCATAGGCAGGTGGGTCTTTACTAAAAGAGGCAGAGAACAAGCCAGTAAACATTTTTCCTCCATGACCTATGCTTTAGTTCCTGCTTCAAGGTTTCTTTTATGAGTTTTTCCCCTGAATGTTAGATTTAAACCTGTACGTATAAGTCAAATACAAATAAGTCACTTTCCTGAATTATGGTGTGGTTTTTGTTACTTTCCTACTGCTGTGATGAAACACCATGACCAAAAACAACTTAGGGAGGTAATATTTTATTTGCCTTACATATGTTGAATCACAGTTCATTGAGGGAGACCAAGGCAAGGATTTAAATCATGCACTAACCTAGATGCAGAAACTGAGGCACAGACTGTGGAGAAGTGCTGCTTACTGGCTTGGTCCTCATGACTTGCTAAGCATGCTTTCCTATAAAATACAGGACCACCTGCTCAAGTGTGGTACCACCCACAATGAACTGGGCCCTCCCCTATCAGTCACTAATAAAGGAAATGCCTTACATGGGTGCCTATATCCAGATCAACCGAGGCATTTTCTCAATTGTGTTTCCTTCCTCTCTGATGATTGTAGTTTGAATCAAATTGACACAATACTACCCAGCACATGGTGTTTATCATAGCAACAGGAAGCAAATAAGAGCAGCTGTCTAATTAGTACACCTGAGAAACAGTCAAGACTTGAACTTAGGTCGTCTCACTTCAGATTTTGTGTTCTTTTTACTATGAAGTACTTCACATTACCATGCAAAAACACTTAGACCTCACATCTCTATGTTCAGCCTAGACCTCAGGTGACCTCATTACATTCTAGATGCTTTACTGAAGAGAAATGACCAAATTTGACAAACCCCTCCCAACCGACTCCTTCCCTATGCTTCATTCTGCTCTGGTTAGGGGTGAGGCACTATTTTTTTTAATTATTCTCCCACACTTTGTCTGAACACTTAATCCTGGGGCAGCATGAATACGGGTGATTCCACCACCTTCCTTCTTATTTCTAGTCTCTTCTATTCCTATTGTATAAAAGTGAAAAGCAATTCTTGCACTCCATTACTTTTCCTTTGAGAGAACATACAGCTGTAAAAATACAACTAATTTATTATATTTCCAATCTGTCTGCTATCTAAATTATAAATGCTTTACATTAGCTTTAATTTATTAAAATATGCTGTGAGTGGTCTGGAGATGTTCAGGGGGACCAGTTAATATGCCCTGGCCTCAACACTCAGAGAAGGTTATGCCTCCTTGACTGAGCAGATGTTTAAGTCAATTAGGACTTATTTTAAAGTTCAAAAATAAACTTATTACAGCACAGGGACATTAACACTATGCTCAGATAAAGGGTAAAGTAAGAAAGTAAAGGGTGATTACACGAACAAACACTTTTTCATGGTCTATTAGCAATTCTGTACTTGAATTAGTAGTTATTCTTATTATCTTCTAAATGGGGCATTGTTTTAAAACAGTAGACTATAAAATTATATATTGTATTACAAGTAAAACAAAGTTATAAAAAGAGTTAAAGTGTGTTGTTCAAATCATAGATAGTCTTTTAATAAAAAACCCTGTACCAGATATTGGGGTGAAAGCTGAGAGATCAGAGAATCAGAGCAAGCCACAGCCACCACCTATTACCTCACCAACTCCATGAATCCTCAGACTGAAATCCTCCGAGTCCTCACTCAAATGGGTCTCAGCTGAACTGCTTTATTTCCTGTTTCCTCGTGCCTAATATATCTTTCTCTGGCCTGCTATCACTTCCTGAGATTAAAGGTGTATGTGTTTCCCAGTCCTGGGATTAAAGGTGTATGCCATCACTGTCTGGCCTCTATGTCTAATCTAGTGGCTGGCTCTGTCCTCTGATCCTCTGGCAAGCTTTATTGGGGTACACAATTTATCACTACAGAAGTGTTTTCAAATGGCACCTTGAGACTCACATCACAGACTCAGTGAATTCAGAAATAATATGAACAGAGTGGGAGTGTGTGAGGGAACTTCAGCACTTCTAAGTGCAGAGTGGGAAACATAAAAAAGACTGATATTCAAGTTGGACCCAAATAATAAATGACAACATAGAAATTGGAATAGAGAGGGATGTAGTTTTCATAATCTCTCTCAATAGGAGCAGAAGAACAATTAGGGTTTATTGGCTCAAGAATAACCAGTTGGACCCAAAGGTAAAATGCATTCTGAAGTACTCTATCCCTAAGAACACATCAGTTTGGGCAGGGAAATGTTTTACTAGCTGGGTACTGTAGTGACCCAGTAGTTTAGCTAGCTGATACGGTGGTGGAATTGAGAAAGCAGGTTTTTATGTCACAGAGATACTTGAGGACTCTTAGATTGTAATGGACACCAGTGTTCGAGCTGCACTCAGGATGTGATCACATTTCGGTGAAGGTTGACATTCAGACTGCTTCCAGTCTGAATTGACCAGAAAGAGTTAGTAATTAACAACACTGTGGTGATTAATTCAGATTGTCAGCTTGATGGGAATCAATTAATAAGCTCCTGGGGACACTTGTCAGGATTTCTCTTACTCAGAAAATTGGAAGCAGGAAGATCCACCTGAATGTAGAGAGCATCTTCTGGAGGTGCCTCAGATAAAAGGGGGCTAAGAAACATAAACTGTTATTTACTTCATTTGCTTGATATATATATATATATATATATATATATATATATATTTGCTTGATATATATATATATATATACATATGTAGATATATGTATATGTGTGTGTGTGTATCATACACACAAAAAAGTATCAGTATTTTTTCTTTAGAGAATCCAGACTAATACAAGGGCCTAATTTTTACTAAGTCATACAGAACCTAGATATAAACTAATAAGACTCCTCCTGTTTAATTCATATTTGAAGATGTACTTTCTTCAAATTCTATACCAACATTGTACTTATATAAATATTTTCTTGATTTTACTTCTTAATAAATTTCTGTATTTTTTTATTCAGTGAAAATAAGTGTTTGATGGAGGAAAATATTGTGTGAGTACTCTGAATCAGATATACTATTAGTTTATATCTAGGTTCTGTATGACTTAGTAACACTCACTGTTAGACTCATGGCTTCTTTTCATTTAATTATTTTTCTTGCAAACACACGCATATGAACACAATATATATATAGCACAATCTGCTGATTTATACATATAAATATTTAAGCAGAGCTTGCTGATGAGCATAACCTCGGGGAAGACCAACTCTCCCTCTCAATAATTCTTAATTACCTGTCACTTTGACTTGTGGTTTGAAGATTCAGACATCCTGGAAGAGAAAGGACAGCAGAAAGACTAGCAAGCAGTTGGTCACAGTGAATTTTTAGTGAGAAGCCAGAGATGGATGAGAGTTGGGCCAGGCTACCCATCCCCATGCCTAACCTCAGGGAGTTATTTCCTCCATCTACCGCCATTTCAAGGCCTGACCCCACCTGAGGACCAAGTGATCCAACACATGGTGAAAATGTGACATTGAATCACAACACATGGTGAGAGAGTGAGGACATACAGACTCCAGCTGTTTTTCCTTTTCTAATAAAGCTACCAAGGCCATCATGAAGGTTCCACTTTTGTGATGTCAGCTCACTCTAACTGTATCCTGAATGCCTGATTTTCAAGGAGCATAAACTTGGAATTTCAGGATTATTTACAATACATATACTTTCATTGTTGTTTGTTTTTAATTAAACGGTGTCTTACATTATAGTCTAGGCCTGTCTTGACCTCATTATGTATCAATGTCCTGGCTATTGCTATGATAAGGAGCTTTTCTGTTGTGATAAAACAATGACTGAAAGGAACTTGGGGAAGATAGGGTTTATCACTCTCACCATACCCCATACTCTTAGTCTCCCAGAGCCATCAACCTTTCATCTTCTTCACAAACCTCTTCCCACATTCATTTTGTGTTTAATTGTGTGTGTGTGTGTGTGTGTGTGTGTGTGTGTATGCATGCATGTGAGGAGACAGAGAGAGTGAGAGAATGATCAGGGGGAGAGAGGGAGAGGGGGAGAGAGACAGAGAGAGACAGAGAGAGACAGAGAGACAGAGAGAGACACAGAGAGAGAATCCATGTCTGATACTGTCATGCTGGGGAGGTCATAATTTGTACCTTACTACTGTTTAGCTAAATTGACATAGCATCAAATTGCCTTCTAAATATCTATGCCTATACCTATAAACATTCCACTGTTGGCCTTAATCACAGTATTGTTAATAAGTTTATGATTTTGGGTTGGGCCATGCTCATAACTATTGTTGGCTGTTTGTGGTCTTTGAGCAACAGTTTGGGCATGACAGGTAAACATTATAAGGAGCCTAGGACTTCTTTTCTTGGTGGAGGAAGGAAATCAATTTGTCAACTTGAAATGCATTTGAAATTTATGACCTATCAATTTTAAATCACAAGAAAGAAATTCCCTATACTTTTTATTTTCTCACTTTAAAATTCAATATAGACCTGACTGTCAAAAAAAAGTCTTCTAGATTTTTGGGAAGGCAGAAATTAGTTACTGCCCATTCCACTGATTCTTTGCAATATATAAAATGAAAGATTCTTTAAAAAAAAATCCAGATTTTAAAATTCTGATTTCAGTGAAAAAAATGCCTTTATAAGCCTTCAAAGTGATGAATTTTCTATATTAGAAAACTACTTTATTTAATGTACTAAAAGTCTACAGAGCAAGATGCAGGAAAGGTGCAAAGCTACACAGAGAAACCCTGTCTCAAAAAAAAAACATAATAAAAATAAATGTCCTAAAAGTAACAATTGAGATGTATGAAAAATCATAAGGAAGAATACTATTAATTATCTACCTAAACTGCCTATAATATACATAAGTCACTAAATAAATATACATATATAGTTTAAATAAAATTTTCCTATATGGCCTGATAATGCTATACCCAAGAGCCATTCACCATCTAGTGAAAACCCCAATGGCAGTCATGAAAGTCCTCTTTTGAGTCAGGGCTGTGCAAGACTGTGCAAGACAAAAATCTTACAGGCTATTGCTCTTCTCATTAACTGCCCTCAGGAGGTGAACAATAAGTCTCTATTTCTATAGATACCATGTACTTCAGACTCAGGGTCCAGAGGTCCCTGAGATGGAATCAACTCAAAAACCTCTTCCCTGAGGATGAGGTTTCATGATACCAGAAGGTGCCAAGTAAACATTCAAAGGAGGGAAGTAACCAACAGTCCTACCCAGTTATGATATCTATGAACCACAACAATGACCACCATGATATTAGAACTGTAAGTGTGGTAGTCACTTGCATACCTTGGAGGTAGTCACCAGTTCTCTAATTGGACTTAAGACCTGATCAACGAGAGGGAGGCCATGTCTAGTATTGGAAACCAAGTCAACTACCCAGGGCTAATAAAGTCTTGGGTTTTGAAGAAGAACATATATTGCCAGTTTACTAATAGCATAATTCCTAATTACATTAAAAATTTCTGTCCTTATACCTACAAATAAGTATAATCTTTAACTACCATCAAGGAAATATCTCTTTGCTACTGATGGAAACCATTACTGAACATCACAACCAATTAAAATGTCATACCCAGGGAATAAATAAAATAGTCTACTCCAGGGAAGAGCATATAAATTGGTTTTCCAAAACTAATTGGCCAGGCCTGAGAAAATAAAAGTGCATGTAACATTATACAAACTGAGAAGGTTGTTTTTATGCATTTAGAGTTATATACACATGTATGTAGTATATGAGTTATAGAGTCTAGTTCCAACTGACACATCTACACCACAGCTCTTGCACCTAAGGCTCAGGGACCACAGCAGAAGAGGGGTGGAAAGACTGAAAGATTGTAAGAGCCAGAGAAGGAGGGACTTTGCTGTGAAACTGTGTCTCCTAGAGATGCCAGAATCTATACCCAAAAAGTCTCACCAACATGACTAACTGAACATGATCTGAGCAAGAATGACATCAATAGACACGGTAATGAAGATGGGAGAAAGCTCATGAGGATTCAACCCTACACAAAGAACTACAGGCAACTCAAGAATGATGAGAATGAGAAAAATAGTCTTCCAGAGGGAAGATCACACCAATTGGTTATCTAATATGGTGAGGACTGAAAACACACATACAAACCACCTTATACAGACTGAGTACGTTGCATTTGTGTATTTAGGGATATATATATATATATATATATATATATATATATATATATATATATATATATATATATATATTTAATGAAAAAGTGGTCACAAATTTGAAAGAGAGCAAGGCAGGGGTGCATAGGAGGTCTTGGAAGGGACAATGGGAAAGAAGAAATGGTGTGTTCATATTATGGTCTCAAAATATATTTTTAAAATGGGGTAGTAGCTGTAATTTCAACACCAAAGAATAAATGGGAATACATAAAGTCTGTCCATTCTCCTTGTCCCCAAATATTTTAACACAACCTTCATCATAAGTGTCTTTTTTCTATTGAAAAATTACTCTTTCAAATGACTTCATATAGAGAACATATTCTTTAAAATTCAACCCAAATTACCCTCGCATTATTTTTCATTTTATTTAATGCCTGCACATATGTCTGTGCACCAAGTTCATGCCTGGTTCTCATGGAGACTAGGAAGGAGTGTCAGATCTCCTAGGACAAGAGTTATAGATGGTTGTAGGGTAACAGAAAGGAGGGTTCTAGATATTAAACCTGGGTCCTTGGAAGAATAGACAGTACTAATTCATCAAGCCAGTCTTCTTGCCCTTGCTTTATTCTTACTGATTATAAAAAAAAAAGTGTGTCTGTGTGTGTGCCTATGTGTGTGTGTATCCACATGTGTACAGGTGCCACAGCTGAGTACAAGACCAGCCTGAACTACAATGTAAGACCCAGTTTTATAAGAGTAAACAAAAATTAAAACTATATGTACTGGAAAGAATCCCCAAATTCACAAGCTGATGGTTTTGAAGTTCAGGCAATTATGATAAGTGGAATTTGAAGAACAAATTTTGGGAGTTGGCTCTCCCCTTTCATGGCGGGTTCCTGTGATCAGGCATGGCTAAAAAGTGATTTTACCCACTGAGTCATCTCACCAGTCCTGTTTTATTGTTTTTTAAGAAGCATGCCATTAATATTATGGCTTTATATAGGCATGAGAAAACTAATGCTCATGGATGGATGGTGATAGAGTTGATACTAGGGTGTGGTGGGACCATCATGCAAATCTTCTGGCCAGGAGACTGAAAGAGCAGGTGACGTTGGTAAATGATGGATTAGTCCAGCTGCCATGTCCCTTGCTGAAATAATTCCCCTAATATTTTCCACACGACCCTCTGCTTTTTATGTGCCAATTAGGACCTTTAAGCTCTTTAAGGAAACCACAGAAATTAAAGCAGCTTCCGTTACTAACATTGCTGATATCCACCAATACCACACATGAATTATACAACAAAGGAAGATAATTACACCCAAGTGACTAATCAGATTTACAAAGAAACTCATATTGTTATCAAATATTAAAAATTCCCCACACATACCTATAATTCTTAGTAAAGAATTAGGCCAAGCCAGATTTACAGAAAAGTAAAACAGTCTTTCTCCTCCTTTCTCTTCATCTTTCTAGACAGGAATAATAAAAATAATGAAGCCAATTTGAATCTTATGAGACTGTAGGGCTTACATACATTTTCACCACATAATCTATTCTTCCTAGTAAGGTTTTTTTTTTTTGATGTTATAATACAAGTACATAATTTTTTTCTTTCTGCTTCCTCCTTCCAAACCCTCCCATATTTCCCTCCTTACTCCTTTTCAAACTCATAGCCTATTTCATTTTTCATTAACTGTTACAATTTTGTAGACAGATGTGATACTACATGAGAAAGAATCAAGATATTGGTATCTTATTTGAAAGATGAAAAAGTGTTGAGCATTAGAAAGGAAGCGCCGTTGGTTTCTGTGTTCATCACGGGTCTGGCTGAGCTTCCATTCCATAATTATGTCAGTTTTAGAGGCTGCAGAGCATCACTTCAGCTAAAACAAACCCTGCTTCAGATAGTGCTGTGCCCACCTGCTCCCCAAAGCCTTCAGAGGGGCACTTTTTCTTGCAGTCGCAGGCGGGAACCATCACATAGTACTTCCTTTCCTACACAGTTGCTCTGATTTCCAGCTGTCTTTTGAATCCAATTAAAAATTCCTGGACTGCAGTTTCCACCCTAGTGCCAATGGCTTTGTTTGTCATCCTTTTTGAGTGTACTGCTCATAAAAATCTTGGCGTCAGCCACACACATTCTTCGTTAGATCCCAAGAACTTCAAGGACAGGTCCAACTTGCTTCGTTTTTTCTTTCTGTTGCCCACTTCTCTGCTGCTCACCACAGCCTGGCTGGGATCTGGCTATGCCATGGATTTCTTGGGCATGACTTGTGAGATGTCCCTCCTTTGCCCCCTGGCCCCGCCCCAAGCCGAGTAACAAGCATTCTGTAGATCTAGCCAACTTTTCCTGTGACAGCACTAAAATGAAAAAAATCCATTTTTATTATTATGTTTTTTTTTTCTGGAGAGAAGGGTAAGGGAATAGTGAAGTCAGAAAAGAATCCAAGTGAAGAGAAAGAACCAAAGGCTCTGGGAAGCCCGAGGAAGGTTTGTTGAGGCGGTTTCTGGTACCCCTGCCTCTCCTACATTTACTCCCACCCTGGCTCTTTTCTTAGTATGTGATCTCGTCATAGTCCCACTTAGGATCAGTCTTTGGGAAAATTGCCATATCCCTGTAATTTTGTTTGTTTGTTTGTTTTTGTTTTTTGTTTGTTTCTGGACCCCTGTAAAGGCTTAGAGTAGGCTCTCTCCACTGTCCTTGCCAAGAAATCCGCAGGAAGTCTGGGAAATCCTCTCCTTGTAGAATTTTATCTTCCTCAGGGTGGAAAACACTTCCTTCACTGCATCACACTAATCTGAGTCCCACATTATTTTCCCTCCCTGAAAACATGGGTAACTTAAAAGTTCCATCCACACAATCAATTTCCTATTTTAATTTATGGGGCATTATCATTTTTTAATCTTAATGAAGAAATGGCGCATGGTAGTCTAATGTTATGTTAAAATAAATGAGGGTTTGGATTCAGATGGGAATTTATGTTATGTTAAAATAAATTAGGGTTGTGATTCAGGAGGGTAGGGCCTGAGAGGAGTTGGGAGAGGAAAAACTGTATCAGAATATATTGTATGAAAACAGTCTATTTTCAATAAAAAATAGATTTAAAAAAAGGAAAAGAAGACAGTTCAAAGAACAAAAGAACTTTGAAAGTAACTCCATTTCTGCAACTTTATAGACATCAAATGTGGGAAGGATAGGAAAGATTTGAAGCACCTGAAAAAAGTTGCTTTGGCTCTGTCCATATTTCTCCACCAAGACTCCTTATAATCTCAACCTGAATCAAGCAGTTCACACAGAATTGTTCCATTTTCCATGGCATATGGATAAGCATGGTGGGTTGAATGCCATCCCTATAAAACTTGCAGCCAGCACCATTTCAGCCTGAGTACCCTCACCCTTATCTGAATATTTTGAGAACCAACCTGGAATCACATATTGCATAAAATAATATCTCTAGGTATCATGTTAATATGGCACATAAATGAATTTTATATGGAGAGGAAATGAGGAAGACATTTATCCTCCACACACATGCATGTACACCCACACAAACATGTATATACTCCTCTACACACCACTCTGAGGGGAACACTGGGTCTTGTTGGCCAGATATTATAGCTGAATCAGGGATATCCAGGTTCATGGGGTGATCCTGTCTCAAACATGAGATGGAGAGAGAGATTAAAGAAGACATTATCAGCTTCTGACTTCACCACACACACACACACTCATGCACTCGTACGCACAATGCACACATGCACATTCACATAAAATAGAACTTGAGTACTATGATAAAAATAATTGTCTAATATTACTATGACCCAGATGAACTTCTCCTTCAGTTAATTTATTGCCATCTTTATAGCATATGCCATTTCAATATATCAAAACTTATTTAATTACCTCCTAATTCAAAATGTTTAACACATAATGGAGTTGATTACCAAATATGCTGTTTCTTGAAGTTCCCTCTATATACTCCCAGTTTTCCATTTGCCTTTCTTCTTTTCTCTCCTTCATTCTTCTTTTCTTTTATTCTTAACTTTCTCAGATTACCACTTCTCCCATCTGGTCACTCCAGCAGTTGACTGAGATATATGTCATGCCAGATCTCTGACAAGTACTTGATATCCCTAATAATTGTTTGTTCAGAATAATAGACCTGTGCTCACTTTATTCCACCATTATATCTTTAGAATGGGATGGTTATTTTGTTGTTTAAGGAAAGAAACAAAATAGTGTCATTAATTTTAGCAATCTTTTTGAGAAAATGAAGCATCAGACAATTTTGTGATTAGCAAAAGAAATATTTTCCATGAAGACTGGTTAAACTTGTTTGGGCCTGGGGAGGTTCTTGATGGATGGTTAACACTGTATTTCCAGTCTCTTGCTTTATTCTCTAAAATTATTCCAGTATGTAGTTCTCATTTTTTTTGGTTTTTTTTTAATTAATTTTTATTTTACAATATAATTTAATTCTACATATCAGTCACGGATTCCCTTGCTCTCCCCCCTCCCTCACCCCTCCCCTTCCCCCCAGGGCACCCCCCATTCCCATCTCCTCCAGGGCAAAGACTCTCCCGAGGATTGAGATCAACCTGATAGACTCAGTCCAGGCAGTTCCAGTCCCCTCCTCCCAGGCTGAGACAAGCATTCCTGCATAAGCCCCAGGTTTCAAACAGCCAACTCATGCACTGAGCATAGGACCTGGTACCACTGCCTAGATGCCTCCCAAACAGATCAAGCCAATCAACTGTCTCACCTATTCAGAGGGCCTGATCCAGTTGGGGGCCCCTCAGCCTTTGGTTCATAGTTCATGTGTTTCCATTCATTTGGCTATTTTTCCCTGTGCTTTATCCAACCTTGGTCTCAACAATTCTTGCTCATATAAACCCTCCTCTTTCTCGCCAATTGGACTCCCAGAGCTCCAGCCGGGGCCTAGCTGTGGATCTCTGCATCCACATTCCTCAGTCATTGGATGGGGTTTCTAGCATGACAGTTAGGGTGTTTGGCCATCCTATCACCAGAGTAGGTCAATTCCGGCTGTCTCTCGACCATTGCCAGTAGTCTATTGTGGGGGTATCTTTGTGGATTTCTGTGGGCCACTCTAGCACTTTGTTTCTTCCTTTTCTCATGTGGTCTTCATTTACCATGGTCTCCTATTTATGGTGATATTTTATTTGTACTGAAATGTGATTTTAATTTTATGTTAATAAATAAAGTTGCCCTGGGGTCAGAGCTATTAGAGACATAGCAAGAGCGTGGTGGTTAGACGAGCTAGGTAGATTTCTGTGTGTTCAGGGATACAGCCAGTATTGGAGACCTACGCCTTTAAGACCTGGAGGGCGGTACTTACAGGCAGTGATGAGGCAGTCATGTGGTTGGGTTTACAACCAATGAGAAGGCAGAACAGAAAGAATATTTAAACACGGACAAACAGGAAGTAGCTCTCTCTCGGGGAAGCTAGGAGCACTGCAGGAGGTAAGATTTTATCTCTGAGCTCTGACCTCTCGGCTTTCTTTCACATTGGCTCTGTATTTCTTATTTTAATAAGACGATTGGTTACATCTACACCTATTCCTTGTTCTCCCTCTCTGTTCTTGATCCAGCTGGGATCTTCTGCTCCCCCAAGTTCTCTTTCCCTCGACCCTTGCCCTTCATTACTCCAACTCACATCCAGGCTGTTCATGTAGATCTCATCCATTTCTCCATCATTGGGCGATCCCCGTGCCTTTCTTGGGGTCCTCTTTTCCAGGCAGCCTCCCTGGTGTTGTGAGTAGCAGTCCAGTCATCCTTGTTCCACATCTAGTATCCTCCTATGAGTGAGTACATACCATGTTTGTCTTTCTGAGTCTGGGTTTCCTCACTCAGGATGATTTTTTCTAGATCCATCCATTTGCCTGCAAACCTCATGATGTCATTGTTTTTCTTTGCTGAGTAGTATTCCATTGTGTATATGTAGCACATTCTATTTATCCATTCTTCAGTTGAAGGGTATCTAGGTTGTTTCCAGGTTCTGGCTATTACAAACAATGCTGATATGAACATAGGTTTTCATATCATATTTTTTTAAATCAGGGAATCCAACTGAACTCGAAGAGCCATATTCACATTTACAGTTTTAAAAATGAATACAGTAATATACTTTGTATTTCTGATATGTGATTTTTTGTAGAAAAAAGAAACTACATAGCAATGGTTTTATGTTTTATATAACTCGTTTATAATCTGAGAATATATGATTCAATCTCAGCATTGTGTTGCCTTCATAAAGCAAAGATTAGCGGTGAAGTCTTAACTGTCATCCTACTTTAAAAGGTGACTAGCTCAGTACATAATTGCAATTCTGCAATGGTCTCTATTCTCTTATCTTTTGTACCTAAGTTTCAAAATCCAGAACAACACTTGTTCTGTTCCCTGTGTGCAAGGACGTCTTTCTTTTCCTTTTTTTGTATTCTCATCTCATTTATAAAAGTTTCAAGTTTCAAAATATTCAATTGGATACATCATTATTTTTAAAAATTCCATGTAAAATCCCAGAGAAAGCATATTCCTTACTATTTTCATTTTGTGAAAGTCACTAGATAAAACCCACTTATTAGATGATTGGTTTATTTTGGAACATGTTTTGAGTGATAGCCCATCACTGCAGGGAAGGCAACATGGCAGGAGCATGTGGGAGCATAAAGAAATGAAAATCTGTTCTCCACCTACTTTCCATTTTCATTTAGTGCCAGAACCACAACCAATAAGATAGAGTCGCAAAATTCAGGTCTTGGTTTCTCATTTAAATCTCTTTGGAAATGCTTTCAAGGAGATGGCTAGAGGTGTATCTTCTAGATCATCCTAAATCCCAATAGCATGACCAGTAATGTTAACCGTCACATAGCCACCCCTGTCATATTAACATAATACTCAAGTTAAATCCTAACATGTTGTCCCTGGTTCCTAAAGTTTCACATTAATCTCATAATGCAAAACACATTTAGTTTATTTTCAAAGAGTCCTCAAAGCCATAAGAGTTTCAAAACTGTTCAGAATAGAAGTTCAGAATCCCTTCTTAGAATCAGACAATCTCTTCCCTGTGAAATCCTACTTTTAAAAAGCACAAGTTACATACTTCTAGTATATAATCTCACAATAGCAATTGTGATATCACAATTGGCAATAAATATTGCCAATCCAAAAGGGATGAATTGAATCATAGTAAAGAAAGAACAGTCAAAAAACCACTGAAATCCAATATGGTAAACATTAACTCCCATAATTCCATGTTAGGCACATGGATTCCCAGAGAAATCATCTGGATTCCTAAAGTACTGGGTAACCTAGAAATTCTATTTCTGCTATCTCAGCACACTTAAACTTTCTCTTGGATAATAAGTTCTACTCTGTACATGAAGCTTTTCTCGGTAGATGTCTCTCAGTCCTGGCAGCACTGACTCAGCTGAGGCTTCACCTTCACAGCTTCACACAATGTCCTCTAGGGGATTCTTTATAGGAAATCTGACTCTGACACATACTTCCTGACCTCACTGTCTTTCTAGTATCTTGTTGTAAGCCTCTGCGAATCCCTTGCTCTTTTATTTTCTACCATATGGAATGAGGCTTCGAAGTTTGGTCTTGAAATACAGTCTGGACCCTTTCTGCCAAACGATTACAAAGGTCTCTGTGTACACTGGTGGCTGATTCCAGGACAAAACTTTTCTAGGAAATTGTTTTCTGCAGAGAATCCCTTGAGCAGAATTTTCAGTTCAATTTCTGTCCATTCAAATAAATTTGCATTTTTATAAGTTAGAGACTTTCCTCGGTGTTGTTATCGGGGCACCCTTATTTTTTTCTACTGCAAAACGTGAAGTTTCTCATTAATTTTTCAAATCATTTTAACAATCACAGTTCCTTTCTCTCCCACTTCTTTCTCAGCAACTTTAAACCAGTGCATGTTCATTTCTCACTAAAACTGCACATTTTTCATATCTTCCTGCTCCACTTCTTGCTCTTTTTCATTGTAGATTTGTATGAAAACAGATTTGTAACAACGTCACAGACTGAACCAATTAGATCATGAAGTTTTATCCACTAAGGATACTAGCCCATTGGTTTTTATTTAGTCTAGAACACAAATAGAATGAAATCATAGTAGTTTCTGGAAGGTAACATGAATGGCCCTTTCCAGGTCTTGATAGAATCCTTATATCCTTTTGAAACCTCTGGAAACTGACTTTTAGCATTTGCATTTTTCTCACCATTATGAACTTCCAAATTCCTACCAGGAGAGTCCATTAAGCTCTGCTTATAGCATTGTAGAGCAGCTACAGCTTATGGCTCTAAACTTTCCTCCATTCCTCCAGTTAAATTAATTCAACAAGTTGACAAGCTGTAGCCAGGTTTACGGCAATTACAACCCCACTTCTGGTACAAATTTTCTCCACTTGCTATTTTTCCTCATTGCTATAAATGAAACTCGAGAAAGGACTTTTTTTTGACTCATGGCTTCAGGTAGTCTGTCTCAGTAATAGAAGCATTATATAGTTAGTGTTCATCCCATGAACAATGGAATAGCACTACCAACAACTCTACCTCAGTTTAATGTCCTCATAGAAATAACCGTATTTTTGCCACACGAGGCAAAAATTGCCACTTGTAGATTCTTTCAAGCTGACAATCAAAATTGACCATTGCGAGAAGTTAGAATGCTTCATATATAGACATAGATTAAGTCTGATGAGTTTAAAAACGTTTTCCAGTCACTTAAAATATTCTTTTTCTTTTACCAATACTGTGAATCTCTTTACTATCCATTAAAATGGTTTTAGTGGAGCAGGGCAACTAAAATAATTTTACAACAGTGATTTCATAAATGTTAGTGAAATTATGATGTATTATGAAGTGCATGTAACTCCAGCATCTTCGGCATGTGAACAGGCTAACACTCCCCATTGCCTGATTTTACAGTCTTCAATAGATGATTCTCTCCCAAAACACATCACTTCATTCAGCCATATTGGACCAGTACCTGCAATAATCAGATACATCTGCATTAGTAACTATGGCTAAGGGTTTATGATTGAATGGGGCAAAGCATTGGTTACTCTTTATATGCAAGTACTGTGAATCTAGATTTGGCTTTCCTGCCTCAGAAAACTTCATACTTTGCAACCCTGGAAACTACTAGACTGCAAAATAATAATAGTTACAAAAAAGTCCCTGCACAGTTCTGTGAAAGCCCAGATTAAAGGCTAATTGATTGTCTTCCTGAGGATGCATTGGCTTTGGTTGTTAATCTAAAAATAAGGAAGCATTGACAGCAGTGGATCTATGTAATGACATGCTGATTGAAGTGTTCTTAGATGTTGGAATTTTGGTGCATACCTGGAGATAAAAATACCGGCAGAAAATGGATGGCATGGCAGAAACCTCTTTTCTTCTGTAGCTTTTAGCTATTAGTGTATTTCACTGAGCATTGCCTAGTTTACCAAATAGCCTATCTATTTTAATGAAACTACCATATTGATTTAGTAAAGCATTTGTAAAATCATCTTATAAGGAAACCCTGGACTGAAAGTGGTGTTGATTTTAAGCACAAGCAAATAAAAAATTGGTGAGGCTAAAACACATTCACTTTCTCTGAGGTCATTCACAGGTTCATTATAATGAAGAAAAACTACTCACTAGTAGACTACCTAACAAATATTTAATTTAATAAATAAGCAGACTAAGGTGCCACTAAAGATAGAATTTTATCAAGAAGAAAACAATTGTTTTTGGAAAGGAAGCTGTGTTATGAAAGATAAATTTAAAAATAAGTGAATGGAAATATTTTTTGACATTCTTTTTTCAGTGTATCACTGTAAAAATTCTTATTTTTTATTCTTAAGATATTAGAAAACAGAACCTTTAGGAAACATAAACATGTGCTTACATCAGGTTTTGTTGGCCATATTAAATCCAAACTTCTAGATGAGGTTTTCAGAACAATAGGTAGATGGTGAATTATAAACATAATTGCATAGTAATATGTGCATACAGAAACAATCAGCTACTGATGATGTCATAATTCATAGTGTAGAAAACACGTGATCTAAAGCATAGATAAAGCTTTTTCATTATAAACAAAAATACTTATTTCATATGGCAAGGGAAGCATAGAAATGTTTAATATTTTAGAATAGTCTCTGGGTATCTAAAACACAATTAATGACTGAAACAAGACATATTTGGTAGGTTAAATTGGAATTTGGACTATATTATAAAAACTCTTGAATTATACATAGAGAGCCATCAAAATACATACATCATCAGATATATATTTTACAGTTGTATGTCAAAGTGGAAGTTTAATGGAAAAATTTTCAAGGGAGAAAGAAGCTTCATAAGATTCATTTATGGAAATTTTCCTTGAAGACTCAATTTTTATTTGTTTGTGGAATAGAACAGGAAGACCACTTTTCCATACATAACAAAGATTGGTACATTCCTTTAAGATTTAAGTAACATGTCTCTACTAGGAAGATCTAAACACAAGACACAATTTTGTTTTGCATTATCAAGGCAATTATAAATATGTGTTTTCATGTAATGGTTAATAAATTATCAGAATCCAAATATTTCTTTTGTTTTGATTTATTTGTTTTATTGGTTTTGTTTGTTTGTTTGTTTTAATTTGGTGTTTGGGGAATTGAATCCAGGATGTTGGGTATGCTAAGCTCAAGTGATCTGCTCCTACTGTACACCTCCAGCCCTCAATGTCCTATTACAAAAAAGCAAAGGATTTCTGGGATGCTCAAATATAAAAGTAATACTAATAAGCTTGAGAATTCAATCATCTGGAGAATGTCTACAACAACACTGTACTTTTGTGATTGAAATGTGAAGACATAAAAAAATGTAAGAAAATAAAATATCAAAGGTAGAAACCTTGCAAGGAATACTTTTTAGTTCTCAAATTGCTTATTGGGTATGGCATGACCTTTTCAGTATTTGTGAATATTTATTTGTGTGTGCATTTTCTTTCCACTACATAAAAAATCTTACAGAAAGTTCTGGAAAGCCCTAAAGGGATACTAAAAGAAACACAGACAAATAACAGCCATGTATGGTCACTCCCATGCTTACATGGAATAAAGACAAAGCAGAAGGAAATATACCAATTGTACTCATCACATGCAAATGTAAATAAACAGAGGTGAAACTGTGGAGAAACCATGGCCTTGCTATTCCTCTGGGAACAGAAGAAAGGAAAGGCTCATGGCCTCTGTCCTTGGGCTACTGTGATGGGTTTACTTTGAATTATTTTGTAGCTCTATTCATTTAGTTCAGACCTTAGCAGTACAGCTTTTCTCATCCACGAAAAGAGATGTGAGAGTGAGAAGAATCCCACTGGTGGCAGCTATTCCAGTAAGTAAGAAAATAAAACCACCTAGTCAATGTGCCGATAGGTGAGTACACAGGGTTATAGAGACTGTGACTAAACAGTTCATCTAGAATCCTGAGTGCTGGAATCCTGAGGGTGTGGTGATGAGAACACAAACACAGGCTTATATGACAGGACTCACTCATGGTTTGTTTGATTCAATGACTCTTTGAATTCTCCACCAATATTAAATAATTAAATTCCATTTTTGTTCTAATTTTCTACTGACAGAACAGAAACTGATGTAGAAGTAGGAACTTTGCCCAAAGCCACACAGAATCCCTATGTTATGTCTGCCCAGAGCCGATCAATATTCACTGCATTCCTCTGCATTTCTTAGATTTAACCATACCATGAATCTGTTTTGAGTGCAAAGAATTCAAATCCCACACTCGCTTGGAATGACTTCCACCTGGGGGCTTATGTTCTAGGTGGATAAAACAATTGATGTTGCAAACGTGGTAGCAGAGTTTATATTTGCATCCATAACTTTTGCCTATTATTCTAGACCTCACAGTGAGGACAGACACAGGTGATAAAATTTAAGGCCCCATCAATGATTATCTCTTTTGCTGAGCAGAAAGGACTCAGTAACTGTGGGAACATTTGGAGTGCTTGAAGATGATATCCTAGGTATTTCTGCTCTGATTCTGTTTATTCTCTAACTTTTAAAATAAAGGCAATACTTCCATTTCAAAGACTCAGAGGATACAAAGCTATCTCAAAATAGGAGAGAGTAAAGCTAAGTAAAACCATGAAGACACCAAACCCAGTACTATTTACTCATCACACAGAAGCTAACTAGAGGTGAGGAAATAATTTATAAATATTTGTTTTATTTTTGTATTAATATATTCAGAATCTATTGAGCCTAAGGGAAAATTTTATTTAATACACATTTTCCAGCTTATTCTAAATGGTTTTCTGCCTTTAAAAATTAAAGCATAGGTAGCATAAAATTCATAAAAATTTTATCTTTATGCAAAACTAATAGATTTAAAAAGTAAATTTGCTTTTGTTTCTTTAGATAATAACAATTATTTAAGGAATTCTGCTTTTGTTGTAGTCACTGCTGGGTGTTTGTGTGTAATATATTCTTTGTACTCACTGGGAACATACGTAACTTGTGTAGAATTTAGTAGATATGCTTCCGACCAAATTACTACCCAGTTGACCTAGCTAGAGTTATTTATCATTTGTCTATCTATATATTTGTCTCCTATCTCTATCTATATATCATCTTTCTACCACACCTATCGACGTACGCATGGATATATTTATGATTGATTTCTCTTGAAATTTGTTAACTGTTAGAGAAAACAAATAACATGCTTTTGTGTTTCTAAAAGCAAGCAAGAATGAAAGCATTGTCTATAGTTTTTGGAGTTTTGTGATCCTGGTTTATATTGCTTGGTGGTTATATTTCCTCTTAACCTTGAAAAAGAACAATATCAGCACTTTTTGAGTGACAAGTATCTTTAATCTTCATATTAATCCAATTTTTAGAGAGAGGAGGATCATAAGATTTCACATATTAATTGATATATGGTGAAGTGATAAGATTTTCTGTCAGCTGCTGAGTAGATGGACTGGTTAACCAAAAGGTCCCTGTTTTCTTGAAGTATCTGCATGTGTTTTAATTATATCTAGTTGTAGATGTGTGATACGAATTCATATCACTTTTGTGACTTGTAGATTTGAAGTGTATCATGTAAAGATTTTTCTTTGAGAGAAAACAATGCTTTGTTTTGAAACTGAAACACCGTTGGTATCAAAACAGAATAGAACATGTTAGCCCTGCAGTTCAGAGTCTTGTTCTGTGGTTCTGAAAGTCTACATACTTCCCTTGATTTTTGTCCTTTATTGAATTGCATCAAAAAGCAGGGCTAACATGATTATAAGATTGCATTTGGTTTTGGTATTCTATGACATTAAGGTTGTAAATGAGCAAGTTTATTTAGGGGGAAAAATCTCACTGACAAAAAATTTAGAATGATTGTGTCTAGTAGAAAAAACTATGGGTGCTAGATGAAAACATTAACTTGCCAAAAAATCCTTGCCTGCTTGATGACTGAAAATTTGGGCTAGTTTTGTGATCTAAACTTGTAGTGGTATTTGCTCCACCCATGACCTTGGGTTATAAGGCCAAAGGAGGCGGTGCTTCCTGCCTTTGTATGTGATCTCTTATAAGGGAAGGGAGAAGAGTCACATGTCCCTTCTCCTTGCTTCTTCCTGCAAGGAGGATTTACTCCCAGTCAGATCAGAGGACAACTTCAGCTGTCTACTCCGTTCTGTATTCGTGAGTGTATTTCCTCAATTTATATCTTAATAAATTCTGTTACCCATTTAATAGACTTATGTGGATTGACCTTAATATATACTAGCCATACTTAAACTACAGAAAATGGTTTGGGGCATTGTATATATTTCTCAAAAGCACCTACCTGTAATCCTCAAAGGGGATTATACAGTAAGCTAAATGACAGCAAAGTACACTTGGTTCTCTCTTTGCTACTATAACTAATAAAATAGGCAGGGTAGACTCCATGATCTCTTCAATAATACCCACATTCAAATATTTACATTTCAAAACTTTTACAAAATATTTATGCTGGGGGTGGATAGGAAGCAGGTGTGTGCATATTTGGGTGCAGGTATGTGTACGTACATCTGAGTGCATGTGTGTGGAGGCCAGAGGTCAACTCAGGTATCATTCTTGATTACTCTTCATCTTATGTTTTGAGACAGAGTCTCTCAGTGAACCTGGAGCTCATAGGTTTAGCAAAACTGGATGGTCATTGATCTCTGGAGATCTGCTTGTCTCTATCACTCCCAGTACTATTGTTACAAATGCTTGTTGCCACTACTTGGGTTTTTATGTAGATGCTGGACTATGAACTCAGGTTCTCATGGTTACTGGGTAAGTGCTTTACCAAAAGTTCTATAGTGCCAGCCACTACATTTCCAAATCTTTAATGCTGAGGGACATTATGAGTGACATTGCCTTTATCTTTGGAATTATTTTTATAACCATTCACTGCAAGATAGGTCAAAGATGCAGAGATAAATTTGGTTTGCTTCCTCTCTTCTTTAGCGTTTTTTTAAATTTCACTAAATATGGAAAGTGGTAGCAATTAATATGAAAGCAAAGAATAGCTACGAGTTTGCAAGAGACAGCACCATGACGATAATTTTCTTTTGTTTCTGTTCTAAAGTTTAGAGGTTTGCACCGTTAATTTAGGAGAAGGAAAACAGCTGCTTTTTTTTCAACTCTTACTCTCCTGAGCAGGTTCCTGGAGATAGCATGGTTGTCTGATAAAGTCCATCCTTGTTTGCTACAGAGTGGACACTAGGATGAGGTTGGAGGGCCTGCATAGAGAAGAGGGGTCCTTCTCCCTCCTCCAATGACCAGCACCAGCTAACTCTGCACTGCCTGAAACTCACTGGCTTCATCTTCTCAGGAAAAGAAAGAACATTTCATTTCATGCACACAGCAAGGAAAGGACCTAGTTAAAGGAGCATGCTTTAAGCTTTATTCCAATAAATCATTTCGCTGGCTGCTGCAAAACTAATTGTTTTTAAAGCTAACAAGGATTATCTCTGGTAAGCCAGGTTTGCTATTTTGAAACCTAAAAGAAAAGAAAGGAAAAAGAAAAGTAGGTTGAGGGAACTGTGTCCAGAAAACTACATTCTCTCTGAAATGGGGGAATTATATCAAGTGGATGAGTTAAATTTTTTCCTTTTATTTAAATTTTGGCAGTTGTAGACAATATAAAATTAACTGGATTTTTCATATTTTCCCAAGCAAATAATAAATAATTAAAATTCACACGCATGTAGCATGAATCATGAAAAGTCTTATTAATAAAATCAAACCTGAGCCAGGTATTGGGGTGAATGCTGGAAGATCAGAGAATCAGCACAAGCCACAGCCACCTCACCTCACCATTTCCTCAGCTGATCCTGTTTCCTCAGACTGGAAGCCTCTGAGTCCTCATCCAGAATGAATCTCAGCTGAACTGCTGCTCAAAAGCCTAAAAGCTTAACCAGCCAAAAGCTTCTAGTTTCTGGTCTTCACACCTTATATACCTTTCCGCTTTCTGCCATCACTCTCTGGGATTAAAGGCTCATTTCTTGGGATAAAAGGCATCAGTAACCATGCCTGGCTATTTCTAATGTATCCCTGAACTCACAGAGATCCAGATGGATTTCTGCCTCTGGAATGCTAGGATTATAGGCATGTGTGCCACCATTTTCTAGCTTCTGTATCTACTGGATGTTCTGTTCTCTGGCCCCAGATAAATTTATTAGGATACACAGTATTTTGGGGAATACAATACCACCACACATGTATGTTTGTCTTTTGCTCCCTGCCATTCATTCATTTCTCTAGGTTTGCTTTTCTGTCTCTATTCTGCAATCAGAACTGACTTTCCCCATCTCCTGGGTAGAACTGTAATGACATGGGGAGAGGTATTAGAACAAAGTTCTAAAAATCTTACAAAAACAGTTCTTTGCTGGGTCTAAGCCCAAAGTAGCTTACTAGGCAAGTCTGTCTCATATAATATTCCATGATGTAGACCACAGCACTTAAATTTCAAAATGTTTTCATTTTTCATTCAGAACAACCCCTCTTGGTTTGTTTATCTCTGTTTCCCATCTCATCTTGCTTCATTCTTTAAATTTTCCTAATCATATTTCAGTGGGTTAGTAGTGAGAACTGAAGGAAGGGTTGGACTGACATGGAGCAGTGTTGTCAGACCTCTTTTCACACACCCTCACAACGGAAAATTGCATTTACCTTTCTGACTCATGGAGTAGCTCTGACGTCACTGTGTGCTATCATTCTGCATCGTTCTATGTAATTCTGGCTCTACTTTCAAGCAGAGTGCCAAACGCACTTCTAACTATTGAGTGTGCACTGCTTGTGAGCACAGACCTTTGAGTACTAGGCAGGTCTTCTAGTGGGTGTTTTCCACATGCTTGTGCCCTTGAGATTATAAACAGATCTGTGACAATATTGTTCTCATTTTATTGAAATGATGAGGATAAAGGTACCAAAGCTGAGGTTTCAACATCCATCTTCTGCATTCTAAAGCTTCTTGTCTTTCTAATTGGCTTCACAAAGTGCTCAGAAGTGTATAAAGAAAAGTAATGTGCTTGTCCACTGTATGGATTTATGGAATAAGTTTTGAGGCACTGTTCAGAATTACCTTATAACATACATACACAGCCTTGTTAAGTGAGGCCTATTAGAAAAGAACTCTGTTAAGTCAGAAAGAGAACCTTTAAGAGATTTGTCATTAATTAGCTACATAAATAATTTCACTTGATGCTAAATTCTGTCATTCCACTCTTTGCTAGAAGAGAAAGCATTTTCAGGCATGTGCTCAGATGTGTATTTCCTTGGAATGAGTACAAGCTTAGAAGAACCATGCGACAATTGAACTTTATTGTCAACTTGACTGGATTTAGAATCTCCTAGATGGTGAGGTATGCCTCTCAATATGCCTAGGGATGACTTCTCTGGAATATTTGACTTGAGAGGCTAGTCCTCATAGTTAGGGCAACATTAGGATCATGCCCTTTCCCAATGCTGTTTCTGCCTAGATTGTAAGACTCAATTAAAAGACATTTGAAATCTATAGCAAGCCTACACGCTCAGATAAATAGGCCCAGAATCACATTGTATTTTGTCAAAGCTTATTAAATCTCCAAAATTACAATTTATCTACTTATGTCACATTGAATGTGATGTTCTTTCTGTACTAGATGTAAGGTTCACCTGAAGATATGAAACATGAATTAACTGTATGTGTCTTAATGAAACAAATTGAAATGAAGATTTGGCTTTTTTTTTTTCAATGAAGATCGAGCTTGAGAATAAAGGAGATCTACATGTTGTTATTCTAAACCAGAAGGAGGGTCAACCATTTGCCAGGTAAAGAGACATTGCGGCAGAAATTGCATATTCTCTTAATCCAGAGATATTGACTTCATAGGTGGCAAAGCCTTTGAAAATGTTCTACATATTTATTTAAAGTGAACAGATTTCCATTCTGTCTATTTTCTAAAGTCAGGCAGATTTCCCTACAACATATGGAAACTCACACTGTCAGTTCAGTTCTTATAACTCTTTTCTTATAAAAATTAACCTATTGATTGGAAGTATTTCACTCTGAAAAGCAAATTTAAGCACAGAAGAATGCTTAACATCTTCACATATCATTGTTTCTATTTTCATTTGTTTTATTTGTTTGAGAGAGGTCTTGGTAGGTAGCCTAGGCTGTCTTTGACTTTATATCTTCTTGCCTTAGCATTTCCAGTGCTCTGAGTAGAGGTGTGGAATCCCATACTAGATAAACTCACAACTTATGAAGTAGAACAGAAGTCCTGAAGGTGTGGTAGGGATGGGAAGTTTGTAACCACATCAATTCATTGTATTATGGTAAATGTAGATATTTTCCACTTCCTTTGCTTCTCCGATTCACCCTTTTTTAAATGGGGTAGTGACTTCTGTCTTTTTATTTTATTTTTATTTTATTTTTTTTTCTGGAGCTGGGGACTGAACCCAGGGCCTTGCGTTGTTTGCTAGGCAAGCGCTCTACCACTGAGCTAAAACCCCAACCCCCAATTCAGCTTTTATAGCACAAATTAAATAAAAATAGATAATCAGGAACTTAATTTGGGTACAGAAACTCTGCATACCAGGAATCTGTTTTCTTACTTTTGGTTTCTTCACCAGATTAAAGCGTGTGTTTGAAGACTTATAACCTGAGATCCCTGCTCAAATCCATCTCTTATTACCTATTATGAGAATTTATTTAAGGAAAAGATGTAATTGTGACACATTGTCAATTCTGTTAAATGTGCTCAGCATAACATCAGGCTCAAAGTTATCACTAAATGGTAGTATCATATCTCCAAGTCATACCTCTTATGGGAATATTAAGCATCTAATCTTATCCTAGTATTGTTATATGATAATTTCCTATATGTCCAATTTTAGAAATATAAATGAGAGGAAATATTATTTTATCTTTATAATTTTACATAAATTTCTTCTCTATTTCTTTTTTTCTGATTGACCACATGCACCAGGAATAATAAAGCTGTTAATCAGATCGGTGAACACCCTAACTGTCTTCATAAAGTCTTTCTCCAGTAACTGATGGAAGCAGATGCAGAGATCCACAGCCAAACACCAGGCAGAGCTCCAGGAGTCCAGTTGGAGAGAGAAGAGGGATTCTGTGAGTAAGGGCATCAAGATCATGATGGAGAAACCTACAGAGACAGCCAAACCAAACTAGTGGGAACTCATGACATTTAGATCAACAGCTGTGGAGCCTGCATGGAACTGGACTAGGACCTCTGTGTAGAGAGACAGTGTGTATGTAGCTTGATCTGCTTAACGGGCCCCCTGGCAGTAGGATCAGAATCCATCCCTGGCCCATTAGCAGGCTGTTTGGAGCCCACTAACTATGATGAGACACCTTGCTCAGCCTTGAGGCAGGAGGAGGGGCTTGGACCTGCCTCTACTAAATATACCTCCCCATGGGAGGCTTTATCTTCATCTTTGATTAGTATGTAAAATGAATAAAAAAGTTCTTTTTTTTTTTTTTTTGGTTTTTGGAGACAGGGTTTCTTTGTGTAGCTTTGTACTTTTCCTGGAACTCAATCTGTAGCCTGGGCTGGCCTCGAACTCACAGAGATCTGCCTGGCTCTGCCTCCCGAGTGCTGGGATTAAAGATGTGTGCCACCACCACCTGGCTCTAAAAACATTTTTTTTTATTTAAAAAAAAAAGAAAAGCCAACAACAACAAAAAATCATAACTGCAGAGAAACTGATTTGAAGACTGGAATAATTAGAAAACAGATGAAAATGCAAGTGTGTACATGTTTCCCTAATCTCTTTGTTATCCAGAATCAAAACATTTGTAGATGTTTAATTACACTTAAGACCTATTATAAGATGCTAATTTAGAAAGACCAATTTACAGTGAAAATTTCAAGGGCATATATTTAAGCATATTTTCCAGTGTAAATTCTCTTCCAAGTTATTTTATGCAGTCCCAGAACTGGTTGCTGCATCTCAGTGAGATACATTAAGGTATTTGTGGCCTAAGAAGTTTTCCAACCTAAATGAGGGGAATAAAAACCTTACTCCTGTGGGACTCAAACAGAGTCTGGGACCCTCCTCTAAATCCACCAAGGACAGACTGTAAGTCTATACAAATGTTGAACAGATGTCTCCAGAATCAGTTGTGCAAACTCAGCCACTGATGATGTACTATGTTCGGGCCATGACTCCCTCATCCTTATCCCTCTTGATCTTCCTGGCCAATGACAGTACTTGGTTTGCCAAATAACCAACCAAGGCCAAATGCAATTTAAATATTACCTTGTCAGGAAGATTTTATTCACACACACACACACACACACACACACACACACACACACACACACACACTTTTTTTTAAAGCATCTACTTTCCTTGAATTCTTTTTTTTTTTTTTATCCACATGCTTCTGTTCCTGCTTGGTTTCCAAATGGTTAAAAACTGCCTACTTTCAAGAATTTGGGCACTGCGTGGGGGAAGTTGGAGGAGGAATGGAGTAGAGAGAGTGATGTACATCCAGTCCTCATGTTTGAAATTCTCAAAAAAAAAAAATGATTTTTAAAAGCCTACCTCAAGTTTTAAAGGAACAAACAGAATTTAGATTACCTTGTCCAAAGTGAGCTCTCTTGTGCACGGCTTGAACACCTTGGTATCCTAGACTCCTGCAGACTACTTGTCCAGCACGGATATCCCAACGATCATCACAGACTGTGCCCCACCGGCCCTCATGGAAGACCTCCACTCTGCCTTCATGAGGTCCACTGCCATCAACCAGTCGAACTCTCGTAAGGGTAGCTGTAAAACAGGTAGCAAAGACTGACTATGCACACATTGCTCCACTAAGTCTTTATTTTTCTGAGATGGTTGGGGTTGAACCCTGTTACCTTAATTTCTTTTTAAGAAAGTATTTTCATTCATTTCTTCAGTAAGTGAAACTACTGGAATAAATATTAAACTTTTTACGCCACCTATTGGCAGAAGAGTTTAATTGCAAGCATTGCTTCACTGTAAAGCTGAACTGAAGTTACCTTTAGATATGTTAGAACCCTTCAAAAATTGTTCCAATGACTTCGATGCTTGAGACGTACCAGTTTATTGCAGTTTTATAAATGTTCACGTTATTTGGAAAATGTGTCACAGAGTTTGTCATTATTTTCCTAATTCACTAATGTGTAATCCAATGATTCTCGACAACTTAGAGGATCAAGAGCAGATTGTCTTACACCATAAACAAGAAAGTAGATTGTCAAACTGTGCATCTTATTCAGAGAAAAAGCAAGAAGTTAAATTGATAACTATCAAGGACATCCCTTACTGTATGACTCATAGATTTTTTTTCCTCCAAATGTTTACAATTTCTCATCGCTCTGGGGTGCAGGTGCCACTTTCTTCAGTGGCGAAGGCTCTGATAAGTTGCCTGTGTACCAGTAAATAATATTCCACATGTGTCCAGGCAAGCAATGCTAAATATACCCAGAGAACTGTATAGACACAAAAATAGACAGGAAAGTAGGAAAGGGTTTGATTGGGCGAGTGGTTGGTGAAAGGAGGTAATTGGGGGTGTGAAACATGACCACAATTCATTATGTGTATAAACTATCAAGGAATAAAACAGTTAAAAAACTTATGCTAAACAATATCATCATCTCTCATGTTCATAATACCCAGTTAGTAGGTCTATTTCAATGTATAATTTAATAATTAATCTATAACATATATACCTTTGAGATATATATAAGATATAAAGTAATATTTAAAGGCATTTTTTCAATTGAAGGTCTGAGTAATACTAAATTATAAAACAAGCCAGAGAGTGCTGGAGGTATTGCTCAATGGTTAGAGCACTTGCTCCTCTTCCAGAAGACCAGTGAGTGACCCATAACCCATTTGTAACATCTACACATCTATCCCTGCATTTCTAGGGAATTTGATGCCTCCTTTCTAGCCTCTCTAGGAACAAGGCACCCACGTGTTGCACAGACATACATGCATACAAGACTCATAAAATAAAAGTAACAAATAGTTCTCTAGTGTCCAAATAGGATGTATGGTTTTAGTTTTTAGAGTTCATTTTATTTAAGAAATATTCAGTGGTATTGTCTCCTAATTCAACCAAACTTTGTTGAAACAGTAATTCAACAACTCAATGAAACTTTCCTATAACCTGACTCACCTCGTGAGCCACACAGAAGCATAAACAGACATTATTATAACTATGTTCTAGCTTCTACAGAATTAATGGAATCATGCCAAAGCACAAATCTATTTCTCACTCAGGCAAAGGCTGAACATTTTTGAAATATAAATAACCTGTTATGATAGGATCTAAACTCTCAACTACTGAGAAAAATCCATGAGTGACCTAATCACTTATAGCAAGTGCCTAAGAAAATAAGATAATATTCTAAGAATGATGTATAAAGTTTTCCATCTTAATAGAATCCCATTGTGCTCAGTAGTGTTATGCTTGTGTGTTCATTTTTACAAAGTTGAGTGTATCCAGACATAATATAGAGTATATACTTAATGTGCAATCTAGGGACAAACTGACATATTCAAACGTTTGATTATGTAAGATTTGTTGTCTGCACACTTGCGTATGTAAGCATTCTCAGTGTCTTCCTCCTTAACAGATGGCATTGTTGAACCTTGCTGACCCTGAAGCAGTGGTTCTTAATTCTTGGTATGCAGCAAAATTTCAAATTTCTGGCCCCATATTTATAGGGCCTGAGTGGAACCTTACAATTCCCATGTGCAACAAGTCCCCAGGTGGTGCTGATGTTGCTGGCCCAGCAACCACATTATGAGATATGTGAACTAGAAGATGACTTTGCATACCTAAGAAAGGGGGCATGTTATATCGGAAACAACCCTTAGTGAGCCATCTATTTTACCCACTCCAAGGTCCAGGTGACATCCCAGAAGATCAGGTGCCAGGGATGTAAGAGGTGGAGGATAGGAATGAGTGTTATAAAATGCTGTCTGCTGGATATGGTCTGGCCAAGGCAATTATGAACACAGAATCTGTGACTATCTGCACTAGACTGGTGTAAATGCACACATGCACACACACACATACAAGCACACAGACATATGCACACAGACATGCACATACAGGCGCGCGCGCGCGCGCATGCGCACACACACACACACACACACACACACACACACACACACACACGTCCACACTGGCACACAGACACACAAATGGAAATAGAAAGGTCTACTTGGGAAGCATAAGGAAGTGACCAGAAATGGAAAGGACAGAGGAGAAGGTAATAGAGGTAGAAAGACTATGATATCAATTTATTGTATGCAAGTAAGGGATTGTCAAAGATTTAAAAACTAATTTTAAAAGAAAAAAAAAGCCCTCAATAGTTATATAATTCATCAATTACAAGGAGGGTGACTGCAATATGCCAATGCGTGCCTGTCATCTGATTTTTTTTCCAGTTATATCCTATCTCTTGGCAAATGAGTTCTCTGCGAATCCTTGGCCATCTCAGAGTTAGGGGAGGGGCTCAATGGAGAACTGGTCTCTCCTCTGAGTCAGCTGCTTGTGAGACTGAAGTAGGAGGATTCAAAAACTCAAGGTCGGCCTTTGCTACAAGAGTGAGTTCAAGGCCAGGCTGGGCAGCTTAGTGAGCTCCTATCTTGAAATGAAAAGCACAAAACAAGGCTAAGGATGTCACTCAGTGGGAGGGTACTTTTCTCCCATATAGGAATGCCTGAGTGTAAGGCCTAGTCCCACCCAGTAGGGGCTGTTTTCATAACAGACAGAAGCTCATAAGCCCCAGCCAGGGCATTTTATACCCCCTCAACTGTAATATTTGTCTGAAAGGCTGAAGATCATAATTTCTTCTGAATTTAGATAGCTTATAGATATATGAATGTATGATATATGAAAAATAATAACATGGATATCCTTCTAACACCCTAACACATTTAGCGAGACAGATTCCTTCTACGGGGAATTTTTGTCATATATATTACATTTTCTTTCTGTATATTTTATACATATTCTGGCTAGATTTCTTTAATTCTCCTTTAAAGTTCCATTAATACAGACTTTTCCCAGAGTCAGGTGAGATAAACCCAGGTCAGGACTATCACCTACTGAATGATTTATTATATTAATAATATCTTTATAATTGGCCAAAATGCTATACACACAAGAAATAGGAATCAAATTAACTTAAACCAAAATAAACTTAAAGAGTTAAAGATAAAGACTGAATTGAAAATGAGAGGTTACAATGTAATTTATGGTGTATAACACACAAAAAAAATACAATCTATTGTTTATGTGTACAAGTATATAATAAATGCATAAAATCACAAGAGAAAGTAAAAACATATCCTATGATGAAGGTTTACCCTAAGCAGCCTGGACAGTGGTTACAGTGAGGCCTTTGCAGCACTCAGATCAAATCTGTAGTCAATATGGTAAATATTGACATCTTACAAGTCCAGGTGGTGAAGCATCTGTGGCTACTTAGCAATAATTTTCTGTAAATAGTCTTTCTTTATATTTGAAATATATTTCACTTAAAGAAGAAAGCAACACATTCACAGAAATGCCGGTAAAGCTACCACAGCAGAGCCCTAAATAAATAATGAAAGTTCTTCATACACAAGTCTTTCTTTTAAGTTACAAATGACCAATTAGCAATTACAGATACAGACAGTTCTCAACCTACAGTGGTTTGACGTGATGGTCTTTAACCATACAATGCTACAAAAGCAAAACATAGTCAATAGAGACTGAACTGGGATGCTTGACCATTGAGTTTGTTTTCCTCTCTCGTGGCAGTGACATGCAATCTTGTACCCTCTAGAAATGCAGAAGGGCAGAAGCAGGAGATTGCACCCAGCTGGCCTTGAGTTCAGAGGAAAGGAGGTGCTAAGGCTACCGTGTGCTGTGTTGCCACACGTGGGGGATTCGGAGTTTAGGTATATTCATTGCTCTATCGATTTATGATATTTTCAGTTTATGATGAGTATACCCAGAGAAACATCTGTATTGTTATAATCCTTCCTCATGCTTATAATCACTTTCTCTCTCCCCGGGCCTCCCTCTTTCCCTCTCTCTCTTCATCCCTTCCTCCCCCTCCTGCTCCTCCTTCTTCCTGGTCGTCCTCCTCCTGGTCCTCCTCCTCCTCTCTCTCTCCCCATCTCTCTTCTCTGTTGCCATTTTATTAAAGGGCTAAATTTATTATAATGATAATTGTCATATTTGAATCCTGAATGTTTAAATGTGTGTTTACCCAGTTGCACTTTCACCAGAAAGACTTCACAACATGGTAAACTTCTGAAAAATGCCCTGATACTTATACTTTATAGTTGTCAATTTCTTTAATGAGATTTTTTTTTTCATGAATGCATACCCCAGACGTTATAGTTATTGAACAATCATCAGACCAATTTTGGATCTTACTTCAGAAGTCAGAAGGGACAGGAGTAAGATCAGAATGTGCTGGAGAACTTTAAGAGTATTTGTTGTGATTTCAAATACCTACAGAGAGATTAGCTTATGGTGTCCAGTCTAGCAGGAAACTTCAAGACAATGTAATGGATGTTCAAGTTAAAGTTATATGAGTTCTGGTCTTATACTTCCCCATTATGTGTGGATAGCAATATCATTCTCTTAGATGCCTACGCCGAGCTGTTGCACGTTCTCAAATGAAGAAGGAGATGTGTGCTGATTATTGTAATGAAGGTTGGAGAGAAGGTAGAATCGAAAATGTCTTTCCAAGCATTGTCATAACAAATGACTGTGGCTGTGTAACTGAAAATAGAAAGTCTAGGAGGTTTAGGTTTAGGAGGTCATAAGATTGAAATGAAGGCACTGACAGATCCACCTCTTTTTCAAGGCTCTGTGGGATCTCTGCTTGCTTTTTCTCAGCTTCTGTTATCTCCTACCAATTCTTGGTGGTTTTGGTTGTAGCTAAAGCATTTCAGATCTTCTCTGTTTATACTCCTCTTTTCATATAATCACTGAATTAGAGCTCACCTTAATCCAGCATGAACTAATTTTGGTTTAAATATGTGTACAAATACTTTCTAATTCAGGTCACTTTCTGAGATTTCCAGTGGATATGATTGTGTTTTTGAAATACCATGGAGCACAGAGATGGCAGAAATTTGAATAAGAAAGCAAAACATTACTTTCAATATTTTCATCAAAGTATTATATATTAGAGGCGCTTTTAACCTTGAAACATGATGTTGGTGCTCAGTTCTGTTCCAATATTAAAAATCAACTTGTTCAGCATTTGAAGTCTGCAGAATCAGCTGCACACTAATAGTTTTGTTTTTGCTGGGAATGAATCAGTTCCCAAAATCAATCATGGGTCTTAACTACATGCTTTAACAAATATTACAATAAATATTGAGAGTGTATGTCTTAAAAATAACATAGTAAACTTAGATATTATTGTTAAGTACAATTTTGAATAACTTACCTCAATGTAGAAAGATTATAAAAGGCTATTATTTCTATATTTAAATTGTCAATACACAATATTTGAATCATTGAGGTTTTAAGATACTCTTGCCTAGAGAGTGGAAAATACTTAAGATGAAAACAGTATTGGGATTTTAAAACTGTAGTGAAATATATCTCTGTAGAAGTGTGAGAGCTCATTTATTAGGATATTTGTCATATGAGAACAATCTGGTATCATTTATAAGTGAGTCTTAATTTGTAAAGGTACTTAAGGGAGGGGTTTCAAAGTTCTGCACAGTAGAATTTATCTATTTTGGGGGCTGTTTAATTGTTTAACTATTTGCTTATCATTTGAGACCCCAGAGTTCTCAAATCATCAGGCCCCAAATTAAGATTTTAAACAAGGCTCATTTAGAATGATATCATCTTTAAAAGGTGTCATGTAGGGCACTGTGTATATTCATTTCTAAATTTGTACATTTCAGACAGATTTTGGTGAAATTCTCATGTTCCTCTTTATACAGAATAAATATGCCAAAATTTGTCTCTTGGGATTGGGTTTGCAAATATTACATGTAAAACACGTTATCTTGATGTGTGAAGCATAATATGGACAGTAGAATTAAAGTTAATCATAATTTATTTTGAGAATTATTCTGTAAAGTCATAGGTTATAAGGGGATTTAAAAATGTGATGTTTAGGGAAAAAAACTGCTCCAAATTTGGCCGACTAAAGTTTAATCTGCCTAGTTACTGGCTGTTCTGACAATTTATATGTGAGGAAAGTGACTTCCCACAATTACTGAATGTTTATAACTTGAATCAGATATAAAGACAACTGAAAGACAACATACACTCCAAAGGAATTGTGTGTTATGTTTTGTTTGTATTCACAAATGTTTATGTCTCCACAAGCTGTATTCTGACTGACTTAATGGAACTGGTAGAATTCAGTTGTGTATATGTGTGTGGTCCTTGTTAGATTGGTTTCTAACAGGTGTGGTGATATTTTATTTGTGCTAAAATGTGGTGATATTTATTTGGATGTTAATAAATAAAGTTTGCCTAGAGATCAGAGGAAATAGCAAGCCATTAACACAAAAGTCAGACAGTGATAGCACACACCCTTAATCCAACCACCTATCAGGCAGGATCTGTCTGTGTTCAAGACCATACTAGGGAACAGAGCCAAGTGTGATGACACTCATCTTTAATCCCAGTACCAACAATAGAGACCTGGAGGTTGGTACAGACAGGCAGTACAAGGAAGTGAGGTAGCTGTGCTAATAGCCAATGAGAGGGCAGAAGAGCAAGGCAATAAAAGTGAGGGTACACAGGAAGTAGTTCACTTTTGGGGAGCCGCAGAACTAGTGAGGTAAGGTTGGTTGCTTGCTTTCACTATTTCTCTGATCTCTAAGTCTTTCACCCCTATATTTGGCTCCATGTTTTTTATTTAATAAGACTATTTAGAAATTTGTCTACCAACAGGAGCAGCCATAATCCATGGACCACTGCCATACCTAGAAGTATTTAGAGACAGACTATTTGCAACCTCAAAAAGTCAACAGAGAACCCACTCTCCTTATCCAGAGTATAGTTATTTCCATTTGTTTGACCAGTGTTGTGTAGTCAAAGTAGAAACTCACTAAAAATATGAATGAATGTGGATTGGCTTGTTTTGTTTAGATGGGAATAAGAGCAGAAAAATACACCTAGTGAATGGTGGATCTTAAAAAATTGGGCTCTCAGTTAGATGGAAGTACCATACGGTTTAAGAATATTTTAAGTGTAGGTTCAGAGATAAGTGTCTTGAGAGAAGATGCTTCTCCAAGCTGGAAGCCAAAGAGACTAGCTTCTAGTCCCAACTGTGTTTGTTACACACTGGCCTTATAACCATGGACAAGCAGTTCTGATGTTTACATTTTCATTTATTATTACAACTATCTCCTATGGCACTGTGATGAGGCCTAACGTAAACCACAATGTATTGTAAGAATGTTTGAGGAAACGTTGGTTTAAGGTTCAATATAATGTTGTCTTTGAGTTGAAGACTTTGACCTGAATGTCAGCTAAGCCAGGTTTCAAAGTGCATAGACCAACAATACCTATAAACAGGTTTTACAGAGGTTTTGAGAGATTCTTGAATACTCATGGGGAAACCTCAGTGACAGACTATTTGTGAGGACCAAGTGAAGGCAAGGAAGCCTTTACATTGGCTACAGATTGAAGAATGCCAAGCACATTATTCCTAACATTGCTTCTTAAAAATTCTGATACCTGGCTTAATGCTTTAAAAAGGCGATGGCAGCAGCAACGCATTACATAAGCAAAGAGTTTTTAGCCACTCTGCCTTTCCAAATTCCCCAAACAGATTTTATGAAGCATCTGTCCCAGCTCATGGCACAAACCCCACGAACGGGCAAACTCTGTCAAGTCTGCCACATGCATGTCACAGAATCCCAAGAGATTATTCCCGTACATCCTACAGGCTACAAGTAACTTCTAGACCAATGGCTCCTAGGATGCAATGTGGTTACTTGATTATAACTCCTTCCCACTGTGAAAGAACGGGCCTGCTAAAATAGCTGTCCAATGAGCAATCAGCAAGATTGTTCCTAAATGTTACTGAACCACACAGTGAGGGTTGTTCAGCGTTCTGTGTCCTTGTACCCTTGAGATTCTGAAAAGGAAATCATGTCTTCCTAATTACTAGACATTTAGAGCATTGTGAGGGAATGAGTACACCCATCCCTAAACACAGTAGCCAAGAGTGAGCTCAGCTCCCAAGCAGAGATGAATTAGAGTATTTATTTTTTAAGGAAAAAGGTAGCAAGTGGTAAAAATAATATGGCTCAGCATGAAGCTATTCACAACAGAGGTGACAAATATGAAGTCTAAGAGACATGCAGAGAGACTGAGTCCACATGATTTAGCTTGAACTCCTGTATACACTTGATTTTAATGTCAAATTTGTCTCAAATTAGAATTGCCTGAGGAGGAGCCTACCTGAAGAAGTATCTTGATTGCTTTGATTGGCATGAGAAGACTCACATTGGATATGGGCAATATCTCTTGGTACCAGCACGGATAAAAAGGATGTGGCAGAAGGAAGTTCATCTTGCCATTTACTCTCTGTTTTCATCTTGCTTGCTGCAATTAATCTGCCCTGTTATTGCTGCTGTTTCTTTCACTGATAGCACAACCAATGTTTCCAAGCTTTTGTCCTTGACTAGGACCATGGAACTTTCCAGGCTTTCAGTGCCAGATTGAGACAACGGAGGCACCCAGCCTTGTAGAGTGGGCAACTACTGGCTGATCTGCTTATGTATCTGCCTTTTCCCCAGTGAGAGACAGCCATTGTGAGACTGTTCCAAAATCTGAGACACCCAACCCTAAGGTCAGAATGATTATCAGATTCTCAGATCACTGATGTAATTCTTTGAGATACTATGATTTTAAAGCCCACCTGTGTGTGTGTGTGTGTGTGTGTGTGTGTGTGTGTGTGTGTGTGTGTGTGGTGTGTGTGTAGTAAGGATATATATCTGCATCCCATTAATTTTCTTCCTTTAGAGAACCCTAATACACCCTGTATCCTTCCATTCATGAAGTAAAATCGCTCTTGTAGAATTCTTATGTGAACTAATTCATTAGTTTCTCTAATGAGAAAGTTTTATTACATTTTGTTACTTTTCACTTCAGCTATTCAGAGTTTTTTGGTTTTGTCTTTTTTTTTTTTTTGCTTCTTTGTTTTGTGTTTGTCTTTGTTTTTGTTTGTTTGTTTTTTCTAAACAGGGTCGCTTTATGTACCCCTGACTGTCCTGGAACTGTTTCTACAGACCAGGCTGGCCTGGAACTCACAGAGATTCTCCTGCTCCAGCCTCCTTCACTTCAGTTTTTTGTTTGTCTCATTGTTGTTGTTTTTAAACAAAGACTCTCACTATATTACCTAAGCTCACCTCAAATTGTCAATCCTCCTGCTTCAGGCTCCCGAATGCTGGAACTACATGTTTGTACCACCATTCTCTTCCCACTTGACTGCTCGAACAAACATATTGGTGGTGGTAATTATTTGAGGAAGAACATAAGTGATTGTCAAGGTTAGTCTGTTTGACGGGAACCTTTTAAAAATTGGTTATTG
Source organism: Peromyscus maniculatus bairdii (assembly GCF_049852395.1). Classification (NCBI taxonomy): domain Eukaryota; kingdom Metazoa; phylum Chordata; class Mammalia; order Rodentia; family Cricetidae; genus Peromyscus; species Peromyscus maniculatus. The sequence continues at coordinate 33,602,220 of NC_134868.1, read as the reverse complement.
TATATTCAAGTGACACTTTCTGGGTAATAATTTTTGTTTCATGAAATGGCATGATATTAAAGAACGTCACTGAAATGTAAAGTTTCAAAATTAGTAAAAACATAAATACAAGTGAAAATGTTCTTGTAAGTTTTAGCATCGACATGACTTAAAATTTTAAGGTATAATTTAGGCTTCCCCCAAAGATAAACTGGTATAAAGTGACCGAAAGACCCTCTTCCTAGCCTTGTAGAAAGGCAGACATGAGATGACGCATAGACACAGTGTCAGTACTAATTCACTCTTTCATTGTTGCAGAGGATGAGGGTCACGTTTGCATATCTTCTGTTGGGACTATAGTAAGTTCCTCCTAATTTCATGTAGTGAACTACTAACCACCAGTGTGACTGTGTTTAGAGCTCTGGCCTTTACAGAGGAATTAAGGCTTAAAGACTTGATTAATTCAGAGCCCTAGTTCAGTAGGGTTGGTGCTTTAGGAGTAGAAAAACCACAAGAGCCTCAGAGGCCATACTGCCTTTGAGGATGCAGTGAGATGAAGGCCATTGGCAAGCCAAGCAGAGAGAAGTCTCCCCAGAAATCCACCCTGTCCGTACTTCTGTTTTTGACTTCTAATCTCCAGAACCATGAATAAGACCAATCAGTTTATTCTGACAGTGCAAGAACAAGAACATGTTATACTTTCCCCATTTTCACTTATATTTTGTGTTTGAGTATTCATATATAAGAGAACAAATAAAAGGGAAACTTGAAAGAGCAAGATATTCTTTCATTTTTAGATAGGAAATAAGGGTGCCACATCAGCTAGGTTGTAATTTGAATGCCTCAAAAACTTCCTAAAAAGGATTGCTTTTTAGCTAGGCATAATGTGGTGGAGTACCTTTAATCCTAGCACGCAGGAAGCCAAGATGGGGGGGGGGGTTACAATATCGAGGCTAAACTAGGCTATCTAGTGAGTCTTATCACAAAAAGACATACATAAATGGATTTGTTTTTATTTAAGGGTTTGAGATGATGTTTAACATTGTCAGCTAGACAGAAACTGGAATCACATGGGAAACAAACCTTTGGAATGTCTGTAAGAGTTTTGGGATTGTGTTAAATGAGATAGCAAGACCAACCCTAACTGTGGGAGACACCTACACATGTTTTGGGGTTCCCAAAGTGAACAGAAAGGAGAAAAGTAAGCTCAGCACCAACATGTATCTCTTTGCTTCCTAGTGGTGGACAAGACCTGGCCAGCTTTCTTATGCTCCTAACTCCAGAATTTACCTGCCATGATGTCTTATCACACCCTTGAACTGTGAGCCAAAGCAAACCCTTCTTTGTATAAGGTGGTTTTGTCCAAGTCATGAGAAAATTAGGTAACAAATAATGCAACTCAGTGGCAGAGCATTTACTTTACCGTCCAAAGCCCCAGCCAGGTTTGCTGCCAGCTAAAATAATGTCTGGTTTTAAATTTTCAAAATATTCATTAAGAATCTACTAGGTTTCTTAGTAAATCTTAATAAAATTGATTCAAACAGTTGCTTTCTGTGATTGGAACTCCCCTGTTCTTTTGATGCACAATTTGTATTCCTATGGGTGGTAGTGTGGTTATCAGAAATGGAGCAAGGGCTCAGGGACCGTTGGGGAAGAGGAGATGTGAAGAGTGTAAGAGTTAGCAGTGGTCGATGGCTACCAGGAATCATTGTCTTCTGGATAGAGCAGGACAGCTGTGTGTAAGTCACAGTGGTTGTGATGGATTGCACAGGACTGGTTCATGCTCAAGCCAGACCAAGTCACAGTATGAGAGGAGGAACTAGGTGAGAAGTCCCACCCCGAGTGAAGGAGCAACTGGTAATTGATAGCTGCTGGAAGAGAGAAAGAGAGTCAATTTCTTCTGGTAAGTTGAACATGGTCCAGGGGTCACATCCAAGAATATATGGGTGACACTAACTGGTCTTTATATATTTTTAAAAGACATAAAATTGAGGTTGGTACAGAAGCAGGGATAGATCTGGGAAGAATCTGGAGGAGGGTAAAAATGATTCAAATACATTGCATGAAATTCTCAGAGAACTAAAACAATACTTTAAAAATTAAAATAAAAAATGTGGCTGTGAGAGGAGGGAGTTTCATTTAGATGCTAGTTTATAAGAGAACATTTAATGATTTTACTAGAGACTAATGACTCATGCTATAAACCATATGGAGTTTTATGAAAATATTGTGCATAGAAAACTGAATGTTTGTGTTCTGTTACACTTGTCAGCATCCCAAAGAAGTGAAAATTAAGACTTCCACAAAATATCATTAGGAAACACAGTCACTTTACTACACAATTCACATTAGCGGCCTTTAAATTGCTTTGTGAAACGCACGTATTTTACTCTGAAGTGTATTCATCAGGGTGTATTGCTGTGGGATGGTCTGTATGTCAAATTGCTCTGATTGGTCAATAAATAAAACACTGATTGGTCAGTGGCCAGGCAGGAAGTAGGTGGGACAAGGAGAGAGGAGAATTCTGGGAAGAGGAATGCTGAGGTAGAGAGACACTGCCAGCTGCCGCCATGACCAGCAGCATGTGAAGACACCGGTAAGCCACCAGCCACGTGGCAAGGTGTAGATTTATGGAAATGGATTAATTTAAGCTATAAGAACAGTTAGCAAGAAGCCTGCCATGGCCATACAGTTTGTATGCAATATAAGTCTCTGTGTTTACTTGGTTGGGTCTGAGCGGCTGTGGGACTGGCGGGTGACAGAGATTTGTCCTGACTGTGGGCAAGGCAGGAAAACTCTAGCTACAGTGTATGTATTTAGAGGAGGAATAAAGTGAGAGTAACTTCAGTACCTTAAGGAATGGTGAAGAATGTACAGCCCGAGCCCTCATCGGAGTGCTGCAGAGATGCCCTTGGACATGCAAGTCAAGGTGCAGTCAAGCTAGCTGTTGTTCTAGGGAATTGAACCTGAGATTTAGTTTCTAACAGTAGCACACTTCTAGACAAGACAGGTTGAGGAGACCAAGTGAAATTCTGCAAGCCTATTCTTATAAGGTATTTATTGCAAGCAAAATAGATGATCTTGTTTTCCTATAAAGCAGGATTTCCCACCAGAGTACAGAAGACAGTGGCTCCTAACTGGAGATGGGGTGTGGGGAGGAGATTCTTTGTTTCTCAGAGGTTATGGAAGGATGAATGACATCCTTCATCTCTTTTCTCTTTCTGAACCCCTGTACATACAGGATGAACTTCAAATTTGTTGATAAAAAGCTGGGATAGAATTATATTGACTTTTTCTTTTTAATTGTATCTGATGAAATTCAGGCTGGGAGAGTCATTGGTGAGATGGACTGATCAGGACAAGCTAACTACTTATCCATTGCTGATTTAAATCTATTTCTATTTACAAGACATGTAAGTAGTGTTATTAAGGACCACATGCATTGAGTTAGGGGAATGCTGTATTTTTTTTTAACAATTGGGAGAATCATAGGGAGCTATAGTTAAAATGCAATTGTTGTAAAAGTGGATAGTATTTGTCTAATTTACGAAAAGTCATTCCTGCTCTGGTATAATGTATCCCGTTTTGCTGGCTCAAAAGTAGTGCTACTGTGAAAAGTACACTCTGGAACTTGAAAAAAAAAGAGAAAGAAAACACAGTAAGTGCAAAGAGGCATCAAAGCAGCCAGTGATACTCGAAAATGTGAAAACTGAGTCAGTTACTGAAATAAAGGTAGACTATTAGCAGGTAGCTTTTCCCAAGGCGCATGTAAGTAACTCTCATTAGTGATAATGGAAGTCTTGAGAGCACTTCCAGGAAGACAATGTGTCTGAGTAATAGACTTGAGGGAGAAAATGCAGGCAACATGTGCAGTAGTAACGATGGTGGAAACATAAACAAAGATGACTCAATAGTACACTTTGGGATTTTGTCTCTATAGATTTTTATCTTCGGGGGGGGGGAGTGAATCTTCATATTATAAGGCTCATTCTGGAAAATAGAACTACTAATTACAAATATTCTCTCCCTCTTTTCTACCTCCAAATCCTCCATATTAAATATTCGTAATATTTACATGTGTAGAATGTTTGACTAGTGTGGAAGCGTTTCACAGAGGCATGAGGATTTGCAAACTGGCAGGCATGGGTTTGAATTTGTGCTGTTTTCCTTTATTAGCAGTTAACCTTGGATTCCAGTTCATTAAACAGTGATGCTAATAGCACTTACCCCAATGTCTCTCTGCATATTAGATATGAAAACGCATCACAAGTACCCGGTACACAGCAAGTATCCTCTGAATGGTCATTATTACAATTAGTTAGTGATGGGAAAAGAAGGCTTTAACTTTAATCAACTGAGTGTTTTGAGAAAGATCAGAAGTTTATTTATGATTAAGTTGAGTTCTCAGTATAAATCAAAGCAAATACATTTTTTTTTTCATATGATTGTACAGGTTTCAGACTAAGACATTAAAAATTCAAATCCTATCTCTCTTGATCATGAACAGAGCATGCTGACACACCACAGATAAGCATTAGGACTCTTTAAGATGATGCTTCACAGTTTTTGCTTATTTGACTTCCTTGCTTGACAAAAACACCCTTTCTAGTTAGTATGGTAAGTGAACATATTATTTGCCACTGTTCATTTTACATTATAAAAGTTGGGATGATTGATGCCTTTGAATGGGGCATTTAGAATCTATTTTTATCTAAAGGGAAACACAGAGTCTTCTTTATTAATGTGAGAAGTTCAGGTTAGTATTCCACACTTTACTATGCATGCTTAGCTTTGGAAAATAGATGACCTGAGATCTGAATTCCTACAATTTGCCTGCCAGTACATCTGGGACCAGGGCTGTTCTGTATGGTGCCAACATTGTCCACGGCAATGCCTTCTGGCACAAGAAAAGAGTCACACATACTCCACAGCACAGGCCAATTAAGCCACAGGCACAAATTCAATTTTCTCTAGATGTTTGCACAGAATAACTGGTCTGTTAATACTGCAGAAGATCAGGATCACTTGCTCATTCCTTTTCATTTTCCTTCAGGACCAGGTTTGATTATATCTTGGTGGCATGCAAGCACAGATGCAACCTACTACCCAGTGATAATACCAATGCATTGCCACCCTTTTCAGAACCTTCTCAACAAATGTCGTGGGCTCAGATAAGTGTTTTGAAGTCCAGATTTTTGTTTTATTAATATGACATTTTGTTCTGATCTCTGTCAACAGATACAGCCTCTGGTTTAGCTTCTTCTCTTACTTATCACTAATGCTCTTCTGCTTTGCTAAGACAAATTCACTGATTTGTGATCTGGGCACACTTGCACTGCTCTTCCATCTAACATAAAAAAATCTTGTCTTATTCTCTAACATCTCTCTTTTTGCTGGAGACATATATTTGGCTCCTGGCATTCCCATTTTTCTTTCTGCCCTAATATGATTAGAGATTTAACATGTCTGCATAAAAACAGGAAAGAACAGCTGTTATGTTCAATAAGACTGCTGTGAACCATTCCTATGACTTTATAGGTCTTGATGATTTTATAGAACATCTTCACACACATAATTTTGTCCCCACAACAACCCTGTGAGGTAGGAAGTGATATCATTTGGCAGAGCAGAAAATGGAAAAAGTGAGATATACACAGGCATACAATTAGAAGTCTGCTGCTATCTTAATGTTGTGGATCTTAGGGTTTAGTGTTAAAACATGAAAGAAAGGAAAATCCTGGGAAATACGCTCTGTTAGCTCATGGAGAGGCAACAACATGAAAACAACATGGGATCTTATATCTTTACTATTCCTGTATTTCATTTTCTTTCCTTCTCCTGTTTTGCATTTTCTCTTATTATGACTTATTCAAAATATTTCCACTTATATTTCAATATTTATTTCCCAGTATATGCACTTAAAACATAAAATGCAAGTAAATGTAAAGAGCTTTATAGAATAAAAACAAACATTGATTTTTCATGATCAAAACATTTTTGTTTGAAATGAATAGGCAATTACTGAAGTATTAGGTTTGTTTCTCATTCAAATATATTGAAGAAATTATTTAAATTCTGATTTAATATCTCTCTCTCATATATATGTATATATATATATACATATATATATACATATATATATATATAATTTGATTTGGAGAATAATAAGGCAGGAAAGTGAAACATGCAATAAAATAAAGTTATTTTTAATATACAAAGGCACTAAGATTAATCTCTCAATGTCTGTACAGCCCTATTATTTTCCTAGGATAGTTTTCTCTGGTTTGTTTATAACTGGTATATTTATATCTATAAGGTTAGAGAAAATATATATTTATTTTTATGTCTGGCTCTGAAACAATGAACTTAACGCTAACTGAATGAATAAGCGAATGGATGGATAGACTTTCTTCTATTCTATCCCTTTTTCTATTTGAGAATAATGTCTTGAGCTTAAAAAACCCATAGTTAATCAATATCCATACAGTTTCTCCTAGAACCAAACAGGTTAAATTGTATTCCACAAGATTAGGTGACTGAACAGTAGAAGGTCTGAAGGAGGCAGGAACATCCCATTAGTCAGCTCATGGATGCATCTAGGTGAAGGGTGACAGGGGATGAGGGTCATTGGAGGAGAGTGCATGATGGTATACATGGTGTGTGCTTTGACATGCCCGAGCAGCACCCAGAGTCAGGAGAGGAAATCGTATTTAGAAGCCAGGCATGACATGACACAGGAACCAAGTTCATTTTGAAGGACTTGCAAAAAGATCCCGGAAGTCAGTTGTGCTGATGGCTTGTCCAGAGGTCAAAGGCCTTTTAAGGAGATGATAGTGGAGTGCTCTGCCCAACCCACCTGATCTTAAAAGGGTCTTGGTCCCAATATGATCAGGGAGTTAGACTGATCCTGACACATATGTAAAAGAGGAAATCAGGATTACTTTATTATGTTTAAAAAATACCTGAATTATTAAAATGTACGTTGAATTAATTCAATACAAAGTTTAAAGATCATAATTAAAATGTAGAGAATTGGGTAATTACATACAGAATAATCTGTAGACCTGTTTTGGAGGCATTTGCAAGACCTCATTGTAAAATGCATATAACCTTTGAACTATTGATTCTACTTCTAGCGAATCCTATATTTAACAGTATCCTCACAAAATAAAAAAAAATGTGAATGTAACATTGATTACTAAAGCCAAACCAAAGCAAGCAAAATGTATTGACCATTGATGAGTAGGGAAATTAATTACTAATTTGTGGTAATTGTGGTATCTCTGTAATTTAGAAAAATGTCTATCACTGAGAGAAAAGAGGCCAAAGCACATGTGATTGCATATTAAACACAGAAAACCAGGACCCTTTAGGTTAGATTGTAGGCATATTATTCTTTCTTCTTTTGGAGTATTGTAGAATTGCTTTACATTCTCCTTAGGGAGACATGTAGAAGAATCAAGAGGCTGTATACACTCATCCACAGAAATAGCTCTTATGGCTTTCTCAAAGAAAGTACTCAAATTCCAAAATACCCATCTAAATTTTGTAATGTAAATTTCTAGACCTAGCCAAAAAATTATTAGAGGCACTTAGAAGTTGCAGGAAACAGAAAGCAGTGTGGATTTTTAATACATAGATTAAAAGTAGCAAAAGTACCCTATATGCCACACTCAACTACAGTCAATATTTCAAAGCTCCGAGAGAGCCTCAAGGGAAATGAGATGAGATCAAGACACTTTATACAAAAGTGTGAGAAGATAAAGACATAGACAAAGATACACAGCGACTTAAGGGCTGGGGGCTAGCAAGACATCCACTGAAATTATATGGGATGAAAGAAAAAGGAGGGAAAGGGCTGTTAACAAGCATGCAGCAGAGAAGTGGCCTCCTGAAAGAAAACATGGACAAGGGAATGTGTTTATGTTGCCTTAATGTGATAGGAGCAGTGGAGGGAGCACAAAAGTACTGAGGAGTCCACCACTCCGTGTTGTTCATCTCTAAAAGCATCATAGTTGACTCCAGTGGCTCATCCCAGTCATGGCCTTATACCGTCTAAAACAGAGCCCTGAACAAGGAGGGTGTGGCTGTGGCTCTCACCGGCCATGTCACAACATACATTTCACATGTAGACTCTCTTTGGAAGACAGGGAGGCGCTCTTTGATTTTAAAATCTCAAGTGGGTTCTACATTCCTCGTCACAATGATTACATTAAAGATTATATTCATCTTATACACATAAGAAATTACTTGTGGCTTAGCCAATGGTCACCATCTCAGCTGATATATAACTTTTAATGTCTGATACCCAGGTTTTCTGAGTTTCACCAAGAGGTCTGCATTCTATTAATGAAGCCCCCTGATGTGAAATCTATTCTTCTGAAGGTTGGCAAGTCTTGGATATAGAATATGACATTTGCAAGGTTTTAGTAAAAACAAAACAAAACAAAACAAAAGCCCTAGCTGCCAGAGAATTATTCTGTCAAGGTCTTCAGGTTGTCCACGTGCCTATATATGAGCATTTCACGAGTGTGTAAGGGAACTGTGATTGTTTCTATTCATAGGCTTGATTTCCCTTCAGTGGGTAGAAATTGACTTGAAAATTGGACAATTTTCTGTGTGATTTTTCTTTAGAAAAAAAGTGCTAATCAAAAGAAGAAGAAAAACAGAATATAAGTGCATAATGAGTTTGAAAGAGATGTGTAATCTAATCTATTTGTTTTACTTCAATTAGCATGTTTTATTTGGAGAAAACTGTGGCTGGCTTCTACAGAAACTCTGCAGATCAATGCTAAATCCCTCAACATTTGGTTCAAGCCTACACCACTAATATCACAATCTAACTTTATTTTTAAAAAACTGACACAGGAAACAAGAAGTCATAAACTTACTTGATATGCCTGCACTCCCCTTTTCTCCTTTTTGGCCTTTCTGTCCAGGATATCCTTAGAAAAAAATAGCAAAAGAAAAAAATTAGTCCAACATAAAATGCTGGTATCTTACTCTCTTTCACGGACTCATCTTTCTTTGAATCTCTCTTTGTTCTTTTTCATTTTGGAGTTCTGGAGACTGTACCCAAGGCCTGTGTGTACTAAACACATGCTGTACCACTGAGCCATGGTCTCAAGCTCCATAGAACTTGCTTTAAATGGAAATGGGAGAACACAAAGATAAGATATCAATTTATAGCAACTTATAGTTAGTTAAATGTAATAAGCATGCCATGCTGATAATAATGGTCACCTTTGAAACCCCATTATAGTTTTTGTATTACAACATCCAAAATTATTTACAAGGTTGTGATATTTCCCCCTTTCACAAAACGTGCAAAACTGAAATGTAGTATAATTTTTGCATATTATTTTTCATTTTCTTTTATCTGACTCTACATTCAATAGCTAGGATCTTCTTACTCTTCCTCAATCTTTATTTTTTCCCATTATAAATTTATTTTTATGTCTCATTATTTATTTCCTTGGGACAGAACATAGTTTAGGACTTTATAAATTCAGGGGCTGATGGAATTCTGATGACTCCATTTCTAAGTGTTCCTTGGTCCCTCAGTCCTCTAGTCTAATCACATTTGGATATGAGACTCCCCACCCATTTATACAGGGATATACCCCAAGTGTTACATGAGGGTCAGTGACTCAAACTTATCAGTAAGTGTGGAAATGTTGACCACTGGTCTTTTTAAATGGTTTGCTCCCTTGTTCTCAGTTCCACTGTAAATAGTGGTGTCTGAGAGATAATAATTTGGCACTAAGAGGAGATTTCTGTGGTAACAATTTCATCTCATAAGAGGGGTCCTGTTTGACCATTAATTCTTCTTCTTTTTCTTTGGCTCTTTTTTCTTGTTTGGTTGTTTTATCATATTATAATTTGCTTGTTTTTTACTTATTTCAAAAGCGTTCTTCTTGAATTCTATACTTAGGAAGGAGAAAGAGTCATATGACTACAGTGTTTCTCTACATACAGTGGTGTCTCCATGAGTGTTACACAGAAGAGGACCCCGGTGCCAAGAATACCCCACCATCAGCCTAACCGAAATGGCCCCTCTTCTAGACACCTGCCAACCATAGATGTATTTCCTGTCTCCATAATTTTGCCTTTTCCAGAAGTGCACACAGTTAGAATCATCAGTTTTAGTATTTTCAGACCAGCTTCTTTCAGTTGGCAATATTCATTCATGATTTCTCCATGTCATTTTTGTGACCTGATAATCCATTTCTCTTCCTCGCTAATTATGATTCTGTTCTCTGCCTTCTTCATGGTTTGTTTATCCATTCACATACTGAAGGGTGGTAGAGGTTGGGTGGAGAGTTCATAGTATTTAGGTGGATGACAGGGCATCCTTGGGACTAAGAGACTAGTCTGTAATGCTGGTAGAGATAAAATATTATACACTTGTCCCACTTCATATAATATGGAACACAAAGAGTGAACCCCAATGTCCTCAATGGACTTTTGCTAATAATGATGAACTATTATTGGTTTAATACTTATGTCAAATGTTCCATCAAGGCAAGGTGTTATAAGTAAAAACAGGTGTGTATTTGATGAGGGGTGTATGAGAACTGTATGCCTTCCCTGACAAATTCCAATAAACCTAGAAGTACTAAAATCTATTCAAACTACCTTAACAATATGGACTGTATTCTTTTTGTATTACTTTGTTTTGAAAATGGGAAACTAAGCTTATTCCCTACTAATGTTGCTGTACAAAGAACACAATCCAATACCAGTCTTTTCATGGAATCAGTGGTAATAAAGATCGATAGCTGTGCAGTGTTATTATGAACTAGTAAGTGAAATAAATCCATTTATTTTGTTATAAATACTTTTTCAACTGGGACTTACCAAGGTTTTGCCAACTGTGTTCAAAAGGCTATTTATACTGTTTGCTTCTTTTTCTTGATAGTCTTTCCACTCTACTTACTGTATGGTAGAGAGCATTCTTCATAGGGAGCTATGATATTATAAAATGTATAGATTTTGTGTGTGTGTGTGTGTGTGTGTGTGTGTGTGTGTGTGTGTGTGTGTGTGTGTTGATATAAGCTGTGTACAGAACTATTTTCTTTTGGAGCATAGGAATTTTCCTCTGATGGGCAAAAATTATTTTCAACTTATTTTAGAGTATAAAGTTAACTATGTAAGTGCTGCTACTCTATGTGGAAAATTTATTTGTTATGCGAGTATTTTAGAAACATTATCAATGATCCAATGTTGATTTGCATACTCTGTGATAACAAGCATAGCATTACAATACCTGATCTCCCCGCCTTTCCAGGTGCCCCTGAGTATCCTCGAATTCCAGGGAGGCCCATGATCCCCCGGTCACCTTTAAGGCCTGGAGGACCTGCATGGTTAATAAAGAAAACAAAAATGGCTAGCAGTTCATTTTCAAACATATTTGAGCAGCCAATGAACGAAGTAAGTGGATCTCTGAGGAGAGTATGATATTTTTCCTGTTGTTCATGCATTCAGTTGAAAGAAAATATAATAAATGACATGAACATGTTGCAATGAGTATGTTATAGTCAATGAAAAGTGCATTGTCAGTAAACTAAGAACATGACATATTTTTCTTTTTAATCAGAAAGCTACTACCATCAATGGGAAAATTTCAAGCGACAGATATTTCTATAAGTAGTATGTAAATTCTTGAAGCTTGAAATTTTAATATTCACATTAGTAAAAACAAAATACAAGTGATAAGAAATATCAATGCGTTTTTATTTAAACACCACAAACTTGAATTACTTATGGGTATGAAATATATACACACACAATGGAATCTGAAAATTACTATTATTTTAGCTTTTATTTATAAGATGACTATAAAAACTCCATATGTAGAAAAAGCTACTGTTATGGAATAAAATATTTATTGTAGAGTTTTTAACATAAGCTAACATAAAACAGTCTATATCCTATTTTATCCTGTTTTCAGTGTTATTATCAGTTCACTGGGAATCCATTAATCCAATTTTCATTTGGATCCTCCATGGAAGTATGTTATAAGAAATTGATTATACTTCTTTCTTCAATGTCAAAATTTACAAATATTGCCTTTGTTTACAAGATCCAGAAAGCAGAATTTACATGTATCTAGTCTACTGAAAAATACTTTCTGTGCATTTTTAAGTATACCTAAAACTTGATAAATTGTCTTCTAAAAATGTTAACTTGAAGAAATATATGATGACAAGTAGTTAAGAAATGTTATTCAACTCATTATAAAATGTTTGTTCTAACAGAAATTAGGCATGTAATGTAAATAAATGGTGTTATATAGTAAAGGTGGGCCATTATAAATCTGCATATTTATGCAATGAGTACTATATATAATGTATATACTGCAGTATATATACCAAATGTTGCATGTATACCTCATAGTGTATATTCACTTGATTTTTTTAGCATGTAATCTAAAATGACTTAACTTATTTTATCTGGGTAAACTGACATTTAGACATTTCTTCATTATGCAGCCTGACATCCGTACTTTCAGTTATTGAGGAATGTGGTTTGCATGTAAGATGCCCCCTTAAAGTACTCAGATAGTAAAGTCTGGTAGTGTTATTGTGAGTTGAAGGCATCACAAGGAGCACTGATCTCATCAATGTATTATTAGATAACCAATATCATCAGAACTGTTTACTAATAAGACATAATTTATCATCATGCAATTTCCATGAAGGCAGATTCTATAGCTCCTTCCTTGTTCTCCATATGGTACTATATGCAACAAATGCCCAGTATATATTTTTAGAGTAAAAAGCAATAGAACTTTCACTCGACATATTTCCAAGGCACTGGTACTATAAAATGAATTATTATTTATTATTATTATTATTATGTTGCCTCAAGAAAAAGTAAATTTTAATCTACTATTCACACTAGAGGATGTGTAATAGTTATAATGCATTGACTATTTTATGCACTGGCCCCTATGGTAACCACTAAGGTTTCTAAGATATTCCTGTCATGGCTGCGGGAGTAGGTGTTTGTTAGGCTGAGTTGTTAAATGGCTTTATATATGGGGCTTTGATGAAGGCAGAATTATGATTGATCATCATCTATCTTTTGTTCCTGATTTTGGTATCAAATTTGAAGCAACCAGACAGAACACTGACCCTAATATAGCAATTAAGTGGGGAGGAATTCTATCTGTTTTGCATTCATATCTGAAGTAGGAGAAGCACCCAACATTATTGTATCTGCCCAAGCCACTGTCACCAAGATCTGTAAGAAGTTTGGATGGTTTGCTGTAATGGTTATGCATCAAACCCAATATCAACTCTCTGCCTGAAAGGGTATTACTTACCAGGACCTATAACTAACTGTTATATCAGGAAACTGCATAGTGTCTATTTGTGTAAATGAGCAGTGTCATCAGAAATAAACTAAACCCTTGTTATTATTTATCTATGCCAACTTGATTGGATCTGGGATTTGACTAAAAGAGAAGCCCCTGTCTGTGTTGGGGTCAGAGGGTCCAGTGAGAGCATGTCTAAGAAGAATTAACTAAGGAGGAAGATCCTCTCCTGGAGTGCATTTCACCTTCCAGCAACAACACAGCAGTAATAAAATAGCAATGAGGATTCGTTAGAACTGCTTGCTTCATGATTTGCTCCTCGTTGCGTTTACTCCGCTGTTATGGCTACCACTGCTGCTGTTGTTGCTGCTGCTGCAGCCAGTATTCTTTCTTGACGTCACACTCAGACACAGTATATTAGTTTGACATGGTGTCTGTTTATACTAGTAATAAAGGCTGAAGAGTTCAAACTCTATTCTATCTCACACATCCATAGATCAGAAACTGAGAATGATGCTTTTAAGGCAATATTTGTACAGCAAATCATGGGCCACACTGACTTTCTGTGTTTGCACTATAGGGCTTTAGCAATTATGCTTCATAGTAGGGGGCAGCTTCTTACAGATCTTGGTGACAGTGGCTTAGGCAGATACAATAATATTGGTTGCTTCTCCTACTTATGATATGAATGCATATTTCTTAAGATGTGTAGAGCCTTCACCAAGAAGAAGGACTTTGCTGGATAAAAATACTTATTTGTCATTATTGTCAAAAGCACACACTACTTACAGAAAGATGAACATACACTATTTGTAGATATAGGTGTGTGTGTGTGTGTATATATATATATATATATATATATATGATAGATGATAGACAGATAAAGATTTTAAAGCCATTTTCTTTTAAGTATAAGATACACAATGATGTACTTGTATGATAGATACTATTCATGCTTTTCAGCTTTGGATATTTTTTCTCATGTAAATGTGGCTAGTCAAAATATTTATGAAAAGAAAAAATATTTATTTCATCTAAAAGGGAAAACTAAGATGGGATCCAAGGTATTTAGGTAAATTTCTGGCCAGTCAGCCTTTCTAATTGTGTTTAGACCATTCTGTCTATTTTACTTTCAAACAGTGTGCAGGGAATTTGTTTGCAAAGGATGGCATTTGAATGGCATGGCAACCACATTTTTGTTATTGTTGGTTTCAGTTTTTTTGTTTGTTTATTTAGTTTTTGTTTTTTTGTTTTTTTAGCAAAGAAAGTTCATGTCCTTTCTCCTTTTCTGTGTCTTCCATTATCTTCTTTCAAAACACCGCTTTCATGCCTACAACATCCTCAGAGGAAAATAATTCAGAACAAATTTTCTCGACATAAAATACAATGAAGAAACTGGCTGCCAGCCAAGACAAAAGTCACTCATCTTCTCTCCTTTATTTACTCCCAGTTCTGGAAGTTTAAATGGTGTAGTGCAGTCAAGGAAAATGCAAGAACTATATTCTCATGAATGTATCTATATATCTTGAAAAATCATATCTTGCAAATTAATCCAACAGGAATGTGATTTTCTTGTTCTCCTTCAAGTAATAGCTTTATGTGCACTATGTACTGTATATGGTCTCCCTGGAAAGCCCCCCAGACTCATAAACAACCTTATGTAGTAACCCTGACTAAAACGTTAATTTTTCTACAAAAATCAATAATTAGTGCTTGGGCTAGAGACATGACCCAGCAGTTAAGAGGGCTGACTGCTCTTCCAGAGGATCCATGTTTGATTCCTGGAACCCATATGGCAACTAACAATTACCTGTCACTCAAATTCTCTGGGATAATATACCCTTTTCACATCTAAGAAGATACCAGGCATGTACACTGTGTATAGATATATGGGCAACCAAAACATCCATTCACATAAAATAATAAAATATTTTAAATGAATTAATACTTACCATTCAGTTAGCCATGTCATTGGGATGCTAGAACACATTATATTTGCCAGCATGTGAGGGGATTTATAAACACTCACACACACATATACCACAGAAAAGATGGAATAGATATTCTCTCCTTAACACAAACATGGATACATATCATTCAACCTTGTGGTATATCATTAAGTGATTACTATATCCTTATCTATTGTACCTGGAATGCCAGGTGGGCCACTTTGTCCAGTGAGTCCTCTGTCTCCCTTTTCACCTGGGGGTCCAGGAGGCCCTTTAAAAAATCACAAGTACTGACAATAATTATAAAGCATAGGTAAGTTTATTATTTATCAAACAGTTATATAGAAATCCAAATATTTCTATTTGCTGTGCATTAACATAAAATGAAGAACTCTGATCTTCCTAAATGGCAAAGTATTCTGTTGTTGAAAACTGTAATGGTCTCATCTGAGAAAGATGCCATATTCTCAAATTATATCATATAAATATTCTTATGAGGTTAATACTTTACTAGGTTCTGAGAACCTGGTAACAGGGAAAGGGACACTGTAACAGCACAAAATGACATCAATATTGTGCACACATTAAGAACTTATGCTTGTAATTCATATGTATGTAAGATAAATATACATACATATGTGTGTATATGTGTGTGTGAATGTATGTGCATGTCACAACAACTGAAGGAATAGAAGCTATGAATTTGAATCACAGAAAGTAGGGTGCATGGGAACTGTTGAAGGAAGGAAATGAAATGGGAGAAATTAATATAATTATATTTTAACTTAAAAAATCTTAAAGACTATAAACTATGTGCTGATAAAATTAAGCCATTCTTTTTCTAGGTAGAATAAGTAAAATATAGATCATATAGACCAATTACAAGGCTAATACAACACATAAAACTGGAAAATGCTGGCTTATATTAGGAGTTTTAAGAGAGATATTAATAAATCTTATTTGAACTTTTGAATGTAAGAAATATGAAGAGGTCTTGTGCATGGTCTTTCTAGAGAAACAGAATAAGAGATAAATGACAACTAGCTTGGAGCAAGAAACTATTTGAAGAATGATACAATTACAAAAAAAAACTAGAACAACAGATTTGAGAAAGGAGGTGGACATGTTGGTTAAGAGTCAAGATTTTGATTTTGGATTTTTAAAGTGTGGGATAAAGATTGAAATGCACAATGGAAGCATCCAATTGTTCAAAGGTTGATTAATCCAGATTTTTCTTTGTCATGTATTTTAATGTGCTAATGAAAGAAAGAATGGGTGTGACATGCATGTCTGTGAGCTACACAGTACAGTAGTAAGGAAAACAACCCAGCAACAAGTGTTCACCAGCACCGCCATCAGCCACAAAATCCCTCATTCATGCACCTACTTCATTCCCAGAGATAAACATTAACTGGAATCTAGCATTTCTTATTTTCTTTTAATTTGCAAGCATCATTTTTATTATATATCAGTGTGGCTGTAAATATACATTTATATTTGATAAATTGTGAATATTAAAAAAGGACCAAAGATATAAATTGGGGTAGAACATTGAAGATAGCGTGTATAAACCACCAGATTCAATCCCTGCACAAATAAATAAATGAGTAAGAGAAATTTAATAATAAATAAACTAGCAATGAATAAGTCAAATTATACCATATAGTTTATATGTGCTGATTATAAGTTCCATTGGTGCTAAAATTTGGATGACCCTACTTCTTAATTGTCTTAAACTAGTATAAGGTAGAGAAAAATCTCATGAGGTTATTAATTTCTAATCTAGTTATTAATGAAGAAAATATTAAAATCATAAAATAAAACTTAATGGACATGGGAGAAAGAATGAGACAGTCCAATTTGACTTTAGTTACAGAGGAAGGAGAGAGAACTGTGAAGAAGCCATATTAAATGGAAATTAAATTAGAAAGTAGGGTGAAACTTAGCAAGCACTTGGGCTAAATCTTCAGAAAGAAGAAAGGGAAGGAGGAAGAAATAGAAGAACGGAGGGAGTGAGGGAAGGATGGAGGGTGGGACAGAATATGAAAATGAAAAATGTTTACAAACTGATCATAATCTTAAATCAAATTTCTTGGAATTACAATTG
Organism: Peromyscus maniculatus bairdii; assembly: GCF_049852395.1. Lineage (NCBI taxonomy): Eukaryota > Metazoa > Chordata > Mammalia > Rodentia > Cricetidae > Peromyscus > Peromyscus maniculatus. The sequence continues at coordinate 33,584,864 of NC_134868.1, read as the reverse complement.
TCTAATCTAAAAATTCTCCATCCAAAGTTCAGATTGGTGAGATCACAGACATTACAGAGAGATGAATAATGAAGGTAAAGAAAACCAAAATCCACAGGAATAATTTCTCCAATATACACTGGGACATCTTGTTCTACACCTACAGTTTTAAGCAATTTTCCTACAAAAAAATTAAAATTACAAACAAAACCAGAGGACCAAAGAGAGTTCAGTGGCAGAGTGTCAACCCAGACTGTCCAAGGTCAGGCTTGTTCTCTAGTGCTAAATGGGAGAAAATGGTATCTGTGTAAGCATGTCTGTTATTTTCTTTTCTTCATTCCCTTAGAGACACTGTAGAGCAACTATCATACAGCATGTTCCTTTCATTACTTATAGTAACTAACTCAGCAGTCATCCAAAGTACACACAATAGGGAGTAATACTGGTCCACTTACATAAGACAGATGGGCATCTACAAATGTTTGGTATTCAGATGCCAAATCCCTATCAATTATTATCCTCATAACATAACCAAAATAATTGTGGATATAAAAATGTGTATGGAGTAAGACATAGGGAAAAATCAAGAGCAAAGAAAAAAAGGAAGAAAGTGACATCAACATCATACCACTGACTTTGGCTAAATGAACTTCCAAATCATTTATTTTATGCAGAAGGCAGATTACCCAGAAGAGATGGATGACATAGATTTTTATAGGAGTAATTGGCTATCAGAATAAATTCTTTTAATTAAAAAATAAGTTGAATAATATAGACTAAGCTCTGGTTTGTAAAAGTTTATAATATGAGCTGTAATCTCAAGCAGAGGGGACAAGGGAGCGTGTCATGAAGAAAAGCACTTTCAGTTCCCTATTCAACTCAGTTATCTTTTAAGATGCTGACCAGCGTTAACATATATTACAACACATTTTAACAGCAATCAAGACAAGTGGAATAAATCATAAAGTTTCCAAACCCTCTTTGGTAACTTTGAAGAAGAGATAAATCCAATAAAAAATAATACAAAAGACAGAACAAGAAAGCGAGAGAGACATAAATCAAGCTGGAAAAAGAAAAAAAACACAAAATAAAGTAGTAGAAATAGATATAAGGAAAAGAAATTGTCAGATTGTATTTTTAAAAACAACCATATTTATAGGAATTATATTTTAAAAACACAGGCCCAAAAGTTAAAATTAGAGAAAATTTCCATAAAATGAAAATAACTAAAATCTAATATTAGATTTAATAATAGATATATATTACATGCTTGCCAAAAGATGAGTAAGAGTCATTGGAACTGAAGAAGATATTGGTATATCTATGATTATTTTGAAGATTTCAAGAGGTGTCTCTAACTAAAAGTATAGTCAGGTAAGAAGTAAAGAGATTTTTTCATGCTATTATGGTCCAATCTCTTTTATTGTTTGAGGCAGGCTCTCACTGCAGAGCCTAGCCTTGCCTCAAGGTCTCTTGCCTCATCCTTCCCAGTGCTGAATCACCACATCAGGATTTGCATTTCTCTTTTAGTAATTCTAGGGTGTGGGTGACCTTGCCACACCTGGCCTCATATTGAATGTTCTTCTCTGCATTTATGGTAACTGCATCCTCAAAAACCATTTACTTTAAATGGCAGAATTTCAAATATCAAACGTCTGCATGTAATGATATATTTTAATGTCCCATTTTTGGGACAAGATGTCTTACCTTGAATTAAGGTGATGTTTTTCAATGTCTGTGAGTGTTCCCAGTCCTTCAGTCTGAGGTCATTAGTGATGTTATTCAGTACTTTCATTTCCTGTTTTACTTCCTGTTCCACACGCTCTTGTTCTTCTTTCACAGACTGGATTTCTGCTGACACGTTGCACACACGTTCCCGTAACTTACTGATATCCTGTAAAACACAGTAAGCATCGCAACCTTTGTTGCCCACGATTAGGAAATATGGAAGTGCACAGAGTTTTTGAAATTTGGATGTTTGATAAGCACATAGCATTGGGGGAGTATTACAGGATAAGAATAAGAACACGAGTATTCTGAATCGTAGTTCTCTGGCTGCAAAGCATTTTTTTTTCCTTTTGGCTAAATGGTTCATTAAGATCTCGAGTCAAAACAAACAAAATCAGTGGGCTAGACATCTACGAATGGGTCTGCTCCCAAATACAAATGTCAAATACTGAAAATTTAAAATAACATCTTGTCAAAGGGGTATAGATGCATCAAGGGAGGAAAGTAAAGGAGAATTATAATTAAATTATGATCTCAAAAATTAAATTACAAGAGTATTTGCTGCTGCAATAATGTTCTGTTTGCTTGCTTGTTTTGTGGTGTTGGGTTGGACCCAGGGTCTTTTGTCTGCTAAACTATAACTCTACCACTGAACTGATCTTCAGAGAAGATCAGTTATACAGTTAGCTATAAAATGATCTGGAACAAAGGTCATAAATTATAGTACATGGGATGGATTTAATCCACAAACTTGTTCTGTAAATAAACATGTATTGATTCCCAACCTTTGCTCATATGTCTGCATGTTATAGTTGTTGGCTTCTGTACTGAGTCTTTCCTCAGACCATATAGGTCTTTCAGTCTAAAGTTTTTCCATCTTGCCTAGAAGGAATCATTATTAACAACTGTCCTAACATATATTTCTTTTGGCAGTCATACAAAGAGATGGATATGTGATCATTCTACAGTACTGCTTTTGGTGTGACTATTTTTTTGATGATTAATGCATGCCATAGCATGAACAGTAGTAGAAAATTTAATGCACATTGAATCTTATGATGATTATAAGTGTACACTGTTATCTTATTAAGAACTCATGTTAAAAATACGTTTATAATTTTCAAATTTTAATTTTAGTTACCAGTGCAATAAAAACTGTATATATCTTCTAGAAATGGCAAAATAAATTAACTTAAAATTCTGATTTATAAAGTATCATGTAAATATTTTAAATAAAATATCATGTAAATAAAGTAATATAAAATACTTATATTACTTTATTAGATTATTAGAAGGAAATATTATTATTAGAAGAGATAATTATTATTCTAAGGAATATTAAATTATTCAAAAATTGACACAGGTATTTACCTTTCCAGATATGCTCAGATAACCTAAATTTTATAATTGGTATAGTCTAACAAGGCAACAGATGGTAATATTAATATGAAAACACCTTCGTAGTCTAGATCCAATGGAAAAATACTCCCCTTTTGCTGGGAGTCTGAAAAAGGCACCAGTTAAATCTATAGAGACCTTTTATTAGATTGCTAGAGACGTAAACATCAGTAGGTGAAGTAGAAAAAAGTTTTGTGCCTTCTGCATTCTGAATTGCTGAAAGAAACAGAATCTGAAGGAATTTAGCTCCAGAATGCAACCATGCCATTGCATTCTGAAATGCTTACCTCCTGCTGCTTCACTGTAGACTCGTTGACTTTGTGATTCAGGGTTGCTGTATTGAGCTGGACATCAAGCAGTGTGGTATTCAGACTCAGTAAGGATTTGGAGATTTCATCTATTGAGTTCCCATGTTCCTGGACTGATGAAATCAAGGAACTTAACTGCAGAAGAGCATCATTAAGTCTTTGGTCAGTTGTCATACTAAAGTTTTGGAAGCGTTCTGCATCTATGAGGTTGGCTTTTGATTCTGAAATGCTTTGGATTCTCTCTTCCAAGTCCTTCATGTGTTCCAAGGCAACTGTTAATCTCATTTCAGCTTTACTGGTGTTTTCTTTTCCAATCAGACTTTGAGATGTATCACTTGCGTTAATTGAACCAACTAAGCAGTTCTTCATTTCCCAATTCATAAGATGGGCTGCATATTTAAATAAAAATAAATCAAATCATAGCCTATATAATTTTGTACTCATCATTTCTTTCTATGTCTCTGCATTCCATTCCATTGCAATATGTTTAATACTAGCCTAAATCAAGAATATATTTTGCAATGATCACACTCAGTATGTTAATATGAATCACACAGTCACCTTTATGTTTTTATGTTAGAATTTATTCCAGTATAGATCTTTCTTTCTGATTTGTTGTTCATTAGTCTTCTTGGTCATTGTGCTTTCTTTGCCAATTAGAGAAAATTCTACATACTAATATGTACTGCATGCTATTCCATGGACTATTGTTAATTGAAAATGAGAGCACGTTAAGCCACTCTTCTGGATTAAGCCTGTGGGACATAGTTATATTAGGATGACAATTACAAAACAATACTGCACAGGATGATCAGAAGACTAATGCTATCCACAGTATTGGTAAACTGTTGATTCATTACTGACACTATCAAAATTGGCAAGAAATTATGAAAATATGTTTATTCTCTTTAAAAATGCATTGTGCTTATTAGGATATTTTAACCCACTGTAAGATATTTAATCATAGTAGAAAATGTGAAAACAAATTTACCATATGTATTATCAATCTGAACTGAAGGCTAGTATCTCATTGTATATTTATCAAATCGTGTTTATTTCAATTAACATAATTGTTATATTAATTGGTTTGTGACACAAGTCTTCATTATATAGCTCAGCTTGGCCTTGAAGCTGTTACACAGCCGAGCTAACCTCAAACTCATGATTCTCCTGCTGTAGCCTCCCCAGTCCTGGAATTATAGAATCTAAAAACTGCCCTTTTATTTTTTGTTAATAGTTTTCTACAAAACAATTTGATAAATATATTATACCCTATGGTGGATCTGCCAGATTTGCTTAGAAATTCCCCAAATTAAGTTTGCTTCAGTTTTCAAAAACACATTCATTATTTGAAGAATCAGTCTTGTGATGAATCACATCTTCAAGAATATCTATTCAGTGGAATTTGGGGATCATAACGAGCTGCTGACACATATTTCTAAATGGGTGTGTGTTCTCTAAATGAGCTACTTATCCTTTCAGAATGGTATAGACTGATACTCTGTATAATTTATGAAATAAAGAAAACTGAAGGTAAATAAAACATTGGTTTTAAAGATAAAAACTCCATACATTGCAACTATATAAGGAGTAAATATTAAAATATTTTTACCACTAGTCTATAATGATATAAGATATTTAAGGAAAATGAACAAAGTATAAGTGACTATGTAAATATTTTTATTTGCATGTTTCTTTTACATTGTTATGTTTGATGTATGACATTTTCCACATATGACTTCATAGAGAAGGAAAAATGTATCTCCATATAGCCAAAAATACTTAAATGTGTGGCTGTACCTGAATCTGTTGAATTTTTAGTGCAACCATTGTTAGAGAGTTTTTGAGAATTAAATAACACAAAGAAAAGCTACATTTTTGTGTTTACACTGAACCAAACCTATCATCTACATACCTAATAATAATTAATTCCATTATAATTATATATTATCTATATATAGTATGAACATAATACTTAAGTAAATTAATTAATAAAATGCACTAAATATATTAATATATTGTGTAACATAAAAACATTCCTGAAGTGAGTTGTATCTGCAAACACAGCAGTTTGTACTTTATTTAACTAGATCTATGCCCTACTTGCTTCATCATAGAATTTTGCTTTGAAAAGAAGCTTTACTTCACATAGTAAATTAATAAGTATTTATCTTAGCATAGGAAGAAGAGATCTGATTTTGCAAAAGGTTTCGTTAACTATGATTTTCATTTGACCATGTACACATGAGTTAGACGTAAAGGCTTTACTTCACTTATTTATTTTAAAAAACAGAATACTTCTTGTCTCCTTAATAATAAATGAAACTAGCGTGAGCTTTACTTTGTTTAAAAATGGTTCACTCGAGTGCTGGAGCACTTAGCTAGATGGTGCTTACCGGGCATGCATGTACCAACCTTAGAATCCAGACTACAGCAATAACTAACTAACTATGGCAGTCTTAATGAGAATGGGCTCCAAACACTTACATATTTAATTTTTTGTTTCCACAGTTGGTATAACTGTTTAGGAAGCATTAGGAAGTGTGATCTTCTAGGAAAGGTATATCAATAGAGGCAGGACTTGAAGTTTCTAAAGACTTGGGCCATTCTAGTTCTTTCTTCCTCATGGTTTTGTCTCAAGATGTGAGCTCTGAGAACCATGCCTGCCTTCTTCCTCCCATTCTCTTTGCCATGATGGTCATGGACTCTAATCCTCTAGTTAGAGCAACCGTTAAGTCCAAAACTGATGCTTTATTTTATAAGTTGCCTTGGTCATGGTGTCTTATCACAGCAGTAGAGGCTTAGGCGCTAACTATCTAAGCAAATTAGATAGATGAGGAAAAAATTTAAAGTAGAGATTACCTCCTTATAATACAGATATAAAGAATGCCACAGGGACACCACCAATGGACATTTCAACATGGAAAATGGAAAAGCCCACTAGGTCTCAACCTTACACAAAGAACTATAGGCAACTGAATAAAGGTGGGAACAGGAGGGGTGGTCCTTCCCAAGGAGGACCAACTGGATGACCAGTGCCAAACAGCCAGTCCTGAAAACATACATACAAGTAACGTCATGCAGACTACACAGGTCATATTTTAGGAATATATGAGTGTGAGCATATACATATATGCATGTAAAACAACAGTGAAAAGAGGCAACTAATTTTAAGGAGAGTGGGGAGAGGTTTGTGACAGGGTTTGAAAGAAGGAAAAGGAAGATTTTCCAAATGTTGTTAAATGTAAGATCATGTTATAATGTCAAAAATAAAATTAAAAGAGAATGTCAGAGTTTATATCCTCAAAGGTATACTTGTTTTCACTTGTTTCTGGAGAGATGTCATTCTGTATCATCTCCATTTTACGCAGAAACAAGTCAAAATTTTATGACATATACAAATACCCAGGGAACTGGTGATATTTGATTTTATACACACACACACACACACACACACACACACACACACACACATATATATATATATATATATATATATATATATATACTAGTAATATCTTTTCCTATCCAAAATTTATATTTTTAAAAAATAGTTCATGTTTCAGTAGCGATTCATATACCTCCATTCTAGAATATGTCTTTTTGTCTTGCTCTAGTCTTATGATATTATTTTTTTCTCAGGAATACTTCACATTCTTTAAGAAAGATATCATACAATGTAGGCCATGAAAATAATAAAACAATTTTTCACGTACAAGCCACTTCAAATTTGAATAGCTCCGTGTTCACCTTTTTCCTTCAACTCTCAATTCATGTGTTGTACCATTATTTTCAAAATTCTACAATTGTAATCTTTTCATATCTTGTCCGTGTATGCAATATATTTTAACGCTTCTTTGAAAGACATTGTGATTTGGTACTAAGAGTTATAAATGTATTAAGTTACCTATTATTGGTACATGATAATCACAATGACTTCTCCTTGAAATTCTAGTGAATTTGGTATTGGTATTAATTTATAAGATTGGAACATTCCATTTCCTGTCTGTCTTAATAGGTTCCTACTATAATTTTAAGAAACGGAAAAATCACAGATCAATTACTATCTACTCCAGAGCAAATGTTTTACTTTGTAATATTTCCTAATAGCCCAAGAATTTTGAACTTGATTATAACCATGGATACTTTTCAGGCTTCTGTCTCCCTTGATCAGGGTCTATCAGAGCCCTGTAGGCTCTGTAGACTGTGGTTTACATAAAGAGATGGAATTTATTCAAATTCTCCCTGGTGTATATTTGGTGACACCAAGCAAGGACACACCATTCAAGTCTGTATTTCACATTGCAGATAAGCATGTATACATGGACAACATATAGACAATTTTGTTCATGAGGAATCTACATTACTAGAAACTTTAGTTCTCTTTATTCAATAGCTGCCCTTTGTTTGCTGTTTACTTTGATTATGTTTGGATTTTGTTTTCTCTGTTTTTAATGGCTAAAACAGGAGCTGTTTTTGTGTTTTGCTTGTTTGTTTGCGGGTTTTTTATAGAGATAATCTCTTGGATAACATTATGACAATTCTATTTTCATGGTTTTTTTTCTGGACAATCATGCTTTATTATAATAACCACATTACAATGGGAGCCAGTGGAAAAGAGAGGTTAGGACACAAAAGTCATAGATGGGAACACATGCTCCATTACTGAGGAGTTTCAGTTTTCTGGTGTGGATAATGAAGATAATTATAGTGTCTGCTGAAAGAGTAATTGTAAAGATGTATTAAGATAATATGCTGAAAGTTTAGAGCCCAGTGCTTGGGCATAGTAAATGATGTAAAATGATAAAATGATAGCTCCTTTTACAATTGTTGTTGATTTCCTTAGCTTTTCTTTCTTAGTACAATTTCGAATCTGTTTTGAGATACTCTCTCAGATTACCACTTAACAAAGGACATTTGATTTTGCATTTAAGGCCATTTTCTTAGGTAGATTAGTATGCACATTCAAATGAGCTTTTCCTAAACCTTTCTCTTGATAATGTATATAGCAAACACATTGGGAAAAATCATAGAGAAAAGGGTAATGACTAGAACAATTAATTTGAATATCAGTTAAAATCCAACACATCTAATCTGAGGAGGTAGTTCAGTCAATAGACTGCTTCCCTAGCATGTAGGTTGCCCTGAATTAGATTCCTGCATCACAAAACCAAAACATGTTGATGCCCCTAATCTCAGAACTTAGAGGTAGAGGCAGGAAGATCTGTGTTCAAGGTCATTCTTAGGTACATAGCAAGTTAGAAGTGCTACCCTGGGATAAAGGATACCATGTACCTAGGGAAAACATCATTTGAAAATGTTATCCCAGTTCAAGTAGAAATACGTGCCTGGAGAATATCACATGAAACCTAAGTTTATTTAAAATCCCAATATATGTTGCTGTGTTATTATTAAGATATGTTTAAATAAAAGCACATCAAATATATTAATTAGAAAGTCATATTTTAAAAATGTGATATTAATATCTGGTTTCTGCATTTGATTTATAAAAATTTCTGAAAAAAACAGACATGTTTTTCTGAGATAGACATTGTTAGTGTAAATGACCATATTTGTTTTCACACTGACAAATACTTCAGAATATTAGATTTTCTTAACATACTTTAGAAGACACTAGAGACACACTAAAGAACATGGTTAACTTCATTCTCTTTTAGGGAGCATTTTTATTATATAATAACTGGAATTTCAGGAGTGCTGTTGTTCAACACTAGAAGTATTCAGAACTATGAAGTTTAATACACTTTTGAAATACTCTAAACCTTACCAGTCTACTTTCTTTAAAAATAAGATTACTGAAAGTTTAATATAAAGATTCAATTACATTTACATGTAACAGCAATGAGCCAAGGCAGTGTAAAATTCAAATTCATTAGCATTTGCAAAAGCAAGAAGAGAATCTAATCTCAGTCACATCTAACAGTACATGTACAAGATTTATACAAATCTTCGAAAGAAGTTAACAACAATCTAAATAAATGAAGATGTATTTCATGCACTATTTTATAACTGCTTAAAACTACAGACATGCATGCATGCACACACAGTCACATACAGTTTAAATGAAATTTTTGTCTCTTGGAGTGATAATATTCCCCCTGCTCATGATGCCTAGTACTGTAAACTTAGCCCAGATGACATATTACTGCCATTTCCCTACTCCAGTAAAAATTCTAACTATATTCTAAATACTTATGTATGCCCACAGTTAAGTATAACTCTCATGGCTCATCACTGCTCAACAGAGAAGCCCCACACCCACAGTGGACTGAAATCATTACAGAAATCCACAATTATCCAAAATGCAGAGAACAACTGATCCTGGTATACCTATCCCAAATCGATACACCATGTATATCTAAGGTTCAGAAGAGAGGATAGGAAGACCTAGAGAACGAGGATCATGTTGACTATTGAGAGATTATGTCTTCTACTCATGGCATGGATCTGCACCCATGAAATGTTAACAACGTGATCACTTAAACAAGACCTGAAAAATTACACCACCAATTGACATTTCAATATAGATAGAGGAAATCTCACAAGGCCCTAATCCTGGATGAAGAGCTAGCTATTGGCAATTAATGGCTTAAAGACTCAATCATCTGTAGGAATGAGTACCCTGATATATTATCTAACCACATGAGGTCAGACCTAAATACATGTACATTTGAACATCATCAGCAAACGAATTCATATATAAAACAATAATAAAATGATAGCAAAGAATAATAGATAATGGTTTGGAGGAGGAATCGGGGACAAGGGAGGAGTTAGAGGGAGGAGAAAGAGAGAGCAGAACAGATATAAATCTAGCCCAATTTTATGTCAATATTTTTATTTTTTATATTTTATTTTTAAATTTTTTTAAAAGCCTGTTAATACTTACATTACAGAATCTATTTTAATTGCATTTGTTGAAATTGAGGAATGCTTTAGTATATGAAGTTTCTTTACAAATCTACCATACAAAAACTGCCATAGTTCTGCTCTTACAATAAGCAGATCAAGAGTTTGAAAATTCTAGGATACTGTACCTGCCGCTATCCCAATGAGCGGTATGAGAACGGCAAACACAAGAAGGTAGAGCGCGACTAGGGCCGTTTTGAGGGACTTCAGCTTCTCCTGAAGGGAAGGGCCATTTTTAGGATCTAAAACAAAGCAAAAGAATACACAACAAAATCCCAGCCTATCATTAAAAACCTAAATTTAAGTCTTGAAAACTGGTGTTGGGTATAAGCTCCAGCAGGTAAAGTACTCGTTGCACAAGTGAGAGAACATGACTGCATATCATTTCCGATTTGCGTATCTCACATGATTGGACTGTGACATACAATTATTCTAAATGGGATAAAAAATGATTTACATGTTGACAAAACTTTGGAACGCATCAATGAAACCCATCCTCTTGATATATCAGGACCTAACAACTATATTTATCTCCTTGACATGCATTTACAAAGAACAGGAACTCCTGTAAAATGTACTACAGTGGGACCATGCTGATACAGAGGGAAAATGGTAGATTATTTACCTATTTATTGTGTGGGGAGTGTGTGTGTGTGTGTGTGTGTGTGTGTGTGTGTGTGTGTGTATGTGTAAGTGTGTGTGTCTGTGTGTGTGTATGTGTGTGTGTAAGTGTGTGTGTGTGTGTGTGTGTGTGTGTCTACACCTGGGTTTCTGTGGAGGCTCATGGTCAGGGTTTGGATGCCCTCTAAGTAAAGAGTGCATCTATTTGGATGCACTCTTTACTTCTGAGACGGGATCTCTCATGGAACTTGCATTTTGTTGATTTGAGTAGACTGGCCGACCAAGGAGCTCCAGGGGTCTGCCTGTATTTGTCTCCCCGGTGCTGGGAAGAGTACTCTGCCTCTGCCACCCTCAGCTTTTAATACAGCTTCCGAAGATCCAAATTCAAGTCCCCCTGCTTGCACAGCAGGCACGTGACTGAATAAGTCACCTCCCAAGCTTCTTTCCTGAGATAGTTTCATATAGCCCTGGCTATCTCATGTAGCCCAGGCTGGCATGGTATTCACTCTGCAGCTAAAAATGGCCTTGGACTCATGATTTTCCTGCCTCCACCTCCTAAGTTCTAGAACTATAGATGTGGACCACTTTGTTCAGCTCTGTTCAATTACATTTTGTGGGAAGGAAATGAACATTTTTTAAAAAGTAGAGTCAAGAAAAGTAAAGAATGAAAATTAAAAAGAAGAACCCATTATAAAAATAAGTTGGAACTGTCTGTGTTTCAGGCTGGCTGAATGTGAGTCCTGTTTGTGCACCCTGTGTGTGTCTGGTGCATGTAAAGGCCAGGGGTCAGATCACCTGGAACTGGAGTCATAGCTGGTTATGAGCTGGCATGTGCACACTAGGAATCACATCCAAGTCCTCTGAAGGAGCAAGGACTCTTAGCCACTGAGCAATCATTCTGTCCCTTCCACTTTATTTTAGGGACAAGGTCTCTAGCTGAACCTGGAATTTGCAAATTTAGTTAGACTGGTTGCTCAACAAGCCACGGGGATTTCTCTGTCTCTGCCTCTCCAGCAGCGGAATTACAGATGTGAACTAGCACACAGTGAGTTTTAACTATGAGCCGGGATTTGAATTTGTTTGTGTAAACTCATGTGTTTCGCATGCTATTTCCCCTACATGGAATCTCTCTCTAACTCTTCTCTTTCCACCCACCCATCCTCTCAGATATGGGCGTCAAGAGTTAGTCAACTAATAAGCTATTCTGGTCTGTCACCTCCAGCCTGATCAGAAGCTGCAGAACATTGTTTCCCTTGTGTTCCTGTCACCATATGATTCATCTGTTGCAAGTGCGATTTTTTTTTTTATCTCCCCGAAAGATATGCAGAAGTCCCAGCTCTAGATAATGATGGAGGTGATTTTAATTGGAACTAGGGTCACAGAAGATGTAGTCAAGTGTAAATGATGTCTTGCGGTGTGATATTTATTCTGGTGGTTGGATCTTTCTAAGAAGAGAACAGAACACACAATTACACAGGAAAACAAACCCTCTGAAGCAGGAAGCAGAGGTGCCAGTGACTCGGCTAAAAGCCGGGGCCACCAAGAATTGCCAGAAACAACTAGAAGCTGGAAAGAGACACGGCCTTTAAATGACCTGTGCCATTTGGACACTTTGATTTAAGACTTCTAGGATAGAGAACTGTGAGGAAAAAAAATAAACAAATCTACTGATGTAAGCCACCCAACCCACCACCTGTGTTACTCGGTCACTTTCTACTCACTGGGAGGAAGCAATGCTGTCATCGAGCGAGCATCGAATTTCACAGACTCTGAGTAGCTGTCAGCATCCTCTGGTTCATCAGGGCAGAGCCTCTGCTGCTCTGTGGTCTATCACACACACACAGAATACATTAATCCCATATGAAATTGCTGAGATCACTTTTCATGGTGTTGTAAGTTAATTATTTATAATTAATATTCAATTTTAGCAAGCAAAATGTATAATTAAATACAAAGGTCATATAAAGCACTGTATTAATCTTTTTCATGACTTTTCATGGAAGTATAAAAAAGTTGTATTTATAAGGCTGGGAGGATAGTTGCCTATAAAGTGCCTGCTGGTCAAGCATGAATATCTGAATTTGAATGCCTATCATCGACCAAAAAGCTAGAGGAGGAATAGCCCTAGTGCTCTAAAGTGGAGACAGGAGGATCTCCAGTACTGTGATGGCCAGTAACTACAACCCACTGGTGAATCTCAGACAGAGTGAAGATCCTGTCTCAAAATCTATGGTGCAAAGAAACAGAAGACAATATCCAGCGCTGATCTTTGGTCTCCACCCACAGGTACACACAGGTTCAGTTTCACTTCCTCCAGACACACAGTCACATGCACACAAACATGCACTCAGCCATACATTGCAAGCACATGAAAAATAGATGTAAGAGGTCAGATTCCTGAGGATTCATTGCTGTGTTGTTCTCTGTAGAAAAGCATCTATGTTTACAGGCATGTGGTCTTTGAATGTGAGGAGGAGTACCCTGACTTTTCTAACTAAAAAAAAAAAAAAAAATCCAAGTGGCAGAAAATAACTAGCTGCAGAGAAAAAAAATGATTTCCCTTAGAACAAATAGTTATACATGTTTGAGACAAATATTTCCTGTGACTTTCTGGACTGAATGTATTAGACAAAGCTTAGTGAGTCAGACTTCCTTGCCAAGGCATCTGTTTATCTGTTTAGAAAGATAAAGTCAAGTCATTAGATTTAAGTGCACAGGAAAAGCTAACTTTTCCTTCCTTTCCTTCCAACTGGCCCTCTCTCCCTCATTTCCTCCTCCTCTTCCTCTTTTCTTTCCCTCTTCTCTTTCTCCCCAACTCTTCTCTATTTCTTTATACTTTTGCATCACACAACATGAATCTGTACTTGTGTCCTTTAAATTCTACCAATATTCTACTGAGCAAAAAAAAAAAAAAATACCTTTATCTCTAATGGCAGGTATCAAAGCCCTTGAATGTCTTAACGTGTTGCTAAATGGGCCACCATGCCAGACATCCTGATACTTGGGTGGAGAGGGTCAATGACACGCAATTCTAGATCAGAAGGCACTGAGTCATAGCTGAGAGCAGCAGAGTCTGGTCTGGTATTGCACAGTCGGGTGACCACACATGGCAGCGTTGCACTGCACATTCAAAAGACAGCAAAAAGAATCTTGAAAGTTTTCATCAAAAGAAAATATTTAACGTTATTTTAATATGACACACTACATATAATAATACATCAATATATTACATATTACTCACTAATATGCATACTTTTATATTTATAAATTTAAATATGACCAAGATTAGCTGAGTGGTAAAATACTTACCAAGCATGTACTAGGTCCCATTCTTACTTCTGATTATACAAAATGTCTTAGTTAGGGTTTTTATTGCTGTAATGAAACACCATGACCAGTAATCAAGTCGAAGGGGAGGGTTTATTTGGCTTACACTTCCATATTGCTGTTCATCACCAAAGGAAGTCAGGCCAGGAACCCAAACAAGGCAGGAACTTGGAGGTAGGAGCTGATACAGAGGACATGGAAGGGTACTGCTTACTAGCTTGCTCCCAGTGCCTTGCTCAGCCTGCTTTCTTATAGAAACCAGGACCACCAGCCCAGGGATGGCTCCACCCACAATGGGCTGGGTCCTGCCCCATCAGTTACTAATTCAGAAAATGCTTTACAGCCGGATCTTATGGAAGCATTTTCTCAGTTGAGGTGCACTCCTTTCAGATAACTCTAGTTTGTGTGTCAAGTTGACATAAGACTAGCTAGCTTATTTACTCATTTACTAAATGAGTAAATCTATACAAATTTTTTTTAATTAAATAAGTATTTAATTAAAATACAAGGTTTTTCTCTCTTCCTCCTTTTCTCTTTCCACTGTGGTGTTAGTCATTAAAATCAAGAACTCAGTCAAGCTTTTATGCTATAGGCTTTTTACCATTAAACCACATCCCAGGCTTTTGAAATTATACATGAAAGTGAGTAAAATGTAGTAGCACAAAATAAACTAACAAAATAACTTAAGATTCTAACAAACATTCAAGAAATGGTACTGTGTAGGATAGAATGGTCTGCAATTTAAGAATATTGTCTGAGAAGATAAACAGATTAACTGTTGTGTTGGTCACAGTTCAGGTGCGATGACTATTTTAGCAAGAATCCAGCATCTTCTGATCCTTCTTTATGCCCACCCCCCTCAATGCTGAGGGATGTGTTTAGTACTGAAATTTTAACTGAAATCATGGCAATGTCAGGAAACAAAACTCTAGCCTGGGTTGGGAATGGAGGACCATCACTCATTTCTAAAGGCTCATCTCTGCTTTGAAGATACAGCAAGGATATGACTAAATTCCTATCAATATACTTCTAAAATATGGCCAAGGAAATTATTTATCTGGTCACTCACAGTGACAATCTTTTCATGTTGATCATTTCTGAGAATCGTTTTCCACAAGTCTTATTTTGTTTGGTCTGAGGATTGTGATCTTTACAGAATTTGGCCACTAGGACAAGGGAATAAAAGAATGTAGGTGTAGGACCTGAATCTGCTCTTTTTTTTGGGGGGGGGATGTAAGGCAAAATTGAAAAAGGAAGAAAAAGCCCAATAAACCAAGCAGACCTGTATTGCAAGTACTTTTTTTCTCATCTGTTACAGAGGCTGAAGCTGAAAAATATAGCCTTGCAAGAGCTCCATCACAAAGAGATAAAAATGCCAACTTCAAGGCACGGTGGCACATGGCTACAGTCTCACCATTTGCCTACAATCCTGGCACTCGGGAGGCAGTGGCAAGGGGGAGGAGGAATGTGCAGAATTAAGGCCAGCCTGGGCCACACTGTAGAACTGTCTCACAAGATAGGCAAATGGAAGCTCTTAAGTAATTAAGTCAGTGAATAACAAATAACCTGGGAAACTGACTTTGGAGGAAGCCGGTTTCACCTTCTGATCAAGGCTTTCCTTCCGTTTCCTGACTTTTAATCTATGTGGACAATGATTTCACTCATCAAACTGAACAAATGAGCAAGTAAACAAACAAACGAAGAGTTAATAATGAAACGGCTCTATATTCACGTTAAAGCCACATTCACAGCAATTGTGGCCAAGTGGAAAAATGTTGGACTCTGAGCTCAGGTGGTAAAGAACAGGGTGGAAAAGCCCTTGTTTGCACACTGTTAATGAAACCATGTTGTTACTGGATGTCCCTGGTCCTTCTCCAAAAGAGTAAAGAAGGATTTAGTGTGCCTTTTGAGATATCCTGAGTTCATTTTCACTGAAATGCGAAGGGAACATTACAATTCATCTGCTCTATTCTCTATGGAGGAATGTTTATGAACAAAGATGAAAACATTTGTACCTGAAAAAAATATGTTTGGAGTGTAAGCTATGGGCTGGGAGATCCATGTCTGTTTTTTTCCATCGTTGTATCACTAGAACTTAAGGCAAACTAGAATTTTGAATATACTTTATAATTGTTGAGTGGATAATTATGTTAGACATTGTAAGAATTTAATCACATGTATTTGTTTACCAAGTGAAATGGATATTTAGAAAACCAGGGAACTGCAGAGGTGAGTTCTTTTAGAAACAGAAATTCTTCACAATTTTTGTGACTCAGATTCTGTGGGGGTTTTACTTGACATCCAGAGTCTTTTGGTAGCATCCTTGACCCTGTATTAATGTAACAGGCTCCACAGAACTTAGTATTTCATTGTGTTTTTATTTAATTTCTTAATATCCAGCTCCTTATAGGAAATACCTTGTCATGACTTGAAAATTCATATTGCTCTTGGCACTCTGAGAAAGGCTTGTCTTCTTCTGGCTTTGACAGGCTGAGCTTCCATCAAAATCAAGCTGAATATTTCCCAGATTTTGCCTCAGCTTTTCCACAAGTTGGAACAATTGAGGAAGATGGAGCCTGACTGAACCACTTTGGGTAAAATTGTAAGTGAGTTCATTTTCCTTTTTTTCTGTATATTTTCTGTTGCTTGCTTTGGGAGTCAGAACCAGGCTTGTCCATTAGGGCTTAGGAACACAGACTGCCTCTGCCCTGGTCCTTGTATGCATCCCTTTGATTTCGTGAGTCTCAAATGGCCACTTAACCACATCCTACTGGTATTTTCAGGGACACATTACTAGATTTTGGGCAGGATGATGTGGGAGTAGGGCAGTTAGTGTGATAGGATGTTTATCTAACCTAGTTTTCACTCTCTAAACTTCGATAATAGCTCTTCAATCACCGAATCGCTGATTCTCTTGCAGCAATATTCCCAACTGCTAAAATTTCTTGTAGGGGATAGAGGAACAATATCGATCCCCTCTTTTTAGATCCCAGTGATAAACTAAAGTATGATTCCAGCACAGCACAGTTCACTCTGGGAACAATGAATGTTCTTGGCTTCCTTAAAGAGCATGGCTGTGGGTTATGGACAGAAGCTTGGCTGACATCAGTGCAGCCCCTCTGAAAAGTCTATGGATGATGGCTTCCCCATGTTTTCATAGATGAAGCCTCCTTTCCATACTAGTTCCCAGCCCGTATGTCTTAGCCTCTCCCTGGGTTTATAAGACCACTTGCAATTAGGATGTAACTATATACGAATGCCTGGAAGAGTGGCCAGATACTCTGGTAAATGTCCAGTGGTCCTCCCTGCTCCCTCATTCACATTTTGGAGAGAGTATGTCAACAGTCCACAGGCTCAATGGTGACGGATTCTCACAAGTAGGCGCAGTTGTTCTCATGAAAATGGTAGCAGCTTGGCCAGGACAGCAGCTTCTGACACTCCCAGTCCTCATTCTTGTGTTTTTCCAAACACAGTGTTCTCATCGACACCCACAGTTCTATGTGCATTATGAACACCGGCTCTGAATGCAGATGTAGGGATTTTATCACTGTGGGCAACGTCTGCTTTCAGCAATCTACTGCTGGGATGCCTTTAATAAACACTCACATTCATGACAAAAACATCTTTATGAGCTACAGCATCAACAAAGATTCATCGCGTATTAGATTTCTCTCAATTTACTCCCTATAGTTTTAAGCTCTTTAAAGGATGTTGGTGGGGGGTGAGAAGCAGGCATATAGAGAATACTTCATCAGAAAAAAAAAACAGAGAAACATAAACTTGAAAACAAGTCTGATTAGTGGCTGAGTAAAGGAGAAGGATCCCACACTTCCAGACACAGACAAACCTTTGGCTATTTTCTGTTTGATTTTGATTTTGTGTTGAGACAGTGTGTCACTAGGTGAACAGTTTGCAATGCAACCTTCCTCCCTCAGGCTCCTGAGATAACAGGTGTACTGTGTGTCTTCCCCTATTCCTTGAATCGAGAGTGCCAGGGCCTAGCTCATGTCTCTCCCTACTTCCTCCCCTGATGATCTCAGTGCTTGCCTGTCAGATGCAAGGATCCCAGCTTGATCCCCAGAGCCATAAAATGAAGATAAAACAAAGTGGAAATGAAAAATGACATACACGAAAAAGCAAAATGTTTTTTCAGGATGATTGTGCCACATGGATCTGCTGGTACCTCAAGGAAAGTTCATATTTCACAAATGCAGAATTTGAAATTTCTGCCTTGATGCAGGGTGAGGGGCTTGGACCTGCCTCAATTCAATGTACTGGGCTCTGCTGACTCTCCATGGGAGGCCTTACCTTCTCTGAGGAGGGAATGTAAGGTGGGTTGGGAGGGAAGGCTGGGGGGCAGGAGGAGGGAAGAGAGGTGTCTGTGGTTGGTATGTAAAATGAATAAAAATGGTTTTAATTAAAAACAAAGAAATTTCTGTTTTGCACTGGAAAATGTTTCTTTCTGACATGCATTAAGTTAGTTAATTGATATGAAAGATATCACTAGTACATCTCATTTTACCCAAAGGAATGTATTATTAAATTTATCAAATAATTTCAATTTTCATCTGATAATTATTACAGCAACTTTGCAAGTGTTAGAATACATGCACAGGTGAGACCTTATTAGCAATCTGTGAACAGTTCTACAGCATTTTCCTGTGACCTTAGACGTAATTTCCAAGTTAAGGGACAAACAGCTTCACATAATGTGACTTTTTCCCACCACAGGCCAGTGCACTGATAAAGGATTGGGAAATTCTTGGAGCGTGGATAATCTATCAGCAGAGTGTTCTCATGAGAAGCGAAACACATCTCTGCCATATCAGCTTTTTATACAGGGTCAAAAGTTCCTGGACGTAGCAACAGGAAAGCCATATGAAAGAACTCTGAGGTTAGCACGAACCACAGCCTTCATTTTTTTTTTCCCATTTGATCATTAAAACAACGGAGGGACATGAAAGCTGAGGTAGAATTCAGCTTCTACCAACCCATCATTTTAATACAATAAAGTGCCATCATGCATCACAGGACATTTTAGTCTTTGTGCATATGTCCGGATTTATACAGTGGACATTGCAATGTGCATATTGATTTGTATAACTAATTTCCCTTAAAAAACATGTTTTTCTCCTTCTTTGATTTTTTTCAAATTAAAAATAATGAACTATATGATATTTGATCAAACATGAGTATCTATTTCTATAGCCATTTTCTTATAACACCTCCCCCATTTCTGGAGTTCATGATTCTACTAATATAAATAATGTCATATTGATCAATTAGTTGTTTTTTTTTTTTTTTTTGGTTTTTTGAGACAGGGTTTCTCTGTGTAGCTTTGTGCATTTCCTGGATCTCACTCTGTAGACCAGGCTGGCCTCGAACTCACAAAGATCTGCCTGCCTCTGCCTCCCGAGTGCTGGGATTAAAAGCATGCGCCACCACCAACTGGCTAGTCTAATTCTTTTGATACTTTTCTGTTGAACTACTAGACTAAGTAAAAACTATTGTTAATTTACGGTATCTACCATTCTTTAGAAAGATGGTATAAAACACACATATATTTGAGTAACATGTAAGTATGGCGATTTTTAAACCAAATTTGTCACCATAGAATTGCTTAGCCATTAACACAAATTATGTTATTTTAAGACACCTTTGTTTTCATGTTTATAATTATTGTAGAAATATTTCCTTGCCATTATTTTTTATTTATTGTACACCTTGGATATTGTCTGTTCATATCCATTGCTTGTACAATACAGGAGTGCTTTCTTATACCTGCATGTAACTAAGTAAGGGATTTGTGTCTATCATCTATTAACTATTTGTTGTTGTTGTCTTTGTACTAGCATTAGACTTGTGAACAATTGCCTGCTCAGCAAAGATGCTACAGATGGGCTCTACAACCCCCCCACTCCCCTACTTTCAATTTTGAGACCAGATCCCACTAAATTGCCCACACTGGGCTTGAATACACTCAGTAGCCCAGGCATATCTGCTGCTTGTTGTCTGACTGACTTGGCATTCCAAACAGCTGGATCACGGGACGGTGGCCGTGCATCCCACCACTTGTTTTTTCATATTTCCTATGTATCATTTCTTCTGAGATCAATCTCTACACATATTTGCTCTGGTGTTCTTACAGTCAAATTATTTTGAACATTGGGGTAAATTGCTCCGGTGTAATCTTCCTTATTCTTTTAAAATAAAAGCCTTGTTTCTTTATATAAGCAGCTGACAATTTGTATCATTTTTAAAATTAGTACATTTGTGCAATCATTGTTTCCATGCTGAAGAAATGAGTGTATAAAAATTCCTGTTAGAGACTGAACCACATTGTGCCTTACGGTAGTGACAATCACCCTTGGAAACAGAAAGAGTATCAATGTTCGAATCTAAGACCAAAAAGTGATGAGAAAAATGTGATGAAGTTACATTATATAAAATTCTCAAAAAATAAAAAAATATAAATAAATAATAAAGTATTAACAAGCATGCTAAATAGAAAAATACATATGCCATTCTTTTAGGTATATGATTTTAAAGAAAGAAAGCAAATATTTTAACAGTTTTGAATTATAATTTCGTATATGTAAAGCATTAATATACTATCAATGTAAAGGAATACTATGAAGACTAAGATAATTTTAAACTTGCCTCATATGCAGAAAGCTACCAAAAAATGAATCAGCACTATTTTACAATTCTGTATAACCATATGAGCTTTACTTATTTTAGCTTCAAGGCAGCTTTGTGAGGTATATAGTCAGATTTTCTCTATTTTGCATCTTAGGACACTAAGACATAAATGGCTTAGGTATTTACCCAATATTGTATAGTTGGAAGGGAAGATGCTGGGGTCTGAAAGCAAGCAGGCAGTGAGCTTATACAAGGTGAGCTCTTAGCTACGACACAAAACATTCATCATTTCAGCTCTGTGACTATTCTGCCACAGTTCCACATGGCCAGCGATAACACCAGCCCAATTTTATGCTGTGTAAGTCTTATTCATCCATCAATATCACCCTAAATTGTAACATCTCCATGAAGATATTTTTATAGTTCTCTCTCCCTTTAAAGTAATAGTCCTTTCCCTTCATACAGTAGTTACCTATAGCAATTTTATTCTGTGTAGAATGCCCAAGTTATACTAGTTCTGCTTGCCCATAAGCTTTATATTAAGAATTTCTCATAAAATTAAACATAATTTTTTCTTTGTATCTCTTGCTCATATGTAATTCAAAAATTATCTGCAGAAGAGACTCAGTCAATATTCACTCTATGAGCAAGGAAGATTAATACAACCATCAGGTTAAAGCCAAAAATGTCATATGAAGAGAAAGGAACAAACTAATTTGTTAAACATACTTTGAATGTAACCAACAAGTTTTAACAAAAAACACATAGTTCCTTGCTAAACTGACTATAAACTTGTTCATTTCATGCATATTTATTATGTTTTCATTAATGAACACCTTGGCTGGAATTTTTACTATCATTTTAACCTGTTAAACAACAAAACCAAACTATTAGTGGTAGGATAAGGGTTCTACTAGAAATTACTAATCAGATCTCTCTCTCTCTCTCTCTCTCTCTCTCTCTCTCTCTCTCTCTCTCTCTCTCTCTCTCTCTCTCTCTCCCCTCTCTCTCTCTCTCCCCTCACACACTCACATGTACACAGAGTAGACTCACACACTCAATACAAGTAAATTTAGGAAAAAATAGATTAAAATATACCTCTTTTGTCATTGCTGGTAAGGGAGGCAGCACTGATTTATCCACTTCCCTCTCTTTACAACTGAAACCTAAAATCTTTATCACATAGTATTTCAGCATCTGGAGAGGAAATGACACAGTTGCGTGTTGAAAAATCTTACTTTGAAATGTATTTCAATAGCTGTTTCATCAATGCGCAAGTTTGCACATTCTAAATTTGTCAGATAACTCATTCCCCTTTCCTCACAGGACATTGTAAAAAGAAAAAAAGAGAAGTTTTTTTTTTTAAAAAAAAAAAAAAAAGAACAAGAATTTCAGGGCAGGGTGCAAAGTTAACCCCACACCAGTCATTCGTGGTGTACAAGTTATGTACGACTTCTCCCGAATCATTTATTTCCCATCGCATCTTCTTGCAGTCATACAGTGCTGAGAGAAGAGACCACGTTTTGTTTTCTCTCTTTCACACTTTTCTCCTGGTCTTTATAGGAGAGAGTAGAGCCAAAGCATAAAACAAGACACAAGGAAAGGCTACGGCACTTAACAGTGGAAATCAGCAACGCTGCTGCTCGATGATTCAGGTCTCTCTGTAATGGCGCTAGCAGTGTCCATTTATTATCTGGGAGCCCATTTGACTAAGGGAAGCTTAATCACCAGCTCAATGGGAAGGAAAACCCTTTACCTTCTGATGTATGGTAAAAGGTTTGCATGTTTTGTTTTATTCATTCACAAGTTCAAGGATGACACACTTAAACATTCAATATTGCATGATTAAGCTTTTATAAATAATATTTCTGAACAGAGATAGATAATTTTCCACAAGCAATACTTGGTGCTCCAAACAGAAGGAATCATGCTTCTTCTTTTTTAAAAAATTTATTCTTCTCTTCATACATTACATCCCTCCACTCCTCCCAGCCCCCTACAGGTGCTTGTCTCCCCCAGATCTACAGTTCCTCCTTTCCCCTTCAGAAAAGAGCAGGCCTCCTAGGGAGGTCAACTGGACCCAACATAACAAGTTACAGTAAGACTAGGCACAAAACCTCATATAAAGGCTGGGCAAGACAACCCAGTAGAAGGAAAAGGGTCCCAAGAGCAGGTGAAAGAGTCAGAGATACCCCACTCCCACTATGACGAGTCCCCCAAAACACCGAGTCAACAACTATAATATAGATGCTAAGGATGTAGCCCAGATCCATGCAGGCTCCCTGATTGCCACGTCAATCTCTGTGAGGCCCTATGAGCCCTGCTTAGTTCCTTCAGTGCATCATCATCCTTAGTGGCTTCTTCTGGAAGCTGACTGGAGCAGATACAGAAACCCACTAGGCAGAGAGAGAACCCAAATAAGAGATCTCCATTGAGTCCCTCCCTTTGGAGCTTGGAACCCTACAGAAAAGGAGAAGGAAGAATTGTAGGAATCATGCTTCTTAAGAAATGATGGATCAAATCAGTAAGTCCAAAAGGTACCCACTATCCAATGACAACGAATGGTAGAAAGATCATAAGAGCAAAGCATTTGGGAAACACAAGTGATAATTTAATACTAATACTATTTATAATAACAGTATGGCAAACCCATTCCTAAGGTAATTAATAAAAGGCTGAGAGTGGTCAGGGGTATAGCTCAGTGGTAGAGCACTTGTGTAATACTAGCCAAGGGGTCCTAGTTCAATCCTTAGCATCACATCTCTTTTAATTAAAAGGAAAATAATAAAATAAGTATTTTAAAGGGCCATATAATTTCTAGCCATGAAACTTCAAATAAAAGTATATAATCATAAATCCATCCACATTGGACTAGCACTGAGGCTATTATGCTAGTTCATAACCACATGTTGGAAGTTTCTCATAACATTTTAAAGAAAGAAGAGCTTCAAACTGACACAAGATCTCACTCATTTTTCTTTACTATTGTTTGTTAGTACATCTGATTATAGGGCATGGGGCCTATGATATCTGGAGTATAGGAATCACATCCTACCCAGGAATGGAGATGCAGCCCTGTGACCCTAGCATTCAGGAGACTGAGAAAGGGGGATGTAGATTTCGAGGTCCACTAGTTATCTAGTGAGATCCTGTCTCAGAAAAAAAAAACTTTCTGTAGTGTTAAATGTAGATAACCCACTAATACTACAAGATCTTAAAAGTCACACTTAAGAAGCCATAAATTATGACACCGACTTTCCAACTTTCTATTTTTATGAGGATTCGTTAGACTGGGGTCAGCTACATTTCTAGTCTCTGCAACACCGTTATATATAGTTGTACTTCCCAATTCTAACCACTTCCCTTCATTATTTCCTCATCCTCTGGTTAATTTAACTGTTCATTTAAAAAAAATTCCATTTCTTCTACGTCCAAAAAGATCTACTATCCACACATTTTGTTTATATATCTATCTATATCTATCTATCTATCTATCTATCTATCTATATATATATATATATATATTCTATAATGCATTATAGTATATTGAGTTATCTATTAGATATCATATAATATGGTGCATACAAACTCCTTACCAGGAAATCAGGAAGAAAAGACTAAACTCCGACCAAAGGCTAATTGACATCATGGAAGAAATGAAGAATGTCTAAGGAGCTGGGGCTTTATTGTTTCATTTAATTCCAGCCACTCTGCCAGGCCTGATCAAGAAAGTGTGGTGGGACAAGGAGATGGCTCAGAGGATAAGGGTGTGCATTTTTGACTGTGTTAGAATATATCATTTCTTTATCTTGGGTCAGCATATGTACCACTGAGGGATGCCTGCATTCTTCATCAGAAGCATTGCGTGGGAAATATGTCACACACTTAAGCATACTTCAGAACTTTTGGATGTTCACCTATGATCAGTCTTGGGGTACATGGAATGTATCTAGTCCCTTTATCTCTTCCACTTTTAAACATGTATATACAGTGAAAGCTGCAGAAGATTTGACTAGTATTCACTAAAAATCTGTAATCGATTAAGGAAGTGGATTGGAAAAACTGAGTTGAATGCTTTAGGTTCCATAGCATCCAGAGCTTAACAGAAGATCTAATATTTTATATTCTCTAAGAGTTACTTGTATGTCTAAAATTGCAACTGGTCATCAATCATAAGAGATAAGATATGATATACAGGGTCTGGAGAGATGGCTCAGCAATCAGTATACACTGCTTTTCCTTAGGATCCAAGTTTGATCCTCAGCATCCATTTCATTGACACACAACTGTTGCTAGAGTTTTCCGCCTTGCCCACAGTCAGGACAAATCTTTGTCACCCGCCAGTCCCACAGCCGCTCAGACCCAACCAAGTAAACACAGAGACTTATATAGCTTACAAACTGTATGGCCGTGGCAGACTTCTTGCTAACTGTGCTTATAGCTTAAATTAATCCATTTCCATAAATCTATACCTTGCCACGTGGCTGGTGGCTTACCGGCATCTTCACATGCTGCTGGTCATGGTGGCGGATGCAGTGTCTCTCCGCCTCAGCCTTCTGCTTCCCCCAATTCTCCTCTCTCCTTGTCCCACCTACTTCCTGCCTGGCCACTGACCAATCAGTGTTTTATTTATTGACCAATCAGAGCAATTTGACATACAGACCGTCCCACAGCACACAACCATGTACAATTCCAGATCATGGGATCTAATGCTCTCTTCTGGCCTCCACAGACATTACACACACACACACACACTAAAAAAATAATAAAATAAACCATTTTATGTTTTGACATAAATATGTAATATTTTTAGTTAATATTTATGTATTCTGAAATCAAACAAATGAGTTCTGACTTTCATAGAAACTTTGAGAATGGTGGAATGAGCATATATTTCCAAGTGAATATTATAACTGTATAGAATTATCAAAACAATGCAAAATGTAGGCAAATACAACGAACAGGAACAGAGAGATTCGTTTACCTCAGGCAGAATCCACTGGAGGCTCAAACTTGTAGGAGTATAACTGACACATAGAAACTGCTTTTGAAAAAGAAACTATGGACTCCTCACTTGAGCCCCAAAACCCACATTTTGTTTTTGTCTCTTTTAGACATTTTACTGTCAACCTTTAAACCATTCTTATTTCATACCACAGGAGGAACCTAAATCTGAATTCACATTGAATTCCAGGAGCAATACCAGTCCATAACTACATTTATGACAAAGGACAAAAACAGTTTCCAATGAATTGTGTCACAAGACAGATCACCCCTCAAGTTCAGGCAAACATCTACAAAGGCTAATATCAAAGGCAAAGCACTCTTTTGGACTAATAATCATCTTAGGGAAACTGGAGGGCTCTCCTCGGGAATCATTGACCTCTAAGAGCCAGTTTCTTGAATGAGAGCTGAGGTGACGATCACCTAGTCCACACCTTGACCAGGACTCCTTCATACCTGGTTTTCACTCCTTAATCATAGTTTTCTTAGGTTTAAGTCTAAAGCTAATGCTAGTTCTCCAAAGACCAATTTGGAACCACTGGACCTTTTGTGTTCCCCTCTGAGGCCCATTGAGTGCATCTCCTCTCTGATTTAAGCTACTATATTACTTCTATCTTTAGTTGGCAGATGATTAGGGTGGTGCGATGGTTAATCTTCTATGTCAACTTACAAAATGCCTCTGAAAATGTCTGTGAGAGTGTTTCCAGAGAGATTTCACTGAGGGAGGAAGAGCCATCCTGGCTACGGACAGCCAGCCTTTGATGAGCTGGGTGAAGCTTTCAGGCTTCTGGGCTGATTGAAAAGGAGGAGGCTTGCTAGCCACCAGCAGCTCTCTTTCTTGGATCCTAAGGCTTCAATGTGATCACATGTTTCATGCTTCCAATGCCACACCTTCCTCCCCAGGGTGGACTTCATCTCTTCTGAAATCATAGCCCAAAATGAAACCTTCCTTGCTTATGGTCAGTTATTTTGTCACATAAGTAACAAACATCACCAATACAACAGGGTGGCTCACTTTGGGTCACTGGTGAATCCTAGCATTGAGGCCGGTGGACCCAACATTTGTTTTATAACAAGCACCCGTACACATTAATGTTTCACAGGCACCAGAAGGCTGATAAGCAAAATGAGATATTCCTAGAATACCTGCGGCTCTTTGGAGCCCCCAAACATTCCTGCTTTTACAAAACAAACAAACAAAACAAAACAAACAAAACAAACCTATGACTGTGTGTATCAGGGGTTCTCAGGAGAGATGGCTCAGTGGTTAAGACCATGGGATACTCTTTCAGTGGAGCCAGGTTCAATTTTCAGCACCTGTATGGCAGCATACAACCCTCTGAAACACCAGTTTCAGTGGATCCAACATCCTTCTCTGGCCTCTGCAGGATCAGGATTGCAAGTGGTTCATAGACATACATGCAGGCAAAATAGCCATACATTAAATAAATAAATAAATAAATATAATTCTGTTGAAGTTTTCAGACTGCAGAAGCATGGAAAATATCTGACAATGCTGGGATAGGATTAACAGTTTATCATATGTGCCAGATGTTCTCCAAAACCAAGACCCACCCTTCATTGGGGAAACTTCAACAGAGCCTTATATTACCCATATATTAACAGAGGGAAAATATCAAAGCTATGGAAGGCATGCGAAGCTACTGACCAGAGACAAAGGGCCTCGCAAAGAACATAATCATAAATTATAGAATGCTCTCCTACCCCATAACTTACCAAAGCTGCAGGAGAAGACCAGAAGATAGTAGGACAAAGAGCTGCTGCATCATTTTTGTTGTCTATTTTTGAGACTTTAGTTTAATGACAGTACTTTTCCTTCCCCTTTTCTCTTGCCAAGCCTTCCCACATACCAATCCCCTCCTTCAAATGCATGATCTATTTTTTATTAATTTTTATTGCATGTGTATGTGTTGTATATACATGTGAATCTCTAAATGTAACCTACCAAGCCCATATAATATTACTTGTATGTATATTTAAGGTATTAATTAAAAGGAAGTATATAGAGAAAGTCAAAACCAAAAGAGAAGAGAAAGCAAGGGTATACTAGAGGAAGTTTCAGTTTCTAAGGGCTTTGTCTACAGGAAACATTAAGCACTGAAAGACCCTAACCCTTCAGGCTTACACCCCCCAAACTCCAGGAGAATGAGGAACTAAAAAAGCTAGTTCCAAGGGCAACCTGACTCAGCCATTACTCAACTACCCCCCTGCCACAATGTAACAATATAAAGAGATTTCTATTAAGAGATGTGCTCAAATGTGACTGGGATAGTTGCAAGTGTTCCAGGAAGGACCACTGTGACCTTTGTGTAAACTCCACTCCTGCCCTGATACCTCCCTTGAGGTTTCGGGGAGAATGTGCATGTGGACGTGACTGTACCCACTCTGTGATCAGACCATGATCTTGTGAAATTATCCTCTAGACATAAATCAATTGAAATGAAATTGTATGGGAATTGTAATCTTATGGTTTTTGTGGGTTTTTTCTTTAAAAACACCTATGTGGCTGCAGTAGGATGCTACTCTTGCTCTTTGGAGCTGAGTTAGCCCGTCTGTACAGTCATTTCAATAAACCTCATGCTGTTGCATCAACTGGACCAGAGTCTGGGTTCTTGGGGCACCCATTTGAGACCCTAGATTTTGTGGTCTATCAGCACAAACCAACACCTCACTAAAGTAACATCCAATAAGTTTATCCTAAACACCACAGGTCATACAGTTCTTCAACAATTACGGAAGTATGCTTGCCTCGGCAGCACATATACTAAAATTGGAACGATACAGAGAAGATTAGCATGACCCCTGCTCAAGGATGATACGCAAATTCATGAAGTGTTCCATATTTTAAGCAAAAAAATATTAAAAAAAAAAACAATTAGGGAAGTAAAAAATAAGCATCTACAAAATGATAGCAACA
Organism: Peromyscus maniculatus bairdii; assembly: GCF_049852395.1. Classification (NCBI taxonomy): domain Eukaryota; kingdom Metazoa; phylum Chordata; class Mammalia; order Rodentia; family Cricetidae; genus Peromyscus; species Peromyscus maniculatus. The sequence continues at coordinate 33,555,989 of NC_134868.1, read as the reverse complement.
GATTTCCTTGCAAGGTCAGCTATTTACAGCAACCAAAATCCACAGTGCCCCATTTCCTTATGATTATGTCTTACTAAAAAGAACCAGAAATCTAAGAAGGAAAGTGTATATGAATCCATTTGGGGGTGCTATTGGAGACAAATGAATATACATTGTACTGCATTTAGGCAAGTATGGTTTCAGAATCCTAAGGAAAGCATGGTTCAGTTTAAGTAAGTTTAAGAGTTATGAAAATGTCCATTAAGTAAAATCTCAGCAAACAGCACCAAGCAAATGCTTCCCCAGAATCCCTGAACTCTTGGGATATCAACCTAGGGAGTTCACAAAAAAAATCAAGATCTGTAGAGATGTCTCACTTTGTAAAGGATCTAAGGATCAGAGTTTGATACCCAGTACCCACTTCAAAGCTGATCACAGCAGGGAAAACCTGTAATTTACATGCTCATTAGGCAGAGACACATGAGACCCTGGGGCTCTTTGTCCAGTCAGTCTAGCCCATTGGGATAAACTGGTAAGATTACCTGTCCTCCAAACAGAGCAGCAGAGACAAAAAAGGGGAGAGTGATTAAGGAAGATACTGATGCAGACCTCTAGCTTCCATACAGATGCACACTCATGAATTTGCACACATGTGAGCACACATACCCAGCCATACTTACACACAGACACACACATGCATACACACATACACATAGAGAAAGAGAGACAGAGGAACAGATAGAGAAAGAATAGGCAAACTAGACCTTAGGTAAATGGATTGTAGTAGACTAGATCCTATTTACTCTATAAACACTTCATGCCTTCCATTTTATTTGTCTCTATTTTGAAATCAGAAAATTTAACAGCAAGTTCATATATTCTCTAGGGTTACCTGGTCAATGAAAGAGCATGTTGTCAGAATATATATATATATATCCTTTGAAGTTTTTTTTTCCCCCACTGGGTCAGCGGGATCAACATCAAACACAGCAACATCTTCTATGCATCTTTTCCCACCTTAATTTCTCCAGAACTTATTCCTTGTTATTTTCAGTAGTTTCCCTAAAGCTACAGTCCTTCTTTTGTGCCTTGATCTGCCTAAAACTGGACAATAGAAGTTGACTCTTCAGGTTCCCCACATCTCTTAGCATGATTTACTGGCAAATTTTAAAGAGAAACCATGTGGGGAGGGTGATGAGAATCACAGAAATGCTTGCTTGACACTCAAGCTCCTGAACTAAGAATATCAAAGCTTTGCCTGGCTCCCAGCTGACTAAAACCTTGCTCCTGGGAAAACGTCCTGTTCTTCTGACTCTCTTCATAGAAAGCTAAGGTATGTCATCCAGATTCGTTTTTTTTCTAGCTCACACCTGACAATAGGCCTTGATACTTCTTTCGTCTTTCCTTTTTTTCTTTTCCTACAGCATTCACTACAAGGGACTTAAAATCTTGAATCTCTTATTTGTGCCTTTTATGTATTTGTAAAACAGGCTAGCAAACACTGGCAAGTACCTAATTGTTAAATGACCGAATGTGGATAAAATCAATTAAAGAAAGGATAAAGAGTATACAAATATTATGTTTACAGCTTATAGGATAAGTAGTGGAATCATAGTTTATTCTCACAGTTACAGTTAATATGGATTTGAGAAAATACATTAAAGATCAGATAAGTTTTTTGGTTTTTGTTTTGTTTTGTTTTTTTGTTTGTTTGTTTTCCTTTGAAGTGCTTCCTGAAGGGCCTGAAAGCCATTTTGTTCATTCAGGAAGGATATTGATTCATGTTGTCAGTGAAAACAGAACTTCTCTCCTTGGTTACTTCAGATGCACTTCTCACCTTGCCCCAGCCTTCTGCTTTTCCCCAGAAGGCAGACACATTAGTCAGAGTCAAGTGGCTGCTTGACCTCCAGCTGCTGACTACATTGTGTCAAGGGGAAGTTTAACAGCAGATTCCCAGAAGGAAGAAGAGTTCATCTCCATGTGAACCTCCACATTAAGCACTCAAAAATGAAATTAGATGAGTATAGTCTTAGAATGCTTAGAATGTGTTTAAAGGAATTAATATAAGCAAACAAAAAATGTTTAGATCTGTTGGGTGAATTTTTTGACAATAATATCTCTTATATTTACACAGTATTTGTCATCTGCTATTGTTTTGAGGATCCAAAATATTTTAGTTCTAGAGTTACCCAAGTTCAAGCTACACTATAATTCAAGGGATGGAGAATTTGAGGAAAGTTCCAGAAAAAAAAAAGCAAGAGGAGCTACGGGAGGCAGAAAAAAAATGTCTATTAACTCCCTCATTTTGAAGATGTCTACATCCTAATTCTCAAAAAGGAAGTGCTCCATTTCAGGGTTAAGGGAACATTTGTATCTGAAATTACCTTTACATTGAATTCACTCAGGTGACATGACAATAAGATTGTTCTGTATTAGGCTGCAGAGATGGCTCAGTGGTCAAGAGCACTGGCTGCTCTTCCAGAGGACACAGGTTCAATTCCTAGCACTTACATAGCAGCTCACAACTGTCTATAACTCCTATTCCAGGGGCTCTGACACCCTTACAGACATACACGCAGGCAAAACACCAATATATATAAAAATTAAAAAATAAGTAAATTTAGCTGGGCGGTGGTGGTACATCCCAGCACTTGTGAGGTAGAGGCAGGCAGATCTCTGTGAGTTCCAGGCCTGCCTGGTTTACAGAGCAAGATCCAGGACAGGCACCAAAACTACACAGAGAAACCCTGTCTCAAAAAAAATGGGAAAAAAAAAAGATTGTTCTGTATTACCTGAGTGAATTCAGTGGAATCACAGTTGTAAGTAAAAACTGAAAACAAATAAAAAGTAGGCGAGTTGAAGGAAATACATTCTGAATGAATAGCCAGAGAGATGCAAAATCGTTGGCTTTGATGATGAAGAATGAAGGCCACTTGCTAATAATTATAAGTGGTACCTAAACTGGGAAAGGGTAAGAATGTACACAGATTTTATTTTCCTCACAAGCATTCAGAAAGAAATGCAACCACATCAGCAGTGTGATTTTATCCCAGGGAGCCTGGATTTGAACATCTAATCTCTAAATTTATAGAAGAGGCAATTCTTATTTATTTAAGCCACTGATTGTGTTGACACATTCTAGCAGGAGTAGAAGACAAGTAAGAGTTTTACTGGTTTGCTTGAGTGTAATAACAAAACACAAGCCTGGAGGGCTTAAAAACAGAGGTGTGTACTTCGCTGGTCTAGAGGTAAAGTCAGGTCAATGCCTCAAGAGATTTGGTTTCACCCAAAGTCTCTGCTTTGGTTTTCCACCATTTTTTTCTGTGTTTTTATATATTATTATTCTATGTATATGTGAACTTAGTGAATATTTATGTGTAGCGCATGTGTGTGTTAACCAAATTTCCTCTGTTTTTAAGGACATTGTTCAGATAGGATTAAGGTCTATTTGGTTAGTTCCCACTTTAAAGGTAGGTCCTGTCTCATATGTGAGGTATGTGCTTATAAGTTAACTGTGACCATTTGTCCAGTAAGAACACATGCAAGAGGCTGGAAGGTTGGCTCAGTGTTTAAGAGAACTTGTTCTTGCAGAGAAGCTTGGCTTGGTTCCCAGCACCAAAATGGTGACTCACAGAAGAGGGAAGTCTGAAACCCTGTGCAGGATCCAGAGATCCAGACATACATGTACATCTATGTACATGCAGATAAAACACTCAAAGACATAAAATAAAAATAAATTAAAAGACATTGGGATACTTAGTCCTAAATTGGGTGTGTTTACCATACCCTTTACCTCAAGGTTCAGACATCTATGTGGAAGAAGATGCAGAAAAATTGTGTGATCTAGAAGTAGTGGATGACTCCTAGAAAAAAAAAAGCAATTTTCCAGACACATCATGGCTAGTGCACATGTGAACCCACAGAGAATATGGCAGAGTACGTAAGACCCGAGCATGTTCAAGCCAGAGAAGGGAAAGGGGTCGCAGATCCCATCATTAGCTGAGAAGCTATTTGCAAATAATAGCTGCTGGAAGATGGAAAACTACTTTCTTTGACTGAGTGTCACTGGGAAAATCAGCTACACTCCAAGGCAAGCCCCATGCTCAGAAGTCATTGCACAACACAAACTAGACCCCATGTTTTTGCTGTGGCATTTTGTTTTGTTTTATTTTTGTTTTGTTTTATTTAAAGAGTGAGAAAGACAGGAAAGTGAGAGGGAAGGGAGGTGGAGTAGATCTGGAATAGTTGGGAGGGGGAGAATATGAACAAAATATGCTGTATGAGCTTTTCAAATAATACATAAATATATTTTAAAGATTAGCAATGGCATTGGGATTTCAGAAGTCATATAATTTGGTGTGCTAAATTTTCACCCATATCTATGTCTAAGGAAACTGTGGACCTATCCTGAGATTGTTTTCCTTAAGCACAAAATAAAAATGAATAAAAGAAGAGCTGTTCTTTTCAATTGACAGAACCCACATTGGTCTGCTGAGGTGACAATCCTCCTGGTTGTGGAGCCAAATGGAAGGCACTGAAATGCTTTCTCTAGGCAGAGCACAGGACAAAAGACAGTAATCATTCTGTGCTGCTTCTATACAAAGGTAAGTAACACGGTAGGCAATGAATTATTTCCTGTTCTGAGGCGGTCAACTGGATCCTTGGGGTGTGGGAGAGTGCCCTCTAGTGGGCATGTGTATAGAAAATAAATATTTTGTGCTATTGTCCATTTCGAGTTTCATAAACAAGACATTCTATCAAACTCACCATGTGAGAACAAGAAAGACTTGATTGTGTACCTTATGGCGCTTTCCTCCTGGGGATGAACTTCAGTCATCATACACAGGAAGTAGCCATTCAGTAGAGAGAAAATTGATTCAGGGCTGATAGAGAAAGTTGCACATTTTTTTCTAAACAGAACTGATCTGGTCCAGGTCCAAAATGAGTTTCCAATATGTCAACAATAGAACACACACTGAGGCTTCCTGATAGGACCTTATCCTTCATATAAGAGTACACTGTTTCCTCATGTTCTCATCCCCTATCCCTCCCCCTTTACTGCCCTCCCCTCCCCCATTCCCAGTTTACTCATGGAGAACTCCTCTGTTTCCCCTTCCCAAGGTGATCCATGCATCCCTCTTAGGGTCCTCCTTGTTACCTAGCTTCTCTAGAGCTGTGAATTGTAGTCTGATTATCCTTTGCTTTACATATAGTATTCACTTACAAGTGAGTACATACCATGTTTGTCTTTCTGAGTCTGGGTTACCTCACTCAGGATAGTTTCTAGTTCTATCCATTTGCCTGAAAATCTCATGATGTCATTGTTTTTTACAGATGACTAATACTCCATTGTGTATATGTACTACATTTTCTTTGTCCGTTCTTCGGTTGAGGAGCATCTAGGTTGCAGGAGATCAATGAAAGAGATATCTTGATAGAAAGAGACATAATGGGGTTAGGGAGAAACCTGGTTCCAGGGAAATTCCCAGAAATCCACAAGGACGACCCCAGATTAGATTACTAGCAATAGTGGAGAGGATGTCTGAGCTGGTTTACCCCAGTAATCCAGTAATAGGTGAATACCCTAACTGTCATTATAGAGCGTTCATCCAGTAACTGGTGGAAGCAAATGCAGAAATCCACAGCCAAGCGCCAGACCAAGCTCTGGGAGTCCAATCGAAGAGAGGGATTATATGAGCAGGGGTGGGAGGTGGGGGGGTGGGGGAAATCAAGATGGGAAAACTCTACAGAGCCAACTGAACCAAGCGTGTAGCAACTCACAGACTTTAGATTACCAGCTGTGGAACCTGCATAGGACCTAACTAGGCCCTCTGCATGTGGGAGGCAGTTGTGTAGCTTGGTCTGTTTGAGGGGCCCTTGGCAGTGGGATCAGGATCTATCCCTGGTACATGAACTGGCTTTCCGGAGTCCATTACATATGGTGGGACACCTTGTTCACCCTTGATGCAGGCAGGGCCATTGGTCCTACCTCAACCGAATGTATACCAGGCTTTGCTGACTCCCCAGGGGAGGCCTTACCCGCTTGGAGGAGGGCATGGGAATTCGGAGGTAGGGGAGGCTGGGGAGGGGGGAGAGCGAGAGGATGGATGAGAGGGGGATCTATGGTTGGTATGTAAAGTGAGTAAAACATTTTTTTTAAATAAAAAAGAAATACAAAAAATCTTTTGTTTAAAAAAAAAAAGAGTACACTGATTACCTCTGACTTCTTCCCAGGAAGTATAACGGATTCTTACTGGACAACAAAACAAAACCCAACTCTTGAAGATATAGGCTGGATTTTCTAGATTTCAAAGCTTTACACGGTGCCACAGAAATAAACATATACTGCAACAAAGTCGTATGCCACTACTATTCCTTCTGGTAAGGAGTACACTGTATAAGGGAGTCAAATTTTAAAAGTTTCAGAAGTGGATAATTTTATTTGAAGGAATTAAAATTAATTAAATGTGGTGATGAGCTTATCGTTAGCTAATATTTTCTTTTAGATGTAGGTTTTATAAAAATGGAAGAATGTAACAGGAAAGAAGTGGCAGAGGAAAGGTCACGATGGATTTTTTTTGCTCTCCTAATTTTTTTTAATACTATTTCTTGGTTCAAATTTTCAAGCAGGATGAAGAATAAGGACATACATATCCCTAATATATTTTAAATTAAAAAGTTGATAACATACCTTATATTTATATTCCTTAGGGCATAACTCAAAATTGTTGCATTTATTTTATAAGCAGTGGATTCTTTTTTTTTTTTTTTTAAATAGAACATCTGATGTTCTGGAAAAGACCTCAGGGCCTCTTGCTTGCTAGATCTGTTATGCCACTGACCTAAGGGATAATAAAATTGTGATGCATTTATACAATTTATACAATAATATTCAGCTGTGAAGGAAAATGAAATCTGAAGGTAAATGGATAAAGCTAGAAATGATCTGGATTGAGGTAACCCAGACTCCAAGATACAAATATTACATGTTTTATCTTAAATGTAGATGTTAGATTTTTAGATGGGTGTGTTTCAATCTGGATAATCACTGAGCCTAGATAGATATTAAGAGACCAGGGAGGAGGAAGGGATTTTCCAAGAAAGAGGAATTACAATATAGTGTTAAAAAGACATAAAGGAGAAACTATAATCAGAGGATTAAATAAGAAGGGGGATGGGAGGGCATGGCATAAATGGAGTCATCATGTGATAAGGAAGACAATGTTTCAACTCAATATGCCACCCAGTAAAAGCTCCAATGCCGGGAATGGGTTGCAACTTACTGAGTTGGCCAACAGGGTCCCTTAGACTATGCCCAAACACGACAGGCTATTGCCAAGGTTATTGGTTACCATCCATAACCTGTGGTAAGGCCCTACTGCTGAATACATGTCTTACTTATCACTGAGCATGGAGAAACTGAGCTGGTGCCCAATTTCGTTCATGGTGCTGAAAGGTATTCTTGCATACTACCAGAGAAGAAAATTCATCATCAATATTACCCAGCTACAAACTCTGGAACCTATAGCAGTGACCTGCCTGTGAGGTATGCTGGTGCAATAGTGGTATGATGTCATAGGAATAATCTATCCCCAAAGTAATTTAAAGATATTTCATCCCATTTTGTTTTCCATTTTAATATTTTCTTTTGCATTCTTACAGACTCTATGAGGTGTTGCTATCTTCCCAGTCAATTTTCCATTGCTTAAATTCATCAAAGTTCTTACCACTACAATACAAAGATACTTGATATAAATATAAAATTGCTAATGTAGATATGAAGAACAACAATTATACTTTCTTTGTAGCATGGATTTTAAAAGTTCTTATTAATAAAAACAAGCCCAGAGCCAGGTATTGGGGTGAATGCTGAATGATCAGACAAACAGAGCAAGCCACAGCCACCTAACCTTGGCAATTCCTCAGCTGATCCTGTTTCCTCAGACTGGAAACCTCTGAGTCCTCATCCAGAATGAATCTCAGCTGAACTGTTGCTCAAAAGCCTAACAGCTTAACCAGCTCTAGTTCCTGGTCCTCGTGCCTTAAATACTTTTCTGCTTCCTGCCATCATTTCCTAGGATTAAAGGCATGAGTCACCATTCCTAACTGTTTCCAGTGTGGCTTTGAATTCACAGAGATCCAGATGGATCTCTGCCTTTGGAATGCTAAGATTAAAGGTGTGTGTGCCACCATTTTCTGGCGTCTATATCTAGTAGCTGTTCTGTTCTCTGGTCCCAGATAAGTTTATTAGGATGCACAATATTTTGGGGGACAAAATACCACCACATTTCTTGGCTTATATCCCAGACTGTCTTTCCATTCCATGTTTCTGTCTCTTGTCTCTCCCTCCTCTCCCTCTTTTTTTGCTCTGCCTCTCCATCCCTGCTTCCTCTCTAGTTTTCCGAACCTCTCTCTCCCAATTCAGTTTTTATAACACCAGGTTTAATAGCTTAAACTTTCCCAATTACATTTATAAATGGCCTGTTATCTCTACTGATTCATGGAAGATATGAGCACACACATCCATTCAAGAAAATTTGCCACATTTGCTCCTCTTTCCATACGTGCCATGGATTTGGAATTTGCTTTGTCATCCTTAGAGATCATCCATTGTAAAGTATTCTTTCAACCTTAGAGATTTAGGAACAAGCATCCACATTGACTGTGTCTATCTATGATCAAAAGCATAGCTAGAGCTTCATTAAATAGGCTCTGGTGATAAGATGTCCTACAGCTCTCTTCAGGATGAGAATCTTCAAAATGCATCCGACTAAGAACAGCGAACATAGTGGTGAGGATTAAAGAAAACAGCCACGTTTTGTCATTAGCCAATGTGTAGGAGACCTCATAAAGGACAGGAAGTCAACTGCATGATTTGAATAATACTTCAAAGAAGAAGAAGATTTCTAACATGGAAAAATAAAACAATAGTAAGTTGCTCAAGATTGCATTTTTTAAATAATAAGAATGATGATGAGGTTTCTATTATTTGAATATGAATACAAATTATCTTAAGAATATTTCTTTACCATGTGAAAGCTTTTTGAAAATGCAAATGAGTTCATCTCCATCTGTTATAATGCTTACAACGAATTTACACAGCACTTCACATGGCATTATCATAACCCAAGGGAACAGTCTTCTATTGCTGTTTCTTCATTATATGGAAAAGATTTTTGTTTGTGTTATTTGTTCCTTTTATTTTGGTTTACTGAGGTAGAGACTGGCATATAAAACATTCCATTTTAAATCTTAGGACAAAGACACCATACTTCTCATGTTAAAGTATATCAATAAGCCAAAGGAAGATTAAAGAGAATTGCTTGAAAATTGGTGCTGGGACATTATTATATTTACATTTTGAAATATATTTCTTGTATTCAAGTCATTTCCTCCATTCATAATAATGGAAAAAGAGTAATATAGAATGTGTAATGACAGAGTATAGATCAGCTACTGAAAATCCACTGTGATAAAGAAACATAGTGGTATTATTTAAGAAACACATTATTATGTCTTCAGTGTTGTCCAGAAACCAAATACTTTTATCATTTGTGATAATTTATTTATTATTAATATATTATTAATTTGTTCCAAAACAGTATTTCACTGTGTAATACAGGCTAGCCTGGAAGTTACTATGGAGCCCAGGCTAACTTGGGCTTGTAATCTTCCTGCCTCAGTTTCCTGGGTACATAAGATTCTCACTTTAAAAATATGAAAGACACTAGTGACCCGGGTATTACAATGCTGCTTAGGTTTTTTTGTTTTTTTTTTTTTAATCCAACTTCTAGAACATCAGTAAAGAAAGTTACTTAGCCTAAGATTATTATCAGTCAAGTGATAATTAAAATGAAATATTAACTAAAGTTCCTTTTTGGATGGTGACTGAAGCCAAAAGTTAACTTCATATTTTTAAAAAAATGTATAAATTTGTTTGACATCTACTGTACCTTCATTAGTATGCTGTCTAATAACAAATTATAAAATACTAAAAATTTAAAAAATAAACACAATGTTAGAAGCTGTGCATGGTGGTTCTCACCTTATTTCTAGCACTGTGAGGTTGAGACAGAATAACTTCTAGGGTTCCTATGTGCTGTGGAATAATCCTCTTGTACACTGTACAGATGTGTCACTCGAATTGGTTTAATAAAACTTTGATTGGCCAGTAGCCAGGCAGGATGTACAGGCAGGGTGACAGAACCAGGATGATGGGAAGGAGAAGGGCAGAGTCACCAGCCAGATGCAGAGGGAGCAGGAGATGAATGTGCTATGCTAATAAAAGTACCGGCATGTGCCAAAGCATAAATAAGGAATATGGGTTAACTTAAAATGTAAGAGCTAGTTAGTAATAAGCCTGAACTATATTGGCTGTGCATTTATAATTCATTATCAGCCTCTGAGTCAGGTTATTTGGGACCAAGTATTCTGGACAGAGAAATGGCTGATTACACCTGTACCACAAGCGTTGCATGCAGAGTATAATGCTGTCTTAAGATATCAAAGAAATAAACATATAGAGGGGGAAACCATGCAAATCCAAAGAAAAAATTAAAAATTAACTTACCTTAATTAACATCCATATTGTCTTCCCAAATTAATAATCTCTTCAGAAATATAAACTGACTTACTGGTAAAATTTCTCCTCCTTCTGTACTTGAGTGTTCAAGAGCAAGTATTGGCATGCCTATTTATCTGTTGATTTAATCAAAAAGTTTAATTTCACAGAAATGGAATGGGTAGTTATGTTTTCTACTTTTTAATTTATTAGTCTTTTACATTTTTTGAAGGTTTATTTTTTTTATTTGCATGAGTGTTTTTCCTGTATGCATGTCATTGAAGCATGTGGTCCATTCACAGAGGTCTGATAAAGGTGTTTGATTCTCTGGATCTGGAGTTATGGATTGTAGGTGCAGAAAACAGAACCCTAGTCCTCCACAAGAGTGATAAGTGCTGTTGACTGAGCTGAATTCCTTACCTCGTATCTATTAGTCTATTAAAGAGTTCTTTTTTTCCTTGACCATTTAACAATTGAAATACAAGTTTTAAACCTAATATATTGCTAGAAAGATTTTGATCATGCATACTACATAATTCACTAATTTGCTTATAGAGTTTACTGTTACAACCTTATAATAAAATCTGAACCTAAAGGCATGCTATTGGGTTTCAAATCTTGAATTTAGTACTTATTTACTCTATGGCTTTTTGTGAGCTATTTAAGCTCTGGACCTACCTTTTCTTGTTGGATAATAAGGATAAAGTTAAGCTATACTGTCAACTTGTAAGATTAAATGTACTTAATAAACTTCTGCTTCTTCTAGTGAGTAAGCATGGTTGTCAGGCATCACTGCTGTTATTAATATAATCATTCATGTGATAGCCTGTTTTTATTTTTTTGGTGCTCATTTACAGGTCTTTTAAAATGGGTGTGTACTATTCTGGGTAGATGCTGGCTTCTTTTACATTATGTATAAAAATCTAGTCTGTAAGAGTGAAGCGTAAATCTAACTAATCTTATTAATAAAAACCAGGAGTGAGATATTGGGGTAAAACCTGAAAGATCAGATAAGCAGGAGAGCAGCCACAGTCACTTCCTTCCTCTTCTGTTCCTCCAATCCAAAAAAAGCCGAGATCCTGTCTCCGCTCTGCCTTATCACTTCCTGTCTTCATCCTGCCTTATAACTTCCTGACTCCTGTCTGTAGAGACCTCCAGACCTCTATGGTTAACTAGTGGCAAGCTCTAGCCTCTGACCCCAAGCAAGCTTTATTTGTCAGAGCACAAACAAAATCACACAACATAAGAAATCTATTTACAGATGAAAACAACGCAGGATTTGAAAATGAAATTCAATATAGAGGCTTGGTTCATAGTTAATGACCCTGATAGACAAATGAGTAAGAAAATATAAAAATAAAATACTTATGCATTTAGTCTTAAAATGTAAAAATAATAGTGTAGCACTCACTACTAGTAGGACCTTCTGTCTTCCTTGAAGATTTGACACTTTGTGTTTTCAAACTTCCATGTGACTGTTATGAACAATGTATGAACATGAGGAATGAGTCACTTTTGTACTTAGCCAATGGGAAGCACCAGTTAAGACAGAAAGGCAGACTAAAACATTACAATTGTAAATTTTATTTAACATTATAATATTTATTACAACAAAAATAACCTGATATAAAAAAAGGTAACATGCATGAAATGATCTAAAAGAATATCTAATTTGGTATTGACTAAATACTATTTAAGTTCCAATTTTGACTTATTTCAAATAAAGGAAAACATCAAATTTTAGAGCATTTAACAAGATAACATTAAAAATGGTCTTCAATCTCCAAATCAAATGTGTCTTGTAAAACTCTGCCAAAATTTTAAAAATACCTTAAAAACAGAAGCAGTTACACTCCACAACTCAGAGGCACCCTATCTTAGTGAGGGTTTCTATTTCTGTGAAGAGAGAGCATGACCACGGCAACTCTTATAAAGGAAAACATTGCATTGGAATGGCTTAAATTTTCAGAGGTTTAGTCCATTATCATCATGGTGGGACATGGCAGCATGCGGGCAGACATGTGCTGGAGAAGGAGCTGAGAGTTCTACATCTTGATCTTCAGGCAACAGGAAGTGAACTGATACAGGTGAAGCATGAGCAAAGAAGACCTCAATGCCCTTCTCCACAGTGACACATTTCCTCCAATAAGGCCACACCTACTTCAACAAAGCCATACCTCCTAATAGTGCCACTGCCTTTGGGGGCCATTTTCATTCAAACCACCACCCACTTGAACATAACTTTCTGTTAATTGCCAAAACAAAGGAAAATGGAAATATGTATGCTACTGTGATTATAGTAAATGAAAGTAGTCTTATATTATACATCTAAGTTTCTCAATGTTTAAATGAAATATGTATTAACTTGTGGGAACCCAGTTGGGAGACTGGCTCCCACATTTTACCCCAGGGTACTCTTGAGGAGTGAGGGATAAGAGATTTAGATAGAAGGATAGAGGGGAGAGAAACAGAAACACAGGACAGCCTCTCATGAGGGTATGGATACTTATCCATTGGCCCCTCCTGTCTCTCCTAAAGGGCTATTTATAGGAATGCCAAGGGGTGGCACAAAAGAACTCCCCTAGCTCAGCCAAGTGTAGACCCTTCCAATCACCTATTAACCATGCACACAGTCAAGCAATCTTCTAATGCTGCCCTGCTGGGTAAAGCAAGCTTAGATCTCACTAGGAAACCTTTGTGGGCCTCCACATTAACTCACAAATATCTTAGTGCCATGCAGACAGTTCAAATCCCAGGAGCCATTTAAGAAGCTGGGCCTGGAGGTGCAGGTTTGTAACCCAACACTGGGTGGGTAGAGACGGTCTCACTTGACAGCTTGTGTAGGTAAGCCTGCGACTATGGACAGAGACAATATTTCCAAAAGTAATGTGAATGTCTCTTAAGCAGTGAGTATAAAAGCTGTGTTCTGGCCTCTCTCATGTTCTCAAGCAGATACTACCCTCTGCAAATGTTCAATAAAGTCTTAATCTATTTTATCTGGATGGTATATATCAGTTTTAATGAATAAAATTTTACTAGAATATAGCCATATCTTTAACATGTTGCTGTAGTTACTTTCACTACATCAGTCTGGATATTTTTGATAGATACCATATAAACTTCAAAGCCTAAAATGCATACTGTCCTGACCTTTACAAGAAAAGTTTTCTGTGTGTAGAGTTAAATTTTCTATTTGTTTATTAGTTTTAAAAAAATTTTCCAAGCATGATGCCCTTTAACAGAAACCTATATCATTTAATTTAGTTAGGAGTTCCAAGAAGAAATATTTTTTTCTGCCTTTTTTATGCTCATGTTTTCTTTTTTCTCCCATAGAATTTTATTTTGTAATTTTTTATTGAATTTATTTCCATACAATATATTTTGATCATAGTCTTTCCCCTTCCCCAGCTCCTCCAAGATCCTCCCTGCGCACACACACACACACACACACACACACACACACACACACACACACACACACACACACACATTCCAAATATAACCTGTTGAGTACATATAATGTTACTTGTGTGTATTTTTTCAGAGCATTCAGCAATGGACAACCAATTGGTGTGCTCTTCCCTTGGGCGGGCCACCTCTCCCCATCCCAACTCAGTTGCCTCTGGGTTTTTTGTGTAGATTTGAGGTTTGGGGGGCTTTTCCCTGTACAGTTTGCCATGTTTATTGTTGTCGTTCATATTCAGCTCACATTTGGGCTGTCATGTTGGTGAGATAGGTGTTGCTTCTAATGTTTCTGCGAGACACATCTTACAAAAAGCCCTTGGTCCCTCCAGCTCTTAACAATCATTCCATGCCCTCTTTTGCAACGTTCCCTGAGCCTTGAGTGAAAGAATGTTTTGTAGATTTCTCCCTTGATACTGAGCTCTACAACTCTGCATTTTGATGGGCAGTGGTTTTCTGCAGTGGGCTCCATCTATCACCCAGAGATGTTTCCTTAATGACGGGTGAAGACTGCACTTATCTGTGGGTATAAGAGCAATTATTTACAGATCATTGATTGGAATTAGACTGGGTTAGTAAATTTGTGATCTTACATCCTCTTCCAATAACCATGATTTTGCTAGCACTGGAATGGAAAGTTAGCTACGTTTCCAGTACTACATACAATTTCCCTCTTATTGAGCAGGTCTTAAATCTAATTAGAGAACAGGTGGTTACCACCAAGGTTTATGTGCAACTGCTGAATCCACAGGGTTATTGTGCCATGCTGGTCAATGATGTGACTAGGGGTGTCACAACTGCATGGGACTGTTGGTTTCCTGGCTCATTCAGAAGCTTGCATGGTGCCTTCTGCTACATTGAAGGTTAGTTCTCAGGGAGAGGGAATTCATGTCAGTTCCAGCTAAGAAGCTTCTGTGTCCTATTTAGGACATGCCTGGTATCTTCAGCAAGAGGGACTTACCTTCCACCTCTAGTGGCAACCAAGAGCAAAAGCAATAGGCTGTATATTTGGGGAGTCCGTTGGAAAGCCCTGTCCAATAACTCAAAAAAGGGCTTCTTGTGTCTGATAATGGGGTTTTTGTTAAGTGGTCTTTTGCTCTTACAGAGAGTGCCATCAGCCTAAATGAGAAAAATTAATTAAACCCATATGCGTGTATTGATACACTGAATTATATGCATTATAGTGTGTGTTAGTTTTGTGTCCTATGACTTTGATGAAAATGTTTGTCAGCTGTAGACAACATTTCCTGGTAAAATCTTTATGATCTTTTATATTTAAAAGTATGCCATCTGCAAAGAAAGATACTTTAACTCATGCTTTTCTAATTGTATCTCCTTGATCTCCCTCAGTTATCTTATTGCTCTAGCTAAGATTTCAATTACTATGTTTAATAGGCATAGAGTTGGTGTAAATTACTTTTATTTTATTGAAGTCTGTCCCTTTTATCTTGAGCCTCCCCAGGATTTTTCTCATGAAGGATTTTGCAAAGTTTTTTTCTTCTACTGAGATGGTCAATGGGCTTTTTTCCTTTAGTCTGTTTATGTGGCAGATTTTGCTTATTTATTTACATATGTTTAACCATTCCTTCATCTTTGGGATGAAGCCACTTGATGATGATACATAATCTTTTTGATATTTTGTTTGTAAATATCTTATTTAGAATTTTCATATATAGTTATAAGAGATACTGATATATATATATATATATATATATATATATATATATATGTCTTTGTGTAGTTTTGATATTAGGGTAATATAATATTGTCTGATTTTAATCAAATAATGTTCTGAAATAGGAAACAATGAATCCCTATTTAGAGAAGTAGATGTGCATTAGAATCATATATTCATTAATCACACAATATTATTAATTGTACTAATGGCTTTGAGGGATTGGGAAAGAAGTTATGCTTTAAAGGAAAATGACTGGAGATGAGCACTTTCAGGATTTAAGGGGTGAGTACATAGGTATTCATTTTCTATTAAGTCAATGAACAATATTTAATGTCTCTTTTGTCTTTTCATGCACGTATCATGTGTCAGAATTGCTAAAATTAATAAAGTAACTCTTCTACCACCTTTACAGTTTCCTCTTAAGTTTTGCTAGTGTAATGAAGCAGACAAATTTTCTCCTCTAATAGTAGTCCTATTTTCATATCTGCTCTGCCAATTATTCAGTGTTTGTTTTTTCTATCCCTCTGATTTGGAAAGTTGTTCAAGAAAGATAAATTTATGTATTTTATATTAACTCTCTTTATATGTTCACTTATAAACATGACAATGTGTAGAAAAATCTTTCTTATAGTTATGTTACTTCATTTTACTTTCTTGAACAATCATTGCTTAATGTGTTATACCTATTATATATAGATCAATTTAGCCCATTTATATTCCTTTTATCTTTTCTAAACATAACACACTGAGGTACCATTAAATATCTACCCTATAATTTTCACATCTAATGAAAGATTTACCTTTATACCTTTCGCTAGTGGTAGAACCCAAAAATGAAGAGGAGGCTTGTGGTGATATATTGTGTCCCCCAATGTATTCTGCACCCTAATAAAGCTTACCTGAGGATCAGAGGCAAAAGCCAGGCACTATAGTAAACATAGAAGTCAGGTAATTGTGGCACATGCCTTTAATCCTAGCATTCAGGAGGCAATGATCCATCCAGATCTCTGTGAGTTCAAGGCCACACTGGGAACAGAGCCAGGTGTGGTGGCACATGCCTTAAATTCCAACATTAGTTAACCATAAAGGTCTGGAAGTTTGTACAGGCAGGCAGGAAGTGATGTACCTGGGCAGAGAGAGGTGTTGGTGGGGTAAGGTTGGCTGTGGCGTTGCCCTATTCCTCTGATCTCTCAGTTTTCACCCCAGTCTCTGGCTCTGGGTTTTTATTAATAAGACTGTTTAGTAATTCATCTTACAGAGGCTGAAGAGCTACAAAAATAAATAAATAAAACAGTAACTTTCCATATTTGGTTTTCTGATATGAAATTACTCAAAGGTACAAAAGATGCAGTAATATGAAAATAAGCTAGGGCAAGAATTTAGCTGATACATGCCATGAGATCTGGCTTTGTCAGAGCTACACTATTAATGTGATTTTACTATTCACTTACACACACAGAACTTATGAGTTTATCCTACATTTTTATCAAGGAGAACCTTGAGAATAATGTAATCAGCTTGCACTGATAAGGAAAGGAGACATATAATTCAAAACTTAGTGCAATAATTGTCTGAATTAATTTTAAACTTAAAATATGAATTAAAGCTAAATGATAACATAAAGATCACTTTTTAGCTTTTCTTTCTCTCTCATTTTACCCACAGGTCGTTTGTGTATATATTATAGCTTCCAGTTTAGTGTTGCTATGGGATTCCTGACTATACAAATGACTGGGATTTTAATTGTGCCTTTTCTTTGGCTCTTTCTGCTTGCTTTGTTTAGGTGGGGGTTGTAATCAGGATGTAGTATAAGAGAAAAAGAACTATTACAATAAAAAAAATAGGATGTTATTATGCGAGGATTTCTTTATCATTGGTAATATGTGTCAGGTGTAGCTTTTTAGTTTACATTACTTTTCTTATTGTTTTTCTGCCTTTAATACCATTGCTTTCAGAGGCAGGATTTTAAAGAAGTTTTTGTTCTGGTCTAATATATATGAAGCCTAGGATTAAACTCTCACTTAAAAAAATTCTTGCTCATATTTCTCCACCTCTGCATCAAATGCAAAATGTTCTCTGAATTATCCTCAGCTGCTTCTTTTGATCATAATTTAGGAAATGGCATGCACTTAATTGATGTATTTAATAATTTTAATAATTTCTCCTGAGATTTGTTTAATTATATTTTATCAGAGAAAAATGATAATTTCAATAAATTCAAATTTATTGAAAGGATTTTATAGACCCAAGTATAATCTGTCTTTAAAATCTATCTTTATACTCTACCTTTAAAAGAATGTGTCTTTTGCTGTCATGAGTGGCATGTTCAGTAAGTGGTAGCATGGCTAGTCCTTGACAGAGCAGTCAAACTACTTCTCCATTTCTTTTTATATTGAAACATTCATTTACATATCTATGTACATCCTATTCCTTCTTTAAAATGCAAAGATTTTTTTAATGTGTTTTATGTCTGCTTTAAGAGCTTTACATTTTTATAGTTTTTATGTTATGATTTTGTCATTATCACATTATGAAAAGGCTGTCAGATTTCAAGAATATTTCTTGACATTCAGCTTTCTGGTTTTAATATAGCCACTGTGGGTTGGGGGAACTAATACAGAAAATCCCTTTAACTCTCGAACTTTAACCTATTAGTGTTTTTTATATGAACAATTATCCATATGAATTGTTCTGGTCAAAATTACTAAATACTATCACTTCATCCATAGCATGATCCAGCTCTCAGCCACTAGATGGTTTAATTGTGATTACCTTTAAATGGTTCAACTTCCCTCGTTGTTTAGTTTATTGATTGTTACAATGAACAGCAGAAGTGGATGATCACCACAACCACCCTTGCCTGATTGGGTTTTGTTTTGAGACAAGATCTGTGTAGTCTTAATCAACGTTATCTGTGGTCTTCCTGCCTCATTTTCTCTCATTGTGGGTTATAGGCATAAGCCACCATGCCTGACTCAGTGGTTGATGTTCCTCAGTATTTAAGTAATTGTTCACTGTATATTCTCTAATTTCATGTGTAGAGAACAATTGGTATGCTTGTGTTTTGACTTTTTTTTCAGTGAAACGTCATATGACAGTTTGCAAAACTTGGATATAAACAGAAGAAATGTTGAGAAAAATGAAAGTTCCGTGAAGAAATGAAAAGTGATGGTCCTTGATGTGAATTTCAAATAGAATACAAATAGAGTTACATAAAAAAAAATAATTAAATCGGGGACATTGAAACACCCACTGTCTGGGAGTGTTTATATACAGCAATAAGAATGGAACAAAGGCAAATTTTACAAAGATTACCAAAGTAGCAATAAAAATAATTTGAAAGGAATTGATGCTATAAATTATCCCACATCAAAGGATTTCTCAAGAATATTGCACTACTTGAAAGCTAAAGAATTAAATGTTTAAGGAAAACATAGGATGGGTTATAATGAATTATTAAAGCAAACAATTCTTCCTCTCTACAACTGAGAAAGGGCATGCCTGACATTTTTACAAGGAAATGAGTCACTTAAATCTTTAATGTTTCTAATATTTTATATTATATTATGTTTATTTACACTGCTTTTATTTTTCTAGACATGACTGTAAAAGTTTTTTTTAAAAAAATTTGTACAAAACATTTGAAAGTTAATGGGATGAGTGCAATTTACTGCATACATTAAGCTTCCTTATCATCATTTCAAGGTGTCTGTTTGGTTTCTGGGTGCTACACTACTGTAACTGGAGCATATTGCCTGTTTCAAAAGTGAGGGTTCACATTAGAGAACGAGCATTTTTAAAAATCCTATTGGGGTGCCTGAACAGTTTGTGAAAACACAACAGCAGTGGTGTTGTAACAATGACAATCTACTCAAGGAAAAATGTTTGTAGACAGTTCCCTTTTAAGTCATCTCAGAGACCGGTAGAGAGAAAACTATAATTAAACACAGTTCTCTGATTGACTGGATTCCGTAGGCAAGATGGTATCAGTGTACACATTATGATCTGAGCACACTCAAGAAACTAAAACGGAGCACGTCATTTTTCATTTCAAACAAATTATGGTTAAATGAAAGTGACTTGGATTTAATGATGCACTCAGTGAAACGCATGCAGAATAGAGCAGCTCTCAAAGACCACTGCAATCAGGATTCTTGGACACAGTCCAGTTGGTTCTCACTTTGTAAGTTCCATCCATCTGTAAGCACTATCAATATTGACAGTTTCCCATGGCACCACTCTAACATTTGCTCAACATTTTGCAGATGTGTACACATGGATTAGAAAAGAAGAACTGGATGGTAATCTCTTGGCTTCTGCCCTTACTTTGCCCCTAGCCTACCCTTTATATCATAGAATTGTCAAGGCTCATGGTGTTCTGTACAATGTTTTCCAGATTTCTCCTTCCTATGTGAGGATTCTTTGCACCTGTACTTCTTCCTTTAAAAAATAAGTTCCATTTCTGTATAAAAGTCAAAAGTGGACCCAGTGTTCACATATTAACAACTTAGAGTTTTAAAAAAATTTTCATTGCTCCTATTATTTATTTTACATCTGTGTGTGTGTGTGTGTGTGCGCGCGCGCGCATGCGCATACAACATGGTGGGTATGTGGAAGGGTCAGAGGACAATTTTCAGGAGTTGGATATCTCCTGCTACTATGTGGTCCTCTGGGTTCTGACTCAGGTTGTGAGGCTTGGCAGCAAGCTTCTTCATCCAGTGACCATATTGGTGCCTCTCATTGCTGAGTTTTAAAAGGTGAACGTAACTGAACATACAAAGGGAAGGGTGTCCTATGTCTTTGAAATACTGTCCTTAGTCCAGTCAGACTGCTATAACAGAAGCTTGTACTGTATAATATATATAATGCACAGTTTTATGAATCATAGGAAGTCCTGGATTAAGACACCAGCAAATCCAGTGTTTGTCTCTCTCTACATACAAGATGATGGTTTCTATGTGTGTCCTAACACGGTGGAGAGGGCCAATTGATACCTTCAGGCTTCCTAAGTCCATAAACAAAACCTCCTCCAAAGACCCCAGATGCTAATCATGTCACCTTGATATGAATGTCAGATTCTGATGTATGAATTGTGAGAGGACAACATGTAAACCACTGTGCACTGCCAACCTCTGCAGGTTTGGAGGTATTAAATGATAGAATATGAATGACTTGGTTACAGAAAGGGATGAAAGAATGAAAGGAAATACTCACTATTTTCTTTAGTTTACTTTACTAACCATCTTTAATCTGAAATTTTATAATGTGCTTTCTTGTTGTTGTTGTAGCCATTAGTCTCTAAATTAATATAGGACTTAATTCTTCTAGAAAAAGATCTTCAAATTTTAGCTTCATTATTGTACTATTATAAAGGAGAAAGATATAGATAGATATTATCTACCTACTTGGCATTACACTTTTTTGAAGTTTGTGTAAAATCTGAGATCAAATTATACTGTTAAAATGTAAGTAAACTAAATAGCCTTAGTTATTTCTGTGTTATTTGATCTGTGGGTCCACATGATTTGTATTTTGTATAGCATTGTTCCTCACACTCTCATCTTGCATTTTACTCCTTACTTCTAGATTTACTTTTTCTGTTGCCAAAAGCACATATTGTATACATTGTGATAAACAGTTAAAAATGGCTTTTAGTCATGTTTAACTCATTATACATGGGGGCATTTTAATTAGTATATTCTAGCTTTGAATACTTCTAATAATAGACAATTCCAATAATATTAAATAGAATTAAAAAAACAATCTCATGTGTCTTTTATAGCATTTTATAATCTTTTGTTTTCTTAATGGTTTGTAGACAATAGTATATGGAGGTCAGTTTTTGTTCATCCTTCAGTAATTACATCTTAATTCTAGCAGGAATTATGTATTTCTCTATGGATAGATCCAAAGTTAGTATTGTAGGTACATAATACCTATCTTCTTAAGGAAATGCCTAACTATATTTAATTTGTCACATGGTCTTTTTGAACCTTTATTTGGTTATTATCCACTTTTCTGGAAATTTTTAACATATTTATTTTAAATTTATTAGGCATGCATCTTAAATGTTTTTTCCCCTTTTGAATAGATTGGCTCCTTATTGTTGATTTTGTTTCCTCCTTGGTATATTGTTTTCTGCACATGATTTGCAACTTTAATATCAATGCTGTCTTCGATAGAAACACAGTTCCTCTCTTTTCCTGCTTTTCCTTTTGGTTAGAAAGCTTGTCTTTGCTTCTAAACCAACAATAGGGTCAACTCTAAAATCAGATTCATTACTTATAATCATGAGTTCCACAAGGCAGTAAAAAGAGTTCCATGTGTGTAGCCAGGATGTCTTGATTTAGCTAATGTCTGATGTGCATCTTTTGCCTTCTCCATTAGTTGCATCTGTTTATCCTCACAAAATACATCAGACAGACAAAAAGAAGGAATCCTTTCTCAGCCTTCAGTTCATGTGGTAGATAGGTCTGGGTTGTCTTGTCCACTGTGTTTGTGAATCTCTGTCACTACTGCTCATTATCAAGTTCCTCAACCTATTTCTCTTATCAGAGCCTTATAGATTTCCAAGTCCCACATTATATTCCTCTCACATTATTCATACAAACAAAAGAAAGTGTCTATGTAACAGTGTACATTTGTATATAAATGTATGTATACGTGTGTGTGTGTGTGTGTGTGTGTGTGTGTGTGTGTGTGCGTGTCACTATATGTTCACAATATTTTCCTCCTGTTGGTTCAGGTTCTAAGAAAGAACACACTGGGGAGCTGGATAGATGGAGCAACAATTAAGTGCATTTGCTTCTCTTGCAGAGGAGCCCAGCATGATTTCCAAAATACACATCAAAGACCTTGTAATTGCCTATAACTCTAAATCCAGGGAATTCAACTCTTTTTTTTCTAGCCTCTGTGGTCACCCTAAAAAATTTGACATATATTCATGGTAACACACACACACACACACACGCACACGCACACGCACACACACACACACTCATAATAACACTTTAAAAAACAAGCAGACACTGAGATGGAACAAGTTATTTAAAAAATGTATTACAGAAATATTTGGAATAAAAGACAAGAGTTGAATCACAAGAACCTGGGTCATCTAAGGGAAGAAGTTTTAACTGAGGAACTGACCTGTGGGTATGGCTGTGGAAGATTGTCTTGACTATTTAATTGATATAGGAGAGCCCAGGCAACTATGGCTTGCACCACCCTAGGCAGATGGTCCTAGGCTGATTAAGGAAATTAGCTGAGCATGAACCAGTGAAGAAACCAAAGAGCAAGCATCATGCAGTGTTTCTTCTATATGATTTTTTCCTCTGGGTTGCCAGTGTGAAGAACTTTCGATTCCTGCCATGACTTTCCTCAGTGACAAATTTGTAATCTAGAAGTGTAAGGCAAAGATAGTTGAAGCTAGTGAGTAAATTATGAATGATCACATGCCATTCACAAAGATATTTCCCATTTATTGTGCCCTCATATCACCTTGTGTCCAATTTCCTGGGGCTATTTTCTGGCTTGTTTTAACCAGCCCTTCACTTAGTTTTCATGTGCACTTGCCTGTAATAGGTGGAGAAAGAGGTTCTGCCTCACACATCTGTCTAATGGTTCACCTTTGTTTAAGGCATACTTCAGAGCAAGTGTCAATGATAAATGTTTGAAAGAATGGATGAAGAAATGAACAAATAATTATACTCAATCTTAGACAGTCACCAGACAGCTGGGAGCTAAATTGACTTCTCTTTCTACTGAATGATGGTCCAGATGGGAGGAAATTAGTGGGAAGCAGAGAACACAGGATGCGTTTCTCTTCTAATTATTTCTTCTTTATTAAGGGTTGCTCTGTGAGGTTCAAAGGCTTTACTTTAATTGGGCATACCAATTCAGGACTGTCAACATAGGAGCTTGAGAACAGTATCCTATAAAAACAATTAATAAAACCATGAATTGACTGTTTAGAGATAGATGGATATTAGCATATAAAATCTAATATGTCATACATGGACACTATAAAGTATAAATAATATTTTTACCTTTACAAAGAGTAAGGACCAGAGTGACGTGAAAAAGAATCACTGGAAGGTGCTTTCAGGAAACTTAGTTTCGTGTTATAACTTTTGAGACATGGCCTCACTATGTAGCCCTCCTTAGTCTGGAAATCACTGTGTAATGAGCTTGGCTTCAATTTGTGGCATTTTTCCTTTCCCTTCTCAATGCTGAGGTCACTGGCATGTGTCAAACCACCTGAAGGAAAACTGTAACCTTTGCACACAACTAGAATCATTACTCTATATTTAACCACATACACATAAGCTTTATGCAAATGTATACTTCTAAGTTCAAAATAAATGAGAAGACATTTTTACACTTTTTTAAAAAAATGGGTACTTTTTGTATTTCTTACTTGGTTTAGTGTTGCTGAAGCAATATTAGGATAGTGCTTAGCACTTTACTGTGTTCGTTATTAAAACAAATGAAAATATATTCTGACTTATATGAACTGTGTAAAATACCTGTATTACTACTAAGATTTTAATTCTTAAATTTGTTGAACTTTTGGCTTATCAGAAAATGTGAGGAAAACCCAGGGCATGTCCCTCCCTTTCTCCTTCATTCTCTCCATTCCTTCTCCTGTCTTCAGCCTAGATTCCTTCTCCTACTTATTCTCTCTTCCTGCAAGTCCCACCCATCCTTTCTCTACCTAGCTATTGGCCATTCAGCTTTTTATTAGACCTATCAGGTGCCTTAGGCAGGCAAGGTGAAACTAATGCCACATGCCTTTAAATAATTAAACAAATGCAACATAAACAAATGTAACACATCTTTACATCCTTAACAAAGGCAGCATTTATTGGTTAAAATATTAAGGCAACTCCATGTAGTTAAAAGGGAGGTTTATTTTGTGGGGTAACTTACAAGTGTAGGGATAGGTTACAGGTTCCGGGAATGGTGTAGCACAGTCCAATGGTGTTCTCTGGAGAACTCTGCTCAGTCTCCCTCCAGCGTCCAGGGCCCAGGAACCAAGAGTGCTCCCCCATCCAGATCTCGGGTCTTCAGGGTCTTCTCTCAGCTTTGCCTTGGAGGCATGACAGTTACCAAAGCCTCAAAGGGGGTGGTATTTCCAGGTCAAAGCTGGAACTGCTACCCACTACAAGCATTAAAAAAATAATGCAACTTCACAAAGTCAAAGTAATATTCTGCAACTTAAATGTAACTCATCTTTTTCTATTTACATTTTTTAATTCATTTTACATACCAACCACAGATCCCCTTCTCATCCCTCCTCCCACTACCCTCTCCATAACACATCTTGACATAGTTAAAGTAATTTCCAAAATAATGCTGCAATAAACGGATATAGGATGTACAAGCATCTGTCGTGTATATATAGAGACCTTCAAGTGTATATCCAGAAATGGTATAGTTGGGTTACACTGTAGACCTGTTTTCAGCTATTGAGGAATCTCAATCATTCTTTCCATCATGGGTACCCTCATTTATAAACCATCAACAGCATATGAGGGTTGCCCTTTCCTTGCATTCTTATAGTACTTCTTGTTTGTTTTGTTAATGATAGACATTCTGACAAAAGAAATTGAATTCAATGTTGGTTTTAATTTTTGTTTCCTTGACTCAGGGCCATTTACGTTACTATTTACCTGTGGGTTTCTCAGCTCAAGCCTCCTCCCTCAAGTATCTCGCAAATCAAACAAGGAAGATGAAGTGGACAAGGCTCAGGGGAGCCTAAAGACAGACTTTTTGTTATTAGGGAGAATTTTCTTATTAAGTGAGAGGGTTATCATTTCAAACACAGTGTGCAGATTATCCCGTAATTCAGTGAAAACTGACCCAATTTGCCTGCTCTGTGTTTTGTGCTACACAACAGTCTATATGAGAGGATGTATTCTCAAGAAATGTGGATGCTTCTACTGCCAATCTTTTATTTTCTGGTAGGTTGTCAACACAATTTTGAAAATACAGTTTTCTGCTCCCATTCAGGTCACTTCATCTTTGCATATAGTCAAAATGAATGCACACTATAATCTGTATGTACTAGGGGCCAGAAAGTTATTTATGGTATTAATTAATTAACTAATTAATTAATTAAAATTTTTAGTTGAGTCATGCACATGGTACACACATTTGCATACATACATTCATTCAAGGAACATACATATAAAACAAAAATAAAGAAACGGTATTATTTTCATTTATATGTATATGTTTGGGGGTCTGAATGTGTATATGTACCTGTGTATGTGGGTGTCTTTGGAAGCCAGAAGAGGACACTGGATGCCCTAGAGCTAGAGCTACAGGCAGGTGAAGGCTACATGATGTGGGTGGCTGGGAACCAAATTTTGGTACTCTGCAAGTGCAGCAAGTGATTTTCTAACTGCAAGCCATCTCTCTAGCCTCAAGACACTAATTTTTTTTATGTAAATACATCAGCAAAAACTTAGTATCATCACTTTATTCCCTTGTCCATTTTGCAAATGAAGTAATTCAGTCTTCTTGGAAACTACTAAGTTTGAGGAAAATTTCTTGCCTTTCTGCTCTATTTATATTTTAATTAATATGTTTATACTTTTAGATAATTACTTCTCTTAGAATATTTTGTTTCATGATTACATGTGGCATAAACATTTTTCAGTACCAGCATGCCCTGATGTCCTTGCTTGGTAACATTTCCTTTTGGATATAACCACAGAAGATTTCTAGTTCATCATTTATGGAGAAGATTGTTTTCAACACCAAGTTTCAAATGCAAGGAATTCAATTTTCCATACTATGTTTCTCTTCCAAATACCATACACTAGACTCTATCATACACATTATGCCACAATCAATACAAATCCTAACTCTGAATAAAAGTTGAAACTGCTGTATTTATATATAGTATTTCCAGCAGGAAGCAGGAGCAGAGGGAATCCACATGCAGTTGAAGTATCTGGATGGCTGATGAAAATGTGAGCTCTGTTCATGTTGTATATTGATGTTGATTTATTCTAAAGCCTTTAGAACTATAATAACCTTGGGTTTGGCATTTTCACTGCTCCATGTGGAATAGTAAGAAGTCAGCTGTATCAGACACACTGTTTTCTTAAAATTATCTTTTTTTTTTTTTTTTTTTTTTTTTTTTTTTTTTTTTTTTTTTGGTTTTTCGAGACAGGGTTTCTCTGTGTAGCTTTGCGCCTTTCCTGGAACTCACTTGGTAGCCCAGGCTGGCCTCGAACTCACAGAGATCCGCCTGCCTCTGCCTCCCAAGTGCTGGGATTAAAGGCGTGCGCCACCACCGCCCGGCAAAATTATCTTTAAAATAGCATCTACAGATCCTGTTTCATTATTAGGACAGATGCCGTAAATGAGTACTGAAGTCATAATGGCAACATCAAAAATAAATAAGGAATAGATGCTAAAGTGCGTTAGAATTTAAAGTTAATCATTTGCATTGTGTATTTCAACTATAGATGTTTTTACTTGTCCGTTTGTTCTGCTGTTTACTGATACATTCGTGATATAATTAAAATAGCCCTTAATAGCTCTACCAAAATAAATGTCCATGAATCATTTGAATGTCTTCAATTATATGTAGCATTCAGTAACAGGAATATTTGCATTTGCTTATTACTTATCAAAATTTCATTTTTATGTGATGAATTTAGTGATTATTAAACTGAAAATGATTTCAAAACTCTGACTTCTAAGACCATTTGTTGTTTTCTTCTTTATAATTATGAATGGAATCATACAATTTATGTTAGACTCCCATTCTTCCCTGCACTATCAAGACTTAGAGTGGAGGCCTTCTGTTGCAGCCCAGTCATTCAGTTTTTAGAATTCCAGTGAAGGCTATACATTTGTTTATCCATTTTTACTGTAACTGGCATTAGCTGCTTTTGTGTGTTGCTAATTTAAAATACATGGCTGATGAACATTCTTGGAATTGTGTTTGGCAAATTCCTATTATAAAATTTGTATACTAATGGTCATATTTTAGGTAAACACAGCATATTTTACAGATAAAGAATTTTTTGGCCTGGTGGTGGTGGCACATGCCTTTAATTCCAGCACTTGGGAGGCAAAGCCAAGTGGACCTCTGTGAGTTCAAGGCCAGCCTGGTCTACAGAGTGAGATCCATGACAGGCACCAAAACTACACAGAGAAACCCTGTCTTGAAAAACAAAAAGCAAAAAAACAATGAAACAAAAAAACCCAAGATTTTTTGAGTAATAGGGGATATGAGCTGTTCAAACTTAGCAGATAAATGTCTTCCAAAGAGTTTGTGCTAATTCACATACTAGCAGGAAATTAATATTTCAGATGCTCCTCACTATTACAAATTTGTTATTTTTTCTTTTCTTTTTTTTTTCATTTTAACCATTCTGCAGCATACATGACTGTCATTACCATGATGGCCAATTAACCAATGACTGTTTTATATATCTATTGACTTTTGTGTATATAAGCCATAAATATATGTACTTATATTGTATATGAGTTGGGTCACTAATCGAATGATCACATTTTGTATGAGTCTGCCTTTTTAATCTGTTATATTCATCTTTTAATTGTGTCATAAAATTGTCTCACTAATCATGGCTCCAGTGTATGTTAGTTATATCAGAAACACAGAAAGGACTTATAATGCGACAGTCATAAATGAAAATTTATGCTACATAATGCTCAATAATTTAAATTGTTTTTAACTCTCATATTTAATTTTTTCATTATTATTTTTGTCTCAATGAGGCTGATGAATAGTTCACATTCTTCTTAACCTAAAAGCTAAACAATTTTCTTTTTAGTTGCTTGGTTTAATTATCCGAACATAATTTAACATGTAGTTTGCTTCACAAAATTGCACAACACTTAACTGAATAGCAAACTCCTGATTTGATCTATGAAATGTAACAGAAAGGGGAATTATGCCATTACCAACCCCTGGTGTTAAAAATTTAGAATTTTATATTTAGATAATTTCTGATACAACACACATTGCAAAGTTTCAATTGAAATACAAATTTGAGATGCAAATTTAATTTTTTTTCTGTTTATGCAGAAAAACTGAAGAAAATTGAGCTTCTGCGTCTAATTCTCTGTACCAAGATATGAATAAGCTCGGTCACTGGTTTTCTCCACCCTCTCATTGTGAGCCCAAATACACCTCCTCTTTTAACTTGCCTCTGCCAAATATTCCACTACAGTAATGGCAGAAGTAATAATCATTGCAGAACATTGTTACCAAGCTTGTGGTTGTCTTGATATACCTGATAATGTGGTTCACAGGAATTTGGGACTTAGTTGTAAGAGGTTGTGGAAGAGTAAATGGGACTGCGGGCTAGGGATGCCCCTAGGAGGTCTTAAACAGAGATTAATAGGCATTGTAGGAGTTCAGAATACCTGCATGCTGATAGAAATGCAGACAGTGGAGGCCCAGTTCATGAGGTTTCAGACAGGAATATGAAGTGACCAATAAACCATTCATCTTACATTTTCAAATACTCTCCATAAATTTTGGCAAGTTTGAATGTTGCTGAACTCATCAATAATAGAATAATTTATTTTCTTTTCTTTTATTTATTCATTTATTTTTTTGGTTTTACGAGACAGGGCTTCTCTGTGTAGCTTTGCGCCTTTCCTGGAACTCACTTGGTAGTCCAGGCTGGCCTCGAACTCACAGAGATCCGCCTGGCTCTGCCTCCCAAGTGCTGGGATTAAAGGCATGCACCACCATCGCCCGGCTAGAATAATTTATTTGTGAGAAAAATTTACAAGAGATCTTAACATCAAGGCTATAGTTCTCCTACTTCATTTTCTTTTAAAGATATATTTTTATTTTGTGTTCATGAGTGTTTGTATGTATGTATGTATGTGCATCAAGTGTGTGCCTAGTGCCTGCAAAAGGCAGAAGACAGTGCTGTGGAATGTCATTCTGTATGATGTGAATATGTGTTGCTCTCATTGGCTAATAAATAAAGCTTCATTGGCCTATGGTAGGGCAGGATGGAGCCAGGCAGGAAAATCCAAGAGAGATAATGAAAGAAAGAAGAGAGTAAGGGGAGACACCAAACCACTGTCCAAGGAGCAACATGTAATGAGATGCAGGTAAAGCCACGGAACATGTGGTGATACATAGATTAATAGTTATGGGTTGAGTTAAGTTATAAGAGCTAGCTAGTAAGAGATAGCTTCATTGTCATATAATTTGCAATTAATATTAAACCTCTGAATGAATATTTTATAAACAGCTGAGGGACTGCAGGCCCAAGTGGGACCAGAGTAATTTACGGCTACAAGACAGTGTTGGGTTTTCTGGAAACAAAGTTTCAGATGGCAGTGAGCTGACAGGTGGGTTCTGGCAACTGAACCTGGGTCCTCCACAAGAAAACCAAGTGCTCTAAACAACTGATCCTTCTCTCTATCCCCAAGCTGTGTTGTTTCTCTTTGTTTTTAGCCATATTTAAAGTGAGAATGTAGAGAAAAATCATACTCAAAAGACATTAAAACTGAGTCAGGAAAGGTACTGGAGTCCATAGTCATGAACAGAGAGTAATGAATGCACCCATGCAGTACCTACCAGTGTTCATCTAGCTTTATTCTCTCCTACATTGATCAGCAGCCTCTGAATAGGGAGTGGTGTTGCTCACAATGGGCTGGGTTCTTATACATAAACTAATGATGAAAATAGTTGCCCAGACACAGCCATAGGCCAACTTATTCTAAATAATTTCTCAAATGAAACTCTCTTCCCAGTTAATTCTAGGTTGTGGCAAATTTACACATGAGTCAAACTATCAAAAAGGTTAGATAAAATATATATGTTGTGATGGATAAAAAAAAAAAGCAAGAGATTCAAAAGATTACTAAATAATGAAAAAATTTGCAAATAAGACTAAAATTAGAGGACTAAATAGAGCATAAAAGACATTTTAAAGTAAAATATTACTATAAGATAGATTAAGAGTGGGAAATTATCTAAAGAATAATATAAAACCATTCGGACAAATAGAGAAGTGTCTTTTGTCCTGTAATATTGGAATTGGCAGATGTGTGCACAAGTCGTTTAGTGAGTGGTGACTGCAGTCCCTTGTCCTGCCTCCTGTGCAAGCTGGCATTAACACACTTCACAAGTATAATAAGCTCTTACAAATATCATTTAGGGTGATTAAAAAGACCGGGAAAGAAAGAAAGCTTTAGTAAACAACAAATTTTGCTAGCACAGGAAATGCAAGTTAATTTCATCTGACTTCCATACTGGAGAGATCAATCCCAGAAGTTTTTTTCTTGGACTCATGACAAGGATCTCATACAGCAGGCTTTATAGAAGCCAATCTTCCTTGGTCCCATGATGAATCCCACTAGCCCTAGATGCACTTCACAGACAACAACAGCTCAGCTTGGAGAACAGGAAACTTGGCTCCAAAAACATCTTGCAAATCTCCTGCTTCTGAATTGCTGCGGGAATTTTAATAAGCTGCCTTTGCATTCACATCCTGTTCAGGAAACTCAATGAAAGATTAAAGTTCCCTTCCTGCATATCAACAGAGCTGGCAAAGGTGCAGAGAAATGCATTTGAGATATTAAATTCAAGTCTCAGCTGGTTTGGACCACCACCATATTGGAGCTAATGTCAGTTGCTCCAGGACCGTATTTTCAGAAATCTCTTGAGGGGCACTTAAAAGTGTTGGTCAGAGAAACCAAATTCTCTTATCAGTGTTCTTCTCATTCCAGTGAGAAGAAGATAATGCTTCTAAGGGTGAAAATAGTATCACTTCTGTGTGAGAAAAAGGGACACAGAAAGATGAAGAATTTACCATGATACCCTTGACTGTCTAGACATGTATATGTTCACATTGCATTGATGATGGTGGGAACAATCTGTATGTATGATTACAGAACCAAAGACTCAGGACAACTGGCCTAAAGAGGAAGAATGTAAGGTTACAGGTGAGTACAGGTAAAGACAGTGGATTCCTGAAATTTAGAAATGATCTAGGAGTTGAGATTAAAAACAAAATTGATTGTGATGATCTGGGGTGGGGCATTGATAGAGTATGGAGTCTGTAGGTGCACATTTAGCTGTGGCATGGACTCTTATATTTCCTGAGGGAAGCTGCCTCAGTGATGATATTTTTTCATCAATATTCTGACTGAAGCTCTTTTAGATGTTTGAACAACATATCCTGATGTGCCTTTAAAAAGAGGACATACATATGTCAAACAAAACCTTAAATACATTCCTTATCGACGTGGGAGTAAACACTGAGATTGGAAAAAAAGAAAAATTATGAAAAGCAAAATCTAACAAAATTGAAATTAATAAGTGTATGCTCAATTGTACTGTAATTAACCAGTAATACATATTCAAGAATAATAAAGGCATATAAGCAAATCAAATGGCAAAGGGATGTAGGATGAGTACAGGATAGGAACCCTCAGAGTAGAAAGCAGTCAGTGTTCTGACTAGTTTATATTTTTCTCACTAATCCAATTGTGAATATTAATGAGTATCATGTAAATGGCTCGTCCTGAGCAAAATTATACTGCATTCATTTGCTTTATTATTGATTTCATTTGAGTATGAAGAAACTTTTATATGTATTTGATCTTACATATAAAAGATGACTAATAATCTAAGAAGCACAATACTATCTCTAGTGGCATCCCACCATAGGGAATAGGTTCCAAAAAGCCAATTCATTCACCAGGGACAGATCCTGGTTCCACTGCTAGGGGTCCCACAAACAGACCAATTGACACAACTGTCACCCACATGCAGAGGGCCTGGGCCAATCCTATGCAGGCTCCCTACCTGTCAGTCTAGAGTCCATCAGCTCCCACTGGCTCAGATCAGCTGTCACTGTGGGTTTCCCTGTCATGATCTTAACTTGCCTGGCTGGTATAATTCCTCCTCCCTCTCTTCAAGAGAGGACAAATGCTTGGCTGCGGATCTCTGCATCTGCTTCCATCAGTTACTGGATGAAGGTTCTATGATGACAATTAGGGTAGTCACTAATTTGATTACAGGAGAAAGCTAGTTTAGGCACCCTCTCCGCTATTGCTAGGAGTCTTAGCTAGGGTCACCCTTGTGGATCCTGGGATTTTCCCTGGTACCAGGTTTCTCCCTAACCCCCAAATGCATCCCTCTATTAAGACATTTCTGTCATTGCTTGTTCTCTCTGTCCTTTCCCCAACTCAACCATCCCAATCCCTCATGTTCCTATCCCCAATCCCCTCCCCTCTACCCACTCCCCTGCTCCCAGTTTACCCAGGAGATCTCACCTATTTCCCCTTCCCAGGGCAATCCATTCATCCCTCTTAAGGTCCTCCTTGTTACCTAGACAAGGCTGTCCACTCTCTCCATATCTATTCAATATAGTACTCACAGTTCTAGCTAGAGCAATAAGACAACAAAAGGAGATCAAGGGGATACAAATTGGAAAGGAAAAAAGTCAAACTTTGCTATTAGCAGATGGTATGATGGTATACATAAGTAACCCCAAAAATTCTACCAGGAAACTCCTGTAGCTGATAAAAGACCTTCGGTAATGTGGCAGGATACAAGATTAACTAAAAAAACTCAGTGTTCCTCCTATATACAAATGATAAATGGGCTGAGAAAGAAATCAGAAAAAACAATACTCTTTACAACAGCCACAAATAATATAAAATATCTTGGGGGTAACTCTAGCCAAGCAAGTGAAAGACCTGTATGACACGAAATTTAAGTCATTGAAGAAAGAAATTGAAGAAGATATCAGAAAATGGAAAGATTTCCCATGCTTTTGGTAGGATCAACCTAATAAAAATGGCAGTCTTACCAAAAGCAATCTACAGATGGAATGCAATCCCCATCAAAATCCCAACACAATTCTTCACAGACCTCGAAAGAACAATACTCAACTTCATATGGAAAAACAAAAACAAACAAACAAAAACTCAGGATAGCTAGTTTCTTAAAAGTGGAAAAAAGTTTTTGAGAAAAAATACAACATTCCCTGAGTTGATGATTAGAAACATAAAGAAAAAAGAACATAACCAAGGGTGATGATCCAGAATAGAGGAGCCTCCTGAGGCAAGCAGTGTAGCTATTCTCGCTTTTAAAGTCATAGAACATTGCACGCCTTTGAGGACTTCCAATGCTTCTCCTCAGGATATATCTGCTTAATAAACCACAATAGAAACATTTAATATATAAGGAGGATTGTCAGCATGCTGCATTGAATTTTTAGGTAATGAGATTTCAAATATGCATCGAGTTGCAGAGTATATTCTTTGAGAAAAATCTTTCACATATGTATATGTGTATCTTCAAGTAATAACTAATTGTTTAAATCCCAAGTCAAGAGATCAAAAAAATAAAAAATAAACCCCAACAAAGTAACAAACAAACAACAAAAAATCCTAGGAACTAAAAAAGGCTGAAAAGGAATTCAAATTAAAATAAGTTAGATGGGAAATTAGAGTTGAAATCATTTAACTATGAAGTGTCATATTCAGAAATAATGGGAGTATAGTCATATTATATTATTTTATAAGACTTACCCTTAATTTCATCTCAATTTTGGGATATCACTTCAATTATTTATTTAATACCAAGTAAGTAGAATCACACAAACTCCACACTCTCCTTTCACAAATTTCCTTGTATGGAATTAGAAATAAAACAGAGAAATTACCTACATGAAATCATTTAAAAATAAGGAAGAAGCTTTCTCACATTCATGATGGCCATGAAGAACATCAGACACAGTACCAAGTACCTGAGGGAGAAAACAGGAAGAACAATTTTAAAGACATCACATCCGATGTCTGCAAGATGTTGGAGACCTAGGGTTCTGCAGCAGCTTGGGAAAGCTATCTAGTAGCATCAGCTTTACCTAACACACAGAAAGAGGAGCAAGCTAGTGTAACCAGGGGAGGGAAGCCAGGCGTCTGAAGTAAGAGGCAAGAGGAATGCAGGCTGAAGGGCTTCCAAGGGACCACAAGCCAGGAAGGGATGCTAATCCAGGAGCCTGGATCTAAACACGGGAATGGTGTCTCTTGATTTATGCCATTCAAACAGCGTGTTAAATTTATTAACATTAAGGGGAAAAGGTGTAATGATGACAGGGGATATAGCAAACGCCGCCTTCCTCGTTGCCTATGTTCAGGACCAGGCATACAGTAGTGCTCACTATGCTAGATGAGGTCCTGGGCTATACCAGTGGTCTGTGTTAAGGGGTTGTAGAATTTTGGGTTTATGAGCACGTGGCCTTTTTAAAGCATATGTGCCTTGTATATCTCTCTGCCCTGTGTAATAAGAGGAAATCTTTGGAAACATGAAATGGCAATTTGAACAATGATAATGACGTTCATAATGATTATATATGTGTATGTATATATTGTATATATATGTATGTATATAATGATTATGTATATATATGTATATGGTGGGAAAATAGACCAACACATGCCACTAACCTATAACGGCTATGAACCATAAATATCAGCATGTGGAAAATTTAATTGACTCTGATACTTCTCTGAAATTATACCTTTACTGTGTATATATTATGTGTCCCTGAGGATAATGGAATTTCTTCAGTAATGATGATTAACATAGAAAACATATTTTACATCATTAACATTCACTTGATAACCACTCAGCCTCTACTTTCTCTGTGATTATAAAAAGATAGTAAAACCCAGTCTCAGTAAGTAGCTGGATGAAGTGGTACCTGCAGACCTGGTTAGGTTCCGCTTCAGGTCCCCCTGTCTTCAGAAGGATCATCAGCTTCTTTAGTACGAAAAGCATCAATTTCTCTTATTGGCTCTTCTTTTCCCCCTCCCCTTCTCTCCCATTTCTATCCCCCCCATTATGTCTTCTCTCTCCTCTCTTCTCTATTTCTTTTTAAATTGAATCTTCTGAGAATGTTGTGTCTCTAATGAGCCACTCATTAAACTAAGAAAACAGGAGAGCAGTGGACCTCTGCAAACCAAAGGATAAGGGACAATGTGAGGGAAATAAGGCTGTGTGGTGTGGCCAACCACAAAAAGCATGGTAGTGTCTTTCTCTGTACTACAGTGAGTCCCTATGCAGAGTATAATAACCTTCAGAAGATCATCTTCCTCATATCTCCATTACTTCCAAGTTGAAAGTATTTGGGGGCGATACTTGGAATTATATGGATGAATTACAGTAAAAAAATATCTTTAAGGAACTAAAAATTCTTAGCCCTGTGACACCATTTCAGTTTGGAAAAAGCCCAGGGCCCAGGTCTATCCTTTGTTTGTCCTGCCTCATGTGGCTAATAGGTATTGCAGAGGTCACACACTACAGGGATAGAGGGAGGCCAAGGGTGATAAAATGCCACACAGCGATGTTTAGCTATGGTCTGAAAAGAATGATGCCACCTGATTTTACCTCAGGGACCTGGGTTGAATGCAGGATGAACAATGGAGATTTTTTAAATTTTACAAAAGACACAAAGAAAGAGATCCACATTTTTTGAAAAGTAACCATAGTAATACTGACATAGTAATTAATACTGACAGTGTGGAGTTCCATAATGAAAACTGATGAGACTTCACCCTATGCTTAGCATCCTGCATGTTCAAACCTTTCTGAGTCACAGTGCCCTTTGGCTTTGTGGTAGAAGCAGCATCACTCTTATCAGTGGTGGGCATCACCACCAACGTAGACCCCCTGTTCCCTTCATATTGTGTGGCGTTCTAATTTCAGGCAACAGTTATTTTACCCTTGGGATTCAAAGACAAGGGGGTCCTCAGAGAAAGGAGGGCATCTAAAACAATCACGATAAACAAGTATTAGAAGAAAAACAAATTAAGTCAAATAGCCTGAACTTTGTGTTGATTGGGTTTGGTGAAGGGAGTTAGGGAGTTAGAAAACAAGTGGCTTGTGAAATCATTTGTGTGTGTGTGTGTGTGTGTGTGAGAGAGAGAGAGAGAGAGAGAGAGAGAGAGAGAGAGAGAGAGAGAGAGAGAGAGAGAGAGAGAGAGAGAGAGAGAGAGAGAGAGAGAGAGAAGACTGTATTACTACGTATTCCTGGCTGACCTGGAACTCATAGAAATCCACCAGCCTCTGTCTCCCTAGGGCTGGGATTTAAAGAGTGCACCACCATGTTTGACTTGAAATGGCAACTCTATAACAGATTGAAACTTTACCTGTGGGAAATTAAACATTACTGAATTGGGCATTGGGGAAAGGATATTTTTATGTGGAATAGAATGGCCTGAAAGACTGACTATTCCTCCCTTGGTCTCCTGAGTTCTGGGATTACAGATGTTTCCCTCAATGTCTGGCTTGCGGAGATTGTGTTTTATAAAATAAATGATACAAATGGCCTAATTGGAATACTCTTTATGAAATATAAAACCCATCTCAGGTGACTTCAACAAAATAAGCATCATTTAGCATTAATCATTATATTAGAATAAAGCCAACAAATAAACCAAATGAAAGGTGTGAAATGTCACTTCCCAGGAGAAAACACAATGGTGCTGATGGGTTAAAATGGGACTACAATATTCTATCCAAGTAAAATCCAAGCGTTATTTGTGGGGCATATAGTTGAGTATGATATTTACATTTGGCCTCTTATTTATAGCTTTGTTCAGAGTTAACTTCCATATAACTTTTATCTTAGGCTCTATATCAACAGGCTTAATATTTTATACTCTTCACAACAATAAAAATAAAATATTCAAGACTCAGAAGAAAAGTTATGTTACCGAGGCGACAACAGATATGTAGATAGAACAATAGCACAATATCTAAAATTGCCAAAAGCAAACGTAGAGCCTGGCTCCTAGAGACTGCCATTTGGACTGCGTTTCTGGGACTTTTAAATGCTCCAGATTTTAGTGCCTGCATTTGTGTTTCATTTCACTGCTTGATGGTTGTATGCTGCTTTAGGCTTTTCTTTTCCTTCTCAAATTCCATTTTATTACATTCCAACAGAGGCCCCTTGTTACCAAGTATAGAAGAGAGAGAGAGAGAGAGAGAGAGAGAGAGAGAGAGAGAGAGAGAGAGAGAGAGAGAGAGAGTTAGTTCTCAAAACTTCAGTGCTTAACTTCTACAACTCAACAGCTTTGAATAATTTATTTTCTACTATATAAGACCCTCTTGCATGCTTCCTAAGCACCGGATGCCAAACATCAAAAATGAATAACAAAACCCAAGTCATTTTTATCACTACTTTATTGTTCCTGTGTGACACATTTTCTGGGCATTTTATTGTTTTTCCACTTTTGTCCAACCTAATAAAAGACTCAAATACTTTGTTCCTATCTAAACAATTCAGTAGCAACTGTGGGATAATAAAAAGATGATTTATAATCCATTTGGATAATTTCTTGCAGCAGGCTGAGAATAGTCTCGTGAGTCTCTTCCTAATGTGAAATAATATAATTCACAAACTCTGAGCACCAGAGTGGAATTAAAAGAAGGGGCCAGCGCAAAGCCTGTGTTAGATCCAGGTGAAGAGATGCCTGAGCCATGCTAATGAAAATCACTCTCGTTTTCAGAACATAGTGAAAGGAAGGTGTTTTGCATGCCCCACTTCTACAAATATTTTAGAAAGTTTTGCCTATACATGAATACCAGCAAGACTAGAAAACTGATTATTCAACAAGAAAAACAATTTTGGGAGCAACATGCAAAATGACAGCAAACTGAAAGAAAAACAAGGGCTGTCACTGTTACTGAGTTCTTTCCTTTAAAGATGTCACTGTAGTGTTGTTTCTCGTGTGTGTCCCACTATTGCCTTTTGCACATATTTCCCTATCGACAATTCTTCAATGGCATCTGTGTTTGTCAGCTCTCGTCTCTGCAATGAAGTCCCTGACGTAGTCAACTTACAGAGAGAAAATATTTCTTTGGACTAATGGTTCCAGGGACATCAATACATTAATGGATTGAATTTATTACTTTGGTGCCTGTACTGGGTATATTTTGAGAACACGTGGTGGAGAGAATCTCACAGCGGTCAGGACACAAAGAAACACAGAAACAGGAAGGAAATACTTTGTCGTGACTTAGCTCTCATAAATTAACTAGCTTCACTGACTTCACTCTGGTGGGTGTCATTTTTTAAGGGTTTCATCATCTTTCAATGGTGCCACAGGCTGTTAAGAAGCTTTCAACACATGGATCTTTGAGGGATATTTCAGAATCAAAGTATGCCAGCATCCAGTTGCACATGAAATGTCCATTTATATCTAACAAGTTCTGAAAACATATGATCCAGTCAGTTTTTTATGTTCTTTATTTGCTTAGACTGTTGCTTTGAGGAGCACTGGAGTCATGACTTGTGTTAGTTTTTTTTTTTTTATTTTAAAATTTAATTTAATTTTACATATCAGCCATGGATTCCCCTGTCTTCCCTTCCCCCCCCCATCCTCCGCAAGGACTCCCCTGGGGATTCAGCTCAGCCTGGTAGATTCACTTGAGGCAGGTCCAGTCCCCTCCTCCCTTCACCCAGGCTGAGCAAAGTGTCCCTGCATAAGCCCCAGGTTCCAAACAGCCAGCTCATGCACTAAGGACAGGTCCTGGTCCCACTGCATGGGACCTCCCAAACATTTCAAGTTAATCAACTGTCTCAATTATCCAGAGGGTCTGATCCAGTTGGGAGCTCCTCAGCTATTGGTTCATAGTTCATGTGTTTTCACTAGTTTGGCTATTTGTACCTGTGCTTGTTTGTTGTTGTTGTTGTTTGTTTTTTGTTTTTTTGTTTTCCAAGATAGGGTTTCTCCATGTAGTTTTGATGTCTATCCTGGATCTTGCTCTGTAGACCAGGCTGGCCTCAAATTCACAGACATCTGCCTGACTCTGCATCCCACATGCTGGGATTAAAGGTATGCACCACTGCCACCTGGCTTGTGTTAGGTATTTATCTATGTGAAGAGAGACTATAACAGTGACTTTCTTTGATTTATTGATTTATTTTACATACCAATCACAGTTTCCCCTTACTCTTATAAAGGAAAATGTTAATTGGGGATGGCTTACAGTTTCAGAGGTTTAGTCCATTATCGTCATGGCAAGAAGCATGGTGGCATGTAGGCAGACATAATGCTGGAGAAGGAGCTGATAGTTCTACATCCAGATCAACAGGCAGCAGGAAGTATCAGTGACATTTCCTCCAACCCCACACCTACTCCAACAAGGCCATACCTCCAAATGGTGCAACTCCCTGTGAGCCTATGGGGGCCATTTATTTTTCAAACTACCATGTACTAACTCCCAGATCTAAGACAGCTGCTTTTTTTCTCACTTACTTCTTTTCATTTTACTATTTATAAATATGTGTTTTATTTTATAATTAAAACTAGTGTAGTAGTGATATATCTTTTTTCATTTTAACATTTGAGAATGTTTTGCATGAGTATTAATTGTATGTACATAATTTCTACACTGCTTCCATACCTCTTCTTTCCCTCAACTCTTCTCATACTACTCAACTTCCTTTCAAAATAATGACCCCTTCCTCTTCATAATTATTCTCTCTCTCTCTCTCTCTCTCTCTCTCTCTCTCTCTCTCTCTCTCTCTCTCTCTCACACACACACACACACACACACACACACATCTCTCATCTCTAAGTGTGTATGTCCTGCTAAATTCGTTTAGTGTTGCTTATATGAGTTTATGACTGACTACTTGGGATTGGATAGTCTATCAGAGAGTTCCTTCCCTGAAAAGACTAGTTTTCTCTCTCAGTAACCTTTAATTACCTGTAGTACTTCATTTATGTGCCTTGTTGGGCTTTCACCATTCAAGTTTGCACACCAGCTGGTATTATCATTGTGGTAGTCTTCTTCTTTATAATTTGTTTCTTTTATTGAAAATAGATTGCCTTTTCATACAATATATCCTAATTGTAGTTTCCCCTCCATCAATTCCTCCCAGCATCTCCCCATCTCTCCTCCCCTCTGGGTCTACTCCCTTTCTGTCTCTCATAAAATATTAGAACACAAGAAAAAGGAGGAGGAGGAGGAGGAGGAGAGAAGAAGAAGAAGAAGAAGAAGAAGAAGAAGAAGAAGAAGAAGAAGAAGAAGAAGAAGAAGAAGAAACAACTATCATGCCAAAGTTGAACACATCAATTCAACAGGAGGAAGAGTCCCAAGAGCAGGCATAAGAACCAGAAACCCACTCGTTCATAGTCAGGAGGTCCACCAAATTATTAGGCTAATAGGTATAATGTATACACAGAGGACCTAATGCAGACCTGGGTAGGCCCTGTGCTTGCTGCTTCAGTCTCTGTGAGCTCATAGGCACCTTGCTTAATTCATTCGGAGGGCCTTCTTTACCTGGTGTCATCTATTCCCTCTGACTCTGGCAATCATTCTACTTCCTCTTCCTCTTCAGTGAGATTTCTTCAGCACTGAGAGGAGGGATTTGATGGAGACATCCAATTTAGACTCTCTCTCTCCAGGTAATGTCTGGTTGTGGCTCTCGGCATCTGTTCCCATCTGCTGACAGAGGAAGCCTCTCTGATGACTGGATAAGGCACTAATTTGTGAGTATAGCAGATATCATTAGGAATCACTTTATTGATTTTTCTTTTTAGACCTGCAGTGTTTTGTTCTGCTTAGGTCTCTGGACTACATAGTCTCTGGTTCTTGATTACCCAAGCAGTGTTTGACATAGGTTCCTTCTCCTGGAGTGGGCCCTAGGTCAAATCAGATGTTGGTTGGACATCCACAAGTTCTGTGCCACCATTTGCCCTAGCATTTTTTACAGTCAAGACAGATTTTAGCTCAAAGATTGTTGTCCAAGTTTCTTTTTCCATAGCCTGCAGAATACCTTCCAACACCAAAGAGACTAGAACATACGAATGATGGCTTCATGTAGGGACCAGCTTGACTCCTCCATGCGTAATGTATGGGTGTTGTCCTCAGCATTGGGACCCAGATGTCAGTTTGTGGAGAGCAACATTTTGTCTTAGCAACAGCCCGTGTTGTTTGCGTATTTCCATAGGACCCCTTGGCCAGCAACTCAATTGAATATACAATAGTCCCACCACTGGAAGCCATGTTTGGCTATAAGAGATGGCCAGTTGAGACTCGGTATCCCACATTACTAGCGGTCCTCATTAGGATCACCTTCATTGATTCCAGAAAGTTTCCACTGGACTGGGTTTCCACACCACCCCTGAAATGTCTCCCCAATTTCAGACATCTCTCTCTACACTCTCTTCTCTTACTCCATTTCTCCCACCTGATCTCCATCCTTGATGCCATCCACACTTGCTGCCAGTATGCCCATAAAAACAAACCTATTTACCACTCCCAGGGAGTTCCCTGCATCCCCCCACATCCCTCCTCTTCACCTAACCTCTCTGGGTCTACAGACTGGCTTGGTTATCATTTACTTAATGGCTAACATTAAAAAGTGAACAATCTTAAAAGTGAATACATACTGTATTTATCTTTCTGGGTCTATGTTACCTCTCAGAATGATTTTTTTTCAGTTGCATCCATTTGCCTGAAAATTCATGATGTCATTTTTTATAGCTGGTAAATACTTCATTGTGTAAATGCACCACAATTTCTTTACTCATTCTTTTGTTGAGGAACATATAGGTTGTTTTCAATTTCTGGCTATTATGAATAAAACCGCAATGAACAAGGTTGAACCAGTCTCCTTATGGTAGGTGGAGCATCCTTTGCATATATGAACAAGAGTGGTATACCTGAGTCTTGAGATAGATTGATTCCCAATTTTCTGAGGAATCACCATATTGATTTTCAGTGTGGATGTACAATTATGAACTCTCTCGGCAATGGAGGAGTATTCCACCTGCTACACATTCTTGCCAGCATGAAATGTCACTGGGTTTTGATCTTAGCCGTTCTGACAGGTGTATGTTTTCGATTCGAATTTTACTGATGGTTAAGGAACCTTTCCTAAGTGTTTCTCATCTATTTGAGATTCCTCTATTGAGAATTTTATGTGTAGATCTGGAGCCCATTTTTAATTGGTTTATTTAGTTTTTTGATATCTAGTTTCTTGAATTCTTCTTTTCTCTCTCTTTTTTTTTTTTTTTTTTGACAGGGTTTCTCTGTGTAGCTTTGCGCCTTTCCTGGAACTCACTCTGTAGCCCAGGCTGGCCTCAAACTCACAGAGATCCACCTGGCTCTGCCTCCCGAGAGCTGGGATGAAAGGCATGTGCCACCACCGCCCAGCTTGAATTCTTTATATATTTTGAATATTAGTCCTCTATCAGATATGGAGTTGGTGAAAATCTTTTCCCATTCTTTAGGCTGTCCCTCTGTCCAATATATGATGTTCTTTGCCTTATAAAAGCTCTTCAGTTTCGTAAGGTCCCATTTATTTATTGTTGTTAATTTTAGTGCCTGTGCTATCAGTGTTCTATTCAGGCAGTTTTCTCCTATGCCATTGCATTCAAGGCTGTCCCCCACTTTCTCTTCTACCAGGTTCAGTGTACCTGGTTTTATGTTGAGGTCTTTGATCCACTTGGACTTGAGTTTTGTGCACGGTGATAAATATGGATATGCTTGCATTCTTCTACATATGTACATCCAGTTTAACTGCCGTCACTTGTTGAAGATGTTTTCTTTTTTCCAGTGAGTATTTCTGACTTATTTACCAAGTATCAGGTTTCCATATGTGTGTGGTTCTTTGGATTTTCCTGAATGTCTATTGCTCCCCACCTTTGTTTCTGATTTTGTTAATTTGGATATTCTTACTCTA
Organism: Peromyscus maniculatus bairdii; assembly: GCF_049852395.1. Lineage (NCBI taxonomy): Eukaryota > Metazoa > Chordata > Mammalia > Rodentia > Cricetidae > Peromyscus > Peromyscus maniculatus. Next base: position 33,512,578 of record NC_134868.1, on the reverse strand, counting down.
CCTACCTTTGAGTTAGTTTAAGTGTTTGTTTATCTTGTTGATTTCCTCAAAGAACCACCTCTTTGTTTCATTGATTCTTTGTATTGTTCTCTGTGTTTCTATTTTATTGATTTCGGCCTTTAGTTTGAATATTGCTGCCGTCTACTCCGTTTGGGTGTCATTACTTCTTTTTGTTCTGGAGCTTTCAGATGTGCTGTTAAGGTGTTGGTATGATACCTTATCAGTTTTTTATGTAGGCACTTAGTGCTATGAACTTGCCTCTTAGCACACATTCCTTGTCTTTTGTAAGTTCGGGTATTTTGTGTTTTCATTTTCATTAACTTCTACAATTCTTTACTCTTTATCTTCTTTTTTTAATTTCTGTCTTGACCAATTTTGCATTCAGTAGAGAGTTATTCAGTTTCAATGGGTTGGTAAGCTTTCCAATTTTTTTTGTTGCTGTTGATATCCAGCTTTAATCCCTGGGGTGTTTTAGGATGCAGGGAGTTATTTCAGCTTCCTTGTATCTGTGGATATTTGCTTTGTGTTAAAGTATGTCATCAATTTTGGGGAAAGTTCCATGAGGTGTAGAAGGTATATTCTTTTGTGTTTTGGGTGAAATGTTCTAAAAATATGTTAGGTACATTTGGTATATAATCTCTGGTATTTCTCTAATTTTCATCCTGTTGGTTTGTCCATTGGTGAGAATGAAGTATTGAAATCTCCTACTGTCTTTGTGTTAGGGTCAATATGTGATTTAAGCTGTGGTAGTGTTTCTTTTATAATCTTAGATTATTTTTGGTTTGAAGTCTATTTTGTTAATTATTAATATGGCTATTCCAGCTTGCTTCTTAAGTCCATTGGCTTGGAATATCATTTTCCAATCCTTTACCCTGAGTTAATATCTATCTTTGATGTTAAAGTGTGCTTCTTAGATACAACAGAAGGATGGGTCCTTTTTTTATATATCCATTATGTTAGTTTGTGTCTTTTTATTAGGGAATTGTGACATGTATGTGTATTTATGTGTGTTTTCCTTCTTTTGATTTTGCTGATAAGAAATTATTTATTTCCAATCTTTTCATGTGTGTAGTTAGCCTCCTTAGGTTGGAGTTTTCCTTTTATCATCTTCTGTATGGATGTATTTATAGATAGATATTGTTTACATTTGACTTTATCATGGAATGTCTTATTTTTTCATCTATGGCAATTGAAAGTTTTGCTAGGTATAGTAGTCTGGTCTCTTAGAGTCTGCAGCACATCTGTCTAGGCACTTCTTCTTTTAGAATTGTTTTTGAGTAGTCACATGAAATTCTAATAGATCTGCCTTTTACTTGGTCTTTTACCCTTGTAGCTTTTAATAATATTTCTTTTTCTGGATGTTTAATGTTTTGATTATTGTGTGTCAAGGGGACTTTATTTTCTGGTCCAATCAGTTTGGTGTTCTGTATGCTTCTTATACCTTTATAGACACTCTCTTCTTTAAGTTAGGAAAATTTTCTGCTGTGATTTTGTTGAAGACATTTTCTGGGCCTTTGCACTGGGTTTCTTCTCCTTCTTCTAAACCTATTATTCTTATGTTTGGTCTTTTCACGGTGTCCCAGATTTCCTGGATGTTTGTGTCTGGTTTTGTTTTGTTTTTTAAACATTTTCTTTGACCTATATATTCATTTTTTCTATCATATCTTCAGTGCCTGAAGACCTCTCCTATCTCTTGTATTCTGTTGGTGAAGTTTCGGTCTGTACTTCCTGTTCAAATTCCTAAATTTTTCATTTCCAGCATACCTCCAGTTTTTCTTTTTCTTTTTCTTTTTTTCTTATCAATCTTATTTACAGTTTTGGGTCTTGACCAGTTTTATTTATTTCTTTATACTGTTTGTGTTCTCCTAGATTTCTTTAAGGGATTCATCCATTTCCTTTTTAAGGACCACTATCATATTCATAAAGGCTGTTTTAAGGTCTTTTTCTTGAACTTCAGCTATGCTGAACTATTCAGGGCCAGTTGTAGAAGGAAAACTGGGCTCCATTGGGAACATATTGCCTTGGCTGTTATTGATTATTTTTTTACACTGATTATATTAGCATATGGGTTTGGGATGATTAAAAATCTAAGTGGTGATTTCTGGATTTGTCTTTGCTGGGTGGATTTCTTTTCCCTGGGTTTCTATTTCCTATCTGGATTTTGGGAGTGTGGTGGCTGTGTGCTGCCTGTTTTCCTGGCCTGTTCCTCTGGAATGTTCACAGGGAATTTCCACTGGTGTTGGAGGCTGGGTGACTGGGATGAATTGGGGAAAGGAAGGTTGGAAGAGAAAGTTTTTGTGATCCATTGGGTATGTGGTCAGAGAGGAAAGGGAGGCCACAGTTAGTTTCCTGCTACAGAGCTGGAGATGAGACTGAGGGTGATTGGATCTCAGGAGCCCTAGGAGAGGTGATGGTCTGCCTCACCTTGCAGAGGTACAGTCCTTGAGTTAGCACGGGGTGCCTGCTGCAATTGGTTCTGGGACAACGCAGCAAGCTATGGAACAGAGTTTTGGAAAGGATGGTCCGTGGGATCCACAGATGTGGGAAGGAAGGGCTGAGGGAAGGCTGAAGCCAGTGTTCTATTGCAGCACTAAAGAGAAGGCTGGGGGATTGGTTCTGGGGGAAAAGAGAGAGAGAAGGTCTGCAGGAAGGAAGCCTATCTGGTTTTCTGGCAAGCATGGCCAGTGGTTGAGCAGAGGGTGCATGATGGAGTTGAGGGTTGGGGTATAGCAAATGAGTGTGAATAGGGAGGTTAGGAGGGGATGCTCTGTGGGATTTACAGGAGATGTGGGGAGGACTGAGGGAAGGCTGAAGCTGGTGGTATATTCCAGCACTACAGAGGAGCCTGGGGAATTTGTTTTAGAGAAAGATGGAGAGAGAAGGTCTGTCCACTGTAGTAGTCTTCTTCAGGTGATCATATTGTTGAGATTTCTGACCATTTAGTCAAAAGAAATCTTCCTAACATTAAGCTTTTTTTAAAGTCTCGATTTTTTTTGCCATTGCACTAAATAAAATTTTAACATTAATTCAATTATTTACGTTTAAATTTCTTCTATGCTAAAATTATCTCCATAAGTGCAGAGCTGATGTCTACATGACTAGCTAGAGAATCACAGGCCCAAGCAAGCTGATTATTTCTCACAGAACTGCTAAACTAATGAGTGTGCGGCTGCATAATAATAGTACTTTGCTCAGCAGGACCTATATAAAATATGCACATTTAAACTTGAACTACAGTGTGGTTTATAAGATTATGATGTACATACTCAAAATATAGTAAGTATTATAATATTTGAGATTTCAAACACTACACAGAGGTACAAACTGTGAGAAATTATAAGATGAATGTATTGCACAGTGTTTTCAATCCCTTGTTTACACACACATGCAAACAATGATATTCATTACGAGCCTACTGAGATGCTAGCTAGACATTTGTTACACAAAAAGGTTTGATGAGCACACTTGACATTTTGCAAAGTATGCTATATAATAAATAAGCAGGAGTACAAGGTTTTCACAGATTAATATAAAATCACAACTCATAAATATGAGCAAAAGAAGCTGGAGTGATGACTGTGGTTCGGAGCACTAGCTGCTCTTGCAGAGGACATGGGTTTGGTTCCTTTCATCCACATGGTGCTTCACAAACACCTGAAAGTCTAGTTCCATGAGATTGAACCCAATCTTCTTGCTCTCTGTGGACACTAGGCATGTACATGGTGGTGCACAAACATACATGCAGACACTCATACGTGCATATGAAATAAAAATAATTGTAAAAATAGTAAATGTGAGAATGAGTAATGGAGTTTATATACTATATTAAAGTGTCCCATGCATGAATTAAATTCATTATGGTTAATAACACTAGGTTTCTAAAGAATTGTTTCTATTTTATGAAATAAGAGATGGACACAAACTTGCATTTTTATGTGCTTGAAGTGTCGGTATGTATAGTGTGTGTGTGTGTGTGTGTGTGTGTGTGTGTGTGTGTGTGTGTTTCTGTACACATGTGGAAAGCTCAGGAAAGGGTATGAGGTGTTGTGCTTTTCACAATGTGATGCAAACTAGTGTCACCTGGGAAGAGGGAATATCGACGGAGGAATCGCCTCCATTAGGTTAGCCTGAGGGCTCATCTGTGGGCACTTATTTTAAATTAATGATTGATGTGCAGGAGCCCAGGCCACTGTGGAAGCCACCAATCCTGAGCAGGAGGCCCTTGGTTGTATAAGAAAGCAAGTAGAATAAGCAATGGAATAATCCATGGACGGTGAACCAGCTAGAAGCATTACTCCAGTTTTCTGCTTCAGTTCCTGTCTCCAGTTTTCTGCCTTGAGTTCCTGCCTTCATTTCCCCAATGACAGACTATGATTGAGATTTGTAAGGCAAATAAACACTCCCCTGACCCAAGTGGATTTGGATCAATATTTTATCATAGCAACAGAAAGAAAATTAGAGAGGTGCCCACCTCTCTCACATGACCCTTCTCATCTTAGAGACATCCAAGGTCTTTATTCTATGTAAAGGTAGTTTTTTGTTTACTTTTTTCCCCACTAGTCTGATCTCTGTGAGCCTTCATAGACTTCCTGGATCTGTACCTTCAGGCCAGTGATAGGGATACCTGCATGCCAGGAGAAATTATCAGCTTTTTTTCGTATGTGTTGGGTTCTGAAATCCAGTCCTTGGTTTTTAGCAGCAAGTATTCTTAATGGCTGAGATATCTCTCCAGCTGAATATAATTTTTAAAATATTGTTTTTTTAATCTTTGAAAATTTCATGCATGCATATGTCTTGATCATATCCATGTCCCACTTTCTCATTCTCCTCAGATTTCCCTCAACACATCTTCCTCACAGCATCATGCTCTCTTCTATTTTCTCTCCTCTCCTCTTTTTTCTTCTCCCCTCCACTCTACCCCCTTGTCTTCTCTTTTCTTTTTGAATTTACAACCCAGACTCAAACTAGCGCTGCTCAAATGCACAAGGGTTCAGTGCCCTCCACTGGGGCCTATATAATCTACCAGTGGCCATATTCCTTCAAAGGAAAGTGACTGTCCAACCCATATCAATCACCAACTGAGGATAGTTCCTTAGCTAAAAATGGAGTCCCTATACTATTACTGCTAGAATTATTAACTGGCTTAATTTTGTACAGATCATGTACTTCTGCTGTGAGTTCATGTAAGCAACAGTCATATCATGTCTTGAGGTCAGCATTTCACAGCACTCACTCTCATCTACCAGCTCTTATATTTTGCCCCCTTCCAGTGTGACGTTCTCTGAACCTCTGGGTATGTAAGAAGGGCTAACATTATGTAGAGAGTACATAACATTCAGGGTGGAAAAACATGCACATCCACAATTCAGGTTGAGAAGTAGAATTTACATCATCGTTTAGTCTTCTTATATGTACCACCTTATCCCATTAACCTCTCTTTTGTGGTGATGGAGCTTGGTCTTTTTTGTAACTTAATTTTTTTAGCAGTAAATGTACAATAGTTGTTTTGTCTTATTTTTTGCATTATTTCATTGAGCTTATTCGTAATATCTAAATATAAGTTATTCTGTGAGAATTTTCTATTTCTATTAACATTTTCTTTCTATAACCATCTCTAGTTACTGTCTATACTTTATTCCTCATGTCATTTTGCCTCCTCTTCCTTCTCCTCCTTCTTTTGAGAAAATGACTCATGGATCTTAGGCTGACCTCAAACTCCAGATCTTTCTATCTGTACTTCCCAAGCTGAGATTGTAGGTATTCCTATCACACCCACCTCAACGCTTTCCATCTAATAATTGTTCATCCTCTAAATTTACCCAAGTCTAATTACCTACCCTCTTCTTAACAAGCATTTGAACTATTTTAGATAATTATTTATGAGCATCTACAAAGATTAGTTTATGTGTCTTCTTATAAAATGTGCAACCATTTCACTAAAGAGTATAACTAGACAATGAAAAGTGATAGCATATTCTCATCTTCACATTTAAAAAATGATGCAATTTTGCTTCATTAGGACTTCATTGTTTATATTTTTAAAAAATATATACAATTTTCAACTTTATATGTGTATAAAGATATGATATTAACAGGTTTAAGAAAAACTTTTCTATTAAAATATTGCATGGTTTTAATTTGCATATACCTTATTGCTGCTCATCCTAAGTCCAAGTCACTAAATAACCTGTCACTTTGTACTTCCAGGCCTCTTTAACATAGCCATATTTGTATATATTCATATGTACTCTGTTACATGAGTTTTTTTTATATGAGTATGTATTGTAGGTTAAGCACATCCACTCCTGCACATCCTATCTCTTTTCTACACTCTCATTATTCCTCTATTTTAGGTAAATACACAAAATCTAGAAACCACAAATCAGCCTTTCTGATATTGGCCCTAATTCTTAATGACTTGAATAATATCATTTTCTCCAGTTGCATCAATTCCATTCTTTATGGTTTAAAATGTGTGTTGTGTATATATCACATTTTAGTTCCTTGGCAATTTCATACACATATGTGATGCATACGTGCATTGCTCTTTTCCTTCATCATCTCCTATCTCCCTCCTGTCAATACCAACCTCCCTTTCTGCCTACATTTTCCTTTGTCAGATTGATGAGTTTGGGTTTCAGTGTGTAACTTATTTAGTTTAACCAGCGCCATGTGTGTAAGCATTGGGTTGGGTCTTTTCCATGGGACCATGGTAAGTCAACAGTGGGTATACAACTGAAAACTATGACTCCTCATAAACATGAAAACTAGCTTGTAGAATGGGGCGAAGAGGAAGGGAGAATCAGGCAAGGAAAGGCACTAGATCAATCTTATAGACTTGCCTCATCAAAACAGTCTTCCACCTGTGGCTAATGGTTCACACAGACCTTGATCTTATGCATCTATATACCAAGGCTATTGCTTCTTCCTAACAGATGATGCACAGATTAACCTTCATTTAGTCTCTACCACAGAAACAGTAAAATCTTCAAGGACCCTAACGTTTCTCCTTCATAATATAAATGGCACACACACACACACACACACACACACACACACACACACACACACACACAAACAACACTACACTTGGTCATAGTCAGATAACAAATTGTATGTATGGTTCTTAGATTCAAACTCTGTGCCTTGTGTCAAATAGGCCAAGTTTCCTTTTTGCGGACCAGCCCTGAGCATCCACATTATCCTATGTTTCTTCAGGAAGGGCAATGTGCTGCCATTTTCCTTTTTCAGCATTTCAATTTGACTATTCAGACTCTTAGCAAAGTGAGTAGATCATCTGCAAGAGAGAACACTCCAGACAGAGCTTCTCATTAGCATGCAGACTGGAACCCAGCAAGTGCAAGTGTGAGTACGTGTGTGTGTGTGTGTGTGTGTGTGTGTGTGTGTGTGTGTGTGTGTCTTTAAAAACACAGGGAAGCATGACACAAGAGAAAATAGCTACACAAGCAATGAACTGGAGAGGACAGAGAAACTGTCAGAAGACACAGCGTTTCTGAACAGTATAACTACGTATTCTCATGACTGAAGAAAGGTGAGTTAGCAGTTAGATATTATGAGGAGAGAGCAAACAGATCTGAAAACTACTGAGGTGTAATAGAACTTCCAGAAATTAAGAGTGCAGCCGGTGAAGTTAAAATAAGAGCCTGGGCATGAGGCTTAAACAAAAAGGGTACAGCTAAGTAGATAACGGCTTTTAAAACTAATTTTTAAATTTAATTTTTTTCACACACTGTATCTTGGTAGTATTTCCTCCTCCCCCAATTCCTTTTTTCTTTAAACAAACTTAAAAATAAATAATTATTAAAAGATTTTTTTCCATGAAGAAACAAAGCAGAAGGTTATGCAGAAAGAAAAAGAAAGCATGCATATCAAAGACATTAGGAATAAATTAATAAGATAAAGCTAATCTTTGTCTTATTGTGGTTTTAGAGGTGAAGTTTGCAAAGAATATGGTTAGAAAATTTACAAACCATCAAAAGGCTTATCACATTATTCTCTTAATTCAATTTCAAGCCCAACTATAAAGCTAATGTGTAAAATATACAAAATTGGAAATTTATTAGTTTACCTAAAGATATTATTTTTGTTAACTCAGTTATCCAAAATATAACACGTTTTTGAAAAATAAATAAGGTAACAAAAATATTAGTGTAAATGTTTTCATGAACATTATTTATTTTTTAGGGACAGTCACCAAACAGTTCATTCTTACTGCTCTGAAGAAAACATTATGTCACAATGGCATTCTCAGAATGATATCTTTGACCGTTGGAGAAATTTGGAAATTTCTTTATGGTTTATGTCGATTTTTGTAATCAGATCTTTTCTTCCACATAAATATCCACATTCAGGTTTGTTTTTTTTTTTTTTTGAGTTAGTGAAGTGTTGCATCCTGTCAGCAGAACTGAAACTTGAAAACAAACTTGGAAGAACCCCTATATTCTGGTACTTCTTAAAACCCTGCTCTGTGCTCACTGACATCTGCTTCAATTTTGTTTCCAGAAAAACAGATTATTATAGGATCAGTTAATTTCAGCTTAGGGTTCTTTCCTTATTTATTTCTATTACTCTTTCATTCTCTTTATTTTATGATAGAGATGAATCTTAACCATATTGAGTCATTAAGTTACAGTAGTCAAATACGCTGGGCAATTTTTCTAAACAATGATACTTACATCCTGAGTGATTTTTATTTAAATTCTATTGATGTCTTTTATGATTATGGAAAGTTTTTAACTACCTTATCACTTTAAAAAAATGATAATTATTGGGGATAGTATTACATTTATTTAATGGACAAAATCAAGGATATATAAAATTGGTAGGTACATCTGGGTTAATTATAATGAAAATATGATTGAACATAAGGAGCCATATATAATGAATGAATATAATATATGATATTATATTTATATAATATATAAATGAATAAAATATCTGTACCTAAATCTTAATTACTTAACATAACCATTTAAAAACATCTATTAAATGTATGATTGGTATGCAACAGCACTTAATGTTTAGTACTTAAAACAAGTCATGGTTAATATTATCCTTTCTAAATAATTCTATCCTTGTAGCTCTAAGCTACAAATTAAAACATCAAAATAGCCAAGGTTGTATGTTATAAGTACAAATGCAGATGTTGTGCTTATATAAAATGTATTAACTTATTTGAATCTTCAAGAAGACTATAAAGAAGGTACTACTATTGCTATAAACATTTTAAAGAAAAAAGATTAAAATATACTAAAGTAAAATATTTGGTTCCAGTACTAATCCCATTTGTATCACCATCAACTTGAAAAGTTCACTTTGTAATCTTCACATCGTTTTGTCTCACCCATATTTATGACTTTGGGAAGATACATGATCTAATTACACATTTTCTCATCATACCTCTTTCAACTCCTATATTGTCTTTTGATGGATTAAAAATTGCTCAACTTTATTATGAAATAAAAGCCCTTTTAGCTCAGAAGTACCTTGAGTCTGTATACATTGAGTACAGCTATGATGAGGATGATGAGGACAAACATAAAGTGTTTTGTAAGAACCAACAAGGCTGCAACAACTTAACAAGCAGGTGGATTATCTACAAATGCATTCCTGGAATGGAGCCTTTCTGCTGCAGTAAATCAATTTCGTTTTATTCCCTTGAAATGCAGACCTTTTGCTAATGTGTGGAGGATAGATGACAAAAGGAAACAGAGCAGCTGCTGCGCTGCAGGTAAAATGAAATTACTTTAGACAGGATGGGCCAAAGGAGCCCCAGAAGGCTACCAGGCAGGACATATTGTCAGCTTTCATAAGATCTTAAATTTAATGAATGCAAAGAAGCTGGGGCACAATAGCAGGCAGAGGAGCACAGCCCATAACCAGCGGACACTTTGAGTTTCAGAGAGGGTAGATCTTTGGGAAGAAGCAAAGGTAAGACAGTAATTACATTTAAGGAGTAAAAATCACTTTGTAGTTGTTTGCTGTTGGACACCATTGCCCATCTTCTTTTGCTGACCTTTCAACCCTCCCTGTAAAAGCTTGTAGTGACATTGTTATCAATTTTTTCTATCTTTGTTTAATTTCTTAGACTTCTTCACTCAGCTATTTCCATGATAGGTAAGGCTACAGTCATAGGATGTAAACTTAATGACGAAGAAATGAAACTACAAACATTGAGACAGAGGACCCACCCCAGCAAGAGAGAGAATAATGGAACAAGGCAAGCACATGTAAAAGGTTTAAAAGATAATAGGAAATTCTGTTTCTGAACCCGAATAGTGTCCGTGCACGTTTATGACTCTTGAATCATACATGTTCTCTGTGGAAATTAGTTTTCTGAGAAATGCTTTTGGAAGCTTGCCTTTACAAATTGATCTTTCATCCAGCCTGCAACCAAGTTAATAGTGTGTTTTGATATCATTAATAGCAATGTTTTCATTCTGCTTGCATGCAGTGTATTAAACCTGTTCAGAGTTAACCGATCTTTAAGAAATATATTGCATTATAATCAATTTGACTGTGCTTTAGACTCCATAATGTACTATACTTCTTATTTTTTTGACCCACTTATGTCCCTGATTCAGGAGAGAGAGAGAGAGAGAGAGAGAGAGAGAGAGAGAGAGAGAGAGAGAGAGAGAGAGAGAGTAACTAGCCCTAAGATCATTCACTGAAAACAGCAAAAAAATTGAAAACAACACCTTCCCTTCCAAAGAAAAATATTGAAAATAGTATGTGGGCATAGATTGATGAAAATATCTGATTGTAGTTTTGTGAGCTATTCTGAGTCAATAGGGCCTCAAAACAATTTCCTCCCTCCTGAGACTCCTATAAAAGACTGACTGAGAAAAAAATGTCCTCATTCCTTTTTGATGTAATGTTTTCCATGCTGTTCAATAAACAGAAAGAATGGCCTTTGTTTGAGAGGTCCATTCAGAACAGATGAGATGAAAGATCAGAATATGTGTAAATCAGACTCACTCTTTTCTTCATTATATGATGTCTCTACAAAGGTTAAAAATAACAATGTTTATCTAGTCAATATTTAATAAAACAGGAATGCATCTTTAGCAAGCCAGGCAATCTAATAAGTGTGATTTTCATAAGATAGACGTAATTTGTGTCTAAGTCAATTCAATATGGTGTGCAATCTGTTTCATGTAGCTCCTTGCACATTGTAATAGTTGTAATTTTACATATATTTGTACAAATCTTTTATTACGGTTAACCCACTATATAATCAATGAATCTGAAGCTGTGCTTTCTAAACCTTAAAAATTTCCAGCTAGCATGTTAGTAGGATTATATCATTATAATTTCATTGTTTTCACATCAATGAATGAATGAAAACACTTGACATAATGCCTTCATCTCCAAGTGCCCAGGAAAAAATTAAAGCTCGGTGTTTTGTGGTTGTACTAGACATAAACTCTTTTTGCTTACATGAGGACAGAATTTTATGCCAGGCAAAGACCACTTAAGGTAGAACACAAGCTGCATTGCAAACTATGATAAGAACGTGGCTATATAAATGTGGTAACTCATTTCACCAAAAGATTTTGTTGTACCCGTGGACATTGTCAACATCAATATGCTTCTTTAACAATGCAGAACCCAACTGACAGAGTCTTTCTCTTAGATTTAGGAACAAGCTCACTGCTGAACCTCAGGCTTCATAATACAAAGAGGACTCTAGAGCACAAATGTCTGTGGCCGAGCAGAAGTGATAGAATGTGCTGGAAATTTCAAGGCATCAAAAGGAAAGGTAAGTCCCATTCTGGAAGATCACTAAATCATACATATGGTTAAGTTACAAGCAGTAATGCACATCACCTAATGTCATCTCCTTGTTCTATGACAGATTTCAGAAGAGAGGAAAAACAAAATTAAATGATCTGGGTAATGTGATCATAATGCCTATTCATTTTCTATGACTTTTTCCATTGATAGCAAATGTCTTCATTTATATGATAAAGGAGTACTGCTCCTTGCTCTGACTGGAGCATTTGACAATTCTCTGCTCAAGTGCTTTTAACTCCTGATTAATTGGCAGTTGGACGAAATTACACTTTCAATTGCACTCTAGGCTGTCTCTATCAATTTAAGATGAACTGTCTTCGAAAACAAACAAAACATTAGTTGAAAGTAACACAAAAGTGCTTTATGTAATATGAGGCCTTTTTCTCTGTAAATGTAACAACCACATTAACAATGAGAAGGTAACACAGAGGCACTAGCAGTTTGTCCTGCATTGGTCTACTCCCAGTTTATGGAAAGAACGTGAAAAGGGATTCTGCTGTAAGATCCATTGGAGGTCTGGGTATGGTCATTACCTGCTGTTGGCAGCTCTGTCCAGTCGAAGGAACCCAGTACCTTTGTGATCTTTAGCTTCTTCACCATCTGGTAAAATCATAGGGAAAATAAATAAGTGATTTTAAATGTTTCTGCCAAAATCAGTTGGTGAGCTCTTTAGATTACTTAAGTAAATCAATAAAAAAAATATTTGCTTAAATCCTATGTTATACTTAGTTTCTATATTTTAATTTTTTGTTTTGTTTTTGTTTGTTTATTTCTTTGAGACAGGGTTTCTCTGTGTTGTTTTGGTGCCTGTCCTGGAACTCGTTCTGTAGAACAGGCTGGCCTCAAACTCACAGAGATCTGACTGGTTCTGCATCCTGAGTACTGGGAATAAAGGTGTGTGCCACCACTGTTCAGCTTATATTTTAACTTTTACAGATCTAATTTGCCTATCAATATTTAATGTTTAATCCTGAATGCTTTGATATTAAAGATATAATTATATTTATATGTTATATAATTGAAATCACATATATATATATATTCTAATAGGAATAGCTACACACAAAAACAATAATGACTTAAATTTATAATATATTCTTATGTTCAAATTGTAACAGTCACATAGTGTTGTGGAATGGTCTTTCTGGATGCTGTGAATATATGTCACTACCATTGGTTAATAAAGAAGCTGCTCTGGCCTATGGCAAGACAGGTTCGGGTGGGCAATCCAAGCATACATCCAGGGAGAAGGAAGATGGAGTCAGGGTAGATGCTAAGCCCTGCCCAGGGCAGGGGAAAAGCAAGATGTAATGGAACACAGGTAAAGCCATGAGACATGTGGTGATACTTCGATTAATAAAAATTGGTTAAGATAAAAGAGATAGTTAGCAGTGAGCCCAAGTCATATACCAAACAGTTTGTAAATAATATAAGCCTCTGTGTGTTTACTTGGGACTGAGTGTCTGTAGGACACAGGAACACTTCCGAATATAATATAGTCTGAATATGTCTAAAATCACTTACTTTTATTTTATTTGAATTATATTTTAGATGTCTTATAGATTCAATCAGCTGACCATGAAAGCAATAGTCAGAGATGTGCTCAGTAAAAGCATAAGGTCCTCAGGACAAATAGACCTCAGGGATTTGCCTCTGCAAGGCTCACACAGGTGTGACTTTGCCAACTGTCCAGCCATGTTCCATGACTTCCAATATTGCCGGTTGGTCCGCTTGCATGGCCCCCGACAAAAGAGAGTTCTTTTTCTTTAAGGGTATAGACTTCTTTAAAGGTATGGTCACTGGATGATTGGCAATGCTACAGTGTACAGCCACACATCTGAGTATATGGGCAGCACAAATTTGACTCCAAGGGATATCTTTTAAAAGGAGGACAGAAAACTTGAAGGAACTGGGATCATGAGGGTGAATCTGAGAGGAGTTATGGTGATGAGTGTGTGATACTTGATAAAAATAGATTGTATAAATTCTTAAAGAATAAATAAAATATATTGATAAGGCATTGGGGTAAATCCTCCAAATATGCAAACTAGGCACTATTAAGAGATGTTTTTCTGGACATAACTTCACGGCAGCTTGCTAGGCCCCACTTCCTGACTTTGATAACAGGTAACTTGAGAATATTTTTCTCTCTTCGTCGGTAAAAAGATTTCCACCAAACATCTTTAATAGAATATTCATGTTTTTGTACATTTTTACCCCATGGAGTATAATTCTATTCTTTGCCCAAATCCAGGAATTGGACTTTTATATCTACTGAAAAGCACATCACTCTGGTGTTTCTATTTAGTACAAATGGGTTCCTACAAATCATTTGCTTGTGTTTAGTTGCACAAGATCCACACAAAATTGAGCCCATAAACACCCTGTCATGGAGGAGGGAGGAAATCTTGTGGGTTCTAACCCATGCCTGAGAATTTTTGTGAAGATTTTTGTGGAGAGAGAGGCAGAGAGACAGAGACAAGGAGACGGAGAGAGACAAAAACAGAGACATTGTCTCCAGCAGCGTAATCACTAGTAAAATGTCCATGGTCCTGCTAACAAGCCCTAACTCTTCCTTCTGTGATCAAACCTAATAACACTAATTAGGGTACCTTAGAGAAAAGGAGAGGCACCAAAGTAGAAGCAGGGCTAGACAGGAAGAAGAAGTTTGCCAGCGGTGAGAGTAGAATGTGACAATAATCAGGTGGGGAGTATAGGATACAGATACATTATGCACATATGCAGCATGTCATTAAATTTATTGTTATACATAAAAAATATGATAATGAAACAAAAATTAGAATGAAGATATCAGAATGAGTTATTCTAGATAATCTCATGAGCTGGTTATGAACTCATGTGTGTGTGCAGCAGCCATGTTATAAATATCATATTTTAAGGGTTATACTATTTTTATTATCTAACATTAACAATGCATTCTACAGTAATTAGGCTCTGCCATTGTCAAATAGACCCTGCATATGAAGAATGAGGCTTTTCCTAAGCTGCCCTTCTCTGTGGCATGTAAGGAGACCATCACTACCAATTCCCACCATGGCAGTAGAAGACCGGGTGCAAATAAATATGCATTGCAGTCATAAGTACAGTATATTTTAAAATTCATGGTGATTTTACTTTGAATTCTGCCATCAAAGTGCAATGATTAAGATTAAGGAAAAATAGTGGATGCTGAATATTCAGAGGTGTATCTATTTGAACCACAGAAATAACATGGGAAGCATCACAAAAGTTTCCTATGGAAAATAAACCTTCGCAGTAAAATCAAGGTATTTGTGAATTCAGTAGTGAGAAATGGAGTGATTACTAAGCATGCGGTTTTCTACTCTTTTAGAAACATTGTCTTGCTATAAAAAAAATGAAGACTTTAATATTTTCTTATTGTTGTTTCTTAATATATGAGTATCAAATTATCATACTGTGCTTGATTTTTTAAAAATGCTGTTTGAGTAGCGCACGCCTTTAATCCCAGCACTCGGGAAGCAGAGCCAGGTGGATCTCTATGAATTCAAGGCCAGCATGGTCTACAGAGCGAGATGCAGGACAGGAACCAAAACAACACAGAGACCCTGTCTTGAAAAACAAAGCAAAACAAAAATGCTCTTTGAGTAGCAAAGTTGACTTTCATATAATAGATCTTGGTTTGGAATTAGGATGAAATTTCAAAGAAGTTCAGAAATACCTTCAACGTACCTCTTCCATTTTGTACTATGTGTTTGTACAAAGTGGTGTCCTCAGCATTGATTATCTAACACTGATTATGTCTGGAAAACACTAAGATACTGAGAGTATGGAGTACCAAATTTTCTGCCAAAGTTTAATTATTTCTCTAAAAGTAAACAAGCATGGCCATCTCAAGAGTGTGCACATTTTCTTTCATCAATAGTGAATGATAAAATTGTATGCATTCCAAAGAATGTTTGAAAAATAAGTTTTCTTTTAATTTTTTATCAACAAGAGTTGATTGGTATACCTATTTTATATAATTTTATACACAAGGTTGTGTGAATTTTCTCAAAAGAAATATCTGAGTAGAAAAAAATTAAGAAAACATAAATAAATTTGTGTCACTTTTTACTAGCTCTGTCTAAATTACCTGATCTAAATATGTGCTCCCCAAAAATATGTGCTCCCTCAGGAATAGATCTTCCCTAAGGAATACATGTTCCCTATGAAATTTGATGACTTATTGGTACACACAAAATGTGCTGCTTGTGATAACTTGGTTTTTACCATGTCTATTACAATTGCATTTCTAATTATAAAGTAAATAAATATTTTTTATTGAGTAAAAGATGTCCACCTAAATATTGCAAATTCTTTCTAGGGGCTTACTGTATTCTTGACA
Organism: Peromyscus maniculatus bairdii; assembly: GCF_049852395.1. Taxonomy (NCBI): domain Eukaryota; kingdom Metazoa; phylum Chordata; class Mammalia; order Rodentia; family Cricetidae; genus Peromyscus; species Peromyscus maniculatus. Next base: position 33,496,395 of record NC_134868.1, on the reverse strand, counting down.
TCATGAGTATATCTGCAATAATCCAATTTATATCTCTTAAATTCCCACTTTCAGTATTTAGATTTAGATTTCTTGAATAGCATTTGTGGGATCTCTGGTCTAATAAATACAAGCAAGTAGAAGTAGTTTGTTTTCAATTACTACAGAAATCTTTCCATATTTTGTTACTAAACATGATGCTCATTGATGATGATTTTCATTGTCTGCTTTGTTAATTGTATTTTATTTTTGACTTGCCGAATTAGAAAAAAAATGACTTAAACTTCACCAAATGCTTGCTTTCTCTATACCTATGAAATGATATTTATCTTAATTATTTTAATATGATAGCTTATATTCATTAATTTAATGTCATATGTTTGCTCTTCTCTTCCTCTCCTCCTCTTCCTCCTCCTTCTTCATTTCTTATTTGAAATTCCAAGACAGATCATACTTTTAGTATCACTACTCCAAACTTGACTTGGCATGTTACCTCTTTTACGTATTGCTAAGTTTTATTTGTTATTGATTTGCACGTGAAATTTTCCATGGTGCTGATGAGATAAGCTTCTAATTTTCCTGTTTTAGCACTTTTAATTTGGTATTAGTTTTACACCCCTATAATGAATGGCATGTCAAGGGTTTTCTCAGTTTCTAAAGTCTAAATATTAATATGACAATAGATTCTCCATTGCAAGTTAGGAAGAAATCATCTATAACAAATAATTTTGTGAGGAATAGAGGATGGATCTAAATACAGATTTGCTCTTAATTAGCTCTGCATCTATTCGCTTATACAGATTTGTCTTTTGTCAGTTTTCATAAACTGAGCTTTATAAAAATGGGCTTATTATACATTTTATGAGACACTAAGCAAAGCAAACATCAGAACGGATGTGAGACATCAAGAATATTTTGCACAAAGAGTGGCCAATATAATTTGGTAAAACCATTTTAGAACATGGACATTTTTATATTTTCCATAAAGTTGAACAAATGCATGCCCTTTGGTGCAGAAACTCCACTTCTTGGGTTGCTTTTCAGAACGTATGAAAATGTGAACTTAGAGATGTGTGTCAGGCATTTAGAATATTACCATTTGTAATTGCCCCAATTAGAAAATAAGACAATTGTGCAAAAAGACTGGCTTAAAAAGGAATAAACAGTTATGATCTATTAAGAAACTAGAATATTATTTCACAACAACAAATATTGATTCATGAGTCCAGGAAATGAGAGGCATGAATCTTGGGAAGTTTGTGCTAAATGAAAAATAGTTTCTAAAATGTCAATTAAAAACAGTAGGTGTCGCCGGGCGGTGGTGGCACACGCCTTTAATCCCAGCACTCGGGAGGCAGAGCCAGGCGGATCTCTGTGAGTTCGAGGCCAGCCTGGACTACCAAGTGAGTCCCAGGAAAGGCGCAAAGCTACACAGAGAAACCCTGTCTCGAAAAACGAAAAAAAAAAAAAAAAAAAAAAAAACAGTAGGTGTCTTATGGTTATTTGATGCATTACAGATTGTAGGTGAAAATTTATGAATGCATGATTAGGTGACTAGATAAAGTAAAAGGACAGTTGTTATTTGTAGAGAAAGATGGAATTCTGGGAAGTTCTATCTCACTGGTAGTACTCAATATTCCAATCCTGGAGCAGCAACAATAGTGGACATTGGAGATAATTCACTGAACTCTACATTTTTGTTTTATGCATTTCTTTTTACAGTGTTTTACAATAGTCTGGTAGCCATTAATCATTTTTAAATTGTTACACATTTTTAGGTGTACATGTATATTAGCTTCTCTAACAATAGATCTGTTGTTCATTAAATCTCAGTCAATTAAAAAGTATTTATCTTATGCCTAGCTTTCTATTTATAAGATGTTTTTAGAATTTTACATATGAGTAATGCATTTACATCATTTCATCCCTTTCTTCATACCTCTAATTCCTCTTGTATAACCTCCACTCCCTCTCTAACTCATGACATTATTATTATTATTATTATTATTATTATTATTATTATTATTATTGGCATATGTAACCTACTGAGTCCATTTAGTGTTGTTCCTTGTATGTGTGATAACAGCAGACTACTTGGCGTTGGCTAACCTATCAGGGAATTTGACCTAGAGAAAACGTATTCTCTCTCAGCAGTTGTGAATTGCTTGTAGCTCTTCATCTAGGCCTGAGAACTTGTCAAATTTTCTCAATCCACATTGCCACATAAACAAGTGTTAGCATTCTTCAGGTTGTATTTAGGCAACTATTGTGTTGATATTTAATGGAGATATTTTCCCTGTCATGTCTAGAAGAAACTATTTCACAGCAGGTATCCTAGTCCTCTGGGTCTTACTACCTTTCTATCCCCCTTTCCATGATTTTCATTGAGCCTTAGGTCTAAGGGCTGCACTGCAGATGTATCAGTTGTAGTTGGGCATCCCAGAGTCATTTATTCTCTGTATGTTGCCTAGTTGTGCTTCTCTGTGACAGTCTCCATCTGCTCCCTACTGAAGCTTCTGATGAGGGGTGAGCACCACAATTATCTGTCAATATAAAGATAAGTGTTTAGAATAGAGCTAGCAATCCTATGGGTAATAGGTTCTCCACCATAGTTTATGACTTCTCTGAGCACAGGTAGTTGGTTAGACTTACAGGACTAGTCATGAATTTCCTCTTGTTCAGTGGGCCTTAAGACCAATTTGACAGCTTTGGGTTACTCCCAAGATATGTGTGCCACTATGGCATAATAGAGATATCTTGAAGTGCTAGTCATTGTTGTGATTCATAGGCCTTCCAGCTGGTAGGACTAATGAATGTTTTTTTTTTTCCTATAAATCTTGCATAGCTTCTTCAAATACTATAAAAGTCAAGGATGAGGCTTCTAAGTCAGTTCAGTTCTATTAATCCAAGCCCTGTGTCCAAAGTGTGTGGCATCTTGAGAAATGAAATCTTACCTGCAAATTCTGTGAGTCAAAGCATAAACACAATAGCTCACCAATCTGGACGGCCTGGAAGGTTACTAAGCACCAAGGTTCCACATGCTTCTATACCCCAAGTTGCCAAGGTACAGCTGTGAGCCTCTGTGCCTGCATTCATGTGGCTATTGAAGATCTGAACTCAGGAGCTCCTGCTTGCGTGTAAAACATTATCAACTGAACCTTTCCCCACTCTTAACATTGCCCTTTCTAAATAACAAGCAAACATAGCATACACAATTAATGCTTTTCCTTTTAAAACACACTGTGCTTCATGATTCAGTGTTTTTTCTTAAAAATATTAGAATTTCCGACACAGTGTTGAGATGTTTGAGTGGCACAGAAAAAAAATACAATAAAAAGGTTAGACCTACTAAATCTTCAAATATTTTCCTGTGAGCAAGAGCCTTCTATAGAAAGATATGAATCAATGTACCAAAAGGAAGTGACATTAAGGCAGTTGGGACTCTCAAAGAATGATTTCCCAGAAAATAAATCATCTCTGATGGTCAGTAGGAGGCATGGAAGACAAGACTTTTGCATTTAAGTAATATCTCCCTGTTTCATTTAGGGTTTCTGTTACTGTGAAGAACCACCATGACCACAGAAACTCTTATAAAGGAAAACATTTAATTCGTGTGGCATACACTCCAGAGGTTCAGTCCATTATCATCACGGCAGGACATGGCAGCATGTAGGCAGACATGGTGCTAGAGAAGGAGCTGAAAGTTCTACATCTTAATCTGTAGGCAACAGGAAGTGATTTGAGACACCGAGCATGGCTTGAGCATATATGAGACCTCAAAATCACCCCCACAGTGACACACTCCCTCCAGCAAGACCATACTGACTCCAACAAAGCCACATCTAACAGTGCCACTCCCTATGGGGACCACTCTCTTTCAAACCATCACATCCTCTTTTAATATGACTTTTAAAAAAATTAGTACAAACTAGTTTCTCAAGTACAGAAAAAGAACTTAATTCTAAAAAGCCACCATTTGGTACAATGTTAGTTCCTGTTCTTTCTTCTTAACTGAATGAACTCATTACTAAAGAAAAGCTAAATTCTTTAGCTTTGACAATAGATCGGATAATTCTTTGTGAAGTAAGTTGGAATGCATACCATTCTTGCTAATTTTTAAAGGGTCTAAGAATATGGTGGATTCCTTAGTTAACTGTGACTTTATTATCTGTGTGACTGATAAGTTAGGAAGCATCATCTCAGTCAGAAGAGAACGTTGTTTAGATTTATCAGGTCCTGCTTTCATATGTGCAATGTTGAAACTCCCTTCAGAGTAGAGAGTTTGTCTCTAAATCCCAATATTAGTTCTTTGTTTTACATTTCTCTTGATTTTACAAATCTCATCATATTTTAGGACTTGTCACTTTCTCTTTTGCAGAGGGCTCTGGGGCAGATGTTATTAACCACAGCTGCACATGCTCAAAAATCTGCAGAACAGAAAGAGGCCAGGAAGAAAACGCAGTGTGTGTTACCAATAGGAGACACCAAAGAAGCAAATATAGAATAAATACTTTTATTCTTTTATTTATTTTTAAAATGTATTCATTTCTTTTGCAATTCTCCTTTATTCTTGATAATTTGATATATGTACACAATGAAATATGATCATATCCATCCCCAGTTCCCACCTCCAACTCCCTCCACAGCCAACCACACACCCCCTACCAACTTCTTGTCCTTTTCTGTTGTTGTCATTGACATAATTCCAACTAGTGTTGCCCACCTCAGTGTTTCTGGGGTGCGGGGACATTCACTGGAGAATGGGAAACCTGCCAGCGACCACAGCCTCAAAATTAATTCTCTCTTTTCCAACAGCTATCAACTGCCAAAACATCCTCAACATAAGTGGTGAGCTGTGGAGATCATTTAGAATTTTGTCTGGTTTGATCATGTGCAGGTCCTATAAAGGTTACCATGACTGCTGTGAGTTCATGAGTCTATGTAGTAACCATGTTATGACAGCATTGCACAGTGCTCCTCCACAGCTTCCCATTCTCAACATCCTTTCCCATTTATGCTTCCTCTTCAGCAGTTTTTCTGAGCCCTCGTAGGGGAAAGGGAACTGACGTGGAAAGATGTCTGATGGCAGGCATGGTTTATCTGCCATTCCAACTCTTCTTGCCAGCAGTGGTGAATGGTAAGAGGAGTCTTCCCAATGCAGAAATGAAGCCAGGGTCAAGAAGGTAGGTACTATTTTCAGTCACATAGTTATACTGTTGTGGAATCTAAATGGTTCTTTTTTGCCTAGGATAGAAAATAGTAATTAAAGGATAGGAAAAGTGAAAAAAAATAAATATTACTCTAGGTCCTGTATAAAAAAGTTAATTTATTTGTAATTATTTTATTGCATTCCATAATAAAGTAAAACAACCAATTTTCTTACTTACCTACTCTTGCTATAAATATATTACATAACTGCATATATTTAATTGTATTTACTCCAAAGAATGGAATCTTTTAAATTGCTCCTGAATGCAGTATTCTGGGGTCTTGAGCAATGGCTCAATGATTAAGAGTACTTACTCTTTTTCACATTACCTGGTTTGGGTCCCACAACCCACAAAGTAGCTCAGAACCATCGGCCACTCTAATTCTAGAGAATTTGCCCCCTCTTCTGACTTCTACGGACTCCTGCATGTGGTGCATCTACACTTGGGCACACACATATACACATAAAATAATTTGTTTAAATGAAAGTGCTTTGTAAAATTTAATAAATATATGCATAAGTATTTATATGATACATATATATATATATACATATATGTATGTGTTATATCTCCTAGTATATCCATGATATTTCTAAGTGAAAGTTGGAACTTTGACTCTCTAGTACCTTTGTTGTCTGAGAGTTTTTCATGGGATGTATATTTGAATTCCAACTCTTTTATTTAGTTATGACATTTCATTCAAGTTAACATGTGTATTGATTTCTTAATACTATATTCTATTAATATTATAAGATACTTATGATATAAATAAATGATTTATTATGTATAGCTTTCAAGTTAAGACTATTTGATAAAATACAATTCTTATTAACAACCAATCATTGTGCTGCCAGAGGATTATGATGAAGTTCTTTCAAATAAACATATTACCCAGAGCCTGCACAGGTCTGTACCAGATGGGGTCCTATCCATGAAAGGAGAAGTGTGTTCACTTCATCACCCACTCCAACCCTAACCTAGATGTTATCTCCAATTGATAACCCTTTACAAATGAAAAATTGGCTTCCTCCATGGAGATCTCCCTGGGGCAACAAGCTCCTCTAAAATGTAGGTCCCATGCTCAGCAGTAGATGGCCAACAGAATTCAACAGCATCTTTGGAGGTTCTGGAGAGTCTTTGTCTCATGATGTTAAGTCAGGCATATTCCTATTTTTTAACCTTATTTGTTCTTTGAGGATGTATTATGGCTCTGGTTTTGTGTTTTTATGGGATTCCTGTGTGTGCAAATGTGTGCGTCTCTGTGTCATAGGAACATATAGCTGTTTCTTGTTTGTTGTTGTTTTTTTCCTATTCTGATTTGTTTTCTTTTATCTTATTATTTCATTATTATTCCTTAGATGACTGTTTGTTTATTAAAGAGAGACAGAAGAGGTGTGGATGCAATAACAATTAATGAAAAAAAGAGGCCATGAATTTGAAGGAGAGCAGGGCGGGTTATATGGGACATTTGGAGGGAGGAAAAGGAAGAGATAAATCCTGTAATTATATTATAATCTCAAAAGTAAAATATTTTTAGAAATTAAAATCTAGAGAAGGGAGGTTAAAAGTGGGCCTACTATGTTAATATATTAAACATTTGAGAAAATTAATTTAGTTATATGAACAAAGAATGCAGAGCAGAAACCATCATTAACAGAATAGGTCTAGCATATATACATACATACATACACACACACATATATATATATATGTACATATATATTGTTTATATATGTGCATATGTATTATAATCTTGCACTCATAGAAAGTGTGATGGGAAGACAGATTCTACCACACAAAAGTGAAAAGGATCATAATGTTTAAACTTTGATACTATGAGATCACATTATGCACTGTGATCAAAATTCTCAGATGAATATAAAATATCTGAAAGATATAGGCTAGGATATTGAAATTCTCAGTCAAAGTAAGGGTGTTGGTCTTCACTCCCTTTTGAAAATAACTCTGCAATGGCACTGTACTGGCATAAATTCTAAGCATACTTTCAAAAGGCTATTATCTGCACCACTGAGTTGAGCTGAGAGAACCTTTCTTAGTCTTGCCTTCAAAGCCTTGATGGACAAATCCACAAGTAGCAATGATGGGTAAGAGTTTTCCTAAGAGGACAGGTTTGGAAACAACTTGCAAGTACCTTTGATCAAAGCTCTCCTCCTACTGAAGAAAATGCTGTTAAAATAAAAAGCAGGAGCATTGTTTTTTTTTTTTTTAGTCTGAATGCAAATGTATACCTAAGTGCAATCGTGTGCTCAGAGATGTTCACTAATGATACTATTCCACTTCACCAGGAATAAAATAAATAAAGCTATCAGGAGCTTTCACATAAAGGTGAGATCTGAAGAAAAATAGCCTTGCCCTAAGACAAAAAGCAATATGTGTATTTTAAATAACATATTTTAACTTACATAAGTGTGCTTCTTTTTAAAAAGATAAGAAAACTGAAAGAAAAAGTATCATTTTTTTCTCTTTCTGACATACAGTATGGCACACCACTGACTAGTCTTTCTCTAACCAATGCCCACATTTGAGAACTTGTGTTTGTAACAAAAATGGGAAAATTTCTAACAAAAACTGCTGAACAGATTTTCCTTTAGATTTGTCCATTTGAGATTTATATCCAACTAAGCAAATATGTAATGTTATTTTTATTGCTTTGTTTTTGTAGTTAATGAAGCATCCCATAATAAATTAACACACTTGCTTTGTAGGACTTCTTGTTCCCACTTGTTCCTATTTAATGCCAACATCATCGTGATAAATATCTGCACATTTTCTCAGAGGGAAAATTTCAGACAGTGGATGTGGCCATGCATTAGGATAAGAATGCCTCTTACAGTCTAAGAGGCTAGAACTTTTGCTGGACTCACAGAGTTACTAATATACCCTGAAGTCACTTCAGACTTCAAAGTGCTGTCTACCGTGTACCCAGACTATTTTTTTAAACCACTTTAAGAGAACAATGTAACACTGAACCTTACTTACCTTGGCTTTTCAATGAAATCAACTTTTACAGCCTAAGCAAATGCACAGCTGTAATCTTAAGTTATTTACTCTTCCATGGCCCTAAACAAGAGTAACCCATATTTGTACTAAAAATCATTTGCTGAAAGCAGCAAACAGAGGTTGAAAGCAACCTTCTTAAGTGAACATCCTCTATGAATAAGGTCAACCATTATGGATAATGCTGAACACAATTGGATATCATTTGATAGACAATGTCTATATTGCTGCTTGTATTGAATGGCTCAGCGGGGTCAATTGGAATCAGTGAATTACTGCCTTGTAAAACTTTCTGAAAGGTTTCTGTAAACTTCCCCTCAACCCTTCCTCATGTGATACTTTCTGTGCTGTTCAGTAAAGACAGATCTCCCTTCATGAGAGACTGACACAGCATACAGACACAGACACACAGAGACAGATTCACAACAGAACCTTCAGGTGGGCACAAATTTAGACTCAAGCAATAGGTGGGGAATGGAAGAAGCAGGAACGTGAAGTAGAGAATTCAAACCCAGGCTCACTCAGGCTAAGTAACAGGAGAAATGCTTTTATTTCTTCCCATAATGTGATATTGGGGGATATTTGGTCATACTGTGCACCCCAAGTTTGCATTTGTGTTAATTAAATAAAATTAACCTTGGGTCAGGAGGCTGAGTTAGCAAGATTACATAAAGTAATCATAGAGCTTCAGAGGGCATCCGAAGGAGATAGAGAGACTCACCAGAAGTAGTAGGGAGGAATTTTGAGTGGCATGACTTTTCTGCTTTGTTTTGTCTGAGAGGAAGGACATGGTTTTGGGGAGACACCAGCAAGGAGAGAAGATCAACTAGTTGCTACTCAATCTCTCTGAGCTAGCAAGTTTTCATCCCAGCCTTTGAATCTCCAATCTTATTTACAAATAAAATGATAGAGATTTAGTTATGCTATCTTTAATGGCAGTGGCAGAGCCTTCTGGAACAGAATTTCTGCCATGCTCCAGCCTGAGTGGCCAGGTCAGTGCCAGAGAAGGTGGCTGGTAACTATAGAGTGCTAAATGCTTGCTGAAATATCAATAAATTAAGGCTCAGTCTCTGTGTCAAAGTTAAAGCAACATTTGTGACACCAACACATTATAAGAAACTAGGAGCTTATTGATGCACTTAAATTAATGTGAAGTATATATGCCAACAAAGAAGGACATAAGCAGTAAGCCTTAAAGCAGTTTTTAGCATTTCAAACAGCAAAATTGAGGGGAAACATCTCACTGTGGGTGGGAATAGATTACCTTAGGAAAGATCATGTCCTTTGCTGTCCCCTCAGAAAATTACAAGAGAGAGAGGCTGAACAATGACTTAAGTTTTAAGGGTCAAGAAATATATCACTTGATGAAAGCATGAAGACAACATGTTCACCATGGAAGTAAACAGCAGAGCCACTTCCTGTAAGGGGAAATATAGAAACAATTCTCAGGGATGGAGCTGGGTACAGTCACAGACCTGGGCTTGCATTTGGCATGAATAAAATGGATCCAGAGACATCAAACAGGCTTGAGCTTGACCAGATTCATTTGAAAGGAAATTAGTCTGGAATTATTAACAATTAAAAAAAACCCTCTTGATTCATGATCAATCACTGTTATATTAAGTTTCTTATTATATTAATCATTTTGGGTACGTGCAGTTTTGTTAGACATGGATGTCAATTCATATAATTGCATTGCCTCCACAAGACTATGATTTAAAAATAAAAGGCTATCACTAAATTTCCTTTTTGCAAAATATTCTTCCTTGAAAAATGTGAAGCCACTGTTATGTCCTGGCTATTACAGAAACGTCTTTCCCTGAGAACTTTTAATTAGTTTTGAGAGAAAATAGTTTGCTTCAAAAAAGGGGGGGGAGGTGTATTGTCTTCTTTGTAGCCACAAATGCTTTATCTAATATGTTGTTGTCAAAGATTCATTAATTCTATTGTTCTTCTTGTTGGGAGTACCCATTACTTTGCTCATTTGAAATCAGAACAGGTTAGATAGCTTGAAAACTTTTTTAAATGTGTGTCCTGAAAATAAACAGCCTGCAAGATAAAGCTGAGCACAGAGCGTGTGATGTATTGCATCTCAGTGGCATCTGACAAGCCGCTCTCCCCAGTGATACTACTTTTTTCTAATAATTTAGTCTCAGTCTATTAAAAGACAGCTTCAGATAATGCACATGGGCAAGTGGTGAAGGATGGCCAGGGCAGCCTCCATAAAGCATTATCAAATTCACAAAACTCACCCAAAAATGCTTTGCATTGATTTACAAATATTTCAGAATAATTATGTCAGTTTTGAAGGATTAAGTATAACAGAGGATGAAGAGGATTTTGTGTTTGCAACTCTGTATAATGTTATTAAAACTAAAATTTAAATGGACAATTAGCTATATTCCCCATTTTATTATGCCTAAATGGTCATTTTTTAATTGCGCTATGAGGTCTTGTCCACTATAGAATTTTAAATACATTAATCATAATACCAAATGGCAGTGTATTATAATAGAGTTTCTGCCTTTCATTTTGATAGCTTATTTAATATATACTTGGTCTTTGAGAAAAAGAGAGAACATTTAATATTTAACTGGAATGTTCCAATCAGAGTTCTTTGAAGGGCCACTGGTTCCTTTTCACAAATGTTGGGAGTTAGGGCAAACTACTGAGATCTGGAACAAAACTTGCTTTCTACACCTGTGATAAGTTGGGCATTCCTTGAAATGCTGGGTGTCTAGGCAGAAAGCAAGCTAAGAATGCCACTGGCCATAATTTCAACTGTATAGTTCCTCTGCGTGTAGTAATCAGCATACCACAGGAGTACTAGAGAAAGAAAGTGAATTTGGCCAAGAATGGACCTTCCCAGAAATTCTTTTGGCCACCTATATACTCCCCCCAGAAATCCCTTTCACTTCAGTCACAGTGTTATATTTGACTGTGATAGTATGTTGTTTCTGGTTAGGGAAGACATTTTCCAACTCCATGCTAGCTGCAGATGTTTTCCTCCACCTTACAGTGACCTTCCCTACTGCCCCAGTGAGGCTAAGCTGTAGATGTTACAATAAGGTCTCTGTGTAAGGCTTGATCTCCAGCCTGTGATGATATTAGAAGATGCTAGAATGTGTTTGAGGCAAATATCAGTGTATACCATTCCAGTTGTTGAAGGCCTATGCTTAATAGAGAATTCATGTCTCAGGCCATTCTGTCTTTATGACACAGCCCATTGATGGTGTGCCTCCTTCCCAAAGAACCTGAAGCAATAGTAGCAGTCAATTTTAAATGGCCACCTCTGTTTAACTGAGGATCAAATTAAGAATTTTCTCTTTATAAAAAATGTTGCATAGCCGGGCGGTGGTGGCCCACGCCTTTAATCCCAGCACTCAGGAGGCAGAGGTAGGCGGATCTCTGTGAGTTCGAGGCCAGCCTGGTCTCCAAAGCGAGTTTCAGGAAAGGCGCAAAAGCTACACAGAGAAACCCTGTCTTGAAAAACCAAAAAAAAAAAAAAAAGTTGCATATCTGTTGTAGTAAAAGAAAGTAGACTAATACATGTAACAGGTGTGTTCTATCTTCTACAGTGACTAGAATGATCTGCCCATTACCGTGCAAGCTCTCATACATGGGAATAATCTCAGATAGTTTTCCATTTTTTTTTATTCTGGATTTCACTCAGAAAAACTGAGAAATATTCTCAGTAGATAAGTTTTGGTCTATAGCCAATCCAGAAGTATGCTTTGATAAGGTTGAATAGATTATCCTCATGCAGCTCCTAGAACCTGTGACATAATTACAATTTCCTTGGTAAGAATTAGATGGTGTGGTCTCTCACCACCATGACATTTCTCTAAACACTTGCCTTTGCATTTTAACATGAAGAAGTAAAGTTATCCAAGTACGTTTTTCTTTGTGATGGTGGAAGCTTTGTTTATTTGTATTGCTATAACTGAGGATATCTGACACTGGCTAATTTAAAATAAATTTATCATGCACAGTTATAGAATATAGAAGTATGTGAAGAAGGTGGTAATAGTCTTTATGGCTGGTCGAGGGTGTGGAAAAATTGTTCAATCATGTGTGATTGTCCCTCTCCTGCATGCAGCATCTTTTTCATTCTATTTCCTTTTGTATAAAGTGACACTATCAACCGCTCTGGCTTCAGGGACTAAAGACAGTGACTCAATCCTGGGAGAAATCATTGAACTCAATGGCCTAATGTTTCTGAAGATTAAGAATACAGACCTGCTCGGCTGCTGCAGTGTTGGTCTTGAGATCATTACTGACTTCTCTCTTTACTACTTAAAGACTTTATGTTTTATGTGGCATCAGAACTTGCTCAATTCTTCTCTAGCCTAACTTTCACTCCACATGTCACAACAATAGAAATTAAACTCCTGCCCTTGTCTTCAGTAGATCAGAATTTATGATTCTACTAAAAGTACTTTTGCCCTCACCACAAAGACTTAAGAATGGAAAAGGAGACAATTAAAATCTCCATCCTCTGGCTCGGGACTGTGATTATAAAAATTTTGACTAAATTCTTGTTCTCTGTAGTGTAGTTTCCTCTACCTCTTTCCTCCTTGTTCACTGTAGTTGGAGAGCTTCTCTCCAGGTCCCACCAAGTCTTGCAGTCCCACAACACAGGTGGATAAAATAAACACACAGATGCTTATATTATTTAAACTGTTTGGCTTAATGGCTCAGGCTTCTTGTTAATTGTTCTTATATCTTAAATTAACCCATTTCTATAAATCTATACCTTGCCACGCGGCTCGTGGCTTACTGGCATCTTCACATGTTGCTTGTCATGGTGGCGGCTGGCAGTATCTCTTTGCCTCAGCCTTCCACTTCCCTGAATTCTCCTCTCTCCTTGTCCCACCTATACTTCCTGCCTAGCCACTGGCCAATCATAGTTCATAAATGACTGCCTAGTCATTGGGATGTGCCCTGTTTCCTCTTTCTATCATCTCGGGAGCACTTGTATAGCATAAATTAACAGCCTGTGTTTGAAAGAGAATCAAAAGAGGAGTCAAATTAGCAAATGAATGGTTGCATCTGCAGCAGTTTTCATTAAAATGTTTGTATTGTTATATAAAATATCATTGAATAATATATGACAAAGTAAAATGAAATTATGCAAAATATACACGAATATATTTGGAAGGGGACATTGGGACTCTGGCCCCTTTCTTCCTTTCTATCTGCTTCCCAGGGGAATTCAAGAGCTCCACCCACCACATACTTCCCACAGGATATGCCACCTCAGAAACCTGGAAGAAAAGATATCAAACGCCTAGACTGTGAAACAAAACAAACCTGATGTCTTTCAAGTTGATAATCTCAGGCATTTTTTTATAGTAAGAGAGAGCTGATATGGTTGTGTTTTGAGTCTGACTTTTAAGACACAGATTTAACATGTGTGGATTTTATAATATATAATATATTTTCTGCAAAAAGTATTTTAATGCATATTACATCCTCTGCTTAAGAAAAATCACATTCATTTATTTTCTCATTAAATAAGAAATTTATTTTTCATAGTTTTGAAGGCTGAAATTCAAGGTTAAATAACAATAAAATAATACAAACATAAACATAGTAATCACTGTTGTACTTCCAAAACACTACCAAGGTGCAAAATACTCTAAATAATCTGAAGATTATTTGAAGTACACAGGATGTGTGTGTAGACTATATGCACATACTAGTCATTTAATGTAAAGAACCTAAGCATCTGCTAGTGTGGGTATTTATTTATTTATCTATCTATCTAGTCTTCTATTGAGGGACAAGTTATTGTTACATTTTACTTCAACTTACTGGATGTCTTTATACATTCTTGCATAATACCATGGTGCACACATGCAGCAGGTTTTCAACATTCTATCTTAGGAAAGAAATTACCAGATTTCAGGTTCTATTAACAATATCAGGGAATATGACTACAATAGAAAGATAAAATGTTAAAGTTGTTGTTTAGCAGAATTTTCACTATCACAATACAGTTGGAAGTGTACATTTACCAGGCAAACAGTTCTCTAGGGAGGTGGCTATTTAAGAATCCAGCGAGCTTCTATTGTGTGGCTCCTTCAATTCTTAATGTTTTATTGTTGTCAATATCGATTTTCATAGGGAAAACCCAACAGACACACTTAACTTGGACTTAATGTCTAAATACCTGACAGCATTAAGTACAAGGAGAGTACTGGTATAGTTTCCTTATGTGGTTAGGAAAAAAGGTTTGCATTTTTTGGTCAGATTGCAGTCCTTGTTACTATCTGTTCTTGAGAACCAAATGACCATTTACTTTGTCTCACCTGTAGAGTATGCCCCCTGCCTTCCTATTAGAGCCAAATCAACATGCAATGGAAGCTCTATGTCTAACTCAAAGTCTGAAGTTCTGTGGGTGATTTTTAATCCACTTCATCAATTCTGGAAGTGCTTTTAATGCATTAAAGACAAGACCTTCACAGCATACACTGATAACAAAGTGGTTGCAATAAAATTTTCCAATTAGAGAAGGAAAGGGAACAGCATTGTAGGATTTGGATTTGAAGCCCATACAGTGTTGCAATAGTGTTCAACGAGTATAGGAAAACATTTGTTACCATTTATAAAGCATCTTGAACAGTGAAAAGCTATCCTTACTTGGCCTATTGGCCTTGATTTTTGTCTTCTGAAGTATATTCCTCTTGGGCTGCTGTCCTGTGTCTCTACAGCGGACACAGGAGAGGATGATTTTCTTGGGAAATGAGAAGGTTTCACAGCCTGGTTTTAGTATGTGTTTAGAATTCTAAAAATCATGTTAAGTTAAATAATTAATGATACCTTTTAGACTAATATTTAAGCTATATTAGTAATAATATCAAATCAAGAGATAATTGAAAAATTGGTTGCAATCAGATGCATGTACACATAATGAGAAGTATATCAAAATCTTTTCTAAACATTATATTTCTTCCTGATGTGTTTATTTTCTCTCTCTGTCTCTCTCTATCTCTCTCTGTCTCTCTCTGTGTCTCTGTCTCTCTTCTTCTTCTTCTTCTTCTTCTTCTTCTTCTTCTTCTTCTTCTTCTTCTTCTTCTTCTTCTTCTTCTTCCTTCACACCTATATTCACATGTGATATATGGAATATAAATCTCTTGAGTCTACTTGAAACACTGGCCATGACAGAGAACACAGACTTGAGTACATGGGTGTCTATTTTATTGTGCTTATTAAACATCCAATTTTGCCTAAACTCATTTCTATTTTTATAATGCTTTGCTGCAAGCCTCAAGAAACTACTGATAAGTGTTGACATTTTTGGCCCAATACCAATTCTTTCTCTAGAACTGGAAGCTTAGTAGGCATATGGTCTACTTTCTAAATGATCAAAGCTGACAGTTTCAGTAAATATCTTCCCTGAACCAAGAAAATTATGCATCTATCTAAGCTACAATACCAGTGGACTTGATATAACCTGCCTAACACCTAAGCTAATTCTGAGTTCTATAGCATGACATTTTTGTATTTATCTGGCAGATATTAAACTTTTATTATAAAAAAATCCATATTCAATTTGGAACTGTAGGGACTATGTTTACACCCATGTGAAATAACTAAAAGAAAGCACACAATACATGAAATATTGTTATTAAAAATTGGTCATTAGGGAACAAACAGCACTGACTCCTGAAAATCAAGGCAAACTGAGATGATGCCTGTGTATGCCAATGTTTCTTGCTGGATAGAATGTCCAGTTTATAACCAAGGGTGGGGCAACTCAACAGAACATGGGGGATTGAAGAGGCTAATTGGAAAGGCTCAGAGCACTACCATGTTCAGAACAGAATTCTGCAGAGGAAAGATACACCCAGAGAAAGAGCTCTCCATGGCCACCTACATTCTCATGCACATATGCACATCCACACAATGTAAAGCAAAGTAATAAATCTTTTTTTAATGGTCAAGAAAAACTTTTAAATCTAAAAGAGAAAGTATAAACCTGTGATTTCAAGAGGATCAATGAGCCCCTAAACAATAATGTGGAAACTCTTCCAAGCTGCCATAGAATCAAATATTTAATTCCAGTGATAATGAGGAAATCTCAGAAGAAAGAAGATAAATGGAAATGGGGTGATGTGGTGGTGGTGGCAGTTCAGTTTTCTTGGCAGAATCATTGATGAGGGGAGACAATGGAGCATCCTCTGACAATACTGGGAAGAAAAAGAAAAATACTGTCAATGCCAAACTGGAAATGTCTTTTAGAAGAACAATGATGTAAGATATGTCCAGAAATACAAACTTGAGTAAGAAAAACTTCCTGTTTCATGGGATGATGCACAATAGCTTCTCAGAAGTAATCTATGACAGTATGTGGCATTTATATTTTTTTTTAAATTTTAATAGTTCTGATAACTTAAATATATTAATTCTATAAGATTATGTTCACTGATTAAATATTGTATCTCTCAAATGCTCCACTCATATTTTTCTAATGGTTTGTTTGACTCTTTTTGTATTAAAAGGGGAGTCTTTTAAAAACATATTTATATATGGCTATAATCATCACTCTTGTAGTTATTGATTGGATAATGATCATTCAATTTTAATATAAAATCTGTGATTGTGATTTGTGCGTGTGGCACTTGTGTTTGGGTGTCCTTAGGATTCAAAAGGCATTTGATCCCCTGGAGTGAGTCCGCTCTATTGGCAATAGGGTACTCAGAACCTGAAGTCTCTTAGAAAAGTAAGAAGTGCTTTTACCAACTGAGCCATTTCTCTAGCCCCAAATTACTCATTTTAAATAAATTTCATTGTATTGAAAATTTTGCTAATAAATTACTTTCTTTTTTTTCTTTTTTTATTGTATTTTTTATTTTATAATTTAATTTAATTTTACATATCAGCCACAATTCCCCTGTCCTCCCTCCTCCCGCCCTCTCACCCCACCCTCTCCCCAGCCCACCCCCAATTCCCATCTCCACCTGGGTAAGGACTCCCCTGGTGATTCAGCTCAACCTGGTAAATTCAGTCCAGGCAGGTCCAGTTCCCTCCTCCCAGGCTGAGCAAAGTGTCCCTGCATAGGCCACAGGTTCCAAACAGCCAGCTCATGCATTAAGGACAGTGGGACCAGGACCTGTGCTTAGTAAATTACTTTCTATCACAACAACTAGAAATATTCTTTATAATGTCATTTTAACATTTTAAATAGTGGAGAAAAAAATCACTTGCTATGTGGAACCTGATAAACTCAAACCACTGTCACCAAGTTACAGTCAAAGAATACTTGATCCCCAATATCATGACTCAAATCCTATTATAGTAACAAAACTTCAAAAACTTCTACTAATTACACAAAGTACAAACATCACTGGTAGCTCCTCACTCTGCAAACTGCTAAGTGACAAACATACCCTAGAGTAAAAAGTGTGCCGTCTCTTTCAAATTCTGCTAATGATGGCTCACTCTTCATCTTAGGACATTTATGTGGGGGCAACATGTATGCAGGTGGGCTCAATCTCATAGGCACAATTGACTTCCTAAAAGATTACATAATCAAAAGAAGAAGTTGAGCAAAGGTGGCCAAAATAATGTAAAAGGAAGAAGATAATGGCCCTGTAAATAAATTTCAGACTGAACAGAAATGAAGTTTTTTAAGAAATGGCTGTTGTGGGATCCTGCCATGTGGTACTTGAAATACTCCAGATGTACAGCAAGGACAGCAAATCTCCACAAATGGAAGAAGCTGTTGTTACACCATTATCTACATTAAGCAACACACACCAGATAAGGAGGAGCTCGTGGTCCTAACCTACCTAGCAGATCCTAGCAGTAGATGACGTTTTGGATATGGAGAGTCACTTTTATTCATCCATGCTCCAGTGCACACATGAGCAGCACTAATTGGATTTTGCACTCATTGGAATTTAAAAAGGATGAAGGCATGCATTTGGGAGGCATTTGCAACTCGGGAAGGTCTGACAGGAGTTGAAGTGAAAGCGAGTGATAGATATGATCAATGTACATTGTATTTGTGAATGAAATTCTCTGAGAGTGAACTAAAATACATTTTAAAAAAACCTTTCACATAATACAAGTTCTTAGAGGTATTTCATTGTCTTCAGCTCAAATGATACAACTCTAGAAGCTAATCCAAACATCCTGAAGTTTACTGAAGCAGAGCAAGACGCACACTGCAGTCACACAATGGGAAGAAGACAGATAAAAATGGTTTTAATACAAAGAAAACACATCTATTTTTGTGTCAAATACCCCAACGTTACCAGCTCATGACAATACACAGGAAAGGTTTGAAAAGCTATAGGTAATCATTGCTGTTTCCAGCTCCCTCTGATTATATCACAGCACATCCCTATTACAACCCTACTGAATCTTAAGCATGATGCTCAGGTGGCAGAATTACAGTCCCCTTCCATCAGTCCTCATTGTTTTACGTTTCTTTCTTTTCCTGCATTCTATGGGCTAGGAACTGCTATGCTGGTGCACGGACATTGCTCGGGAAACGGTTCGTACTTAATGTGTTTCTTTTTACCCTTCCTTTTCTTCTTTATGATGTCTTTTCTTCTGCTACTACCTGTCCCCCTCCCCTGTTTCAGCTTTAATTTTAAACATGGCTTTTATTCTTTCCTTTTTTGCTTTCTTTCCATTGATTTATTCCTCCATATCTACCTCTTCTATTTTGCATTATTTATGACAAGTGGCAAGCATGGAGTCAGCAGAGGATTTGTACATCTTCTCTTTGCTTTTGTACTTGTCCTGTTCTGCTTTGCCTTTCCTCTTCAGCTTACCTTTTCCTTATCTCTCTGTCCTCCAAATTTTTTAATCCGGCCTTGAATTTGGCTCTGTTCTCAACTCCCATTGCAAAGCAAAACACCACAATTCTCAGTGTTCCCGGCACTTCACATTAACACTGCACTAAATAAGATTTAGCATTATCATATTTTTTTCTTTTTAAAACATTTATAACCAACAACAAGACAGTTTTAATGATTTGGAAGGAAATGTAAAGGTCACGGAGCAATCATTCTTTCATTTTTTGTGAAGATCGTGTTCAGTTAGGCTTACTCAGTCATTTTCACGGCCCCACGCTGTCACGTAAACCAAGACTGCCCGTATCTCTTTTCATCTTTAATTCCTCAAACGGGGTAGCATTTTTGGAAGCAGAAAACAAAAGCAATAGCTGTATAAGTCAGAATTTTATTACAGTGCACATGAACATAGAGTTTTCTTAGTATCAAATTGAGTGAAGCCTCTATGTCTTGGCTGATTAGCAAAGCTACATTCTTGTTTAGTCCCAGTTCCTTGTGTTAATGACTCTTCAAGCACTTCCATGATGCCTTAGTCACCATTACTGCTTCTCATACTACAACGTCATAATACCTTTATTAGAATATGTATAGTTAATGCTGATATTTCAAAAGGAAACTCCTGAGTTATACACATCAGGTTTCAAGGACTTCTGGGTTCTTCTTGGTCCTTTAGTATGGTATTAAAAAAAAATCTATTAATAGGAAAATAAACTTTTCCAGATTTAGTGTCCCTAAAAAAAGGCTAGTAATAATAATCTGTGCTCATAGTTTAGAATCCCATTTTCTAAGTATACTTAAACTATACTGCTATTTTTATTTTATGACACTTTAGTGTGTGTTTAAGCGTGTGTATGTGTGTAAGAGACAGAGATAGAGAGAGTCAGGAAGAGGAAGAGAGATCATGGTGCATGTATCATTATTAGAGGGCCATTTAAAAAAGATTAAACTCAGGTCCTCAGGATTGGAAGCAGGCACTTTTACACACTGAGCCATCATGCAACCACAGTCTGTTAACATTATCTAGCCCCATCTTTACCTACAACACATTTTCTTCTTGGTTATTTTTATCTGCTGTGTATGTAGCTTTCCTTTCTATGGTTATCGTTCTGGTATCTGCTCTTTCATCTATTTAATTTTTTTATGATTTCATGATGTAGATGTACTTTCAAACTTCATGCACCAGAATTTGTGAAGATTTTGTGCATACGTTAGTCCCCACATTTTCTTGTTCCCCATGTCTGAAAGATCATTGATCTACTTCCTGTTGCTATGATTTGACAATGTAGTAACCTCAGATGAGTAGCATGTGTTCTTTGGTGGCCACTTGTGTCACTTGACTTAGTGTCAGAAAGATACAATCCATGTGACACAATTTCCTTTACTTTTAGTGCTGAATAGTATTCCACTGTGTGTGTAAACCATATGCTATCCATTTGTCTGTGGATACACACTCTGATTGCCCGGTAGCTTTTAGCTACGGTGAATAATGGGATTGTGAACACATCTGCACCTGTTAGATCGAACCTCTTTCAATCTTTTTAGCTTAAACTAAGCATTAGGATACTAGGTGCCATGGCACTTCTACTTTTCATTTCATGAATAATTGCAAGAGTGTTTCCTATTGCAATTAGCATCTGTATCATCTTGCATTTCCGTCAGCGACTTTGTAGGAAAGAGTGCTGAATGAGGAAGAGTAGAGCAAGACACAAGAAGTCATTCAGAGAAAAGTGAAAGTAGAGAATGGGGAATATAAAGCTATACTTCACAGGCATGGGATTTGTGATTTGGAGTACTTCTTTAGAATAATTTTATTCCTATAACCCACACATAAAATGAACTTCTGAGGCAGAGTCTAGCAAGGGAGGTTTTGTTTATATTTATACTTCAGAAGAATGACTAGTCAAAGGACAAAGATGCTACCTTCAATCATAGATTCAAAGGCAGGATTTATTTGCTACTTTATTT
Organism: Peromyscus maniculatus bairdii; assembly: GCF_049852395.1. Lineage (NCBI taxonomy): Eukaryota > Metazoa > Chordata > Mammalia > Rodentia > Cricetidae > Peromyscus > Peromyscus maniculatus. Next base: position 33,475,412 of record NC_134868.1, on the reverse strand, counting down.
TATTTTGATACTGAATATTTAGCCCAGGAGCTTATGCATACTGGCAAAGGTTGTGCCATTGACACTACTTTGAGCATAAGATTTTATGTAATTGAGTTTGTTATAATAACAGACTGAATATCTGCTGGAAAGAAAGCAATGGAATATTTCAAAGAATGCATCTCCCAGATGTTCATAAATCAAAGTTTCCTTATGAGTAAATAATAGTTATTTCCAAGTGTAGGATGCCTACTTAACCTTTCCTTAAATTACAGCAAGAAACATCTTAGCAAATGTCATGATTGCAGCAGGTTATCAAGAGAAGCAGAATAGCTTGATGAATGATGAACTGCTTCAGTTGTTCCTCAGTGACTATCAAGAAACCCACTGCATTCAGAGCATTAGTTTTTAATTGCCTTTTTTTCTGAATTATAACAGATAATATCAATTCAAGGTAAATAATTCCATATACCTACATTATAATTAATCAGAATATTAGTCAAGAAATGAAATATTACATCTAATTACATCATATAATTTAATGCCAATTTAAGTAAGAAACATGAAAGCTAGTATTGCTTTTTATCATTGTAATTGTTTGCTCTCTCTCTCTGTGCATGCGTGTATGTGTGTGTGTGTGTGTGTGTGTGTGTGTGTGTGTGTGTTAGCGAGAAAGAAGGAGGGAGACAGAGAATATGTGTATGTTGAACATATGTGGTGTATACAATTGTGTATACAAATACACATGAAGGTCAGAGAATGGACATTAGGTGTCCTGCTCAATCACTCTCCACATTACTCCACTGAGACAGAGTGCTCACCAAACTTGAAGGTAGGCTGTTGGCTAGCATGATTCAGGAAATTATTCCTGACTTGCACAGCATGAGGGTTACAGCCACGCCTGTTTGTGACGTGTGTTCTGGGATCCAAACTCAAAAGTTCATCTCTTTACTTTCACCCACTGAGCCAGCTCCCTGGACCTTCTCTTCGCTTCCTCTGCCCAGTTTTCATTCTCTAATTTTCTAAGAGCCACAAACTTTATAAGGTTTTCTATATTAAACCCTAAGCCTCCAGGCAATGAACCTATGCCCTATTCCCAATATCTACAGTATCACAGTATCTGTGAATAAGCATATCACAACTTGGGAGGGCAGGGAGGACGAAAATACCTTCCATATTGGTGAACACGTGTCAGTTAGGTTTGGAACCATTTAAATGGCACAGATGTGAAGCTACTTTACTTAGGTTTCTGAATACCCAGCATATGCTGATTTTGAAATCTAAACACTGTAAGAGCAGCTGTGAGGTAATGAATGCGCTCATATCATGTTAGCCTTAATCAGAATAGCTCTTGAGACAGTAATGAAGTTGATATCCTGAAAGAAACAGCTGGCTTTGTTTTGCATGATAAATCCCAACAATCTGGATAAAGCCCAGCTGCTGATAACTCTGATAAATTAGTTATCAAACTGGAGTTTTACTTTTTTCTGTCATAGTTGAGCATAAAGTTTCCAAGGATCTTCTGGGCTCCTTTTTAATATATTAGGAACAGATACTCTCCACAGAATTAGATTTTATATATGAAATTACACAGAACCTGATTTAGGATGTGATGGAGCCATTCCCGCTGCAGTGTTTGAGTGCATAATGGTAAATTCTGACCTTGTCAGGGGGAGACAGCTGAATTATGATTCAGAGCCCGTGAAAAATGATATGTCTCCAATATTAGATTAATCTCCTGTAAACTTTACTATTCTGCATTACCAAACCTTGTAAATGTCATCTTTATCCATCATCTTGAGGTATTTTGATGTTGCCTGTATAGTAATTTTGATTTCATTTTTAGTTTTTCTAAAGAGACAGTTATTTCCCTATTAAATCACACTCAACATTTTTATTACAAATTTCATCAAAAGAACCATAATATCCCTTTGAAAAATTAATAATGCTTGGTTAGTTTCCACGTAAATCAGCAATTGGGATGGATAAAATGGAATGTTAGGGATTAAAAACCAAGCTGAAATGAATAGATTTGTATTCAAAACATAATTATTTACTAATAGTAGATTTAGTTCATTAATGTGTTGTTTGGGCAGAATTTGAAGTTGCTAATGTTCCAAGCTTATAGCATTTGGAGAGCATAAAGAATGCTGTGGAAATGAGTGAGAGACCTGATTGTTTTAATCATGTTTATTTCTTCTGTGCATGGGTAGTATGCACAGTTAACCATGGAGGTGAGAAGACAACTTTCCTGAGTCAATCCCTCCTTCTACCAGGTGGCTACCAAAGCCAAAATTCAGGTCATTCAAGTATCTTCACCCACTAGGGACATCTTATAGTCTGAAGACCTGATTTTCTAGGCTTCTGCAAACTCAGTCACTGTTATAATGAAGGTCAGTTGCAAACACCTCTCTTTAATGATTTGTCCAAATTATAGGCTATGTATTTCAGGAGTCACTTCAAGTGTTCCATTGAGGGTTTAAGTTGATTTTGTTTGATTGGTGGTATATCTATTTTTTCACTCCTATTTTTGTCTAGATATAAAAAATCCAGAATAAATGTAAAACTCAATATTTTCCCATCAAAAACATACACAAGAGGATAGGGAGAATGTGAACACTCCAGAATGGAAAAATATCAAAAATAGTAATTTATTGTATGTCAACCGATACAGTGTATTTCTCAGTTGCTATGATGTGGGTTGGTCATCTATGACATTTTGAATCATGATTATAGCAGTGGGATTTTTATACTTCTAAAACTAGGTGTGTTCATTAGGGTTATTTAGATAAGTAGAGATAATGATGTAAGGAAGGGCGATTCGTTAATTGACCTCCAGAAAGGAAAGTTGGGTGTTGCAATAAAACAGCTATCGACACATTTGCACACTGAAGGTCTAGACAATCTGAAAGCTGAAGGTCCAAGAAGCTGGAAGACTTGACACAGAAAAAGCATTGCTGTACTTCCACTGAATAACTCAAGCCTGAAAGCTCCATGGAGAAGCTCTGGCATGAAGCACATTTGAAGGCAGAAGAAGCAGGCATCTGATAGCCCAGGAGGCAGCATCTGCAAGAGGTCCCCTCATTCTGTAGAATACAGCTTTTCTGCTGGCTCACTTTAACATCTTCATTGTATCTCTACCCCCAAACTATTAGATGATGTCATCCAAATTCGCTGTAGATGGTCCTCCTTTGGTTGTTTTTTCATATGTTGATCTTTGGAAATGCCTTCACTGACCCACCCACAAGTGTGCTTTATGAATTTTCCAAACATTTTTTACAACCAAGTTGACAGTAAAGACTGACCATCACACTGAAGGCCTTCATAAGTCTTGTAGCTTTTTTTCTGTGCCTCTACACACTGTTTCTTGCTCTGCTGATGTGCATGTGAATTCAAGAAAAAAATATTTTTCAGAAACTCTCCAACTTCTAAATTAATCTTCAGATAGATACTTGACCCAAGCTAAGAAATAGAAACCTCTTAGGTGGTAAACCCAACCCAATGATGAACTCTTATAACAAATAAATCATGTTTTCTATGGTGTGTGTGTGTGTGTGTGTGTGTGTGCACTTATGTGCTTGTGTGCTTGCTGGGAACTGACTCTAGGATTCCAAGGAAAGCACTCTACCATGGAGCCACATTCTTACCTCTTTTAAGACAATTTTTTAAACATTGTCTAAAACTTTTGTTTTTAAGATTCATATTTATTATTTTTAATTGACGAATGTGTGTTGGTGGTGGGTGGTATGTATTTGATTGTGTGTGCAGGTGCCTTCAGAGGCCAGAGGCATCAGATATCCTTTATCTAGAGTTTTACAGGAGGTTTTAAGCCACTTGACATGGGTGCTTGGACTAGAACTTGAGATATCTGCAAGAATAAGAACTGTTCTTAACTACTGAGCCATCTCTACATCCCCTAAACTCATTATTTGGGTTTAATTTGTCATTCATCAGTAAATTATCAATATGGCAACTAATATTCATTAAATATTTACCATGTGCCAGACAGTAATTCAACCAAAGAAGTTTCTCCTCATTGCTTTCACTCTAATTTCTAAGAAAAATCATAATCATCCCATGCTACATCTAAGACATGAAGTAGAGTTGTTTTTTTTAATTGCCTAAGGTTACAAAGCCAGAAAGCTTCGGAGCCACAATGAGCATATTGCCTCTCATCATCTACATAAACCATAAATTGATTCTATCAAGTGCCTCCTGCCCATCTATCTATATATTTGTATTGTTGCCATTTAATTCTGTGAGCACATCTAGTTGTATTGGAGTTGACTTTACAGCTCCCAACTAGCCTTCCCTGAGTTTCTTATGGAATGAAAGCTTGTGCTCTTTCTGTTTGTGTGAGAGCTCCAAAGTCTACAGAAGAAGGAGATTTTTTCTTTACTTTCTATGTTAGACACCAAGATGAACTTCAAAAATCAAAGTAGTATCTTACTGCTCACCCCCTGCATTAAGATGCTGCCTTTTGGGGCTGGTGAGATGGCTCAGTGGTTAAGAGCACTGGCTGTTCTTCCAGAGGACCTGGTTTCAGTTCCCAGCACCCACATGGCAGTTCACAACTGTCTGTAATTCCAGTTCCAGGTGATCTGACATATTCATACATATACTTGCAAGCAAAACACCAATGCACACAAAATAAGAATAAATAAATCATTTTTAAAAAGATGCTGCCTTTTGCCTCAGTACAAAAAGAAGGAAGAAGGTAAAAAGAAAAGTAAGTTTATTTCCTTTTTTCCTCAATTATACTTATTTATTTATTGGGTGCTGGGTATTGAATGCAGCATTTCATGAATGCTAAGGATATACCACTGAGTGACACCTCCAGCCACACGACTCAAATTTTAATTAACCCAAATTTACTATGAGGGATCTTGTGTTTACTAAATTTAGATAAAAGAGAAAAGAGGTATGTCTTAAGTTAGGGTTTCTAGTGCTATAAAGAGATACGATGTCTATGGCAACTCTTATAAAGAAAAACATTAAATTGGGACTGGCTTACAGGTCAGAGGTTTAGTCCATTGTTGTCATGGCAGAAGCATGGCTGTGTACAGGGAGACATGGAGCCAAGAGAAGGAGTAGGAGCCAAGCATTCTACATCTGAATAGGCAGGCCACAGGATGAGAGAGTAACACTGGGTCTGGCTTAGGCATCTGAAACCCCAAAGCCCATCCCTAGCGACACATTTCCCCTAACAAGGCTATACATTCTAATACTGCCACTCCCTATGACTATGGGGGCCATTTTCATTCAAATCACCACAAGGTACTTTGCTTAGCATGCAAAGGTTCTTGCTAACTGATGATGAAAGCCTGAAGACCTGAGTTCAATCTCTGAAACTCATGGAAAGGTGCAAGTTGAGAAGTCACTTCGCAAATTTATCTTCTGATCGTTGCATGTGCCCCCATTTTTTCTCTCTCTGTCTCTCTTTCACACACACTGCACTAACACTCGCACACTTGTAGACACAATAAATGATTCTTTTTAAAAATTAAACCAACAAATGTTTCAATAGTTCTGTACTTCCCAGAATTAAAGAATGACACAAATGTTTGTCTACAATCACTACAAGTTAAAACCCACAAAAGATAAAATTGCAGGTTTCCATGTTTAAATATCCTTGTCAACTAATATCACATGTTGTATATTTTGTGAACTAAATAAAGACTTGGAATTTTAGAAAAATAATCTTGCTATCTACAATCTAGCAATAGTGTTAGAATAAACTGGTCTTTAATTAAGTCTTTGGCTCTCCTGTTTTGATGACGTGCTGATACGATGAATTGGAGAAAGCAATTTAGCCTGGGCATCAGTAGATATGAATCATCACAGTCCTCACCAGTCACTTAATTGGCTTCATTGGGGCCCTTTAACCAGGAGCTTCCAGTTCTAGAGGAGATCAGAGAAGAGCTACAATGGAAATGACTATAACAAGTGTTGCTATAAACTTCAATGACCGAAGATCCCAGGCATTGAGAAAATATTGGTGTCTAAGATGGAACCTGTGTGTGTGTGTGTGTGTGTGTGTGTGTGTGTGTGTGTGTGTGTGTGTGTAGCAATGACTGCCCAGTCAGGAGTTCCATGCTCTTGCAAAAGACTCTGAGGCTCCTTCTTTCTATTAGTACTGAGGCAGAGTTTACATAATGGGGAATTAACCAATTTACTTCAATTTTTAATTTTTCAGTTACCCTTCTTGAAGCAGACAAGCAAGCATTGTTTAGTACATCAGTGCAGTCACTGATTCCATCTAGTTTCAGAATATTTTCATCACTCCAAAAAGAAGCTCCCATTCAATAGTCACCCATTCCTCCAATCCCTGAGACAACCACTTTCTATTTCTGGACTAACCTGTTCTGGATATTTCATATAAATGGAGTTTAAAAAATACAGTCTTTTGTATCTGTTTTCTTTTAGTTAGAATCACGTTTTTTGTTTTGTTTTGAAACAGGATCCCATTGTGTATCCCTGCTTGGCCTGGAACTCACAGAGATCTACCTGGCTCTGACTCCCAAGTTCTGGGGTTAAAGGTATAAAACACTACCCTGGCATATGGTTTGTTTATGGTTGTTTTTGTTTTGCTTTGATTTTCACCTGAAGCAAGATCTTACTTTTCAGTGTAGCTTGGCTTGCAATTTATTACATTGGCCAGACTGTTTTTAATTCATGATCCTTTCACCCCAACAGCCCAAATACTTGGGATATAGGCAAGTCCCACTGTAACAGGGCCCCAGGCCTTAGCACAACTGAATCCATGATGGAAGTGCCACTCAGGTCATAAAACTCAGCCTGGAGACATTATCATCTGCCAAAAAGAAAAAAAAAAAAGACTTAATCCATCCAAGTCCATAGTTCTGGGAAAATCTCTTAAATGTACTAACCTTGCTTTTTAGGTTCTGTGGTTCCTCTTCTGGCTTTCTGCTCTTGTTAACTGAAGTATGTCAATCCAGAATGTGGTTTTTGTGTTAAAAAGTTCACCCTGAGAAAGGGTCAGGGTTACACTGGGATCCTGAACATCCATTGAATTAGCTGGCGAGCAAATAAAACTTATTTGAAAGTTTTAAAGCCATTTGAGGCTTTAAAAAATAATGCCTTTTGAACTAGATTGATGAAGAGTAATTACTCTTAAGATTTGGTTTCAAATTTTTTTTTCAGAGTGAAAATGTATTTTGAGCAATCAGCCTTTTAAACTTTAAACTTTAAACTTCTTATACATATACATGCATATATTTGTATAGTTCAATGTTTATATATATTCATGTACTAATATTTTATGCACATAAATATTTTAATTTTAATTCAATGTTTTCAATAAAATAGACATTTTAAGTTGGACTGTTATAAATTAAACACATTTATATGACTATGAAATATAGACCATATTTGATAATTACATGGAACAAGAGTTACTTTTCTATTTACTTTAAGTTGTTTTAGAGTAAAGTGATTTTTTAAAACACAAATGCAGGGATAAAATTCCTAGTCACGCTCAATTACAACGAATACATTTTTTCTTGTTAACAATAAATGTGCTTTATAGTTTGTTTCATTAATTTTCTTATTGCACTATTATTAATGTTTGTTATTAAAATATATGCCTAAACTTCAAATACATGTGTATTTGAATATATATATATATATATAATTGAACTATTATTAATGTTCCTTATTAAACTATCTGCCTAAAATGTAATTGCACTGAATAAATTCATGATTTACTGAAATTTGGATAATGTTCTATTTACAACATATGGAAATCCATAGAATGCTTGCACACTGGGCCAAGAATCATTCTTTGACTATAGCAAACACATGTCTATGAAATCAAATCTCTCAAGACAAAAGAGAACTGACTGACATAAACATGTGGATTTGCAATTCTTTAAAATGCAATTAATAAAATGTAATTTTCCCTAAAATGTGTCCCAGTAAAATAATTAAAATTGACTTAAGTGTGAATGGATGTTACTGCCTTCTACACAAAATGAAATCCACCAGATAATGTGTGGCACACTGTGATGCCATTGCAAGCTCATGTGCTCATGACAGGTCTTCAGGAAACCATCTGATAAAATCCCTCACACCTACCTGAAATTGAGAGTGTCCCTAGGACCTTGGCCATTGCTTTGGTTTTGTAAGAATCTGTAAGAAATACATAAAATGCAATTAATGTGAGCATCAAATCATATAGGAGTTGATCTGAGTACACCATTATAATCATCTTATCTCTCTCCGAGATATTTCATTTATAGGAAGGATGTCATACTGTCTTTCCTTTCTCAGTGGAAAGCCTTAGCAGTATTCCACTCAAACTGGCTGAGGTCTATTCACATTGTAGACAGAAATCTATTTTTCTTAAAGATTGTCTATCTGAATGTTAATTTCATTTAAGAAATACACTTTAAAATACCCAGAAGACAATCTGGCCCCATATCTGGTCATTGTGGCTATGTCAAACATACCAAATTAATCATTACACTAATTAATCATTGAAGTCCTTAAAAAGGGGGAATGAGGCATCTGAACAATGGTGTTCTGTTAATAGAAGACAGAATTAATTGTACATTTGCAGGGAGCTGGATTCTGCAAACAAATTGGATGGAACTTTAAAGAGGGTCTGGAACGTGGTACAGGAAAATAGCATTTTCTAAAACTTTCACTGAAACTGGGCTCTTTAAGCAAAGGATGCAGCTGACTCTTCTGACTCTTGAAAAATGAAAATTCATGAAAAGACTCAAGACACTCATTTCATAATTGTTTGTACCTGGTGATCGAAAACTAACAAATAAATCCTTGAAGTCTCAGTCTCTAGAGACAGGAGACCTAGCACATAGCCTAGTGGTACATAAGATACTCTTTAGTTGACTGGATTATATCATGTGCCCATTTTTGAGCCACTTATGCCCTTGAAGGCTTTGGCAGCTGTTCAGATCAGTGGGGTACATGATATATTCCAAATTGTGAACATGCCACCATGCAGCAGTGGAGGTCAGCCGACTATGTTCAGGAGTCATTTTTTTTTTCTTCCAGATAGTGGGTCTTAGGAAATAAACACAGATTCTCCCTAGAGATAGGCAATGATGGACAAATTCATTTATGCCCTCAGTAGAACCCACTTTGATTTGATGTTGGTTTGTGCCTATCTTTCCTGGACAGGTTCCAGAGATGTGGATTATTAGTATCTTTTGACCATCTTTACATTTAGAGGAGACCTAGATATGGCTGTAGAGAGGGTCAAAGCAATGTATATTTGCATGAACTTAGTCAAAGAGCAAGCCCATAGACATCTGTGGAAGTCAGTATTTGCTGAGGTTGTGTGAATGAGAACAAATTTTATATCAGACCTGGATAAGGTAGACCATGGGGAGTAAAGAAGAGGCATGCATGGTGCTTTTAGGTGATGAGGTTCTGCACTGACCTTTTGTGATTGAGTTCCTCAAGCTCTGTAGACAGTTCCATCCCTTGGCTTATAAGACTGCCTCACACAGCTCCTTTCTGCTTCATATTTGACACCAGTCTGCAAAAACAAAGGCATGTCTGAACTTTGCAGTTCTTAGTGGAGCTAAGAAATAATAAAACATCTAGGCAAAAATCATGGGCCATGGAATGAGAGAGAAAAAGTAAAAACAAACAAACAAGTCCAAACAAAAGTGCTTAAACTGAATAAACTATTTTACAGTAAGAACCAGATGCAATGCTTTTCCCCCCTTTTATACATTTTGATCTACTTGTTTCCAGCTGCTGGGTTACAAATAGCATCATTTTACAGGTACCAACATATTAAAACGTTCAGATGTAACCTTGGAGCTGTTTTTATATTTGCGTTGGCAGAACTGACAAGCCCATAAGCAAAAGTATTCCGACAGAACAACCATTTACCACTATGCACAAACGCTCAGGGCAAATACAGCTATTTACATGTTGAGGTACTGTAACTTGTAAAGGAAAGGGATTGCAGATACACGAATTGTCCAAATGATTTAGGGGCTTGGGGTATATTTTGTTCATTCAATTAAAGAAATATTGAAAAAGAAGTGACAGAATTTTACTTGTATTGAAAAATCTGTTTGGTTGACAAAATATTCTTAATTTGCCTCTTTTATCCTTAGTTTATTTTCTGGCTTTCCCCCTGAATGTCGTTATAAAAGTCTTGTGTCCAAGGAAACTAGTCAATCTTGGGCAAACCAGGATCAATTGTTACCCTGCATGGGTTAGTCCTTGGCCTTGGTCCACTATTTTACAGTAACATCTGTGGCTAAAATAGAAATATAGGCCTAGAGGCAAAGGATATTCACAAAGAATGCAGATGAACTGAATTGGAAAGTGGGAAATGCGAAGCCCTGTTGGATCAAGGAATGTGAACTAAAGCAAATCTCATTCCCTGATCAAGGCTATGTTTCAGCAACAAATGACAGGATGTAATTATCTATTCAGTAAGCAGTGACGGTAGAAGGGGCATCAGTCATCTGTAAACTTACAATGAATTTTGGAAAAACTGGTTCTTTAAAATACATCACCACTTCAAACAGGCACATGAGGTTTGAGGTGGTATGATACTGCTCTCAAAGTCTAGGGCCAAACAGGTTTGCTTTTCCTTAACTAGGGAATTATTTTTAGTCTGCATGATTTAGAAAGCAACGCCAATTTTGTATTCAGCCCCTTAGTTATAGCTGCAGATATAGATAACAAGATTTTTTAGCAGAAGCATCTTTGAATAAAACAACGAATGTGTTTTATGGTTCATCAACCATGCTAATGCACACACACATTTCGCTACACAATTTGGAGAACAGATTATAGCTCAATGCACATGTTCAGCAGGGCTTATTGATTCAAGTTATTTTAAAATAACCTGATCAGGAAGTAAGAACAAGTTTTGATTATCGTATCTAGCAGCACTACAAATTCATTACTTTGCCTGCTGCATCTTTATACTCTGGGGTGTGCTTCAACATTTCTGTAGGTATTTTCTCTATTGCAATCGTCGTTTGCTTTTTTTTTTAGATGCATAATGTTCCATACCAACCAAGATTGACTTAAGTCAATGTCATGCAAATTTCCTTTAAACTGATTTCTCCTTATTATAATAATTACACATCAAACTTAAAACCATTGATTATATATACTTGGTTATTAATTTTAATTTGCTGTTATTTCATTTAAGCCTCACTACTAATTAAGTTATAAACAAATATAACATTCAAAATTTGAAGATATCTAATAAACTAATAAATGTAACCTCAAACCCACAACTCATATATTATCTAAAGCTTCTTTTACAAGGAGGCTGCTGAGTAACTCTGACCACCTCCCTTGCTTTCACTCAGTACATTTCAGTAACAGGCAACTTTTTAAATTATATTGTGGTCCAGCAGCAGGTAAGAAATAGAGATGCCTACCTGCATCTCTACAAAGTAATCTACAAAGTAAAAAATGTAGTTGGAGGAATCTGGACTGATGGCATAATTACTCAAATATGTAGAAGCAGAAAATTAAATTATATTCTATCCACTTCCATGCAGAACTCCATTACTCCATTACTTCTGTCCATTTTGGTAGAAAATTTTAAGCCTTCTACTAACTGTCATGGCAGGACATGGTAGTAGGCAGGCAAACATTGTGCTGGAGAAGGAGCTGAGGGTCCTATGTCTTCATCTATGGGCAACAGGAAGTGAACTGAGACATTGTGTGTGAATTGAGCATATATGAGAACTCAAAACCTATCCCTAGACTGGCACAATTCCTCTAATGGCCATACTTACCCCCACAAAGCCACATCCCCAATAGTGCTACTCCCCATGAACTTACAGGGTCAATTACATTCAAGCACCACATTACTTCTGTCTTAGGGTTTCTATTGCTGTTAAGAGACACCATGACCAAGGCAAGTCTTACAAAGGCAAACATTTACTTGCTCAGTTTGCTCCTTGCATTATAAATCTCCATTAGAGTTAACACTAATAACCATACAACAAGGCCTGTAGTAGGCTGTTTGGAGATGTCCTCTGCTAATAGAATTAATCCAAAACTCTTAATTTAGCCTCAGGCAGACTTTTCAGACAAGGACACCAAAAAGCACATTCTTCACCAAAATATCACAAGAATGATCTCTAGGCAAAACATACTAAAATTATTCTCCCCTAAAACCTCTTGAACCAGGTCCCACAGTTCAAATCTTCCTTGTTCCTAGTATGGCCCATTAAGCAGTGTTTAAAGTATTCCACTGCTCTCTTAACCCAATGTACAAAAGTTCAGATTACTCCAAACAAAAACATGGTCTGGCCTATCACAGCAATATCCCAGTTCCTGCTACCAACTTCTGTCCTAAAACTGGATCTGCTAGTATAGTATAATTTGGGGAGAAAAGGAGCACCAAGAAATGGAATAGAAGTAAATCCTATATTCAAGAAGTTAAACAGATTAAGAAATGGACTGAGGGGAGTGATGACATCAGGGCAAGATCCCATCCAGCTAAGTTTCCAATTTGTGAAAAGGAATTAAAGAATATCCTAGAAAAACTTAGAGCCTGGTGAATCACTGAGTTTGAGGCTAGCCTGGTCTACAGAGCAAGTTCCAGAACAGTCAAGCTTAGGCAGTGAAGGTATCCATACAAAGCAGAAATCTAGTGAAGAGTTAATTAAAAGATCTTTGAGTTCAAGAAAATCAAAAAGCAGAAAGGTGGTGAAGATATAATTTAATGAGAGTGTCATGTTCCAGCCCCATTAAGCAGCAAAACTTGGCAGCTTTGGCTGTGTGGTTCTGGCTTTAAGGATAGAGGAAAGGAGTTATGGAATCTTCCTCTGCAACTAAAGAAAGCTGCAGAGGCCAGGCATGTGTCAAGAGTGTCCCTGAATGAAGGCCTGGAGAAGCCATAGCATGAAGCTGTGAAGATGAAGCCTTGATTTTGACTTGGAGAAGTCAAGATGCTGGAGATGCCAGAGTCATGGAACACCTGCCAAGGAAAGCTGCTAATAAAAGGTGGACCCAGCCCAAGAGAGAGAAATGTGTTGCAGTCAACAAAGCTGAGAGGAGTTGGAGATGTGAAGTGTTTTGACATCAGACATGGAGATGGAGAGTTTGGAGTTTGCCCAGCATATTTTTGCTTTTGCTTTGGTTTAGTATTTTCTCACTATGCTCACTCCCCTATGCTTTGGAACAGTAATGTGTATCTCATGCCATTACATGTTGGAAGTATGTGATCTGTCTTTTTTTTTATAAGAGATTACAATAAATCTCAAAAGAGACTTTGAATATTGGATTTTAAAATATTATTGAGACTGTGATAGACTATGGGGATTTTGGAAGTTGGGCTAAATGCATTTTTGCATTATGTTACAAGCTTATGGGGGAACCAGGGAATGGAATGTGGCAGTTTGAATGTAATTGGTTTTCATAAGCTCATGGGAATGGCACTATTAGGAGGTGTAGTTTTGTTGGAGTAGGTATGGCCTTGTTAGCAGAAGGGTGTCACTATGGAGGTGAGTTTTGAGGTCTCATATATTTTCAAGCCATACCCAATGTCTCAGTTCACTTCCTGTTGCCTGTGGATCAAGAGGCACTTGAGTTGGCGTTTGGAAACCCATTCTCAATGCTGGGTTGCCTGACCTAGACTTGATACAGGGACAGGAGCTTGGTCCTGCCTCAACTTGATGTACCATGCTTTGTTGACGCCCTTGGGAGGCCCTGCCCCCTTCTGAAAGGAGACAAAGGAGGAGTGGATAAGAGGTAGAATGGAGGTTGGGGGAGGGTACAGGAGGAGAGGGGGAAAGGAAAACTGTGGTCAGGATGTAAAATAAATGCACCATGTCTGCCTGCACACTCTACTGTGTCCTGCCATGATGATAATGTACTAAACCTCTAAACTGTAAGCCAGATAATTAAATGTTTTTCTGTAATTTGAGTGGCTGTGGTCATGGTGTCTCTTCACAGCAAAGAAACCCTAGTTAAGACATTCTTTCTCCATCATTTCTCCACCTCTTGAGGGTAAGTCCCAGTCCTTAGAGTTGAACAATAGGATAACAACAGCTAACTGGATTAACAATAACAGAGCACCAACCTACTATAACTTTTCTGTTTTCCATTTCTCTATCTGTTTATTTAGTAGGTAAACATTCTTTTAAAAGTTTTTATTAGGATTTTGATGACTTTTTACAATGTACTTTATCGTAATCTTCTCTTTCCTCTAACTTTTCCAAGATCTACCCTCCATATATCAACCATTCATATCTTCCTTTCCTCTTCTTAAAATATAACCCTAATTTGTTTTGTCTATTTACTCTTGGTTGTGGGACCATCCACTGGAGCACAGTCTACTTTACTATCAGTGGCCAAACTTTAAAGAACATTGTTCTTCCAATAGAAGCAACTGACTATCAACAACTCTCAAGTTAAGGTTAGGGGCTCATGTGATTTCTTTCTGATGTCAGGAAGTCAAAAGTATTTAGGGAATAGCAATAAAGCTTACTACATAGCCTTGACAAATTTCCAACCTTGAATACAACTTGTTGTAGGGCTTTCAGTCTCTAGACCTGTTAGACGATGAAATCTGTTTTTTAAATCCATCTGTAGTACACAAATATCACAGTCCTAAAAAGTTAATGTTGTACAAATCTTTCATGATAATGATAAAAAGATCAAATCTTATTATTCTATCAGTTCTCTCAAACTGGTCTGTAAAGTTCATCCAAGGCAGTAGTGCATTAAGTTCTTTGTTTCCTTTTATTTTTTAGAAATTAATTCATTTCTTTTTTTCGAGACAGGGTTTCTCTGTGTAGCTTTGGAGCCTGTTCTGGAACTCACTCTGTAGCCCAGGCTAGCCTCGAACTCACGGAGATTCACCTGCCTCTTCCTCCCGAGTGCTGGGATTAAAGGCGTGCGCCGCCGCCGCCGCCGCCGCCGCCGCCGCCGCCGCCACCACCACCACCACCCAGCAAATCCATTTCTTTACACATGGAAGTCCAAAGAGCTACATCTAATGTCAAATTTTTAAAATTCACATAAAGGGGACAGAAAAAGGGGTGAAATCAGGTATACAGGAAGGAACAATTAACACTAAGGGCCATTTGGGACCTGATGGAAACTTATTACTGTATTGAAGTTTCTTAAAATAGATACATATATGAAAGAAATAGAACTGGAGTCACCATATAACAGGGAAGGCAATACTCCAGTAGACATCTTTTGTCAAAACAGAAATATACAGTACCAGGAATGGATTACATCTAGTTGATTCATTGGTCAAAGGGACTCCATGGAACCAATGAACATCTTAGGCTATTACTAAGAAGGCTATTGTTTGTTCTTCACAAGTGATAGAAAGGTCCTATTGCTGAAAACAGCACTTACATAGCTCATTGAACGTGGAAAAGTCAACTAGAGCTTTCACCCCGACTAACTAGTGTTCAAGGAACTAGAAGATAATCACCAATCCAGCTACAAACCTTGAAATCTACGATGACCATAAAATGCTGGAAAATAGTGGCACAAATATTGTGGGAGAAACTAGCCTCTCTCTCTGATTGGATTTAAGGTTCACTCTATTAGATGGAAGCCATGTCCAACACTGCCCATGTAGCCAAGGACCTGAGACTAGATAGGCCATGGGCATTGTCTTAGGGTATATACTGTTAAGAGACACCATGACTATGGCAACTCTTATAAAGGAAAACATTTAATTGAGGTGGCAGCTTACATTTCAGAGATTAAGTCCATTATCATCATGGTGGGACATGGCAGTGTGCAGGCAGACATGGTGCTGGAGAAGGAGCTGAGAATGGAAAAGGAGCTACATCTTGATTCCACAGACAACAGGAAGTGGATTCTGACTCTGGGTGGTATCTTGAGCATAGAAAACTTCAAATCCTACCCCCCACAGTGACATACTTCCTCCAAAAAGGCCATACCCACTCCACTAAAGCCATACCTCCTAATAGTGCCACTCCTTATAAGCTTATTGGGGCCAATTACATTCAAACTACCACAGGTATAAAGAAAAAAATACTAGTGTTTTGCTAATGGAGCACAAAAATTGTTACTCTTAAAGACACTCACTACTCAGAAGGGGAATTGAATATGGGCTCCCACACCTAACCAAGAAGGTATCTCCAACAGATACTTGCATTCAAAGGAAAAAAATGTATTCTTTAATGGAGTCTCACTAGGTATATTATCTACACTTAACTGTAGACAACATGCTCAGCATTAGATGGCCAACACAAAATTAACTCAATGATTTTGGGGTGAATTTTTACCTCTTATTGTTTTGTTTGGGCTTTTTTTTTTTTTGTCTCACTGGTTTTTTACTTGTATATCATGGTTTCCAATTTTGTGATTTTATAGGTTGTGTGTGTGTGTGTGTTTCTTGTGATTTTTCTTGTTTAATTTTTATTTTTTACATTCTTTTATTTGTTTATTTGTTTCTTTTGCTTTATAGAGAGAAGGAAGGACTGGAGTTGGATGAGTAGAGAGGTGGGGGATGATTTGGGAGACGTTTGGGGAGGGGAAACCTTCATGAAAATATATTGTATAAAAATGTATTTTTGGTAAAAATGTGTAAATATATAAATGGAATAATCCAAATAAATTTTAAAAGAAAAATGGTTAAGATATATTCTAAAATATATGAAAAGGGGAAAGTTAAATTTATTTCAAAATTGTAAAACTCATTAAAATATGAACAGACATTTGAGTTTCAACTGCAAGAAGTGCACATGAAAATATATGTCATTGCACATCACAAAAATAAAATTAGGGATAACTTTATACATATAAGCACAGATAAAGCTAATTACTTATTGGTGCCATATTCTGTCAATGGTATCAATAGCAGGACATCTAAAAACTGCTGGCAAGAATAGAAAATTGCACCATCACTTGGTAAACTACTTAAAGTATAACCACATGACACACTTATTTCATCCCTACTACACAGAAATGAAAGCATACTTTCTTGAATAATTATGTTCAGATATTTATTTGTTCCTTTATGATAGGCTCAAATTTAAAATGATCCCAATGTCTACCGACCAGTTATTGAAAGGAATTATGTAGTATATCAATACATGCATGTACCTCTGCATCAAAGTAGATAGATTTCTGTTACATGTAGCATTTGTGAACCTCAAAACAATTATGCTGGACAAAGGAAGTATTGTAGGAATAAAAGCTTAGAAATAGAAAATACTAAAAAATGTAAATTAATGTACATGAGAGAAATCTGGTCACTGATTGTCTGAGAAAAGGGAGGGGACAAAGGAATCTGGAGGGAGAGAATGAAAATAGGAATGTAAATGCTTTGGGTATAGAAATAGACACATCCGCTATTGTGAGTGAGCTGATGGTTTCTTTGGCATATAGCATGTCAAGTTGCACAGTTTAATTATTTTGGTTTATTTTACATTGGTTATATCTAAATAAATGCTTTATAATATGTTATTTACAAAGTCTGTAAGAAGTTAAGATAAATAATGCTGAGGATGTTGAAAAAAGGTAGAGAAACACTATTTTTTAACACAGTACAAATGAGCGTGGAGAGATGGTTCAGTTGTTGAAATCACTTTCTGCTCTTCCATACCCACCACATACATGGATGGTTCACAACCATCTGTAGTTCCAATTCCAGGTGATCCAACATCTTCTTCTGGACCCTGCATGTCCTACACACACATTGTGTACTTATACACATGCAGATAAAGCACTCATATGCATAAAATAAAAATAAAGAAATCCAAATATGTTCCTATTTTTTTTCACATAACTACCCTATTGTAGATATGGAAAAGGTTCCTTTTAGAGTATCTTCAGGAAAAGGAGTTTGCTGTGTTAATGGGACAGAAGTCAAAAACAGAATAGGCAAGCAAAAGATATTTAATTAGATTGGAAAAAAGAGTCAATTAGGTTTTAAAAGAAATTTATAAATATAAGAAATCAATGCCACAGTTGATATTTTAAAAGAACTGATAAAATGAAACAATAATCAATATTGAAAAATTGGAAAGATCACATTTTATAATTAGATGTGTATTTAAATGTTATATTCAGTGCTGAAGGATGTCTTTCTACATGCTGTGAATATGTTGTTCCCATTGGTTAATAAATAACCATAGTCCAAAGCATCTTAGAGGCAGGCAGGAAATTCAAGGAGAGAGACAGGAAAGAGAAAGGTGGAGTCTGGAGAGACGCCGGCCTGCCACCCAAAGAATGTGTGGCAAAACATAGATTAATAGAAATGGGTTAATTTAAGATATAAGAGCTAGCTAGGAAGAGGCCTGCCCGAGGTCATGCAGTCTGTAAATAATCTTAAGCCTCTGAGTGATTATTTTATAAGTTCTCTTAACCTTTTGGCACAAAAACACATGATCTAGAAATTTTCTCTCTGTCTTCAATATTTTCTCCAATGTATTTTCAAATTATTGACATGACCAGATTTTGTTTGAATCACCAGTTTTCAAATACAATTTTCAACATTTTAATTTCTGTTAAATATTTTCATGTAAAATACTTTGAAAGAATCATGTCTTCAAAATGAGATTGCATTATAAATATTTTGATTTTGCTCTTTTTTTTATTATTAAGAAATCTTCTATTTATTTTACACACCAACCACAGACTTCCCCCTCCCTCCTTCTGTCCCTCAGCCTTCCCCTCCAAACCACCCCTCATTCCCACCTCCTCCAAGGCAAGGCTTCCCATAGGGAGTCCACAGAGTCTGGTACATTCAATTTAGGCAGGTCCAAGCCCCTCCCCTTGCACCAAAGCTATGTAAGGTATCCCACCATAGGCACTGGGCTCCAAAAATCCTGCTCATGCACCAGCTGTGGATCCTGATCTTACTGCCAGTGGGCCCCTTAAGCAGGTCAAGCTAAACAAGTATCTTGCCTAAGCAGAGGGCCTAGTCCAGTCCCATGGAGGCTCCACAGCTATTGGTCCACAGTTCATGAGATTCCACTAGTTTGGTTTAGTTGTCTCTGTAGGTTTTCCCACCATGATCTTGATGCCCCTTGCTCATAGAATCCCTCTTCTCTCTCTTTGACTTGACTGAAGCTCAGCCTGGTGCTTGGCTGTGGATCTCTGCAACTGCTTCCAACAGTTACTGGATGAAGGTTCTATAATTACAGTTGGGTATTCACCAATCTGATTACAGTAGTAGACCAGTTCAGGCACCTTCTCCACTACTACTAGTAGTCTAAGCTGGGGTGATCCTTGTGGATTCCTGGGAAATTCCCTAGCACCCTTTTTCTCCCTATTCCCATGATGCCTCTCTCTATCTTAGTATCTCTTTCCTTGCTCTCCCACTCTCTCCCTATTCCAGGTTGTCCATCCCATTCCCTTATGTTCTCCACCCTCATCCCCTACTCTCCATTGCCCCTGCTCAGCTCCAATTTGCTCATGGAGATCACTTCTATTTCCCCTTCCTAGGGCGATCCATGTGTCCCTCTTAAAGTTCTCCTTGCTAGTTAGCTTCAATTATTTTGATTTTATTCTTTCTTTAAAAAAAATGTTTAAATGCCTTCATAGTCTTTATATAGTAAGCAAATAATTTTAAACAATTACACTGCAGTAAAACACCTTAATAATATTATAGAGACCATAAAATATTTAGCCTCCTAAATTAATTAGTAACATTTGATGAAAAGATAGACATAGCAGTAAAATGAATGTCATCCTAAGATAAAAAAAATCATACTTCCTTTCCTCAGTAATTATTCATAAAATGAGTCATGGATTTTTTTCTAAAATTAATTCTTTCTATACTCATGTATTGAATTTAAATATTATTCTTTACATGCACAAACAGTATACTATTATAGAGGGTGCTCATATTATTTTTGGCTACATATGCTTAATATATCTTTCTTTTAAGAAATATATTATAAGCATTGCTTAAATTATATGGTTTTGGTTACTATTCAGTCACATTGGTGATGTGATGTGAAGAAAGCATATTTCAATAAAAACATCAATATGGCAAATTCTATTCATTGGTGCCACATTCTTTATCAGATAGTCAACACAGTAGTAACAGTATAGTTAAATGATGTCACACTAAAGTGTAACCCTTTTACTTGACTAGTACAAACATGGTTCAACTTGTGTCATGTGTGATACTAATTATAATGCACTCAAAGATATGGTGAATCTTTTTGGAATCATTAATTAAAGCTGAGAATGACAAATAACCCTTATCAGCAGGTGGCATTTATTTTGAACTATAAATTTTAGTCCTTTCTTTTTTTTAATTAGTCTCTTAAAGCACAATTTAGCTTTGTTTTAAGGAAAAATGAACTTGTCTGAACCCACATTTACCTTGTCTCTGAAGGGAATAATGGTAGCTAGAATCTTATATCATGCTGTTAAGCAAATGGAAACATTCATTCTGCATGATTATAGGGAGTGAGACTCTTCTCAGCATTGTGTGAATGAATGCAGAGTACATTATTTAATAATAAGTTCAGCAATAGTTATTGTCTGGATATTACTGAAAAGAAGCATCCATGTGAAAGAACATGCAGATTCAAACACATCTCCACCAATAGTCTGAAAAACCCTTTATATTAAGTGGAGGTCTAAAGTGAGAAATATTTATCTCTGGTGTCCATGACCAATGGGCTGGACCAGAGCTATAGTCGTAATAACATCACACATCACCCAGTACTTATACAGCTGTGAACTGGTGATGTATTCTAGAAGAAATTTAACAGATACATTAAAGATTTTATATTGTTTTCATTGCTGTTTATTTCAATGTATTCCTCGCCTACCAGGAGTGGTACCTAGTTATATTGGAGAGAAAAGTTTTTCTTTCAAGCAATGTTTTACTTAGTCTTGCAAAACACCACAAACATAAAACCCAAATAACTAAACGGAAGTGTGAGATATTTCTTCTCCATTCTTTATTGAAAAATGAAATAAAGCCGCAGGCAGATAATCAACATGGAATCGCCAGTGAATTTAAATTTGCTGAAATTTAAATTTATTGGGTTACTTAAATCTTCCAGCTTATGTTTAGGCATACATAAAACAGCAATTTGTAATGCTTACTGAGGTTTGCATTTTACATTCTTTCATCAAAATCAATGCATGAAACTAAAAGTTGAATATAGTTATAAAAATCCTTCACCTTTTATGTGATAACGTCTGATTTCTCAAATTGCAAGTCTCTAAGGAGATCTTCCAATAATGTGTAAAGGGGCTAAACAAAGAAAGAGACTGAAGCACAGTGTTCCCTATATTCTCACCTAGCTCTATGATCACCTCACTGTCTTGGTACCTTCTTCTCAGGTAACTATTTAAGTCCCATACAGAGATGTTTTAAGCAAAGGCATGTTTGTTGAAAACATCTATCATTTTATCCTAGAAAATTTATGAAGACTTAAATATAAGTTCTCATCCTGGGAATGATTTTAAGCATAAGGAAGGAAATGTCCTTATCAGATAGTAAGTAATAGAATAAAATAAAATGGACCTACAATCCATATTTCACAACTGGGTCCTAAAATTAACCTGACAGACTTTTTGTTCTCTGCTACTAATTCTCTTTTAATATGAGTTAATATAATTTGGTTTTAGTGTTGTTCGTTGCTGTACTTCTCACTGTGGAATTCCTACACACACATCTGTCTTTAGACATATGTGTGCAGTCAAGTTCTGTAAGTGTACAGATTCTATGTAGACAATACCAAGCAGTAGTTATTCTGCTGTCCGATCTCGCCTTTATAATTTGCTGTGATGACTAGTAAAGGGCTGGCCCTCAATTCTTAATTTTACATATTATTCTATTTGATAATTAGATAAATAAACTTAGAAATCTAAGAGTTAAATAAGTGGATTTTCCCCAAACTGAAATTTTGCACACACACACACACACACACACACACACACACACACACACACACACACACGTGTATGTATGGGAGAAAGTCTCACTAGTAGCTCTGACTGGCCTGGAACTCATAGAGATCTACCAGGACTGCCTCTGCATAAAGAATGCTCATATTCAAGAAACACACCAGCATGCATGGCCTGAAATGCTTTCTGAACAAACTCAGGTATGACATCAACGCACGAGAATGATTACTTCATCCTTGTCTGATTTTGCTAAAACAACTATCTAGACTTCATAAAAAGATTGGTAAAGTAGTCTCAGTTTTTACCCTTTCTGAAACAGTTTGTACATCCTAAGAAGTTTGTGTGTTATAGGGAGTATGTGCTCATTTATGAATTATGAAGTGAACTTTAAAATTATATAAAATCACCGACATGATATTTTAAAGCATGGAAATACATTATTTGTTATAGATCTGTCACTTGAGTTAGGTTGGAAGACATGTTTTTCTTGGAACTGATTATTTTATTAATTAATTTTATAAATTTATTTAAGTTATTTTTCTAAATTTATTTTTTAATTAATTAATTAATTAATTATTTCACACAGAGTACTGTATTTACACCATTTCCATATTTCCATACCTTTCGTTCTCTCTCAAAGTCCTCCTGTTATTGGTGAAATTATTAAGGCCACTCCACGGAGTTAAAAGGGAGATTTATTTAGTGGCATAACTTACAAATGAAGGGATAGGTAGGTTGTGGGTTCTGTGAAAGACGCAGTGCAGTCAGCGGTGTTCTCTGGAGAACTCTCCTCCATCTACCTCTAGCGTCCACGGTCCAAGCAGGAAGAGAGGAGGCGCAACCAGATCTCGGGGCTTCAGGGTCCACTCTTGGCCTCGCCTTGTAGGCGAGACAGTTACCGAAGCCTCAATGGGGGTTGGAACTTCCAGATCGAAGCTGGAATGGCTACCCACTACATCCTGTGCTCCCCCATTCCTCCCTATTCCTTCACAAATTCAGAAACCCCCAACCCTTGTAATGTTAATCTGACTGATGTGACCAAAAAATAAAAAAAATAAAAAAAAAGTAGACCCTTTCTCCAAAGTGGAAGTCAGGGACTGATACCTGGGGTTGGCCTGTGACCTCCACACAAGTTCCATTACACCCCCCCCCCTCTCTCTCTCTCTCTCTCTCTCTCTCACACACACACACACACACACACACACACACACACACACGTATGACAATTTCACAGCATCAAACTTTTAGACTTATTTCTGTGTGTGTAACAAAACTGTTTTTTTGAGTTTTCATTCAGCTGGGACCACAAAAATGATTCTTCCCATAAATGTCAAGCAAAGCCAGTTCTCATCTAAGAATGTAATTTCCAGAACATATTCCTATTGTTTCCTCTCAAAAATTATGTGGAACAGAGCCCCTTCAACCCTTCATTTATTTGATAATCAAGAGAATAAAACATTATTTATGAATGTTTTCCTGAATGTGTGGCTTTGCAGTAAGGCTAATTCTTTATAACTAAATAAATTCTTTTTTATTCCTTTATTATTTAGATAAAATGGTGATGTTTATAAAATTCATACTGCTTTCCCTTCACTGCTTTTGCTCAGTAGAGATTGAAAAGTCTTATGTCTATTTGCAATTACATATTTTTTCATGTACCATGTACTAAATAATATAATTTAACCACAAAAGATCCACAAAATTAACAAGATGAGAGGGTTGCTACCCAACATATTATCAATAAACTTTTGAAAAGTACAAGCCCATATTGCTGAGATTTGTAAATGCCCTAAAGTTCACATAACAATTTTTTAGCAATTCTGAACCAGATATATATTATATTATCTTCACATATTTTTCCATAATTATTTGGAGCCCTTAGGATTCTGATATAGAATTTAAATCATTTTTTCCCAACCTTGTAAAATAAAAATATCTTAATATGTTCCCTTTCAGAGTCCCAGTTTACTTCATTGAACATGTAATAGATTTGAGGCTAGTTTGCATTATGGATTGTTTCTATTTCAAATCAACAAAATAAAGCTAGGAGTGGATGATTGGCGTGGTAAACTATACACATGTGTTCTTTTCAGGAACCATGTAACATGTGCTTAATCTACTTGTTGTAAGATATCTTCCCTTGTCTTATAGGCTTATTCCTCAAAACATTTGAAGAAATACATAGTAAAGTGTGGGAAACATTGCTTTCCTGATAGTTAAACTCTTGAGTTTCTATATTCAGAGTAATTTAAAATCATATATAGGACATATTATTCAGTAATTGTCTTTAAAAAACACTCTGAAAATCCATTATTAATAATCATTTCTTGAGAATGAGCTCTTTGTGAATTCAAGAAAATATGCTGTCACTTGCTCTTCAATTCCAAACTATTTTTCCCCTCTGGAGAACAAACACTTTCTGCATGTGAGAAGACAAGAGAAAGCAACTGAGTGTTCAGTCTCACTGTTTAAGGCATCTGTCATTATTTTCATAGTGACCTCATCCTACACCCTCAGCTCTTGCTTTTTTACTTTATTTCACTGATTTTTGCCTTGGTTTTCTTTTTTGAGTCAGTATTCCCAGTGTCTCTGACTGATCATGAACTCGCTGTGTATCTGGATATAACCTTGAATTCCCTATCCTCCTGCCTGTACTTCCCAAATTCTAGGATTACAAGTACATGCCACCAGGTCCAGCCTCAACCCTCTTTAGTACAGGACTGGATTTTCATAATGATCCCTCCCTTCATCTTTAAATGAGGGTAGAACTTATTACTGATTCTCATATACCCAGTGGTTTTTGTTGTTTGGCATTTTATTTTTTTATATTTTTTTCATTTTTCTTTATTAAGAAATTTTCTACTCACTCCACATACTATCTACATATCCCCCTTCTCCTTCCTCCCACCCCCCAGCCTGTGGTGTGACACCGTGCACAGCCTTGGTGTAGTGCGCAGGGCTAGGACCTTCCTAGGCTCAGTGTGCTGGGCTCTGCTGACTCCCCAGTATTTTGGCAATCCTGGAGGATTAAGTAAAAAGAAACAAGAAACTTAGAAGCAGGTACTATATGCCAGGGCAAAATCCAGATGGTATACGCATATCAAATTAAATTTAGCTTCTTGTGGGACAAAGCATGTTAATAAATAGCTTTCTTACATTTAATGAATGGAGACATCTTATAATATGAAGTAGGTGTCTTTACAGCCACGTATGTCAATAGATAGTGTGGAGGAGCAGTAAGCTCTGAATAACACTGTTCTAGTAGTCCATTGTAGAATGTGTTATAAGACATCAAACCAACCAATCAAAAAGAGGAAACAACAGCATCACTTTATGAACATGACTTCCAATGAATCAGAAAGGTTTATATATATATAAAAAGAAAATCGGTGGGGTATGATTTGGCTCCATAACTGTATATATGTCTTTAGGGGTTCAAGTAATGAGTATCAGCCATCGAGGCATGATCTCATAAAAAAAAAAAAAATTCAGGAGGGTGGGTCACACACTGCTGTTTTACCAAAGTAATGAGCTTCCACCATTTCTGTTGAGACAACTCGCATTGGCCAAAGGAATTCACAGATAAACCAGAAGAGGCAAGAAAACATTCTCCTCCAGAAATGGACACTGAGGTTATTACAAGTAGCAGTTCATAAATTAACTGGAATCATGAAAGGATTGGATAACTATAGAAAAATAAGAATAAAAATACCACAGAGATATATAAAGTCTGATAATTCAGAGAGATTAATTTTAATGTGTATTTGCTACTAATTACTTATTTGAACATCAATAGTGGATAAATTAAAATGGCTTTGACATTTTTGTTAGATTTATTTATTTTGTGTGTGTGTGTGTGTGTGTGTGTGTGTATGTGTGTGTGTGTGTGTTTGGCCATATGAATGTTGTAATCTGTATGTGGAAGTCGGAGAACAGCTTGCAGGAGTTCGTTTTCTCCTACCTCATGGAGCTCAGGGATTGAACTCAAGTCGTTAAGCTTGGTGGCTATACCCTTTTCTGGTGAGCCAGCTCACAAGTCCCAAAGACAAGTTATCGTTTTGTGTTTATAGGCTTGATTTAAATTACAATGTCCAGATAAGAGCTCCTTAGATGGAGATACTCATTTTAAACAAATGTGTACTGGATGCTTACTAAGCTGCAGCTATTGTGAGCCATAGGTCCTCTTTTTTTTTTTTTTTTTTTTTTTTTTGGTTTTTCGAGACAGGGTTTCTCTGTGTAGCTTTGCGCCTTTCCTGGAACTCACTTGGTAGCCCAGGCTGGCCTCGAACTCACAGAGATCCGCCTGCCTCTGCCTCCCAAATGCTAGGATTAAAGGCATGTGCCACCACCGCCCGGCTACCATAGGTCCTCTTTAGAGAGTCTGCCAACAATCTTATATTAGTTAAATTTTTTTCATCCTCTATAGTATATTTACATAGTATTTCCTGTAAGGTATTGCTTTGGGAATATATGTATCTTGTTTCTACTTACAATTTTGTCATGAGTCACTTGTGTCACTTCTAAGGAATCTTTTGAAATGGATTCTCGTTGGTACCGTGACACTGAAGCTAGAATTGGTTATATATGCCAAAATATTGTTCTCTTCTCTTATCACAGACACTTGAAACCTTTCATGAAAATAGAAAAATAAAATTGACTGAATTATGACAATACAGAACCAGCGATTGCCCTATGGCCCTAGGGGTGTTGGGATTGAAATATATACTTTAAGTACATTAAACTGTATTTTTTTCTATAGTTCTCCACAGTGTCACCTGAATTTGTGTTTAAAAAGACAAGAAAAAGCTATCAAACTTATTCATTTTTAATTGATTAGTACTAAGCAACAGACAGATGTGGAAGCTCACGGTTGTAATCTCAGTACTTGGGCAAGTCAAGGAGGGAAGACTGAGAGTTCAAAGTCAGATTGAGCTCCTAATGAAATATGTAGTCTCAGAACATCAAAGCCTGAGGTTGGGGACATGATCAATCAATAGTGTGCTCGCTGTGCACACATCAGGATGTGAGTTTAATCTCAAGTACCACATAAAAGCCAGTGTGCCAAGTGCCCAGAAGCTCAGCACTGGGGCAATGTAGACAGGCAGAGCCCTGGAGCTGATTGCCCATCCAATAGAGCCAAAATTGTTGAGCTCCAGGTTCAATGATAGACCCTGTGGCAACAATAACATAAAAACAATTGAGAAAGATGACCAATATTGCCTGTGGCTTCCATATGCACATGCACATGCACATGCGCGCGTGCGAGCGCGCATACACACACACACACACACACACACACACACACACACACATCCATTCACATACAAACAAACAAACAAAAAGGAGTTTGAATTCCTACAATGTTAACGCACAAGAACACAATCACAGATGAGTGCTTTTACTCACATTATCAGTCTCTGTGTTCAAATGCTTTTCTTTTTTTCTTAAGAAATTTTTTTATTCATTTTACATACCAATCACAGATCCCCAACTCTTCCCTCTTCCCACCCTACCCCCAGCTTTTCCTGCCAACCCATCTCCCATTCCCTCATCTGAAAAGGTAAGGCCTCCCATGGGGAGTCAGCAAAGCCTGGTACATTCAGTTGAGGCAGGTCCAAGCCCCTCCCCCTGGATCATGCAAAGTGAAGAGGGTGCCTGAGCTGGTAGTCAGATTGATGAATAACCTAACTGACATCATAGAGCCTTCATCCAGTAACTGATGAAAGCAGATGCAGAGATCCACAACCAAGCACCAGGCTGAGCTCCAGGAGTCCAGTGGA
Source organism: Peromyscus maniculatus bairdii (assembly GCF_049852395.1). NCBI lineage: Eukaryota > Metazoa > Chordata > Mammalia > Rodentia > Cricetidae > Peromyscus > Peromyscus maniculatus. The sequence goes on along the minus strand of NC_134868.1, from coordinate 33,447,798 downwards.
AGAGAGGGAAGAGGGATTCTATGGGCAAGGAGCATCAAGATCATGATGGGGAAAATGTACAGAGACAATCAAATCAAGCTAGTGGGAACTCATGAACTTAGACCCACAGTTGTGGAGCCTCCATGGGACTGGACTAGGCCCTCTGCATAAGTGAGACAGTTGTATAGCTTAATTTGCTTAATTCCCCCCCCCCCCCCGAGAGTGGGATCAGGATCCATCCTTGGTGCATAATCTGGCTTTTTGTAGCCCATTACCTTGAGAATGCTTTTCTACTCAAAGAGTCAATACACTATTTACAAGTTTGAAATTATAGCTTCTCCTGGACCTTAGTACTGGCCCAACTCTATCAGCTAATATCAAATTATTTTATACAAAGATGCTTTGATTGCAAATTCTGTTTTGATTATCAGGTAAATCCCTTACTCCTTTATAGAATACAAATGATCACACATTTAAGCTTGCAAAATTATTTTGTGTTCTTACAAAGAAGATCTTGTGTTCTAGGAGAAAGGGCACTTCTGTGAATTGGAAAGCATTACCACTGCTCCTGCTCATATTGCCCACACGCTGGTTGGCTTTAGCATCAAACTCCCCACCATGTCAAATTACTCACATGTGAAATGAGTTTCTCTGCCTCACCATCAGTCTAGGCTTACCAAGAATGATATGAGAATAGAGGAGTCTTTAATCTCTCTATTGCTGCTTTAGGAAATGCATTTTCGAATGAATAAATCATAGTTACTCAATAGTTACAATGCTTTGTTAATAGCCTCAAAATAATACTTTGGCTTTAATGATGTCAAGAGGAGCAATCAAATTCAATCACAGCACTCTGAGTGGAAACCGGCAATGGCCACGAACTTAAGCACTGTGTGATGTGTTCTCTGTAGGCATAAGACTGCTCACCAGCAGGCTGTTCCCACTGTGAAACAGAATAAAACACAAACAGCTGCTCCTCTGCAGTGAAATGAAGATATCCATATTAAGCAAGCACAATTGAGCAGATGATAATTATTCTCAAAGGATCAAAACAACACCTTTCTTCACTGGAAATCTTTATACAGATGGTACAATGCTCTGTAGCATATCATAGGAAATGGGGCTTTGTGGTGAAATTCACAGACTTAACATGACACATTAAGGGTGTGTGCTCTTTGAAAACACAATGAAACAAGCCAACAACTTCCCTTCCCTCCTTTTAAGTAAGAGAGACATTTTGCTTAAATAAATAATTCTTTTGACATTTTTTCACTATCACATTCAAATCAATAATCTATATTTTATTGTCAGCATTTCATCAACTCAAATATAATTGACTAAAGAGTTTCTTCAGAGGGTAACTCTGTAAAATAAATCACAAAATGTAGAAAAAAAACCAAAGTCTTTTAGGCAAATTAACATTGAGTAAATGCTTATTCTGTACTGGGCATTCTAGAAATTGTTTTATTTTTTTATTGTTCCATAATTCCTCATATCAACTTCAAGATCCCAGCATTATCATTTATGTGGCGTGATGGTTAGTGTCAAGGGTGTTAAATGGCAACTTGACAGAGAAGGGCCTCAGGAGTACATGTGGGGTGATCTTGTGTTAAATTAGGCGGGAAGCGCTACAGACATGGCTCAGGGGTTAAGGGCATGCCCCATTCTTGCAGAGAACTGGAGTTAGGTCCCTAACACTTAAAGCTACAGACAGCTCACAATTGCTTGTACACCCAGCTCCATGGCATCAGACACCCTCTTCTGAACTCCTCTCTCTCCTGGAAACCATATTCATGTACACAGATCCCCACAAAGACATACAAATATACATATAATTTAAAAGAAAATAAATACAAAATGTTAATTGGGGAGGGAAGAAGCCCCCCCACCCCCAACACACACACACACTGAGTTGGCACCAGGCTGAAATCCTGAACTGTATAAATGGGGAAAGGGAAGCGAGCAGCGTTCATCCATCTCAGCTTCATAACTGTAGACAGGTTGTGACCAGCCGCTTCAAGCTCCCGCTGCTGCCTCGACTTCATCAGCATAACGGATTGGACCTTGAACTGTGACTTAAAATAAACCCTGTCTCCCCTAAGCTGCTTTTGTCAAGATATTTTATTACAAAAGTGGGAAAGAAGCTAAGACACAGGCAACACAATGACTTGAGATAAATGAAATGGGCGAGCACATCTAGAGCCTGAAACTGTAGCTGCAGAGGGAACCCATACTCCTCTGCTCTCCAGGCATACAACATGGTCTTTCGTTGGGGAAACAACACGTAAATCAACCGAATTGTATCACGCGACATGTTAAGCGGTGATGAGAATTGGAGTTTCTGCAGCAATAGGTCATCCTCCAAGGAATATGAATTTACATGGGTAGCATGAAAAAACAATTGACATTTACCAAGTTGAAAAGAGATAGAATGAAAGCAGAGATTTAAGGGATGCATCTGGCAAGCCTGGGTCCTGAAGTCCCCACTGTTGTGCGAAGGAGTTGGCAGTGAAGGGAAGATGGAAACCATGGTTAAAAAATGTGAGCGTCTAAAATAAAACGGCTGAGATGAGGCAAGTATTTGTTATTGGAGAAGTATTTGTAGGAAGATGAAGTCTGACAATGTTGTGTCTGTCATTTGAGAAGCTGAACACCACAAGCGCAACAGATCCAGAAATGTTAAGGATATAATAATAATAACCTTGATTTTATGTTTTTAAACAAAATTCCAAGCATTGAGTATCACAGAGTTCTGAAGATGAAATAACAAATTTTTACCTAATATCCTTTTCTGAACAGCAATTAGTAAAAGAATAACACCAATTTTCAAAAACTAGACTGAGCAGAAGTTTTCAAGATGTTACCAAAATCCATATTTAGAGTCAGCAACATAAAAGGATGAGATTATTGATAAAAAAAAAAGATCCATATAAAACTGGATACTTTCCCAGAAAAAAGACATTTCTCATTTTAACATGATGAAGGAAAATGTGAAGTCAATGTTTTAAGTAGAAAAACTGTGTGAGTGCTTCATATCACATAAACAATTTCTCCATCTGTAATTATCATCTGCCAAGCCAAATGATCTGAGATAAAAATTTTTAAAAACTTAAGGAGAAAACTATTAATAATATTATACATATTTACATATGTTTTTATTATAATATATAAACCTACATATATATCTAATATATTCACCATATGTAATATATGTTTTCATGCATGAGTGCATGTATTTGTATGCTTTTTTTCAATATTTGGTCTCTGTATTCTTTTTTTAATTACATCTCTTATTTTTTGAGATTATAATTATATCATTTCTTGATTCCCTTTCTTTCCTCCAAACCATCACATATATCCTTCTTTGCTTTTTTTCAAGTCCATGGCCTCTTTTTTTAAATTATTACATGCATATAAATACACACACACACACACATTCCTTACAAAATCTTCTCAGTGTATTGCAGTGGGATGTCTTTCTGTACGCTGTGAATATGTGTTGCTATGGTTAATGAAGAAGCTGTTCTGGCCTATGGTGAGTCAGATTATAGCCAGACAGGAAATCCAAAGGAGAGACAGAAAGAAGAAAGGCAGAGGGGAGAGAGATGCCAGAAAGATGTGAAATTACCGGTAAGCCATGGACACGTGGCAAAACATAGATTAATAGAAGTGGGTTAATTTAAAATACAAGAGCTAGCTAGCAAGAAGCCTGAGCCATCAGGCCATACAGTTTGAAAGTAGTATAAGACTCTGTGTTTACTTGGTTCTGAATGACTGTGGGACTGGGCAGGACTAGAAAAACTTTCTGACTATAGTGTGTATAATACTCCTTACATGTAAGTTTTCATGACTGATCATTTGGTATTGGATAACCAACTTGTGTGCTCTTCCATGGGAAGACCGTTTTTCCTGTGAAACATAAATCTTAAAAGGTCTTATAATAAAAAAAAAAACTCAGAGCCAGATATTGGGATGAAAGCTGAAAGATCTGAGAAGCAGAGCAACCAGCCACTAGTTCTTACCTCTATGAAATCCTCAGCCTCAAGAGAGCAAGTTTCTGTTTTTTTCACGCCTTATATACCTTTCTGTGTCCTGTCATATTAATTCATAGTATTAAAGGTGTATGCCACCATTGCCTGGTTCTGTTTCTGTCATGTAGCCCAGTGTGGCCTTGAACTCACAGAGATGCAGCTTGATCTCTGCCTCCTGAGCGATAGGATTAAAGGTGTGTGCCACCACTGCCTGACCTCTATGTCTAATTTAGTGGGTGGCTCTGTCCTCTAATCCCCAGGTAAACTTTATTGGGGTGCAAAATCACCACCTTCTGCCCTCAGCATTCCTTAGATTCTTCTTTTGTAATTATTAAATTATTCTGAGAATTTTCCCCTGTATAACTATGTCTTACTCATTAGTAGTTTTAGTGTCTCTTTAAGAAACTGTTTTATGACCAAAACAGATTTTCACTTCCCTACCTTCATTATCTTACCTTATTTAATAATTTTATGGGTTTTTTTGAGAAATATATGATTGTTATACTAAATATATGTAAGATTTTTACTCCTAAATTTGTCACTTTAAGTAATATCTTGCGATCTTAAGTTGGTGCCTATAACCAATACTAAGTGAGCAGGTTTTACAGTGCAACCCTTATATAATTTTAGTTTGGCTATCTTAATAACAAAGAGATTTGTATGCATATATGCATGAATATACATCTGTTCTTTCATGTCTACTTATCATATGTGAACATAAGCTTTCATATATCATATATATGTATGCATACTGTTGAAATGTATGGTATGTTTCTCTGAACAAATAAATTTGATAAAATATTTTACTATTATTTTTCTGGCTTTTGGCTTTTCTTTGTGTGTGTGTGTGTGTGTGTGTGTGTGTGTGTGTGTGGGTGTGGGTGTGGCATGTGGAGTTCAGAGGACAGCCTATGTATATATAGTCTTTGCCTCTACCTTGATTGACATAGGATAGTTGTGTTGTTCAGTGTTACATGCACAAGGCTAATTGGCATAAGAGCTTCCAGGAATTCTGTTTCTTCTGCCTTTCTCATCACAAGAAACTAGATTACAAGCATGCACTACTGTACTGACACTCATGTGTACTCTGGAGATTTGAACTCATGTTTTTATATTTGTGTGACAGGCACTTTGCCCACTGAGCTAACTCCCCAGCTCCATTGTTTTCCATTTCTTAATTTTAAAATTGCACTCTTCTCTGCTCACTGTCTTTTTGTGTGGCATAGCTTTCCATTTCCTCCAGCAACAGGTAGCAGACTGAATCTAGAGTCTTAGGAATAGTGATGCTCCAAAGCCAGACAGGTTATCACATCTGACAAGGTTCCTACAATAACTCCAGGAGACCAGATTGTTCTGAATCTTCTTGTCCTTCAGAAGTCGCCCTCTCTTGCTTCCAAGAGAATCATCCGTGGGGCACATCCGTGTCTCAATTTACTCAGGGATTGTCCATATGTAACCTCAAAATTTGCTCATCAGTACTTAGCATGGTTTCAGTGAGAAGTGTCTGAGAAGGAAAAAAGTAATTAGTAAAATATCTGCAGGTCCCCATTCTCAGCTGTGTGCTGGTAAAATGTGTAGGTGTGAATTTTGTGGATAATTATCTTCTGACTAAAAGACTGGGGTTACATCAAGATAAAAATATTTATCTGTCCATTTGTTTATTAGGGCCTCACTGTATTGACAGAACTGGCCTTGAACTCCCAAAGATCTACCTGCCTCTGCCTCTCAAGTGCTGGGATTAAAGGCGTGTGTCACCACAGGAAGCTGAGAAAATAAGTTTTATAGCTTGTGAAATAACTTTATAAAAACAAACACAGAATGAGAAAACTGGCATTAATGATGTCACATCACTCAATTAGTTCACCAAGGTGAGAATATTGCTTGTTCATTTTCATGGTCTCCAAGGGAAACAAGGCTTTTTTGACCTTTCCCTAATGTATCAGTAAATCATGCCCAGTGTTGAAAATTGGACAATACACAATAGGGATATATTTTCTTTTCTGGATATAAAATATTTTTAATTTTACTCTTAAATTTGTTTCACTCATTATAACAAATTAACAGTGAATTTTTAACTGCCATCAGAAATTACCTGAATATTTCTTCTCTTAATGCATTTTTTGATCTTTTAGCACTGGGGATAAATCAGATACAAAATTGTATTGGTAATCTCTCATTTGAATGAGTTTGGGTGGTATTCTAAAATAGGTAGCAACATCAATTCTAAGTAGAAATTTTCTTATTCATTTTAGTTTAATTTTATGAGAAGAAATATGACCTATCTTTTTATATCTGTTGGAAATCAAATCATCAATAATCTTTAACACACCTAAACATTGAAATAATATTAATAAAAAAACACTCATGTGAATCTATTTTTCCTGTCTGTACAGAATAAATTAGCCAAAAGAAAGTAATGTTTAAAGCAATGTTTCAATTTTACAAAGACATCAGGACTGATAGACACATCTTAACGAACATATAAAGATATTAGAAAAAGTCACCTGCATGCTAGGATCAAAGATAAAATATTTTGGAGGAAACACAAAAGCCATGCTGCCTTAAATATAGCTATACAAACTATTTGAGTTTATTAAAAATTAAATAAAGTACTATTTCAGGAAGTCAAAGTAGACTTTTAGTTACCAGAAATACAATTTCAAAACCAGGACTGGGAAAGTTATTGAATGATGTCTTGTTACATTAAAAAAATCCTAAGATAGTTACTTTGTTCTTCTTTTCTTGGAGATAAAACTTGTTACTTGTGGTAAAAATATGTTAGTGATTATGAACCTGGTTTAGACTTGTGTTAGAAATCCTAACTATAGTAAAAGACAGAGGGGGAAAAATGGTAGATTGTTTTGGTTACTTAACAGTGAATTTTGGAAGAAAAATAATATCAGTACAAATTTTCTGAAGAATATGACAGAACTTTCTCCTTTGGCCTAATGATAATTACTCTATAATTTATTTTTTTCTACCTTACTCATTTCAAAGTTTAAATAAATCAAGATTGAAATAGACGTCAAATTTGTACAAAATCATAGCATCCTGCAAGTTTAGTTGCAAGCAGTAATTTTTTCCTGAAAATTGCTGCAAAACTTATTTCAAATCTAAAGCTATGCAAATAATTATGAGGGAAAGAACACATACTAAATATTCAAATCACTTGTCAATATGGAGCCTAAGAAAAGTATTAAGATTCATTGCATAATATTTACTTATTCTTGAAAGAATAAACATAACTTAATTCTGTAGAAATGTTAGGCAATTTTTAAAAATGAAAAATTTCCAAACATTAATGTAGTTTTTCATGTTGTATTTTGAATAATACTAAATGTAAAGATAAATAACAAAATGAATATTAATTTTATACTATCCCTGTTCATTTTAACTGTTCCATCTTGGAGGTAAATTATTTCATACAAGGAATAGCTGATGCACTCCAAGTTTTACATTCATTTAAGGACATTTATTAACAAATTGTATCTATCATAGAATAAAATGATAAAAAGTAAATGTAGTAGAAAATTAAATATATCATAAAGTATCTTTTACCAACATGGTAAGACTCTAAATTCAATGGCAGAAAACTTCAAGAATAAAAAAATATACAGAGATTTCCTGCCAAAATTTGCATTAACATGTTACACGTGGTCTTTTTTAGTGAGAATTTTTGTTGTTTGATCAATATATATATATATGCATTTTGGTCAAATCCACCCTATTCCTTTCTTTCACTTCCTTCCCTTTTCTCTAGCTCTTTTGACTCCCTGCTTCATGTGCTCTCACAAATGCATTGAGTCATCTCACTGCTGCTTGTATGTGATGAGCATAGGAATATCTTCCAAATCCCGTACAGTCTTTCAGGGGCCGAATCACAGTAGAGTACTGGCACCCCACAACCAAGGTTGCACTAACCATCCCAGAAAATTTAAAAGAAAAGTAAGGCGGCCAGGCTCATTCTGTGAGGCTAGAAAGTGTATGTCAGATGAACGGGCAACAGTAGAAAAGGGTACTCCAGAGTGACAATCCTCAGATGAAAACCAATCGTATTTAAAAACATCAGTACATCACGACTATGTAAGATTTGTCCCACAAATGCAGGTTAGATATAACACTGAAAGATATTTCAGTGTTATTTAAGATAATAGTCAACTTTCTGTACTCAAGATTTCTGTATCTGCAGCTATAACCAATCACAGATCAAAAATGCTTGTGCAAAAAACCAATTATTTTCATTCTGAACGTGTATAGACTCTCCCTTTTTATTATTATTCCATAAGCAGTGCAATTTCAATTGTTTAGGGAGATATGTGCAGGTTGTATGAAAATACAATGCCACTTTGCATATAAGATGTGAGCATGCATAGATTTTGGAGCTTGGGGGGCATTAGAAACCAATTGTCTGAGGATGGGCTAAAGGAAAATTATTCTAGCAAAAAAAATATTCATGGATAAGCCTCAGAAAATAACTGTAAAATATAAAAATAAATTATTGTTGGGAGAATGTAAACAACACCTATATGAGTTAGAAAATTCTCTATATAAAAATTCAGATTCACTAAGATTAAACTTCTATAACAAAATTAATATAAGAACAGTAATTTATCAAAGTAAAAAAATTACTTCAAAATACTTTGTTAACATGATAAAAAAAAATCAGAAGTAAAAGACCAGGAACAAAATATTTTTGAGTTATCTATTCAGTGGAGGGGGAAGGCCTAGGAAACATGATAATAATCATGAAAAGTGAAAACAGAAAAATAATAATGCAATTGAAAGTTGTCAAAAAGGCAAAGAATTCATAAAAATGACCAGTATAAAAATTAACAGCATAACTATTAAGTAAAATGTATGAAAAAGTCATCTGAGATGCCCACATCCCAACATCAAGCTTAAATGGCTGACCATTCTGTACAGGGTAAGTAGAATTCTCATCCACTGTTACAACTAACATTATTTGCGTGTAACTCTTGGAAAGTACTTGATAATTTCAAGTTCATACTATCTTGTTCTAAATATATTACCAAAAGAAATGTAAGCAAAGTTCTCTATGAAGAGCAGAATTTCAAAGTACACCACAGCTTTCGCAGTAGGCTAGACTAAAAAAGCAGTTCTAATATCCATAGTGAAGTGAATGGAAGGCAAATTGCTCTACACTTATGTGGTAAATGTTCAAAGCACAGAAAATAATTCTTTATGGATGCATACAGTTTTGATAAATCTAAAAATTATGATGCTGAGATAAAGATTTGATACTGTTATCAGCTCATTCATTTTATTGTTCCTTCATTTTATTTTCTACGACTGTTTTATCAAAGCACGCACTATAATGGCCTGGAATTTATCTTATCATTTTTATGACTGAAAACTTCAAATTTTAAATGTGACTGTGGCATATTTTTCTTTGTAGTGTTTCTATAATTACTGCTTATAGTAGATCTTTTATTTTTCTATTCTAAGCAGAAATTTATGACTTGTTAGTTCTGGTTCTGTAAATAAAGTTTTATATCCTTTCATCTTTAAAAAGCGATGTATTTGTTGAGGGGTTAGGTATGCTAGTCTTCTGTTGCTGTGATAAAACACCTCTGAAACAGGTAATTAAGGAAGAGTGAGTTTACTTGGCTTATGGTTGCAAGGGGGCGAGTCCAAGCTAGCCGGAGGCTTGGCAGCAGGTACAGGGAGGTCCAAAGCTTCCATGTTCAACAATACAAGCAGAGGGTCAAATCAAAGTGAGACTATTGTCTCCAAGTCTCCCCCAGTGACATGCATCAGCTAGCAAGGCTACCCTGTGTCCTCAGTGTCCCCAGCTTGGGACCGAGTATTCAGGTATCATATATTCAAAGTTTAGCCCCCATATGTTACCATATGTAGGGCATTTCTCATTCAGACTCTCACAGGTTAGAATCTTAAGTCTTAGCACATTAAATTCCATATTTATTTTCAATTAATACAATGGCTTCTACTAATTGCCCATCTTTCCTGGAAGATTTACTTACTTTTCAATAATCTCTCCCTAAATCAAGTAAATATATTTTCTTCAATTGGATAGAATGGCACCTAAGGACATAGACACATAAAATTCATCTATGGCTTGTGAATTCAATAGCAAGTGTATATAATAGTAAATTAATTCATATTGACTAATAATACTGTTATACTAACTATGATTTACTAATGCTTGCCTGTTTTACTGAAGAAGAAACTTTGAAATTTGCAATTATTTTATGAATTTGTTCACATTTTCCTTTTTAGGTATACTTTCAACTCTTGTATTTATAATTTTGTTATAATGAACTATTTATAATCCCACTTATTCTTAAAATATTGATTTTTTTATACCTCAATATTTCTTTTGTTTCTAACAACTCTTCATGAAGTCTATTTTGTCTTATATTAACCATTGCTTAGAAATTTCTAAGTAAATTTTTACTAAATCTATATTTTTGAAAGAAACAGTAACTTATTTACACTAAATACATTTTAAGTCTCAGAACACACTTGCTCTAATGGTTTTTACCCACTCTAGTAATCTGGGTCCATTAACTGGGATTACTGTATGTAATGTAATTGCTAGTCTGAGTAGTTTCCAATCTAGTATCTGCAACTAATTTTATATTTTCCCTACCTTAACCCATTCCTCTGCTCTTCTATTGCTTTTGAACGAACAGAATACTTTTGAATTTCATCTTTGTTCTTTTACTCTTGCTATTTCGCCATTGCCTTTTTTTTTAAAAAATTCTGGAATCTTCATTGAATAGGTGAATTTGGAATTTCTGTTGTGTTAAATTGAGGCATGTTACAGTGTTTTGGATATCAATTATCATGTGTTTTAACATTCTGTTGTACAGTTTACATAATGATCCATTGGAAACCTTTTGAAGTTTTAACCTATACAGTAATCTGGAATGATTTGGACATTATACACTGAAGTACGTAGTGCTTACAGGGAAATAATCCAGTAAGTGCTACTGTTAGATTATAACATGGACATGATACTAGGTAAACCTTCCAATGTCAGTAATCTAATGTTTTCACTGAAACTCAGGTTCTTATGAGCTCATTCTTGTATCAAATTATGTTAAACTCCAGAGCCATTAAAGGAGCATCCATTGTTTGGGCCATACTGTGGGTGCTGATCTGGGAGATCAAGTACCACTTTACTTCCAAATCTTAATCCTTTCTTCCATATCTAAAAGGATAGGTAGAAAGCAAACTTCCTTGACATGTTTTCACTTGTGTCTAGCGTTTGATTTGATTTTTAAGATGTTATTTTTAAATTGTTCCAACAAAACAGGTTTCAGGTATTCTGGGTCTACCCAGTGAGTTTTTTTCCCCTCCAAATTTCATTATCACCTCACCACCATACCCCCACCCCAATTTATTTGACAGGTGTCTTTTTCTTAAGTTAAAGAAGAAATTTGACTTTTTACGAAATAATGTACAACTGTTTCACAGTACCTGCTTTCCTGTTGTTCAGTCCTGGATAAAAGACTGTCCCCCAGATCTGTCATGCATGCGTGTCTGGGGGGACCCTCAGAACTGATTGCATAGTGGGCTCTATGCAGGTCTTTCTTTGGACACGTCAGTCAGCGCACTGGGTCTGTCAGGTCTGTAGTGCTTGACTGAGGGCAGAAGGCTTGTTCTGAGGGACATTTCCTCTTCGTTTTTTTTTCCCCTTACCTTTTTGTGTTCAATTTTACATTACTATAGGTATATTTTGTATATTTTAATAGCATTTAACTACCTCACAGGGTATAAATTTGTTATTATTTTTTATCCTAATTTCTTCCTTTCTGTTCATTTAATCTATTTTAGCTGCCTCTCTTTCCAAAGACTTTGAATTCTTTTGTTCTATTTTTATCATGAGATCTTATTCTTAACAATATATACATATATATGTATGTATAGCGTGAGTATATAGTATACTCACATGTGAGTATTTACTTATACTTTTCACTGCCTTTTTCTCTCTTTGTCCTGTGCTCTTCCCTTCTCTCTTTCTCTTTGTACCTTCACCCTGGGAAATTCAAGTCTTTATTGTGCAAATTGTTTCTGCAGTTCCCTCAATGTAGTGTCTGCTTTTTGATATATATGGACTATAGCATGTTGATGCATCAGAAATTATTTTCATCTTTTTATCTCTCATGAATAATTTTGTTAGTTTCAGATCTTTAGTTTGAAAATCCTATTTTAGGGTTTTTGGACTTCATTGCTTCTAATGGGACACCACTCAGATTATCAGCCACATATTTATTCATCTCTAGGCAACAATTCTTTCTTCTGACTCATTTCAACCCATCTTCAATTTTTAGCTTTTTAAGTATGATATGGTTGGCTGTTTTTATAGATATTATTATTATTATTTATCTTATTTAGATTATTGTAATAATTCTAGGAAATCCAGTCATTATCCCTTTAATGGATTTTTCTGCCTTTTCTCTTTCCTTTCTTGATCTATTTGGTTACATGTAAGTTATACTATTTTAGATTTTGTCACAAACATTGGCTGTCTGTGTCTGTGTTTGAGTTTGATTTTTTCTTCCAGTCTGGCTTCACAGTCATTGATTCTTACCTTTGTTGTCTCTAGGCTTTGTTCTCTCTACCATTACAGCTGATACTCAGATCTGCCCCTACTCTGCCTTTGAGATGGCTGACAACAGAAGAAGACTTCTCTTAAGTTACCCCTCTTTACTGTTCCAGAGCTGAAAATCAAGCATGTTTTGAAGAATTTTGGTCCCTTCTCCTTTGACCTTTGTAGTCTTCAGTTTCTAATACTTTGAAGTTCCTTGGGAGGGAATATTTGACTCAGGCACAGAGTCAACACCAGTAAGAAGGAATAGGTACTTCCACGCATGCTCACTATGACAACAGCCCTCAATTTTATAATCTATGATAATAGAACAAATCCAGCAATAAAACTCTCATGACAATGTAGGGAACTATGATTTATTTCTACTTCTTCTGCAGAAATAATTATGTTCTACCATCATTCTTCCAGGAATGCCATGGTGGGATGTGCTGTAGTTCTCTTCTGGGCAATGCAGGCTTTGTTCCTATTTAGAATTAGTTCGTCAGCTTCCTTCAAAATCGCATGTACTAGTGCTTAGAGAAGCAAACAAATGAAACAAAACATAACTCTAACACATATGCAGAGAGCCTAGGTCAGTCCCATGCAGGCTCTCTGGTTGTCAGTTCAGTCTCTGTGAGCTCCTATGAGCCCAGGTTCGTTAATTCTGTGAGTTTTCTTCTAATGCCCTTGACCCCTCTGGTTCTTACAATCCTTTCTTCCCCTCTTCTGCAAGACTCCCTGAACTCCACCTTTGCTAGGAGTCTTAGCTGGGATCATCCTTGTAGATTCCTGGGAGATTCCCTTGAGCCAGGTTTTTACCTGACCCTGAAATGCCCCCACCCCTTCCAGTAGTCTCTTTGAGTGCTCTCCCCCTCTGCCCCACCCGCAACCTGATGATTCATGTTCCCATCCCCACTCACACATCCTCAGTCCACTCTCAAAATCACTTCTATTTCCCCTTTCCAGGGAGATCCGGAAAACCCCTCATGCACCCTCCTTGTTACTTAGTTTCTCAGAATCTGTGGACTGTAGCTTAATTATTCTTTATTTTTTTATGTTCTAAATGTATAATTTCTAAAGCACAGACTATACTGAGAAAAGCAGTCTCTTGCCTCAGCAGGCTTATAATACATAGATTCTTATTGAATTGTAAAGTTTTAGCTGCAATTATTCTTCTTAATGTTGCAAAGGCTGCAAGATGTTTATAACTTCTTTTGCCAACCAGAAACAAATTTGGTTGTCACAAAAGATAAAATAGTATAATAATATTGATTCAAATATACATAATTATACAAGTAAATTTTTCATGTTGTCAGTTGATTTTTTATTTGTTTGTTTGTTTGTTTGTTTTTCATCTATAACTCTGGGCATGAGCTTGCAATCATGCTGCTACTTTCACAATCCTTTACAAATGGTTAGGAGCCCCAAAGTCACCTGAAAGAAATAAAACACCACTCTATATTTAACTATTTTATCTGGTATGTCTGGTAAATTTTTTTTAAGTGTCTTGATCACATTCTATGTGTTCACAGAATAGTAGCATATTTTTGAATAGCAATTGCTTATTTTCATAAAATGTTCACCACATGTAGAATACAATAAAAGTGTAGGAGTTAGAGTGAAGAGAAACTGCCGAAGAAATGAATATGTTAGTTAAAAAAAAAAAAACAGAGAGGCACTGGTCTAGCATTTTTTTTGTGGAATTATTTCAGAAGTAATCATTAAGGTATTTAAACCTTAGCCTAGATCTGGTTAGTTAACGTTGACATATTTTTTCTTATTAAGAAGACGTCAATGAAGTATCCTTCACCTAGTGTGCAATATATCATAGGAAGATCCACAGTTTTATTTTGCATGGCAATTGATAACTAGAGATTTAGAGAGTTTTACCTCCTCTGCCAAACTTCAAAATCAAAATGAGATAGAGACAAACATAAATGTGCTTCATGGCACTGATAATAAAGTGGTTATTAAGCCCTGGAGCACACATTTGCAGAACACAGAAACAGACCTGGTTTTATATCAGTGTGTGTGGAGTGCCTATTGCTGGTGTGATTCAGGCCTATTACAGAAAAAAAAATAGCTTCTCTCGAGCACCATCAGTGCATGAAGATTGGCAGGCCTGCATGTAGGATGCCTACTGTGATGCTCACAGTGTGGACATGAGATGGTAGAGGTCAATGGCTAGCCCACACTGGGTGAGAAGTGGGTAAGAAGCCTAAACTCAGAGGGCTATAAAAACCCTAATTGCTACATAATTACAGGTCATTAATCAAATGAAAGTTCACAATTTGAAGAAACTGGATTTTTGGTAATATGATGACTTCCCTATTAAAGTAATGCATATATATATATATATATATATATATATATATATATATATATATATATATTTGCTCATAGCCTCAGTCTTGTGAAACAGACTTTACCCACTGAGTCAGTTTCCCAGCTTTGACCACACACATTTTAAAGAATTTGCATAAATAGATAAATATTTATCCTCTACAGAAGAGAAGCATCATATTTTGTTTCTAAACTTTACACATAGTTTTCCATTACCATATGATATTTAGAATGGCTGAGTAATGTGGAGCAGTTTTTTTAGTTTCTGTTGTAAGTCAATGACCTTTCCTTTGTATTTAATGCTTATGTGTTGTATATTCACCCATTTTCATGGAATATCTTTGCCTGAAGAAATTTTTGAATTGTGTTTATGCTTGAGTTTGTTGTTGTTTTGTATATATACATATATTTACATATTTACTCTGAATTTTCATCATGACAGCATTGACTCTTTTTTCTAGTATATTAATTTCAATTAATTTTTAAACTGTTCTCATTTATTCATTCGATGCCTCACTCTTGGAAAACTCACTAAGAGACATTTTCCTAATTATCAACTTGTCACCAAAACCACAAATTAAACTCTTTATTGGAAACATAGTAAATAAGAATTGAACTAGCAGATCTTTATGTAATCATGCACAAAGTTCAAATAATTTGCTCAATGAAAAAGTGACAAAATGATCACTATAAAGCATGATGTTTTATTAAAAAATTTAAAATTTAAATTGTTGCATAATATTGAATGTTTATTTGTATACCAGCTCTAAATATTTAAAGTCATTTAACAAGTAAGATATATAAAAAAAAATATAGGTATTGAAGAGCATGCTAAAGCCATAGAGCAGAGGTTCTCAACCTATGGGTCATGACCCCTTTGGAGTCACATATCAGATTTACTGCATAACTGATATTTACATTCTGATTTGCAAAAGTAGCAAATTACAGTTATGGAGTAGCAATGAAAAGAGTTTTATGGTTGGAGGTCACTACAGCCTGAGGAACTGTATTAAAGGGTCACAGCGTTAGGAAAGTTGAGAACCACTGCCATAAAGGGATGCAGCTACTGCCATGTTCCTAAGTTGGGCCCATCCTAGGAAATTCCACTAAATGTTTCACATTCTGAGAAAGAAATCACAAACTTCAAACGTGTTCACTGGAGAACAGGATATATAAGGAAGGAAAAGGACAAAAAGAAATGTGTAAAGTTATCAAGAAAAAGTAATTAAAAAATAAAACTCTTAAGAGACATGCAAAAAAATTAGTCAATTAACTTCCCTTCGACATGGGAGAGGGGCGAAGGGTGAATGTCTTCAGATGAACTTATAGTTCAAGACTCAAGTTTTCAATGATGCTTAATTTAATTGGGCTCTTGCAGTTTGGGAGGCAAAACACTGAGATGTAAAAGAGAACATAAGAAAGTGGGATAAATTAAGAGCCTAAATGCAGAGGGAAACAATTCCATGAAGGGCTTTGAATGTAAAATGAAGTTCTACTAAATTTTATATGCACAGAGGGGCATAGGCTTTTGAGCAGGGATTTGATCCAAACACAGCTGTGTATTTAGAAAATTAAACTGACTGTTTTGATTTTGTGGAGAGGTAAGGAAACAAGATAGAAATCTATTTAAATAATCCAAGCAGGCATTTGAATTAACTTGATTGGAATGAAATGTTTTTGTAATATTTTGGGAGATGTGAATTTAATTTAATGGAACTCCAGAATAGAAAGAAAAGAAAAAAATCAATACTAAGCAGATGACGTGTATAAGTAATACCTAGTTTGACCAGATTCACTTTCATGTGTTTCATGACAAAGTATCAGAGAGACTAGCAAGTGGTGACTGGGCTGTGTTTTTTCCTTTCCTTAAATTTTTACATGAGTGTAGTTGGTATCTAAATTAAATATCTATTTTCTCTAAAAAAAAAAAAAGTCACTCCCATTTGTTTCTTCCAGCTTGATTTACAGGATGCTTGTGCACAGTACTCAGAATGTGGGAAGAAACTAATCTAGTATAATCTCTGTGGTTTGATGACACAGTGGATTCTCATATTCCTGCATTCTGTGTTAAAAAGCTATTTTACAAGACTATGCATGTCTTCATTAATGCACACATCTCTTCAAATTAAAAACGTATTAGATAAAAATGATATCATAGCAACTTTTTCCTAGAAGTAACTGCACATGCACATTCTTTAATACAGAATTACATATTTCAAAAAATATTAATAATAAATGCAACATGAAAAATAAAAGCCAAATACATTATCATGTTATATGTACTACCTTTCTATTCATTATATGTGTGGATTCATATTATGGTGCAAACCAGAAAATCATGGTGGAAATAATGTCTTAAATTGTCCTATCTTTCCATACCTGTGCCCACAATGAGAGATGCTTGCCAGATGTCCCAGCTAAAAAAAGACTGGTTGCTGAGAGAGCTTGAGTAGAAATTAGTCATCTGTAGCGTTCTTCAATGGTTGGCTCAACTAGAGAAGGTCATTAATTGCAATTGGCTTTCCATCTCAGGATGCCTTACTCAGTGAATAGTCTCTAAGCTATAATAAAGACTGTTTATATTCAAACAACCAGCAAAAACAATACAAGGTTGATATATCCTACAAAGCTTCTCATGGGGTCAAAACTCTCTTTGGTCTGCATTGTGGTCCAGATTCTTTCTATGATGACCCTCTCTATCCACATCCTAAAAACTTAATAAAAACACTACATGAAAAAATGTCATGGTAGTGTTTGTTTCCCCAGAGCCCAAACTATGGAGCCACCTTTCATTAGATGACATTTAAACAACAAATCTTCCTCGTGTCTCTCTCCATGAAAGTTATGCTTTAAATTCTTTGCACTGTAAAGGCCAAAGAACTCTTTTGAAATACCCTATAAAGAAGTCTTGTCCTCAGAGATTTTGATCGTGAACTAACACTTTGGAAATAAGAGCAGAATGGCTCCACACCTTATCTTCTTCAGTAGCATGGAGAAGATAATGATATTTTTGACAAGCAACTAAACATTTAATAACTCAAATGTGCTTCCTCTATTCTTTAGTGTCTCCGGCCATCAGAGAACTTTGAGGCATACCATAGACACTGCAATCAAAAGGTTCCCAACACAAGTTTATAAAAGTATTTGGAAATGACATTAATAAAGAACAGCAATATCTACAGAAAAATTATTAGTCAAAAGTAACTTGCTTGCTTTCTTTTCAAGAGGTACTACCATAATCAAACTATAATAGTTCAATTTTCGATGAACTTTGGGTATGACTTATTATACTTTCCTCAGATCAAGTCTAGATAGCAGGAAGATCTACTATTTTACAAACCACTAGGTGCAAATTCCGTGGAACTTTATAATGTGCTATGCCTCGAAATTATAAAATAAATAGAATGGAACCCAAGCCACACCCAAGCTAGGCATTTTTAACTGAATTAAACCCTCAGTATAAATTAATATGCTTTTATGGAAATTGTTTGGCTTTTAATAATGAAATGAAAATGTATATAACTTTTTTAAAAATTTTATTAAATTTTCTATTCATTTTACATACCAGCTACAGATCCCCCAATCCGCCCCCACCCAGCCTTCCTCCCAACCCATTCCCCATTCCCACCTCCTCCAAGGCAAGTAAGGATGAATTACAAAATGACATAATCAAGTTCTAACACTCAGTATCTTAGAATATGACTTGACATGGAAACAGGGACTTCAAAGAAGCAACTACATGAAAATGAGTTCATTAAAGTGGATTATAACCCAATATGATCATGTATGGTGGCCTTCCAAAATGGGAAATTTTGGCAAAAGTACAGAGGCCTGACTGAGAGGAAATGGACTTCCACATGATACTGGGTGATGCTAAAAGACATTGGGGATGACAACAGAAAGATGTCATAAGTATTCTAGGTTTCAGAGCTGCAAGGCCATGCTCACAACTTGATTTCAAAATGCTGCCACCTAGAGCTCCAAGATAATAAATTTCTATTGTTTTAAGTCATTGTGTTTCTAGGCTATGGTGATTCCAAGAAGCTAATCCATAACTCAGAATTTAAATGCAGACATGTGTATGTGAATGGGAGTTCCCAGACAGAAGCTGAACCTTCTGGAAGGCTGATTAACTGATCAGAACTTCAGTGGTTCTAGAGGGTTGGGAATGTTGCAAGTCCACAGTCTAATTACAAATTATCATTGAAGATCTTAGTCCTCTAACTAACATCTCCTTGTCTATCTATACCTGTGTGGGAACTACCAATTTGTGGCTAATATATTTTAAAAAAACTTTTTGAAATATAGCATCTATTACTTAGTAGACCAACTGCTATTTGTTTCCACAAACAGAAGGGCTAAGAATGTCATCAGATACACATTTGCCTGTAGCTGAGATTTCTCTGCTTGATATAACTGTCTCTAGTAGATAGCTAATAATGTATTTGAAGTATCTCAATTTATTACTATCTTTGTTTTGTTACTATAAAATCTTCATGAAACTACTTCAGTGTTGAGACATGAAATTTGAAGTAACATAAACCTGTGTTCACAAGTCATGGTTACTTATATTTCAATCCAGAATAAGCTGTCTTTTGTCTCCTTTGAGGTAAGAGTTGTGTTTTTACTCTATCTCTCTCAAGATATTTTGATCACATACACAATCATATGTTTGACTTCAGAAACCACATTTAGTTATCTGCACATGAAATGCACTTGTTAATGTCCTTACAATAACCTATTTTGTATGGAAATGATTTTAAAATCCACAGTTAGCAAGCTAGTCCTATTTTGTCATACTCTATGTATACTTCCTTTCTTACAAAACACATTGTGTCTATTTTTTGGTTGGTGGTTGGCTGGTTTGCTTTGTGAACGTGATGCAAACTGGAGTTATCTGGGAAGAGACAATGCCAACTAGGTAAATGCCTCCATGCCGCCATCAGACTAGCCTGTAAACAAACATGTGAGGCATTTTCCTAACTAAAGATTGATAGGTCAGGGTCTAACCCACTGTTAGGGGGAGGGCACCCCTGGACAGGCAGTTGTGGGTTATATAGGAAAGTAAGATGAAATGAGCCATGTTCAAGCAAGCTAGTAAACTGTGTTCTTCCATGGTCCCTGTCTCTGCTGCTACTTGAATTCCTTCTCTGACTTCTTTTAACAATGGACTGTGATCAGGACATGAAGGCCAACTAAAATTCTTCCCTCCCAAAAGTTACTTTGGGTCATGGTGTTTGTCATAGCAACAGAAACCAAATTAATATAATTTTGTACTGAGCCATCAAATTTTCCATAAAAATACAGCAACAATGGAATTTTAGACCAAAGTCACTTTGGGCAGCTGCAAATTTCCACCCAGGTTTAACGCACAGAGTAGATGAGTATGTGTTCCAGTTTTGAGCAATGCTTTCCTTGCAGTTACTACCCATGCATAACCAGAGGCTATATAATGCTGACACAATGTACTTATTAAACTCAAAGATTATTATCTCTTTAGTAATAGGATGCTAAGTGATGACGGGTGTAAGCTGGTGGTCTGCTAAGTGAATACACCATAAAACAAAGGTTTTACAAATCTAAATAGTATAATTGTATCATTCTTTCCTAGTGGGTATGTCTATGGTCTTGATGAGTGTTATGGGATAATGCTTTTGTACACTGGTTTACAAAATAATAAAATGTTGATTGGCCAGTAGCCAGGCAGGAAGTATAGGTGGGATAAGCAGAGAGGAGAATTCTGGGAAGAGGAAGGCTGAGTCAGGAGACACCAACCACCTATCCAGGAAGCAGCTTGTAATGGCACACAGGTAAAGCCACGGAAAACGTGGCAACATATAGATTAACAGAAATGGGCTAAGTTTAAGTGTAAGGGCTAGTCAGTGGAAAGCCTGAGCTAATGGCCAAGCAGTTTTAATTAATATAAGCCTCTGTGTGTTTACTTGGATCTGAGCGGCTTCAGAACGGGCAGGACACAGGAAAATTTCTGGCTACAGATGACTTGTTAATGATTTGAGGGGAAGAAATTAATGATATTTTGTTTTAAAAAACCAAGAAAATTCTCATTTTTAATGGTAATAGTTAATTTTTAAAATTCACTCTCATACACAGCAACAATTATATATTGAGGCATCACACTGTGTGATTCACCTTTACCAGGTGTCACCCCAGACCTCACAATCTGTCTATGCCATCATGTAATAATCTAAAGGAAAATGCTGGCTTTCCATACATCATAATGTCAAGCCAGAAAATAAAAGGCATATAAGAACTTATCATTGAGAGCATGGAGGAGTAATTTTGAATTTATCTATAATGAAAAACATCTGTCTTGAAATGCTGAATGTTTGTTAGGAACTGATTATACCTCTGTACAAAATGCTGTAGCTTGTCAAATAAGAGAAAGTATAGCCATTATGAATAAACACTGCCCTTTGCAAAAAAAATGGCCCTGAAACAGTCCTGGAAATAAACCTATGCCATTGGATTTGGGTTTTGTATCTTACTATAATCCAGTCTTTCACAGTTTGAATTCAACAGTAACATCCAATACTGTCCAAAAAATTTCAGGGCATACACCAAGTGATCATGTGATGGGAAATGTAGCACTTCATGGACACTGTATCACCTTCTAGGTTTATAGGATAAAACAAAAGTTTTGAATTTGATAACAATCACATTATTACTTTACATAATAATATACATTTTAGTGTATCTACCATTTCCTGTGCTAACTTAGAGTCTTGCTTATTCTTCAAGAATACTTTGTGTAGTGGTGGTCTCTTGAAGAATCAGAGGGGGAAGAACCATGAGAGTATACATGTTGAAAATGAAGCAGAAGTCTTTTTGGAGCCCATTACCTATGGTGGGATGCCTTGCTCTGCCTAGAAGCAGCGGGGAGGGCCTTGGCTCTGCCTCAACTGAATGTACCTGACTTTGCTGACTCCCCATAGCAGCCCTTACATTTTCGGAGGAGGGGTGTGGGTAGGTCATGGAGGAAAGCTGGAGGAGGGCAGGAGGAGGGATGAGTGGAGGATCTGTGGTTGGTATGTAAAATGAATTTTAAAAAAATAGAAAGAAAAAAAGCAGGAAGAGTAAAGTGATGAATAAATTGGGAAATTCTCAACACACTAAGAACAACGAGCAATTTAAGACGACAAATTTAACTATCTGGATATTCATTGTGCTTTAACATCCATCCATTTTGATGCCTGAAAATCTTTCAACATGATTAAAGGTGTTCAATGTTTTCTCATTAAGGGATGTTTGGCAATCTCTTTCTGCTAAATTGCACATCATCAGTAATCCTCTACTCATCATTTCATGAGAGGCTTCTGCTGTTAAGTAATGCCTCAGATATAAAATTACTTAAAGAAGAACATTTTTACCTTGCCTGTGCATCATCAAGGGAACAATAAACTAGAATGTGCCCAGGATATGGAATACGATGGGAGGTGACTTTTGGTCTAAGGCTGCAATGTATTTGTATCTACAAGTGAACAGAAATGAGTAAATGGTAAGTGGGGGGGAAAAAAAAACAGTGATAAGTTAATCCGGCTATTGTTGAAAACATACATTATTTGAAAGGTCTAGTATTTAGGGAGATACTGAGGTGTCTGTCCTTTATTGAAGAGTTATTAATGGCACACAAAGACATAATGCCTTTGATAGCCAGGATGGTGGGGACTCTGGAGAGATTTCAAGGCCATATGATAGAATGGATGTCACTTTTCATAAATTTCAGAGACAGAAAAGGGTCTCGTGCTTGTCACATAGTTGATACACAGTCCATGACATGCAACTGAAGCCACACTGTCTCTGATAGCTGGGTGGCAGATGGAGGGGAGTGGGTCCTACGTTCCTGAAGCTGTGATCAAAGGTAGTAGGAGGGGCACTCTAGTTAAAGCGGATCCACCCTACTCATAGCCCTGCGATGTCCTGGGAGACTTGTACTTTTTCTTGGTGAAGTAAGAAATGAATTGTGATACCTGTTATTCTTTTGGAATATGCTTGCATGGAAAGTCTGTTAGAGGGGTACAGATTCATTGATGAGCTGTCCTTGGGAGGAGACTTGCCCTTTCCTTCGCAGTAGCTGTGGGAAAGAAAACACTGTAGGTGAACATGACTTGAATAGTCCATACACTAAAATTAATATTAATATCTTAGGCAGTGGTTTCAATTCAAGGTTTCTAAAATATTGGATATATTACCAAGTTAAATAATCTAATCTTTCTTGACCTAATTGTCAGAGAACCAGCCTGGACCTGTCTAAGTGTTCTTGGGCGTAAGAGTGAGGAATTGAGAAATAATAGGAAGAAATATAGACTTAGACAAAGAAAAAGACAGAGATGGAGGATAGCTTTGAGAGAGCTCTGGGTCAATACCACAGACACCCTGAGTTTATTCAGATGGGCTTTTTATACATCAGCAAGGGGAGGGGCAAAAGACCTCCTCCCTCTAAGGTTGAGGTTTAAGTACCAACAACTGTAGGTCCTTCAAAACACTTGGTTACCATGCCTTTGACCAAATCTTCCTATTATGCAGCCCTGCTGGGCAAAGCAAGTTCAGATTTTCTGACCTTGAGCACAGCTTTACTAGGAAGCCTTTGTGGGTTCCCACACCTAATGTCTTCATGCCTTAAAGGGGGGGGGCAGATAAATATGACCAACTTTATTTGGAATGCAAAAGAAACAAGCAGAAAAATGGTTGTGGTCATGAATCATTTTATGCCTGACATACAGTAATCATAGGGTAAATGTTAGCTATTATTACTGCACTCATCCTCACATTGAATGTGTTTCTGATACAGGGTCTCCCTAAACAACCAGAGCTGCTTAAAAACTTATTCTCCTGCGTAGCCTCTCAAGTGCTAGGATACCAGCACTGGGTTACCACACCTGACTGCAAAGTGCTTTATGATGTGAGCATTGAATTTTCTGTGAATTTCCTCATGAACAAAATTAGAAAAATAATGATGAAGATTTAAAGAAGGTATTTAAGTAGGGTAAATTAAAACTTCTTTCAGCTCTGAAATCCTTTATTAAGTCATCATTACATTTATTAAGAAATCATTTCTTTCCATGCACCGTTCAATAATCTCAATTATTTGTGCTGCTTTCACTTCTAGTCTATAGAAATGAAATCAGATATTAATGTCATGGTCAGGGATTTTAAACA
The DNA here is from genome assembly GCF_049852395.1 of Peromyscus maniculatus bairdii. Taxonomy (NCBI): domain Eukaryota; kingdom Metazoa; phylum Chordata; class Mammalia; order Rodentia; family Cricetidae; genus Peromyscus; species Peromyscus maniculatus. Next base: position 33,423,693 of record NC_134868.1, on the reverse strand, counting down.
AATTAATTTCTTCATTTTAGAGACTTTTATTTTTATTTTGTTTTTGTTATTTCAGCTTAGACATTACATCTCAGAACAAAATTGATTTTTCAAAATTGATGTGCTAGCTTCATAGTAAAGTAGAATAGCAATTTCTAAGTCATTTTTATCTCCAGCACAATAACAATTCAGATTTTGTGTTTGTTTATTCTTGACATGGCAGGTTTAGACTTTTCACCTTATTGAATTAGCCTTATCCTTGTTACAGTGATACAAAGGATAGGAGTTAGGTAGAACAAGCCAAACATAATCCTTTGCTCCTATTCTAACCTTGGTGATAATTCAATGACTATCCATAAATAACTCCTTGAGGACAAAGTATCTGTGGAGTTCACATAGGCTCTCTCTCTCTCTCTCTCTCTCTCTCTCTCTCTCTCTCTCTCTCTCTCCTCTCTCTCTCTCTCTCTCTCTCTCTCTCTCTCTCTCTCTCTCTCTCACACACACACACACACACACACACACACACACACACAAATATAACCTTAGACATTTTTATTTTTCCTGTTTGGAAATATTATTCCAGAACTAATTTTTTTTCCTTTTTCTACGAAGATGATGAAATGTTTACTTATATTATCACATAGACATAACCATTCTCGTTAGGACTTTGAGGTCAATGATAAGTACTTTAGACTTCCATTTTGTGCAAAAGAAAACTAAACATATTATTCTGACATCTACTAAATTGTAATGGAAATGATTAAAATAGATTTGTAACCATTGCTATAAAACTGATAATACTCATTTACTTGCTGTTTAATTCTGTGCCCCAGCACAAAATCTATTGGGGAGGCAAGGAGTTAGGAGATAGGAAGAAGTAGAACATTTCTCAAATCAGTACCTTAAAACTTTCAGATGCTAATTTTTTAGCAAAGAATCATCAAAACACTTGTCACTGCTTACTTAAAATTGATGAAAAGAGTAGCTTCGGATTGCAACTATTAGAATGAAGACAAACCAGTGGTAATGTTTTAACCTGGCCACAAATCTAATAAGTAAATTAATGACCACAAATTAAATTAGCTGTTCCTTCCTGGCTTTAACTGAACAAAAGCTAAAAAGGTAAGATCATGGAAATATATAGGGTTAAGTAGGTTTGAGATAGATCAAATTCCTATCCATAGAACAGTCTTTAACTGAATCAAAGGTAATATTAACAATAATGTAGTTGTTTATTTCTCATTTATCTTTAGTACGTGGGATGGTTTTCAGCTCACCTCCATGCAAACATAGGCAGACTAAGGCTGGAGGTGGGTAGTTCTTTATCTTTTCCCATTTCACCTGTGAAGCTCCCTCTTGCAAGGTGTATTACCCTAGACTTCTATTGTTTCATTGGAAGTTCTTTCAACTTTCTGATCTCCATAGGGTTACTTGACTGGGAAGGTGCTTTACAGAAGTACTGTGTCTCCATTTCCTCCAAGTTGAAATGGCCCATTGCTGAAGGAGGGTTCTGAAGGCTCAGGATGTTCTAAGTTGAAACATTCCCTCTAGGAATGACACTGGAGGCTCATAAGACTTGGAAAGTAAACAATTCACAAGTTTCAAGAAGCTCCTGAAACTAACAAGATGCACAGGGACCCAAACAAGGTTACTGAAGCAATAAGCAACTGCTGGAGGAGGGTACTCAAGCCACCTGAGCTGCCAGGAGGAAACCCTGGGACCAGTTTACATATCTACAATCATGCAAGAGATCCAGGGTCACAACTTTGGGGAGTCATTTTTCCTGTCCAGGTGTTGTTTTGCTGCTGCAGATGTCTTTGAAATGACCCTTGTCCTGTAAGTAACTTCTCACTCATTCCTGTATGAAACTCCCCGATATTCAATTGCTCACCAAGTTAGACTTTGATGTAACTACTGCTGTAAAAATTTAATGTTTCAGTCTCGCTGCTGCTAAGGCTTCAATGTTTGCTGCAGTATTCCCCTCTCACAGACAGTAACAGGCAGTCTAGTGAAACTGTAGCTAACAGACTTCCAAATGCTAGGTTTATATCAAAACATATATTGGTAGCTGCACATCCTGCTACCCAATCCCTAGTCTGCCTTCTGCTGGGGAATTAGAAAACTGACCTGTGGGTTCCCATTGTAAAACCTCATCTGTCTTCAGAAAGTTCTGATAACAGATTCTTGCTTCTGCCAAATGGGTCCAGATAACTTCTCCCCAGGGCCCCCAACATGCTGTCCATCTCAGGTGCTGCGTCTGCTCTCTCCTGTTGTTGATCTGTCTCTTCATAGAATGAACAACTCTTCTAATTAATTTCATGTCCCCAGAAACCCATCTCGGTGTCACCCCAGAACCACCTGAGACCTTTAATTTCTTTCTTCTGTCATCAGTGGGTTCTCTATCTGGAATGATATCATCGATTTATTGGTAGGCATCTCCTCTAGATGTGTGGCACAACACGTGGCAGGATCTTGTACTGAGTGCAGGTATTTTTCCAGTTCTCTGGTAACAGACCTGTTGAAGACACACTAAATTGATTTAAATAATAATGTTTTAAGGAACTAATAATCTAAAAAAATGTCCATCTATGAGTATTTATTTCCAAGGCAGTTCAACAGAGCTACATGTCCTACTGTCTATGAACATGGTATATGGTGAAGACCCACGCACAGTGGGGGCTTCCTCCTCGACCCCAGATCAGGCACAAACCAGTCTCAAATGGCTTCTTTGACAAAGAGATCCTTTATTAAGCAGGGAAGAAAAGTTAATGTGACTGCCTTCTGACTCAGGCAGAAAACAGCACCAAATGACCTTGTATGTGTCATTCTTAGGAAGAGAAAAGAGTTAGGTCTGTGTTTGAATGGGCTAAGACGTGGTCATAAAGGAAATAGGGGACCACCAGGGAGAAGGGGAAAGGGACAAAGGAAAGAAGGATAGGGTATTTGTTCCCAGAGAACCAAGGAACTGACTCTGGATAGAGGGAAGTGGGACATGGTACATAGGCAGATGGCAGATTATAAAGGTAAATGGGGAAACCTTTGTTAGGATGAGGTGTTAAATTTTAACTGGGCATGTTAATTAGGTGAACCAAAAGGGGCTTTTGATTCCTAGACTTTGGTAGTCAGCCTCATGAGGAGAAAAGTGACCAAATAAGGAATGGACCTTGGTGGCTAGCATTAAGAATATAATCTAAAGGTTTTTAGCAAAGGAGAAAGAATGAGGAGAAGGGCAAGGCCTGCCAGAACCATGTTTGCCACCATCAAGTTGGCCAGAGTCCTTTCAGTATGAGTTTCCCAACCCCCATAACAATTAAATTTAGACCATTTCTATTCAAGTAGATCCCCAAATTATTGGGAATAAAGAATAGAATGGATTGGTCCCACTTGAACTAATTTGGGGTACATGTACAGTAGGGTGAAAATGTGGCATATATATATATATATATATATATATATATATATATATATATATATATATATATATCTGATACATACTGCTGGTGGGAGCCATGACACTTCTTCAAAGAACAACACCTAATAATAGCATGAAAGGCTCTCCCTGTGGCAAGACCCAGGAGACTTTGACGCACTTAGCAAGAACCTAGGGGCAGTTTGCTACAATATTCTGGGCATGACCCCAGGGGCATATGCTACATGCCTTTCTTGCTTTCACTATCTTAGTCATACTGCTGGCCTGAACCATCACAGTATCATGAAGTTTAATGATACATGTTTGATTACCTGTTCTGGAAAGAATGATTTTAACCTAAGAGCTTTAAAGAAATGCTATTAAATAGATAATATCAGGAGTTAATGAGAACATTCAAGGAACAAGGAATGAAGCAGAATCATAGAAACCCACAGCTCCCCCACTTCAAATAACTGTACTAATACCCCAAGAAGTTAAAGAAGAGGGATATAAGGACCAGAAACAAGCAGTGTCAACTATTAAGAGTAAATTTGCAGGTTATTTTTGCCTATAGGATAAAGAGAAAAATCTCGTAACCCCCTGAGGAGACAGAGTAGTACACAATGTATAATGGATTGATCCGGTGTTGGCTGGTGAGTTGATCATGAGAACCCAGTCCCTACCAAATGGCACAGATGTAAATTGTAACCACAAGAGACAGAACCGTCTCTCATCCTGCATGAAACTGTAACCACATGTGCTGCCAACTGGGCATAGTCTTCTACCTATAGGTGTGCCTAGTTAGAAAAGTTCCTTTATAGCTTGAAAAATTGCTTATGCTTCTGACGGTATAGATCAAAAAGGTAATTGGCTCCCTGTGGGAGAGTTGGGAGATGGAAGGGAAAAGAGGCCAGGAAAAAACTGGTAATTATTGTAACCATTGTTAGAAACTTAGGAAGTAAACACTGGTTGTAAAACTGTTCATGCAAACCATTGACATGTGGTTAAATAAAGAAGGCTCAAGCTATTTGGGGCCACTTGCTTAAATGACAAGAGGTCACAATTTCTTCATGGCATCAACTCCACACATCCATTCCAGGTCTATGAACCCATCTGGAGTAAGGCTTCCAGCATCATGTAAAAGGACACACTGAATAAAGAAATGACTATATATTCAAAGCTATGAATCAATAGGTAAACACCCAGACTATGCCCCTGAGTAAGTCACTCTTCATTCTCTTGAACTCCTAAAAGGAAGCTCCAAAGAACAATCAGGACCCTTGTGTATATTTTCACTCATGTGGCCCACTGTCAAAATTGGCAACACGTCTCTCTTAATCTGTACTATCAGTTTACTACAAATAAAATTATCTTGCTTTTTTGAAAATCAGTGTGATCCTTAATTTTAAATTCTTTGAAGAGGCAAAAACACAGATACACCCAGTCCAGGCCCCAACTAGTAGTAATACCATCACTTAGTCTAACAATAAGTTCTCTAAATGCTTTGCATGTCACCAATTGCAAAATGAAAAAAAAAACACTAGATTATGAAACACTATAACCATTTTTATGAAGACACAAGTTAAGTTAACACAACTTAGTGGTTTGAAATAGTACTTTAATATCTTAACTGTTCTGTAGGTCAAAATCCCAGTGTGTGATATCACTGGGCTACAAGTGAAGGATTAACTAAGTCATGCTTCCTTTTAAAGCTGGCAATATTCTGTAGATGCATCTTTTATCTCCAAAGTCAAACAGTTTCTTGAATACTTCCCAAATTATACTTTTCTTGAATTTGCTATCGGTCTCTTCTAAAGTTACGTTTTATGATGACATTTTAAATTCATACGTAACCTAAGAGATTTTTTCTCTATTTTTAGATCATTGATTAGGAACTTTAATTCTATCTGCAAACCAATGAGGGAAAATATTCATAGATCCTAGAGATTAATATATGGATATCTTTGGGGCCCTGTATTTTGTCCAGCATAACCACTTCAACACTATGCTCTTATTAGGATATCAAAGATGACAATTTACAAATTTACAGTTGCTTTTCCATAAACAAGTTTGTGTATAAGTAAATCTTAATAAATTATTCCAAAGCTGGCCTTTCTTTTGCTGGTGAATACCTTTAACATGTGACCAGAAGTTTCACCTGGTTGTTTTTGTTTGTTGTTTTTTGTTAGTTTGTTTTTGTTTTTTCTGGCCGTGTGTGTGTGTGTGTGTGTGTGTGTGTGTGTGTGTGTGTGTGTGTGTGTGTGTGTGTGTGTGTTTATTGTTTTGCTTTCCTAAGAAAGAAAATGTTTTAAAGGGAGAGAATAGCTGGGCGGTGGTGGCCTTTAATCCTAGCACTCAGGAGGATCTCTATGAGTTTGAGACCAGCCTGATCTGTAGAGCGAGAGCCAGGAAAAGCACCAAAACTACAGGGAGAAACCCGGTCTTGAAAAGGCAAAAAAAGAAAAGACAAAAACAAAAGGGAGAGAATAGATGACAGCCATGCTGCTGGGGTACTATGGATCTTTGAAATCTTACCTCATGTGGTTAGTATATCAAACCATGAAGTAGAGACTATATTAACATTTTAATTTCTAATATGTATAGATCAATATTGACATTTTAATAATAAAAATTCTAACTTTCATTTCTAATTAGCTTTGCCTATTCAAAAACAAGAATAAGACCATCTATCCTTTTAAATATAGAACATATCTATGAGACATGATATTAAATATCATCTAGATAAGAAGTACTGAGATACATACCTATATGATATATATCTTTTGGCCATGTATTGCTAGACCATATGTATGTGATATATATGAATATTGCAGGAATTTTGATCAAGCTATGACATTCCAAGACTGTTATAAAGTTTACCTTGAATCAGGGGTAGAGCTAGCAACTGGCTGACCAGAATTGTCTATAGAGATGCCAACAATTTGGATAGATAAGGCACACAGGAAGGAAAGAATAGGGACTTGAGTTTGGCACTTCCTTTTGGTTTTGGGATAAGTCAAGAGACATGTCTCTTCTTGAGTCTCTGGCCCAAAACTAAGATCAGTTGCTTGCTTCTCAGGTTCTTTGACCTAGAAGCTTTTCACCCCCACATCTGACTTCTGAATCTTTTTTGGTAAATAGAAAAATAAAGACTTAGTTTAAACCTACATATTGTGGCTGTAGCAGAGCCAGGACCGCAGGACTGGAAGGCCTTCCAGGCCACAGTCTTGAACATTGACCATGGGGCCATGGAACCACAGATGATAATTAAATTATCAGTAGATTCATGTGCAGCCGCTAAGCTGACAGAAAGATATTTTGCCACATGATTCTAAATTTAACTTCTAATCCAACAAATAAGAAACTTATATGGACCATAGTCTTGGGACTATTAAGAGAACGGTTGCCAGGCAGTGGTGGTGCACGCCTTTAATCCCAGCACCTGGGAGGCAGAGGCAAGAGGATCTCTGTGAGTTCGAGGACAGCCTAGTCTACAGAGTGAGCTCCAGGACAGGCACAAAAAAACACAGTCTCAAGAAACAAGGACAGGCACAAAAAAAAACAAGGACAGGCACAAAAAACCCTGTCTCAAGAAACAAACAAACAAAAGAGAGAGATACAGAGACAGAGAGACAGACAGACAGACAGACAGAGAAAGAGACAGAGAGAGAAAGAGGCAGAAAGAGAGACAGAGACAGACAGAGAGAGAGAGAAAGAGAGAAAGACAAAGGTTCGTTCAATGACCCTGTGTTATATGCCTCTCTTAAAGATCATGGAGCTGATCTTTTCTTAAAAGAATCAGTTTCCACATAGAATATTTGAGGGATTAATACCATTTGTTATTTTGGTGTCAAAAATCAATTAGTTTATAATTGGCATGGCAACTAACTGAAAGAAAGTTTTTAAATCTTATTAAGATATAACTAAGCCGGGCAGTGGTGGTGCACGCCTCTAATCCCAGCACTTGGGAGGCAGAGGCAGGTGGATCTCTGTGAGTTCGAGGCCAGACTTAGCTACAGAGTGAGTTCCAGGAAAGGTGCAAAGCTAAACAGAGAAACCCTGTCTCAAAAAACCAATATATATATATATATATATATAGATATATATATATATATATATATATAGATATATAGATATATAGATATATAGATATAACTAATTATCATTCACTTAAGAATAGAATGTTTTTGATATAGAAGCTAAAAGTGATTAATATAAATTTCTTATTCAGAAAATCCATATTCAAGTGCTTACTATTTTGCTTCCTTTCTTAACTAATTTAACATTGCCAATCAATAATCTCAGTTATTTATTTAGGTTCTTTTTGGTTCTTGTCTATAGGGATTCAATCAGGTATTAATTCAAGATGGTACACACATCAAGTCCTGTGAAACATCTTTATTACTGTAGTTATTCATTACCAATTCCTTCAATCAAAATCATTTGTCCTTTCGTAAGATTTCTTTGAATCTGAGGGTAGAACATTGGATCATTTATTTAAGCATGGTCTCCTCCCTAAATTAAGATGCCAGCCTCACTACAGAGAAATATAAAAGAATTTTAGCAGGTGTGCCCAATAAAAATGCCCTGAATAAATGACAAAACTGTCATAGCAATGATGTGGGAGATGCACTAGTTCTGTGACTTCTTTTGCTACATTTTTCTGCAGGAACAACTGAAGAGGAGCAGATATTTTTTAAGTTCAAGGTTTCGTTGTTATTTAAAGGAGCATGCAACTTACTCCTGTTTCCCGGGATGACTGTATCTTAATACCATAATCTATAGCTGATTCACAGAACATGGTGTCTAGCACTTTGGAGGAATAGCTAACATCAAGAGCTCATCTTTGGCTACCTGGGGCACAATGAGATCAGAGGATCCTCAGTCACGGAAAGTAGGCTGGTCAAAGACAGCAAAGATGATATAGCAAGAGATACAAATAAGAGGAGAGACTGGATGACCTGGAGTGCTGAACTTGAAGGTGGACAAGTAGCCACTAGCTGAAAAGGTGAGTCGTTGGCAAAAACAAAAACAAAAAATTGATTCTCCCCTAGAGCTTCCAGAAGGATCAATTCTGCCAATACCCTGATTTCAGCCCAGAAATGCTGATTTTGGATTTCTGACTTCCAAAATTATAAAATAATAAATCTGTATTGTCAGCAAGTAAGTTTGTGGCAATTTGCTAGAGCAGCTGTAGAAAGCTAACATAATTAGTATACTATTGATAAATTCCGTGAGACATTTTCAAGCAAAGTTTTTCTAACAGAAGTATTTTCTCTTCTTTTTATTTCTTTCTTCATTATTTCAGGATCCTGGATTTCTAGAAGGCTGAAAAAGAACAGGGAAAGAACAATATGAACTCTGCATCTAACAAATTTGCTTTCCAGAAATTTGGCGTTTTCTTCTGAGTGTGGAGAAGATATGAGAGGCAAAAGTCTAAGTGCTCCTGTACCCTGTACTGGATACAAAAGTGTGACCTAAACTTTCCCTCGTGCTCCAAATTTGATCAGAAGATGTATATTCAGAGAGCTGTCACAAAAACTGCAAACATGTGGATCAAACACAGGTTTGTATTATCTCACAGGTCTGGGTGTTGAAGTATGAGATCTAGGGTCACATGTCCTTTGAAAGCTCAAGGGAAAAATATATTTGTGCCTTTGTTATTTTGTAATAAACTCTCTGGCTTCTAGATTAGCCCCATAACTTTCTACTCCTGTGGATCTTTACATATTCCTCAGTATGTGACCTTCTCTAGGCTCAAATTTTCTTTTTCGTAAGAATTCCAAGTATATAGGTCACACAATTCAGACTTCTTTTTAACTTGTGTTTCACAATCTTTCATCCAAATAAGATCTCATTCTGCTTTAAAGTAAAGGATAACCATGCTACAATCCAAAGCCCCAGAGAGTCTACGTAATCAGGACGGTCCAAAGGGAGGATGCGGATGCATGGATTTCCCTGGGAATGGAAAATAGAAGAGATCTCCTGGGTAGACTGGGGCTGGCAAGGAAGGGAACATAAGGGACTGGGTTAGGGGGGTACATGGAAGGTGAGAGTAATAAAAGAAACATCATTATGGGGGGGATTGGGGGGTAAAGTAGAAACCTGTTGTAGTGGAAACTCCCACAAATCTACAAGGATGACCCCAGCTAAGATGCCTAGCAATAGTGGATAGGTAGCCTGAACTGGTCATATCCTATAATCAGATTGGTAACTACCTAATTACCATCAGAGAGCTTTCATCCAGTGACTTATGGGAAAAGATGCACAAATCTACAGCTAAGCACTAAGACCAGCTTGCGGAATCCTGTAGAAGACAGGGAGGAAGGATTGTACAAGCCAGGGAGTTAAAGGTCACCACAAGGGAACCCAAAGAAACAACCAACCTGGGCTAATAGGACCTCACAGACTCTGAACCAACAGCTAAGGAATCTGCATGGGATGACATAGCCCTCTACATATGTGTGACAGTTGTGTAGCTTGGTCTACTCGTGGGATTACTAGTGGTGGGAGCAGAGTCTGTCCCTTAGCCTTTGGCTAGCTTCCAAGAACCTCTTCCTCATACTGCTTTGCCTTGCCCAGCCTTAATACAAGGGGAGGAGCTTTGTCCTACCTCAACTTAATATGCCATGCTTTGTGGACACCCACGAAAGCCTGCCCCTTTCTGAACAGATTGGGGGAAGGGGGCATGGAGGAGGGAGGGAATGGGAAGAGAGGAGGAAGGGCAAACTGCTGACAGGATGTAAAATAAATGAATTAATTTAATTAATACAAAAAGATCTCATTTTCAAATGGGAGACTTTAATATCTTTAAGAAGATAGGGATATAATTAAACACAAATTATGTTGCAGGTTAGATTCATAAAAAGATATATTAAAGAAGTCCATGATCAAACTGTGGTTAACAGTCCTGCTAATTCCTAAAGATTTATGATATGTCAACATGATAAGTTTTCTATATAAAGGAGAATTTCTCATATACCAATATCCACAAAATGTTCATAATATTCATTTTTAATTCTCCTGCTGTTCTAGTACATGGTTTAAATATCTTAAAAAAAAAACACTTGCTAGCCTGAAATTGTAGCATCTTTGTGTTTTGAAATCATAAAATAAGAAAGGAAATTTCAGGATACATTCTATTAATTCAATAAATATAAATTAATTCAATAATGTATCCTTTCTATTTCATGTGCATAGATTCAAGTAACAGTTTCAGAGATAGTGACTAAGCCACAAATGTGAAGTTGATTTTAATCAAGTTTCATTGGTTAATAAAAGTGGATAAGCAGATGATACAATCATGATGGTCATTTCTGATTGTCTGCTTTCTGTTTCACCATTAGAGAGAAAGTGATAATGAATGTGTTATGATTACTGCAACAAGAGCTTTTGTTATTATTGACTGTATATTACAGGCCATTAAAATTTCTACTTGAAATTATGCTTGAAGCAAAGAAAGACAATAGCAAAACACTTAGACTGCTTTTAAAATGTTTTAAAAATGGGGATGTGAACTCACATCTGATGCCAAAATAAATGATGTTTTCACTAGTATAACTTAATTCAAGTTCCCAGAGTTAAACATGGAATTGCTGCATAGCTAAATGATTTTATAGGAATTCTATAATGCTTGGGGAGTCTTTGGAGTCAGGACTTCTTCAAATCCTTGACTCAATCCTTATTTCCTTTTTTTTCCTCACTAATGGGAAATATGAGGATGCTAATAGAGACCATGATAAAAGGGAGCCAAACAGGCCGGGCGGTGGTGGCACACGCCTTTAATCCCAGTTCTCAGGAGGCAGAGCCAGACACATCTCTGTGAGTTTGAGGCCAGCCTGGGCTACCAAGTGAGTTCCAGGAAATGTGCAAAGCTACACAGAGAAACCCTGTCTCGGAAAAAAAAAAGGGGGAGTCAACCAGAACTAGACAAATCCCCACAAATATAAGCCACTTAATACAATACTAATGTTTGAAAAGTGTATACCACACATCAAGCAAAGATTTCAATCTTATAAACTTGCATGCAGTGCAGATACTAAGGATAATATCTTTACAAATTGCCCTCCTACAAATAAGAATCTCTTGTGTCTAAGGTAGCCCTTGACAATTAATATCAAGCAGTATTGGGGAGTTTAGTTTAAAAACTTTGAAAAATGAAATTTGTTCTATATTTATTTAACTTTGTCATATAAAATCTTTAATATTAAAAACATAATAACTGACTATTAAAATTAGGCTATAAAAAGTAACAAACATTCTTCTTTAATATCATGGCATAATATTTTAAATTAAGTGATCAGATGTTATGACTAAAACTAATAAATACTAAATGGTTACAAGATCCAAAGCTCTTCAGTTTTAAACATGAAATATGTATTTAGATATGTGTGCATGTGTGAGTGTGTATATGCTGAGAAAATACAAAAACAACTCTAAAAACAAAAACAAGAAACACTTGGAATTGAATCTGGGATAATGAATTATTCTAAAAAGGAATTTAGAGGAAGACATAGTAGAAGAGTTAAGTTCAATACAACAGGAAACATCTTATCAGTGAAGGCTGTTTAGAAATAGGATGTGGTATCTTGAGTCTATCAAAATTCAATGGGAGGAAGTTGATAAAGAAGTGACATTTGTTTGAGAGGGTGTGCAGGTCTGATTTCAGAACCAAATAGAAAACTGATAGAAAGGTGTCACGACTTTAATCCCAGCACTCGGGAGGCAGAGGGAGGTGGATGTCTGTGAGTTCGAGGCCAGCCTGGTCTACAAAGAGAGTTCCAGGAAAGGCACAAAGCTACACAGAGAAACCCTGTCTCAGAAAAAAAAAAAAAAAGAAAGAAAGAAAAGAAAAAGAAAGATGTCTGTTAGTCTCTACTCCCAATAGCAACAGCTGCAGATCTTTCAGGTAGAGAAGGTTTAATTAAAATTAAATTCATTATGAGACTTTCCAATGTCTCCTAAAGTTATTGGAAGTTTGAAAGAAGAAACAACAAAATGGGGAAACACTGGAAGAGAGAGTATGTTATGGGGATTAAGATTGTCTTTCATGCCCTAAGGCCATGCTCCATCGTGTGTGCTGAGGACATGAATGCTACATGTCTTCTGTGCCACATCACACAAGCTCAAAATGTGCATTCCATGGTGGCACACGCCTTTAATCCCAGCACTCAGGAGGCAGAGGCAAGCGGATCTCTGTGACTTCGAAGGCCCACCTGGGCTACAGAGTTTCAGGAAAGGTGCAAAGCTACACAGAGAAACCCTGTCTTGAACCACCCCCCCCCCAAAAATGTGCATTCCATGAGTGCTGCTGAAATCCCCACAGTGTTAGTGGCTATGACACCTATAGTTACTGCTGAGTCATAAAGTCACCTCCCTATGCTACCTCTGCTGCCGCCAGACACACACACACACACACACACACACACACACACACACACACACACACACACAAAAAAAAAAAAAAAAAAAAAAACAGACAATAGAGCGTTTCCACCTAAGTCCTCCAACCTGATGTCAGAGCTTCCCTTTGTCTACATTTCTCCAGAACTCCACTATCCAGGCAACCCAGGAAGATAAGTGGAATCCTTTCTAGCACAAAGGAAAATGAAGAAATGTTTGGATGGAGATAGGTAACTGGAATAGCAGAGCAAATGATTTAACCAGATTTTAAAAATATATAAGAGAAAAAATTTTGTACCAAAAATCTATTCTTCATTGATGCATGTAGAAAAGATTATTGTTGTTGTTGGTTTTTACTCTTTAGGCTCTTTTGAGACCTCACCACCCAGCTCCCAAATAAAACTCACAAGGGGCTTATTCTTAATTATAAATGATCAGCCTTAGCTTGGCTTGTTTCTTGTCTGCTTCTTTTAACTTTAAGTTATCCCATCTACCTTTTGCCTCTAGGCTTTTTTCCTTTTCTTACTTCTGTAAATATTTCCACTCTTACTCTGTAGCTGCCTGGGTGGCTGGGTGGCTGGGTGGCTGGGTGGCTGGCTCCTACAATCCTCCTCCCTTTGTTCTCTTGCTCTTTCTTCCTACTCCTCCCAGAATTCTCCCTCCATTTATTCTCTCTGCTTGCCAGACCTGCCCATCCTTTCTCCTACCTTTTCATTGGCTTGTCATCTCTCCATTAGACCATCAAGTGTTTCAGACAGGCAAAGCAGCACAGCTTCACAGAGTCAAACCAATGCAACATAAAAGAATGCAACACATCTTTCTATCACCAAACAAATGTTCCAGAGCATAAACAAAGGTAGCAATCTTAGAATAATGTCCTACAGCAGGTTATGTAAGATAATTAAAGAGATTTTGAATAGACAAATTATAGCTAAACATTACATCAAGAGGTAATGTAGAAATACAGTTGTGAAAGAGTATATAATGTTTTACATTGTATACCAAGGGAACTTCTATTGGTGCCATAGTTATCTCACACACACCACCAACAACAACAACAACTTCACTCTGCTACACATACACATACAAACATATATATGTCCTTTGGTATAAGAAAATATTGACCTGGACTATTTTGGAAAGACTTCAATGGATCAAATTGAAAGTGGACTTGTAAATAAGAGGAATTTAGTTAAAGAAAATCGTTTTATGTTCAAAGGGAAAGTAAGCAAGGATCAGAAGCTAAAATGAAACATAGATGGAGAAATTTGGAGGGGAGATAGGTAAAGAGAGAACCATCATTTTCTCTCAGGAGTTTAATGTTCAAGTGGGGTCAGGTAGAGGGGACCTGGAGTTATATTCAGGTGACTCTGGGTGTTTGTAGCAGCATGCTTCCTTTCCCATAATGCACTAATTTGTGCTGTTCATAATTCTATCACACCAGATGACTGATGAATACTTATATGACACTGATATCAGCATCAGTAACTATACATTAGCTTCACAGAATCATAATCAGTATCAGGGTTAATTGGTACTGAGGTTTGTTAAGCTCAGTTTAGTAAAAGTGTCTACCCCTTCCCCATATTAGAGAATAGAGGTAAGTATTTAGTACACATCCTTTGAGGGGCAATCAAAAGCCTAAAGATAATGATAACTTGAATTACTCTTTAGTTAAGCCAGTTTATGGGTTAAAAGAATAGATTGTGGAGCCACCAGAATGCATAAACAGAATCCAGATCCATAAACTGTGCAGTCAAGATTGACTTAACTTTTTCTTGTAGGTGTAGAAGAAGTACCCTTCCAATACTGTTAGTATTAAACACATTGATAATGTTAAAAACTGAAAATAAGATCTGACACAAACACTACTGTTTAAATGTTTTCATTTTCCCTGCTCTCCTCGGCATAGGTTTCTAAATTATGTATAAGTACTCCATTTTGACAGAGAAACTATTACCTTCTGTGCCAGCTCATTTTATGTATGACCTCTGCAACTGTAAAATGTGGCCTCTATGTTTATTCATGGAAGAATTCTGAGAGTTGTGGCATCTTTCTAATTCTCACCCTCAGTGCTGTGTAGAAGTAGTGCGCCTTGTCCTCACTCACTTTTCCTAACCTGGAAAGAAGTGGCTCTCTCTTCCAAACTTTCTATCTTAAAAATCATTCATATCACAGTTGTGTTTACTATTCTTCGCACGAGAGATTTCTTCACCCCTCATGGACCAATTGCTTGCCTTCAGATCTATTCCAATTCATTGGTATCATTCTCAGACCTTAGGTTTCATTTATGTATTCGTTTCCAAAGTGCATGCTGGAGAACTCTTGGGTGACCAATAAGACACATAATTGGAGAAAGTGGCCTTCCCCACCCCATCAGTCCACTGTTTACTTCTCCATCCTCAGTTACTGTCACCTCCTGTAAATAAGTGTTCAGAAAATTCTTAGATGTAAAATTCCATCTTTGAAATGATGAGTGTTTTTCTAAGGTTGAGCACTGCACATGTAGTAGTTAGTTATGTACTGAAAATATAATCCTACTTAATTGGTGATGTAGGTCCGTGGTAGAGCACTTAACTACCATATAACAGACTTCACACCTCAACACTGCAGAAAACAACAACCCACTAATTAGCACAATGCTGTAAGAAGTTCATTTTTATTCCATAAGCTTTTTTCATTGTATGTAGTACTAGCTTACAAGAGAACATTTTCATTCAGATATATAATGTTCTTTGAACATATTCCCTTATACCCTACTGTTTTCTCTCTTTCCACTAACATTACTGCCTTTTATTTCCCCAAATAGTTTTACTTCTGCATTAATATATGGAAATATATGACTTTGTGTATCTTTTAATATAAATTATTGATACTTACATATATTAATATGTAAATGTAGGAACCAAAAACTTAGGCAAAAGATGGTGTTTGTCTTTGTGAGACTGGATTAATCTGCTTGACTACTTGGATATGATTGTCTTCAAATATGTCTACTTTCTTGCAGATAATGTAGCTTTGTTCTTCTTTACAAATAAAATAAATCCTATTGTATGATGATCATATTTTTTTATCCATTTCTCTGTTGATAGTCACTTAATGTGTACACATGTAGAATAGTGAAACTAGACTCTATCATTACCTTGAATAAAAACCAACTTCAGGTCGATAAACATCCTTGATCGAAGACCTGAAATGTCAGAGTGAAGGGAACGGGAAATACTTTCAGGTATGAACATATGAAAGTAGTTACTGAATAGGGCCCCAGTCACTCAGAAAATGATACCAACAATTAAGAAACAGGATTTCATGAAATGAAGGATTATAAGAAGGGTTAAAAAAGGACACAGGAAGGGGAAATTGATGTTTAAAATTACTTAAAAATCAACAACAATATAATAAAAATATAACATATGATAAAAACATTTCTGTACAGCAAAGGAAACAATGGAGTGAAGAAACCACCTACAGTATGAGAAAAAAAATTGCAAGCTGTACATCTGACAGGATCGTTATCTAGAATATACAAAAAAAAAAAAAAGTTAAAAAACTAATGAGCTGGGCGGTGGTGGCACACGCCTTTAATCCCAGCACTTGGGAGGCAGAGGCAGGCGGATCTTTGTGAGTTTGAGGCCAGCCTGGTCTACAGAGCGAGATCCAGGAAAGGCGCAAAGCTACACAGAGAAACCCTGTCTCAAAAAAAAAAAAAAAAAAGAAAGAAAGAAAGAAAGAAAGTGTCAAACAGCCAAATCATTGAATTGGCTAAGGACATAAGCAGAAGCTTCCTCAAAGAAGAATTACAAATGACTATTAAAAATAGACAAATTATTCAACAGGCTTAGCCATCAAGGAGATGTAAACTGATGCTACATTTTATCCCAGTAGTATTAAAGATCAGTAAGACACAACAACAAATGCTGGAGAGGAAACTGACCAAGAGAACACTTATTTACCCCTGTTAGGAATGTAATTAGTCCAGCCACTGCTGAAGTTCAGTATGGAAGTACCTCACTAGCCTAAAAATAGAATGTCATGTGACCCAGCTGTCATACTTCTGGGTATTCACCTTAAGGATTCTGACGTTTTACAGAGATACTTATATATCAGGGTTTATTGCAGCATTATTCACAATAGCTAAGGTATGGTCAAATGTTTTCAGTGGTTTTTACAGGGGCATACTTCCTTTTAGAATATTAACCTATAGTTAAAGCTTTAGACATTTGAAGAATCAGCTCATTGCCACTACATTAGCAATGTCTTAGAGGGCTATTCTGCCCATTAGTGCGAGAATATATGCTGAATATCAATGCACTCTAAGCCTGGAACCGCATATGCTCTGAAGTATAGATAATTACAAATATGAGTATGATAATCTGAAAACATAAAGTTTTCCAATAGTCACATATTCATTATATTTGTAAAATCATATGTTAACTCAAGAAAACTTAGGGGAAATTATTCTATTGATCATCAAACCAATATTTACTCTGAAGTAGACATTCATCCAATTATATGGTATTCAAAAAATACAGAAATAAACCAGAGTTGTTTTATCAAATTAAGCCAAACAATTACTTCTCTACTCATGGTTACAGAAGAGATCAACATATCACCCCTCAATGTAATCAGGCAGGTACACTGTGAACCAAGATTCGGGCTTACATTAAGCTGACAGCAGCCACCTAACAGTTTATTCCCTTGACAAATCCTTTCTGCTGATTAAACAACGGGATTTTATGGTCCATTTCTTGAATAATATATTTGAGCTTGTTTTATGTGTACTTGCTCTAAAATGCTGACCCTATAAAACTGAGAGCTGACGATAGAGTCTTTTCAAGATTTAGGAGTTACACATTTTCGTAATTGGATTTGTTGATTTATTGCTAACAAAGATGCAACTTTCTATTCAGCTACATACCTGAGATTTAATACGGCTTCTACCTAGAAAAAAACTGTATGGATCTGATAAAGTGTGAGCAAAGTATACTTGGTCATTAAAATACAAAGCTTGATAGAAATGAGACAAGTGAAGAAAATGTCCATCTATAATGCTTTTGTAAAATTCTAGAATAAAATTATTGAAATAAAAACTGTTTGAACATAAATGTAGAACTAGTCACTCCAGCTACATAAGTTATCACAGAGTCAGTTTTATAGCTAATTAACGTTGTGTGGTAATATTATAATTAGTGTAATTAATCAAAATTTTATAATTATAATAATTATAGAATATGCTTATAAGTAGCTAATATATAATTAACATTCTAAATCTAAATTAAACAGAAAATAAGTATGCCAAAGCCTATTATAAAATCTCATACTAGGCACCTGGAAATCTTACAGTTTTTCAATGTTTGTAAGAAGAAAATATTCTCTACAGATTTATGCAAATTTTTTAATTAGAATAGAAAATGAAGACATTGGTTTCTTTTATTTTTCATATTCTTATAGGTACTGAGATTATTTATATAAGTTACTATTTTATTTAGTAAAATTTCCACTGTTTTGTTAGAAATGACTTATTTCTTTATTATGGTTTATTAGTTTGCACCTTTGTGTAGATGATAATCCTCTTGGAGTAAATAAAATATTTTGGTTTTTTTAAGTGTATTTTGGATTGTAGAAAACTTCATGTGGTAATATTGTCCCCAAATTAGGAGTAGAATAAATTAATAGTTCAAGAACAAATAATACAATTAGTACAAGAACAAATTAATAGTTCATATTCAGTGTAAGAAAAATGTTGAAATTCTATAATCTAGTGTTCAGTTGGAAGACAAAAGTAGTACTTTGCAATTATATGAAATAAAATTTAATGGCTTAATGCTTTTTACTGGAAATGTTTTTTAAATTGGGTTGCGCTGTAGAATTAGCAAGAATCTATATTTGCACCTTTTGCATACATTCTGGAATTTCTTCCATTAAAATATTCAGAGCAATGACATAATTTTGAAAATAGAGAAGAAAAATACAGTAGAAACAACTATAGAAAAAGCAGTTCACCCATGCAGCATAGCAAGAAATAAATACCATGCTCCTTTTTCCCTTCCTTGTTTAATCTATAAAACTCAGTGCCACCAGTTTGGAGCCATAGCTATCCTGCCAGCACCAAACGTGCCTAGCAAGTTACAGAAAGAATTTTTTAAATCCTATTATTGTTTGAGCCACAAAATATACTGCTGCAAAGAATCACCATCTTGTGAAAGGAATAACCCAGCCATTATCCTTTCTTTTGTTACTTCAAAAGCCAAGTTCCACAAGAAGTTAAAATACCATGCCCTGCATGCCAAGTAACTTTGCCAACTTGCGACAATCCATGAAACGCATGTTCTGAAGTCTCATTTTCCAAAATTTAACATATATCCACTTGTGTGGGAAAACACAAAGTAGTAACACTGAAAAATCTAAGGCAGGGAATTAAAGAGAAAATTTTTTTTCACACTCACCCAGCTAGCAAGGCCCCTGAATTTTCTATAGGAACCAGAGGGATCCTAACTGAATTTTAGAATCAACATATTTGACAGAAAGGAGGACTATATAACTTTAAGAAAATTTTAGTGTTCAATGAGGTGATAGGAGCTTTTTGTTTAAAGCTGTGTGAACACAGAAATCCAAAGTTGTTTAAACAAAACATTCTTGGAAGCATCTACACTGGATTTGGCCTTTAGAGTTGTCATGTAGTCCAGGATTTGTTTTATTTAGGATGAGAAAGTAAGAATTTTAGTTCTCTTTCTCTTTCTTTTTTTCTAAATGAATGAAAACAATTGTCCAAGAAGAACATCTGTGCCAGGAAGCTAAAAAAAAATAGAGCTTTTGCTTAATGTTTGCAAATTTGGAGCAGGAAAAAAGAATTTTGCCACAAATTTACTAGGTTTTGGCAATATAAATCAAATGGTGATGACTTTTAAAAATATAACCAACAAAAATAATTTAAAAATAGGTTTTAAATGCATGCAATTTAAGTTTTTTGTATTTTTAACTATTTTTATAATGGGGGCAATCATTAGTTTAAAGATTGTCAATTATTGTGGTAATAATCTGTTGGCCACTTTGGTCATCTGCATATGACATGCTTTGTTTTGCATCTATCAATCAAAACGACAGAGACATTTCCAATTTTCTCATTCTCTGTGTTTTACCAATGGAAAACTGTTTCACTTATAAACAAATTTTGAGGTTTATTGAAGAATGGTGCAGTCTGACTCTGTGAAAATAAAAGCCAATGACACTTGATCAGAGCTTCCTCGGTTTTTCTAGACCTTTCTCCGTAATTGTGCTGTTCCTAGTATTTAAATACATCTAGGTGTTTTAACCTCGTTATGTTTTACTATATTTTACTTTATAGCACTTACACTTTGATTTCTCGTAGCTAAAGGAAAAGAGTTGAGTGCTTTCTTGACCGTTCCACTTAAGGACCACTTTTATCTGTGCGATCTAGGAGGGCAAATCTGCCCACTATACATATAAAATGTGCAATGAAGTTGTTCTGCTTTGTATATACTTAACTAAGTCTTTCACAGGGGCCAGAGACATCTACATATATGTGTATGTGTGTATATATACACACATGAAGATGTCTATACATACATACATATGTGTGTGATGTATATGTTGTTTTCTATATATGAATATGTAGGTGTGCATGTACATATGTATGCTAAAATTTAGACTTTCTGCATAATGTCTGGCTGTAGGTCTCTGTATCTGTTCCCTCATGCTGCTATAGAATGCCTTTGAGTCAATTTTAATAACAAAATAAAAATACATAGTTGAAATATTTCCTGTATCCCGCCCAGCCCACAGTTAGGCAAATCTCTCTCACCCACAGTCCTGCAGCCGCTTATAAAATAATCACTCAGAGGCTTAATATTATTTAAAAATTGTATGGCTTATGTCAGGCTTCTTGTTAGTTAGTTCTTCCATCCTAAATTAATCCATTTCTATTAACCTATGTTTTGTCACATAGCTTTAGTGGTCTACTGGCATCTTGCTGTTTCTTTGTCGGTGGCTGGCGTCTCTCTCTCTCTCCTCTCCTTTCTTCTCTCCACATCTCTGCTTGGATTTCCCACCTGCCTCTAAGCTGCCTTGCCATAGGTCAATGCAGTTTTACTTATCAACCAATCAGAGCAACACATATTCACAGCATACAGAAAGACATCTCATAGTAGAAATAGTATGTGAGCCATTAAGCAAGCAATTGTGACTAAATATTGCTACAGTTCAACTGAAAATACTGTGATGTAGATAGAAAAGTTTGTTGTTTGTTGATGTTGTTGTTGTTAATATTGCCTACTATAGACTCTGGTCATCTCTGGTGGTTTGAACAGGATGTCCTCCATAGTCTGGACATTTCAATAATTGTTTCCCAGTTGCTATCCATTTGGGGAGGCTTAGGAAGTGTGCCCAGCTGGCAGAGTATGTCACTGGGGATGGGTTTTGAGGTTTCAAAAGACATTGCTTTTTTGTTCGCTGTCTTTGTTTGTTATTGTAGTTAATAATTTGAGATCTCTGCTTACCCACAGAAATGGTGATGGACTTTTGCCCCTCTGGAATTGTAAACATCAGATAAACCCTTGCTTCTATAAACTGACTTGGTAATTGTGTTTTATCATCATGGTAGAAAAGTAACTAATATATCATCTTTAATTAGTAGTTGTTATTGAATTGTATATATCTCAGCTTCCCATATGATATACCTGTAGTGAGATAATGTTTGACTGTTTGCTGTTATCGGTCTTCTTGGTAATAGCTCTTCTGACTGAAGTGAGGTGGTACCTCAAAGTAGTTTTAATTTGCATTTAGCTTATGGTTATGGATGCTGAAAAAAATCAATTAAAATACTTCTTTGCCACTTATGTCTCTTCTTTTGAGAAACTGCTATTTATTTGATTATCCCATTTGTTCAATGACAGATTAGTTTTTGGTTTTTAAGTTTTTGTAGTTTTTTTTTTTTTTTTATAAATTTTAGATATCAGCATTCATTCTATCTAATGTATAGTTGGCAAAGATTTTCTCCCATTTTGTGCAAGGTCTGTTTATTCTTCTAAGGGCTGTAGGAGAAACATTTTAATAACATGGAATCCTAGTTATTGTTTCCTGCTATATTGGAGTTCTGTTTAAAAATTCTTCCCTCTACTTATAAATTGAAATGTAGTCACTATTTTTGCTTGTGGCTAGCAGCTTCAACCTCTTGACTTCATTTGTGTGTAAGGAGAGAAATGTGGATGTACAGTTCATCCAGCCCCATTTATTGAATAAGGTTTTGTTTTTGTTTCATTTGTGGGTTTTTGTTTGTTTGTTTGTTTTACTATGTGTTTTTGACACCTTCATCAGAATTAGGTGGCCATAGCTGTGTAGGTTGATACCTTGACCTTCTCTTCTGCCCCATTGGTTGACAAATCTGTCTTGGGGCAGTAACGTGCACTTTTTTTTTTTTTTTTAGTTTTTTCTGGTTTTGTTTGGATTATTGTTTGTTTTTGTTTTTCATAGTTCTATCAAGTAATTTGAGATTGGTAATTGTGATACGTCCAGTTGTGCTCTTTCTTCTTAGAATTGTTTTGGTGTTTTGTGTTTTCCTGTGAATTTCTGGATTATCTTCTCTAGTGGATTGTCCTTGGAATTTTTAAGAAGATTGAACTGAATCTGTAAATTCTTTGTGATAACACATTCATTTTTATAATGTTGGTCCTACCGATCCAAGAGCATGAGAGGTTTTTCCATCTTTGACTTGCTTCATCAGTGCCTCAATGTTTCCATTATACAGGTCTTTCACTTACTTGGTTAGGCTTATTACCCTATACTTTTTAAGGTCATTATGAATAGGACACTTTCCATCCTGTCTTTCTCTGCAAATCTCTCATTAGTACATATTATAGTTGATACTTTTTAAAATATTTATTTTATTTTTAATTATTTGTATGTGTGTGGAGGTCATGGAATGCCCATGTGTGAGTGAGGGTGCACACAGAATCCAATATATATTACAATCCCTTAGGCTTATGCTAAATGTCCTTGTGAGCCAGCCAGCCTTCTCGGGTGCTGTGAACTAAACTCAGGTGGTCTGTAAGAGTAGGACATACTCTTAACGACTGAGCCATCTTTTTACTCCAAAAGCTTTTTACGTTTTGCAATTTAAGAGCAACTGTCTGCTTGAGTCTATTGGGTCTTTAAGCATAGCATCATTTCGTTTGTGAACAGGGCAACCTGGCTTCTCCTTTTCTATTTCTGGTTTATGTCTTCACTAGCTCTATTTCACCATTATTAAGAATTATATTTCAAGCATTTAAAAACTTACCCTTAAGTTTAATTGAACTTTTCAAATTCCTAATTGAGCATTAAATGACTTAAGCTGTTGCTTAAATTGCAGAGGTTTATCATCAATCTCTCACTGCTGAGCCAAGTCATTCTGTTAATGATGGTTTAATATGTCAATTGCTAATACTCTGAAGTATTATATATGGTTGAATTGATACCCATTATTAATTAGGTAGTTATAAATCAGTATTTAAAATGTTATTTTATTCAAAATTTTATGTTGCTCAATAGTTTCAAGCTATTTTTGTTTAACTGTCTACTGGATAACTCTTGTTTTTAACATCTTTCTTTGATAGACACTGGACTTATACTCCCTGGAAGTGAAGAAACTGATATCTAGTTTTTATCCTTTGCTTAAAAATTAGTATTAACATTAATATGTTATTTTAGAGTGGTATTTTCAAAACTTTTGTTCATCTTGTATAAATATGTTTTCTTTCCATTAGATACTACAAACTGTTTATTTGGGTTTATGAAGACTATAAAATATTTTGATCTTCCAAAAGCAAATGCATGCAGCAAGGGAGAACACATTTGAGATTTTCTTTTCTGACTAAATATGGATGAATTACCAAGTATAGTGTGGGACACAGTGAGGCCATCTGCTACTAAGGTCTCAAGGTACCTTATCAACTATATAGTGTATATTGTAAGAAAGCATATGTAAAATACAGACATGTTGGGATTTTCTAATACATACTACAATTCTTTCCCTTCATCTCAAAATATCATCCAATATTCTCACTTGAGATACCATCATTCTGAAATCCTTTGATGATTTTTCACTCAGGTGTTCTATGCATTATTTTATATAGTTTTAACATAGATTTTTACCTTATTGTCACCAGGTTCTCTGTTTCTGCTAGTGAAAACTCTAATGGGCTAAATATTCATTATTATCCATTAAACCCAGTTTCTAGTTCTTTGATGGGACTATACTATATATTTGGTACCATTTCTATAGAAAGAATGGAGAAGGATGATAATCAATAATGGGACTAGCTTTCCTGTTAGGCCACAAACCTGCAGATACAATTGACAGTCACATCAAAACCTAGCTATATTTTGGATTTTAACCTTCAACCAAAAAGCTTTTTGAACAAATGAGCTGAGGCAACCCTCAGAATCTTAGCGGGGAAGAGAGGACTGAGATGTGTGATGTGTGCAGCAATCATTTGGCTTGTCTAGGCAGACATCTTTAAATTGTTTCTATGGAGCAAAATAGCTATCTAATTTTCATTATTATGCAATAGAACTGATTTTTCTAAGAGTCTTAAAAAACTATCTTCAAAGGATTGGAACTGCCTCACCAGCATTCATTTGGGAACATTGTACTTTTAATATTTAAGTAATCAATAGTTTTTGTTCTCTTGAATGACAGGAAATCTTGAATGACTCCAGTCTTTAGTCCTTTCAGTATAAGGGCAAAGATGAAAGATAGAAAAAATACATTTTATTATCTATCTTTCATATACTGAACATCTTGCCCTATAAAAATTTCAAACACTTAGGTATGACTAGGTAATCCATTGAAAACTGCCATCCATTGCTGAACAAATATTAACCATAAGCATAATTTAATATAAAGTATTATTTGCTTCAAAGTTTACACATAAACTTTGATGATATACTTGTCATATTTTAATTTTAGTTTTACTCTACTTTACGTGTGTGTGTGTGTGTGTGTGTGTGTGTGTGTGTGTGTGTGTGTGTGTTAGTGCACAATGTACATGTTTGAGAGAAGGCATTCAAATGTCGGGCTCAGAGGTGGGGTGTGAGTTCTGGGGTTGGAACTTAGGTCCACATATTGGTGCAGTAAGTCTCCTTACCTGCTGAGCCATCTCATCAATAACAAGATGTATAAATGTCTTTGTGCATGTGTTATGTGTGTAGGGGGTGGGATCTGTAAAGATTAAATAATCACCTTCAGGAGCTGCCTTTCACCTTTTGTCATGTGGATTCCCAGAATCAAACTCAGGTCACTAGGCTCTGCTACAAGGGCTTTTATCTACAGAATCATCTGACTGGCCCAGAAATCCTTGTATTAAAAATTCTATAAGACATGAGTTGTAAAGGCTTTTGCTCAGTGACAGGGCACTGCTTCCTGTCTCCTACTTGTTTACTATTCTTTCTTGTGGTTTCTCACTCCTTAAACAGACACATTTCTCAGAGACAATTGTGTGATGCTCTGGGTGCTGGTGTGATGTTTACAGATGTCTCAAGGTGCTCATTTCCATTATATGACTGGCAGTCTGGGAAGAATGGAGCTTGATGGCACATAATTATACATAATCAGTATATATTTTGTAAATAGAAAAGGCCACTGAGAGCTAGAGACAGAATAACTCAGAGAAAGAATAACTGCCAATTTTAGATTGAAAGTTTAGTATATATAATCCTGTCAACATCAATATGTTTTTAACAAGCAGGAATCAACTTTAGGGAAGAGTATTTGAATTTAGGCTTAATCAAGTAATATCAAATTACTTAGTTGTGCTTATCTTGGAGATATTAATTGGAATATATGAACTACTGCTTTGTAACAATGATTAAATATTAACAAATTGATAGTACACCTTTATATGATATGCTTCTGTTGATAAATACACTTCAAAGTAAAAATAAGTTTCAGCTATATGTAAACCTTTGTACAGAATCCAAAAGCAATTCTTAGAACTTGAGAGATGTCTCAGTGATTAACAATGTTTACTACTCTTGCAGAGGACCCTAGTTTGGTTCCCATACCTGATATCAGAAGGATCACAAGTGCCTATACTCTAGTTCCTGTGATCCAAAGCTCTCTGAACTCAATGGGCATCTATAGGCACATGGTGTGCATAAAAACTCACATAGTCACACACGTACACACAAAATAACTAAATATTAAAAAGCAATTCTTTCCTTTCCAAATTGTGAGTTAGGATGCAATATAGTACGTAAGACTAATAAACTTCATACCCCTATACAGATTAAACATTATCGAAACAATCATTTTTATTTCTTACTGACAATCTTTTCTTTCTTTTCAACATGTGCACATATATTTCAAAATGGAACACTTGAGATAAAAGGAGAGCTATTAGCTGTGCAAGTGGGTAAAGAAATATAAGTAAAATAGAATTCTCCAGGAAAAAAATACATTACCTAAAATAATCTACCCTAACAGGCTGAGACTGGGAGTATATTTGATAGTGAAGCATTTGATAGGCAAAGTCACGCAGGCCTCTTTGAGTTCCTGACCAGCTTGGTTCTACATAGTGACTTATAGGCCAGGCAGTGCCACATAGTGAGACTCTGTCCAAAAAATGTAAGGGAGTGGGAGCTAAATGTTACATCAGACAATTGCTGCTTGCTAGGTCTGACCCTGACTCTAGTGGACTCAGCTGGAACTGGAGAAATGGCTTAACAGTTAATAGCACTTGACACTCTTCTGAATTACCCACAACTGATTCCCATCATTTACGTGGCTGCTCACAAATACCTGTGACTACAATTTCAGGGTTCTGAAGCCCTTTTCTGGTCTCCACAGGTTACTGCACATATGTGGTGCATATAAATTTATGTAGATTAGCAAACACACATGTGAATAAAAATAAATGTTTAGAAAATAGCAATCACTCCTTTACATGTGCCTATCTGTCTTCAGTTCCTTTTTGTTGCATATTTGAATAAAGCTAGATTGAGTCTAATTTTTTAATCAATAATATATTCCTTTAAAAAAGTGACTGCATTATGATTCCAATGGATTAACCTGATCACCATTCCTTCATGTTGGTGACTAGATTCTATGCCAAGCCTAGACCTACAGCTTCCTTTCTAAATATCACATAAATGTTTATACATTCCTCAAAGGTTCAGCAGCTGTAGTATATTTATTTAGAGAAAGAACATTAAGTAAACATATTGAAATCTATGTCTTCCTGTATTTCTTTCCATATTTGAAAATAATTTTATATAATGAATTTTATTTTTAAGTATTAATGTTGGCACAGTTGTATTAAGATCTTCTTACTGTATCAAAAATCAATAATTTTTAAAATGTTTTATAGATACTAAAATACAGAAGTACTATATCATATAAAATAGGAGAGCCAAATGATTTTAATAATTTACATCATTTTTATAGAAAAACGTGTTGTAACCACAATATATTATTATTTCCATCATAGTCTGTTTTCCCATTCAGAGCAATCTGCAAAATCTACTTTGTTCTTTCTCTTCTTTTCTCTAATTTTCAAAAATAAAAAAGATACAGTAGTTAATCTCCAAAATCTTTTTCTTTACATTAAATCCCTGCATGATCTAATTCACTTTTATGGATTTTGAAATCATCTAGTGACAATGTCCTAGACTATCAAATTAGACCTTCCACTGACATCTGGAAATTATTAGGCCCCACAATTGTATTTATTCATCCTATGTGCATGCTTTCTCTTCCCCCCTCTTTTCAATTTTCTGGTAAAAGTAACTGCTTCTTTTTACTACTGAAATTAAAATCTTTGCCAATAACCCTGACCTTCCTTTTGATTGTTTCTGGTTTTCTGTCCAATCCTGCCTTCTGTATCTTTGGTATATGTGCACTACAAGCCAAAAGTGGAAACAGTACATTACCTATTAACTGGTGAAAAGATAAACTAGGTATAGTATATACAAGCAATGAAATGTCATTCATTCATAAAAATGAATGAAGTACTGATGCATGCTACAACATAGATGAACTCTAAAAACAGCAGTCTAAATGAGAAAAAAAAAAAGCCTGACACAAACTTAATGACTGAAGTAAGGAAATAAGACACCACTGACCAGAGACTGTCCCTGTGTTTTGACTTCCTTAGTAAAATACCAAAATCTGATCTTGGAGTACAGGAGTACATTTTTATAGCCAGAAGCCACCTTTCATTCAATCACAGAGAGGTAAACAACTATCAATATAGATGGATAGCCAATCAGATTATGCCTTAATAAGGTAAATGTCTGGAAACAATTATGTGTTTACTTTATTGTTTGTCCTGATCTTCAAGAACAATGACCTATGAATCACCTTTGTCCACTCTTGTAAACAGTAATTAGCACAAAATAAGTAACCAGTAAGGTTTTTGTTTAATATCACTGATTGAATTTATGAAGCTTTAAAAATATATTTCAACAATGGATAGAGCTATTTAAAATTGGACTCAATGAGAATTAAATTAAGGTAAATTTTCCACACCTACAGTGCAAACCATATGACTTTTACTTTTAATTAAATTTCGTCTGTTGATTTTAAAAAGTCAATTGTAAGTCCTACCAAATACAATCTATGGTCATCCGTACAGAGAGCCAATACCTCTTGTGCTCAACACCACTGTCTCTAAGGCTGTCAGCAGAACTGAACTCAGTTTGGTATGTTTATTTGGCACTCACTTCCAGTGTATAGTAAGTTCATTGATTACTCTGTCTTACTTGCTAAAAAAGAAAACAACCAAGAACAATATCAAGGTCAAATGTGATCAACATTATTCTATAGAAAATCACATTAAACTGTAAATAGCACAGCCTCAAATTACATTAAGATAAGCATAAGATAAAAACAATTCTGAAATGTTTTCTAAAATCACAATTAACTCAATCTTGAGGCAGATTATGGTGGAGGGTTTTTAATATTAAAAACTGATTTTAATTAAGAGTATAAACGTCCCCAAAGTAAATAATGTGTTACTAACCTCTGAGCTGGGAATAAAAAGGACATTTAAATCTCATTTCTTGCCAGATGAAGAATGACCCACAGTTCCAGCTTTCTAAATTATCATACATGTTTTTTTTTTTTAAGATTTATTTATTTATTACACATACAGTGTCTCTACATGCCAGAAGAGGGCACCAGATCTCATTATAGATGGTTGTGAGCCACCATGTGGTTGCTGGGGATTGAACTCGGGACCTCTGGAAGAACAGCCAGCGCTCTTAACCTCTGAGCCACCTCTCCAGCCCCATCATACATGTTTTATTAAGGACTTGTCTGAGAAATCCAAATACCATAAGCATGACAGGTGGCTGTGGCTTTTTCCATAGTGAATTTTATTTAAAATTGAGTAGACGAGCATTCTGAGTACCATAAGCTAAGCACAGTCATCTCACCTTGCTGCAGAAGGGGGATACTAACCCAAATCCACCAATAACAGAAGTCTCCTTTGTACCATATCTATAAACTAGTGCTTCATCAAACCCTGCAATGGACCAGGCTATAGAAGAAATATGATATTCTTTCTTCCCTCCGAGGGACATGGTCCTCGTATAAAACCTTCCAGATAGAGAAACAGAGAACTCACATCATCTACAAAATGAGTAATTGAAAGTGGAGGTTGGCAGCCTGCTGGGTCTGTGGGTGCTCATTTGTGATTCCCTCGGCCTCATTTCGGTGACCACACTACTGCAGTGGGGATATAAATGTGCCTCAGTATTTCCAATAAAGCTAGTTATTAGCCTTCAGAGAAGCATGACAAGAGCAATAGATTTTGTTCTTAGATTATGTTCTTCAATGAAACCAGAGCTAAAGGGTTTGGCTTTAAAAAAATATGTCCTGAATGTTCTCTAGTCAATATATTAAAATCTGGAGATATAATTATTCATTCTACACTACTTTACACTCATCTGAATGTAAATTTATCCTCTCAGCAACTAAGTAGAGCCTTATAAAATTGGCAGTGTAATGAATTCCCTATAATGATTTGACACGCTGTTTCACAATCCATATTCTATATTTTTCATAAGACATAAACATTTACTTGTAGCTAAGGGACTGAGGCAGAGAAAGCAGCAAGGCAGATAATCAAAATTTAGATCATGCTCTATCAGTGATTTCAGAGTTTTAAAATTTGCAAATGAAGCAAAAATTTAAAACAAAAATCTCATCATTCAGCTTCCTTTTTTTCAATTTCGAGATGAACATTATTTACTAAAACAAGGTTATAAAAAGCTCTCATAGCCTCTTTTCTATCCTAGAAGCATTCTTTCTTGTCAGAATTCAAAAGCCGAGCTAAAGCAAGAGTGATCAAATAATGAGGAAGTCATTTAAGAAAAACCTTCTGTTGCTGCAATGTCTTTGACAAAAGTTAAGGCAGCTGGTATTTTATCTATTATCCTGTAACTCTTGTTCAGGGGATTCAATACCTATTCTGGTCTTTTTTTGTGTGTGTTCAAATTGGCATGTACACACACACACACACACGCACACACACGCACACACACACATAATAAATCCTCCAAAATACACAACTAGGAAAAGAAAGCTTGTTTTTGAATCCCCAAAATATAAACAGAAAATAAGGGTTATCCCTGGCATCAGCTATATATCGTAGATAGTCATGGAATCTCACGTGTCAATCCTGAAACCTTGAAGTTCAGTCAGAACTCACAAAGAAACAGTATTGTGATTCACTGTTCATGTTTTCTTGGTTGGAAACTGAGTGTAATCTTCCACTTCTTATATTGGAAGGTCAACACAACATAGTCTTTGTTTAATTATACATCCTGTCTTCAGAATAAAGGGCCACTGCTCAGGAAAGCTAGTGTCTTACATTTGTTTACATACCTTTTACTGAAGAAGGAACTGGTCTAAACGACAATAACTAGAATATGTGGAATTTAGCTACTAATATATTCAATTCATTGCTTAAAATATTGCTCATTTATAAAGGCTTATATTTTTCCTGATTTAATATATTTTCTGTTACTATAACAAAGTAATCATGCCCAGATACTATGTGTAGAAAAGAGGTTTCTTCAGTTCACAGTTACATAGGTTCAAGCACATAGCACTGGTTTCTCTTGGCTTTGGTGACAGCTGGGTGGTGGATGCATGCTCAGTGGTGAGAATACAGGCTGGAAGGACCATACGGTGAGAAAGGAAATTACAGAGTTGGGAGAGGCCTGGTTTTTTTTGTTTTGCTTTGTTTTGTTTTGGTTTTTTTTGTTTATTTTTTTTTATCTTGTCACAATTCAGATTTTCAGAAATTAAGTCAATCTATAAGATTAGCATTAAACCATACCTAACGAAAATGCCCCCATAACCTCATCACTTTGCACTAAGCCTCACCTGTTAGGGTTTCTCCTAATTCTCTAACATTGCCATAGAGGAATGGGTTTCTAACATACAAACATTTGGGCTTACATACAAATCATTTCCAAACCACAGTGTGTCTCATGCTTTCCCCTCTTGACTGCCTTCAAAATGTATAAATCCCATATTTGTTAAATTGCTTGGCTATCCTTCCACAATAATTGCCTACAGAATGTGGTCAGAAAACACATCTGTACTTTTCAGACTTTTTATCTGAGACTAGAATAATAATTTATTAGCTTAAAGGCATATAAACCCTATGTCATTTGCGAGAGAGAATGGCCTAATAGGTAATAGTACTTAAGTGCCCAGATTATGATCTTAAGTGTCCCACAGAAGTCTACTTGTTGGAAGTATGGTATTCTGTATAGCAAAGCCAATTTTGTAGGACCAGTAGAAGATGGAACCCTGTGGAATATCACTAGGGATAAAGTCCGTGGAAAAGATTTAGATGTCTAAGATGATGGCCTTGAGGGGTTATGAAGGCCCCAGCTTAACTCTGTGTGGTGAAATACCATTGCGCTGATTACAGTCACCCCATCAAATCCTGAAGTTTTTGTCAGAGCTGAGCCTATACCAAGTTCAGGCCCACAAGCAGCCAGAACTGTGAAATAACTGTCTTTTTTCCTAACAAATTCTCCCACCCTCTGGTATTTTATTGTGGTAACGTAAAACTGACTGATGTGTTGGAACACCATTAACCATGTGATGGTTAGTGCTAACTGCCATCTTGACAGAATCTAAAGTCAGCTAGGAAATGAGTCTCTGGGAATGCTTGTTGGGTTTGTCATGATCACTTCAATTGAACTGGGAATACCTGTTTACTGTAGGTGTGCATTCTGTAGGATAGTGATCCCAGGCTATAATAAAAGGAAGGGGTGGTCTGAACACTGGGTATCATGGGTATCCTTCCGTCTTAGAATATCAAATGACTTAATTGAACTCACTCATTAGTAGGTGTGTTTGCTTTGCAGACCACTCATGCTAGAATATGGCATTTGTAGCCTTCTAACTTTGGACTATAAGTTCCTCAGGATTTATTTTGTATTCTGATTCATAAAAGCTCTTCTTATTCTCATCTCACTTGGTTCTTCTATTTTCTTCACTCTTCTGGCACCATCTTAATACCTAGTTTAACATTTTAGAAACTTGGCCACTGTGGAGAAATTAGAATAAGACAATGTATTGGTTAACTAGCCTTCTGTAAGACAAGACACACAGGATGCTCAACCTTCAATAAAGTGAAGGGAAAGCAGTTTCTCTGGAAACCTCCTTTTCCAGGTCCCATGATTTCCACCCCCTATGTGTTGTTCTTCACTTTTGCAATACTTGAAGGTCCTCTGTACCATATTGTTTCAAAATTCTGTCATTCAGTTTTTTTTTCTCTTTTCCCAAACCAGCCAGGTTAATGAAAAGATGTGTGGAGTTCCTGGGGTTATGAGTACTGCCTTCCAAAGACAGTGATGTCTTTTGTCTTGAAATCACTACAGATATAGTCTGCACAATTAATTCTTGCTTCTTTTCATTTTAAAGCTGAACTTCAGTTTGTAGGTTCTTGTAGTATAGGATTACTCACTAATCCCATATATTAGAATATCCAAAGCCCTACTCCTTATTGCACTGTTTCTCAATTACTTATATTATAGGAATATTTTTTTCTCACCCATTTTACCGATATTTTTATTAAAGTAAAAAAGAATAATTTGAACAATGAAATGAAAATGGACATGCTAGATAAAAGCTGAAAAGGAATTCCATAAATAACATTTGAAGAAGAAAAGAGCCAAGAAGTCTACATATGTTCTAACTCTACTTTATTCCTTAAATTTACTTCAAAAAATGCAACATTTAAATATGATTATCCATGAAAAACAACCACAAACAAGCCTGACATTTTGAATAAAAAGGTATTTAAAATACTGCTCATGTAGCCAGTGGGCTTTTGCTAGTCAGTATATTTAATATTATATATTCACTATTATTTATAGTAGATGATATTGTGTGTATCTAAGCTGTTTCAATGATACTCGGCAATAAAAAATGGTATTTTAACTATGTAGATAGATGCAGGGGATATTTTAAATCAATTTAAACAATCCCAAGGCATGTTTGTTTAGTGTTTTCCTAAAACAAAGCAATCAATACTCAAACACACATTTTTAATCATTTATCAGTAGATGATTCTACTAACTTAAGCTGTCAAGTTATAGCTACATTTTAATATTCTTTTGATGAAATACATGGACTTTGGGTCTTTTTTGTTGTTAGAATTATGGTTAGAGTTTGTACACCTCACTTTAAACACTACATGTTTTGACAGTGTGCATGTCACTCTTACAACATTTGGCATATGGTGTCTCTAACAACCACACTAATCTATTATTTTATTCAAAAATGGAGTAAAGCAAATATTTTTCTCAGTATCTCACCTTTCTAATTGAAGCTAAAATCCTTTCTTTTATTAATTATTAAAGCTCAGCTGATAACTTAGGCTTGTTACTAACTAGCTCTTATAACTTAAATTAACTCATTTTTTATCAATCTACTTTTTGTCTTGTGGCTTTATTACCTTTACTCTGTGCTGCCCATGCTGCTTCTTCTCTACCTGGCTGGTGACTCCTCCCTTCTTCCCAGTGTCCTGTGTGCCTGAAAACCCTTCCTAGTTATTGACCATTCAAATTTTTATTAAACTAGTCAGAATGACACATCTTCACAGTGTACAAAAACATTATCATTTTTCCACAACATTTCCCCCTTTTTGTCTAAGTGAAAAGGAAAAGGTTTAACTGTAGCACAGTAAAACTATATATAGTAAAATCAATTACAATGGAAGAATTAGGTTCACAATTTTTAGCCCAATTGTATTTGGCAATTTTGAACTAAACATTGTGAATGTAATTTATTATTTATCTTATCTAGGTGAGTTCAAAGTTCTGTACCTAATTCATCTTCTATCATAAGTAAGGAAAACTATAAATATGATTATCTCTTCAAATCCATCAAAGACCCCAAAGGATATACTATTATACTAGTAAGCAGGAAACACAGAGCAAACAACTTTCTAAACCAAAAGAAATGAAAGAAACAGTTGGCTGCCTGGACAGCCAAGTTTTCATCCTCAGCGTACAGGCCTATTATATCTGACAGACTTTTCTGTGAAGCAGAAATTTTTGAAGGACTGTCATACCTTGTCTTGGCAAAGTTCAACAGTCACTTTCTTTTGTGTTGTGCTTTTCCAGTTTGGATAACATATTGTCAGCAGTCAAGGCAAGGGAAGTTTCTTGCCCAAACGGCTAGCAATTGCCACAAACAAAGCAAACTCCATATAGAGGTATGAAACTATAATCTTTATATTATACATTGCTCACTCTGTGTACATCATAATTTGCATAGAAGCATTAAAAATCTTTCTCATTTGTTCTATTTTTTGTCACACAAAATATTGTGGCCTGACATTAATTTACCAAATGTTACATAAAAGGAACCATGACCCTAAATCACTTCAAATCTAGAGGTACTAAATTGGAAAAACTTATTCCAAGAATGGCAGTAATTTGCCTCAAAAAGAAGAATTCTAAACAAGTACAGAAAAAGGAACTACCACAAATGTATACAAATTTCCATAATTATATCATAATGATGATTTGTCGTAAGCTATAGACAATACTCAAATATAGTGTTTGTGATGGAATTAGCTAGAGCGCTCCATAGTCAGTGAGAGACCTTGTCCTCTAAACTAGGTAAAGAACAATTGAGGAAGACATCTGACTTCCATGCCTGCCCTTTATGCACATACATGTCCATACAATCCTACAAGCACTCATGCACATAACTTCACAAATATATATGTGCAAAACATGCACACACACACACACACACACACTCACACACACACACACTCACACACACAAATTTCTTGCTTCTATTTACCAAACACAAATAATTGTCTTAGCAGTGGCAAACACATGGGCATTTCTGGTTGTGATGTCTAGAGTGGCTCAGTTGGAGTTTCTATGAAACTAAGCAATAAAACTGTAAAAATGAGGATTCTTCATCAACATGAAAGATCCACTTTATAAATTACTGTATCCATAATCACTTCTTTGCAAGCTTTTCATATCAAGTGCAATAAATCTTTTATTAATAAGACAGTTTGAAACAATCATTTGAGGGTGAAAACATCTGACAGGATATGTTTACTCCTGTCTGTTAAGGGCTGTTCCTTCCTCAAGCGTGTGGGCATACTCAGCTTGACAGGCAGTTAATTATTTACAAACTAGTCCATTGTTGGTGAATTCTTTTACAGTAAATAAGGATCACGCTTGTGGGATTGAGATAGATTATCAATTCCTAGAATAGTAGGTGATTTAGTTTGAAATCTAGGAAACCTAAATCCAGTTCTTTTTAAAAATATTTGACTTACAGAATATCAAATAATTGTGCCAGTGGAATTTTTGTCTGAATTTTCAGAAATTATTGTCTGTTTTGTTTTGAAGTTTTTGTTGTTGTTGTTGTTTCATCCAGTGCTGCTGGTAAAATAGGAAATACATCAGCTTCTGTAGAAGAAAAATGACCAGAAGAAAATGCTAAGCTCTTGGTAGCTATCTCCCTGCTGCTTCATCAGCAGGATTTAATTTGCATTGGGTCATAATCAAGAATTAAGTTCCAACTTGGACCAGGGTGACAATAACACAGAAAGTTAAGTCTTGTTTATAGGCGGTAAGTTTTCCATCTATTCTGGGCAGCCCTGGTCCACTCAAGTCATACCTAATTCGTAAAAAACAAGAAAAAGCATGTACCACCTGCAGGATCATGACTGAGTTTAAATAAAGCTGTGACTTAACCAAATTCTCAGTTAAAAGGGTATCAAAACCTCCAGTCTAAAACAAAGTGTTTTCAGTAACAATGATTAGCTGAAATGCTGAAAAATGAAAATGACTGTGTCTGAGTCAGACATCTTTTCCTGTCAATGTAACTTTAACTGACTTCACTTGGAGTTCAAAAGTATAATGTTATATTGCAGATATCAAAGCCATATAATTTAGTTAATGCTCTGGCATGTCTTGCTTTTAGCCAGATATTATTCTCTGTCTAGTCATTTATTAAGGTTGTATGGGCAAAAAATAAACTTTAATACAAAGTTTGTTCAAACTTTATGGTTTACTTTCTATAGTGATTTATGTAACAATGAGGGCTAAGTTTGACACTATTATAAATTACATTCTCTGTGAGAATATGAATCTGCTTGGAAAAGATAGCATCTATTTCACTGCGCTCACTAGAGTGTGATTCTTAGTGCTCAATAAATATTAAATTATGAACAATAATAAATGCACATAAAGCCTAAGAGAAAGTGTTACACATTTATTTATTGATTCAATTTCCACTGTACTTTCTTGAAGAATACTTTATTAACTTGAATTCAGGTTATACAAGTGAGTTAAATAAAATGAACAGAATATACAAAGGGAAGGAATTATAGGCCATGTATGTCCAAAGTGGGAAACTGCTTTTGGCAAAATTTTATATGTATCCTAAAAATATTCAGCAAGTTTGTTAGGAAATTTGGAGCAGAAAGAATATCCAATGAATTTAATTTCATTTATTATGGAATTAGCATTAAAATGACAGGCTCAATACAACAGAAATCTTTTAGATAAAACTTTGGTGATGTTATAGAAAAGCAATGCATGAAGTTTCTTTACAAATGTTTTAATAGATCAAAAATGAATCTTGTTCATGAATCTGCAAACAAATCTTTACTTCTCCTGGGACAAATTTGTTGTACAGAAGGCCTCTTTGGGAAAGAATATATACTGAAAAACATATTGAAATAGGGTGCACATGAGGAAGACTGAAGCTGCAAATCCAAGCTGTGCCAACTGGGAAATTAAGATTCCAAAAGGAGAAGAATCTCTTGCTAAGACTACTATTCTGAATGGCATAGATCCATGCAATCCCTCTTCAGTAACAACCCACATATAATTTAAGTGAAGTGAAATCCATATAGCTTTTTTTTTCTTTTTCTTTTCTTTTTTTTTTAACTTCAATACATGAGAAGTAATCCTGGAAATACCTGTCATGAGGCACAAGTCCTGATCAAGAGGAGCATCATCTACTCACCACCAATGGGAAACTGAAGATAGACTAAAGTCTGACTTGGTGAACCAAGGAGTGTTATTTTAGCCATTTACAGGAATATGTATGAGAGGTCACATGCAGGAGCAGAAGTGGCCCAGAGACAGCTGAATCTCCCAAGGTCCACTGCAGTGAAGTCCACTGCCCGGAGCACACTGGACAGCCTAACGGCAGATCAACAGGCGGGAAAGTGTCCTTTTCGGGTTCTCCATTGGCCTGACCAGAGTTCAGTCTCAAGAATGCATACTTGACACATCACATCTGCCTATAACTACAGTTCCAGGGGGCCGGATATACTCTTCTGTCTCCAGAGACATTAAAGTAGAATTGCAAATAACACCAACGAGTCTACAAGGATAAGAAGTAGTTATGTAAACTAGACGAGATAAGAAAACCAATCAAGTAAGATATTCACTATATCTCCACAGAAATCTGCATACAAGAAAAAGTATGATTGAAACTTCATTTACAGCTGAGTCAGTGATGTAATGACTGCTTCTTTCCCCTTTCTATTACACTATTAGCTATAGAAATTTCTGTGGCTGAAGTTAAAGATTTTAGTTTTTTACTACATGCCTATCAATATTCACATTCTCTCCCTGGGAGTAAAATTCTCAGTGCTTTCATATGCATAATATTGTAATAAACACAATGGATTTGTACCTGAGTGCGGTCCAAAACCCAAACAAACATGGACAAGAAGTAAAATATACAGAACGATTTGGCGCCTGCACCAGGAAAAAACAGCATGGATGCTATCCCCAAAGCAATTCTCTCCCTGGAGGAAGTAAACAAAGAGTTGTTTTTGTCGTTGTTGCTGTTTTGTTTGGTTGGGAAAAGTATACACAACTATACACAGGGGGTGGAGGGTGGCACTCAGAAGCAGGCCCCAGCCTGAACATCCCCAGCTCAGGGGTTCTCCTGTGAGGCTATTCAGATTAAGATAATGTATAATTTAGGAGGAAAAGAAGACAGACTCATTTTGTGACTGAGCTCAAAGTCATAGAGTACAGGGTTTAAATGGTATATATGGTATATAAGCATTCTCTGGGAATGCTCAGCTTATATAATACATATAATAAATATAATATAATATATAATATAATATAATATAATATAATATAATATAATATAATATAACATAATATAATATAAAACTTTCTGCTAAAAAATGGAAAGGACACTTTGAAAGTGTGTTAATATAGGAATTTGCATTAAAAATGCTTGAATACTCAGTGGATAACAAGGTCCTTGTTATCTTGCATCCATCTCCCAAAACACTCATCACATCTGTTCAGTCAACACAAGAAAGATTTCTAAGCCACTCTAGAGCTTTGTCCCTGAGACTTTGCATTCTTATAAACTCTAGCCAGACTCCAATATTCCTGTATGAATTTTATTACTGTTATTTTCTATTGTAGATTTTGGAAAGATATCTCTTCCATGTTTTTCCTAAGTAGTGAACATGAAAATAAACCATAGCAGGTCTTTCTTCCTTCATGTGGAAGCAATATTAGATACATGTTTCTAGGATAGAAGTGAACTTTTCCTTAAATTTGAAAGATATATTTTCAAGTTGACATTAAGCTTCGGAGCTACTGTGAGGCAGTTTGTCATCATTTGTACAAAAACCTAAACTTTTATTTCGTGGTCTGTTGTATTGACTTCTTATTTTTCCTTTTAACTTTTCTCTCATATCTCTCATTCTTCTCTTACACAAACTCATTCTCCTTTATCTAAATCTTCTTAGTCCTGTTTGTTAACCCAGTTTTCCAACATTTTATGATAATGATCTTGGAGTAACTACATTTGCATAAGAAATGAACTATGGCTGACATTTGGTAGGCCATTTCAATCATGAAACCCAGGTGAGCATGTCACATTATCTTAAGTTTACTTATAGAGGGAAATGTTTTACAATTTATAATTCTTGTTGCACTAATACTTCCATTCTTTAACTGTTTTCTATTTATTATTAATTAGCTACATAATTACACATAGGTCATTGCTGCTAATGTAATTTGCAAGCAATTTGATATAGGATAAACTATATTTCCCCCCCCAAAAAAAATCATATATTGAAATTTTAACTCTTAATACTACAAAATGAGACTACAAAATGGATAATTATATTAAATGAGAATAGTAGTATAGACTCTATTATAAAATGACTGGTGTCCTTATAATACTTGTCACTGTTATCAGGGCCAATAATATCCTGTGGCTAGGATGGGCATAGGCCATAGGAGAGATCCTGCACTATTATTCTGCTAAATGGACATGTACGACATGACTACTAGTGGCTTATTATCACATCCACAGAACAGTGCATCTCTCAACCCTCCTCAGAAAAGCTTCCATTTTCAACTGATAATGCATATCACAGAAACGTGAGTTTCTGTGAAGTGTGTGTGTGTGTGTGTGTGTGTGTGTGTGTGTGTGTGTGTGTGTGTTCAAAGAGCACTGTATAAGAGGTTATGAAAATATTATAAACAAAGGAAGTAGATGACTACAAGGAAACAGCATTTCCCAGGCATAACTGATTTATTGCAAAATAGTGGTGATGGGATGGCCAAACACCCTAATAGTCATACCAGAAACCCCATCCAAGGACTGAGGAATCTGGATGAAGAGATCCATGGCTCCAGGAGTCCAGTTAGCGAGAAAGAGAAGGGTTTATATGAGCGAGAATTGTTGAAACCAAGGTTGGATAAAGCACAGGGACAAATAACCAAATGAATGGAAACACATGAACTATGAATCAAAGGCTGAGGGGTCCCCAACTGGATCAGGCCCTCTGAATAGATCTCTGAAGTATTCAAAGGCCACCTGGCCAAACATCCTAATTGTCATGCTAGAAACCCCATCTAATGACTGAGGGAACCAGATGCAGAGATCCAAGGTCAGGCCCCAGGTGCAGCTCCAGGAGTCCAATTGGTGAGAAAGAGGAGGGTTTGTATGAGCGAGAATTGTTGAGACCAAGGTTGGAAAAAGCACAGGGACAAATATACAAACGAAAGGAAACACATGAACTATGAACCAATAACTGAGGAGCCCCCAACTGGATCAGGCCCTCCGGATAAATAAAACAGTTAATTAGCTTGATCTGCTTGGGAGGCATCCAGACAGTGGGACCGGATTTGGAGATGAGAAAGTGGGTTATCTGTGGGGATCCAGTTTATTCAGATGAGCTCTTAAAGGAAGAAGACAGAGGTTAAAAAAAATCAGTCAGAGAATGCTAACAAAAAGACATCATGGTTAGCTTGGAAAAATGGAAGAAGGTTCTAATAGCAAACAAAAGAGTGGCCACTGGTGGAAAAGACTGGAAAAGTCTGTTGCTACCAGTACAAAGAAATGTGTCAGCAACTTGGATGAGAAAGTAAGAAGATGCTTTTCTAGAACCTTGGGAAAGAAATAAATTATTGGTCTCATCTTTTTAAATAAAACTTAAACTTACATTGTTGTCCCCCTCAATAAACAGAGTTGTGAGATATAAACTGCGGTGCCTCTGATGTGGGGTACATGGCATCATTGCAGTAGAAATAGAAAAGAAACGTAGCTATGGCTACAAAGGTTGTCTATAAAAGCAGAGGTGCTGTTGGGCTTCAATATGTTAAAACTGGCACTCTCAACTCAATGTTGTATTTATTGTGGAAACACTGAGAGAGTTTTCATATATACAAAAGGGAAATTAAA
Organism: Peromyscus maniculatus bairdii; assembly: GCF_049852395.1. Taxonomy (NCBI): domain Eukaryota; kingdom Metazoa; phylum Chordata; class Mammalia; order Rodentia; family Cricetidae; genus Peromyscus; species Peromyscus maniculatus. The sequence goes on along the minus strand of NC_134868.1, from coordinate 33,382,657 downwards.
ATTTCATTTGACATACTTTGAAACATTAGATATATAAAATATTAACACATTTAGCACCCATGATGCATAATTCAACAGAGTATAAAAAAAATCAATGTACAGCAATAAACTCATTTCTTGTTCTTTATACTTTCCTAAGCTACATTATTTCCTAAGTGCTGCAGCCCTCATAATGTATTCTATGAACCGATGTTTGCTTTCCCTACAAAATGGTAATACATATTTTATAACTTACTGTAAGTATGTCCTTAAAATCTGACAGCTGTGGAAAGCAGTGTACTTTCCAGTGAATACAAACCTAAAAATATATGTCATATTTTATCAAACCATAGTGCTATCAATGAAATGAATGAATTTCATACAGTCCCAATTAATCTCTAATTTTATGTTATGTGCATATAAAGTAACAGGAAATTTGTGTGAAGTCACATGCTTTACATTTCGACATCTGAAGTTAAGAGCTACAATCAATGAAGATTTGAGTTTTGCATAAATTTCAAGGCATTGGAGAATGAATTACAATTCCAGTAATAAGTTGTATTCGAATTCAATGAAGAGTTTAAAATGTAAGTGAAAAGAGGCATTTAAAATAAAATTATTAATATTTTTTCATCAAAATATTCCACAATTGAAAGGTATCTTATATGTCACTAGACTCAAACTAATAATTTGTGCAATGTGAATGAGTGACCTTTGACCTCCAACCCATTTGGTTTTCAAATATTGATTAAGGAGAATAGAAGATAACAATGTCTTATTGACTGCTCCCACAGTCCACAACAATGAAATAGGCATTTTACAAATTTTAATTCAATAAAGAAGCTTGCAGATCATTAGGCTAAGCTCATCAGCAATTTATTTCTCAGTACACTACTGGATTTTTGGAATCAATATGCATCCTAGAGAGCTGAACCCTTCATTACAACTTGTTTGTTGGAAGGATCTGCCTAAAGGCATTTTTAAAGCAGTCTTAACTCTGCTGGCTTTCAGTGTCTTTCTTTGTTCATCGCATATTGCCTAACTGCCAAAAAGACATTAGTGGTAGTATTTATTGAAACTTTACAAACAATAACACCTATTAAAATGCATAAACTTTTTATAACGGAAGGAAAGAATCAGATAGGAATGAGGTGTTAGGCTGAAGTCTAGCTTCAGCAGGTCAGAGAAACTGGGGAGGAGATGTGGACTTGAGGCTACTAAACACACAGGAGACTTGGAGGGAGCAGAGCTTAATTCTTCATTTTATTTTTCTCTTTCTTCTTCTCTCTTGTCTCTGTATTTTCCTCATCCATTTTACACCACCTAAGACAACAATTTCTGTGCAAGAAAAGATTACCTCAAAGAAAGTCATCTATGTTACAAAAACAAATTAAAATCTTTACACAAGAGGAAATCACATTATGATCACACAGTTACATGCTTTTTAGAACCCCACAAGTAGTTAGACATTTTCCTTTGTATTAATTTGCATTAATTTTCCCACCATAACATCTCTACCCCAAAATTATGATTCTTTTATCATTGATTTTTCATTTCAGCCAGTTCCTTTGCACTGGCAGGCAGCTCTTTGCTGTTTCAGTATGGAAGATGAGCAGTTGTTGTGCCCTGTGATGGTTTCTGCCCCGCTCTTACCCTGTGAGGAAAAGACATGAAACACAACAGAATCCACTAACAAGAGTTTTATTAAGACAAGGAGAAAAGGATAGATGTGATCAGGCCTGCTGAAAGGACACGTGTGAACATGGGGGCTGTCTTTTAAAGGCCACGCCGCAATGGCGCACACAGGCCCACGTGGCTATTCCAAGCATGTGCATAGATCATGCAACCATGGGTCATGGGTCATGCAGGAGTATGACCCGGAAGTGACTAGGCAGAAATGACTAAGTGTCCCGGCAGGCATGCACGACCATCAGGGTGTGGTTGGAATTCCTATCACCCTGTTCTTGTACAATCTGGATGGCTTGTGAGCGCCCTTTACAATAAAATCTCCTAATATTATATGTAATTTTACTATGTTAAAGTTAAAATTTTTCCTTTTAATTAAACAGAAAATGAAAAATGCTATAGAATAATGCTTTTGTATACTGGTTTAATAAAATGCTGATTGGCCAGTAGTCAGGCAGGAAGTAGAAGCGGGATAAGCAGACAAGGAGAATTCTGGGAAAAGGAAGGCTGAGTCAGGAGACACCAGCCTGCCATCCAGGGAACAGCTTGTAATGGCACCGAGGTAAAGCCAGGGAACACGTGGCCACATATAGATCAACAGAAATGGGCTGAGTTTAAGTGTAAGAGCTAGTCAGTGGAAAGCCTGAGCTAATGGCCAAACAGTTTTAACGAATAGAAGCCTCTGTGTGTTTACTTGGGTCTAAGCAGCTGTGGACTGGGCGGGACACAGAAAAACTTCAGCTACAAATCACACCATGCCCAGGAAGAACATGATAGCAGCTAGCAGGAGAAAGCACATTCAGAAGCAAGGGTCATTCTGGAGACAACACCCCCACTGGGTGCTTTGCCTCTGTAGGGTGCACCTGTCAGAGTTTTGCTATCAGGTGAGTCATATTCCATAAGTTCTGTTGCTGACTGCAGCTCCTCTCACGTGGCCACCCACTGCCAGTATTATACAAAAAGATTTGGAGGAGGCATAATTTGACGTACCTGATTACTAGAGTCTATTGAACATCTTGAGAAGAAGGCAGATAAATCACATACACTTCATTCTCTAGCTTCTCTGTCCTCTGCTTTGCCACAAAATTTTACCTCTCTAATAAAAAAGGTTCAACATAATTATTAAACCTGGTTTCAGAGCCTTTCTTGAAGGTCATAGACAACATCTATTGGTTCTATAATCATTTTGCTTGACACACATTTGAGAGACGATGCCTGTAGAACAAGAGTCCTTTTGTTCTACAAAATACGAATAAAGTTCTAAAATCAGAGTTAATAAATACACATAGCAAAATGCTTTTAAACAGTATAATTGGAATGCTATTTAAGTTATCAGTTCTTTGTGAAAATATTCCAATGGGCAAAAAGTTAGAATTATTGTATTTACAAATACTATGGGTTAAAATATTTGAGGAAGGGTTCTTTGTTTCTGGAATTTCTCTGACCTTAACTGGGACACAAAGTCCGAGTCAAATCCTTAACCACCAGGAAAATACAAATTAAAACTCCTTTGAGAATATAACCCATTTCCATCATAACAGGTCTCATCAAGCTTTTAATAACAACAAATGCTGTTCAGAATGTGGGCAAAGAGGCAGCTTTATTCACTTTGGGGAAGAATGTAAAATTGTATAAAAAAACATGGAAATCTAAATGAAGGTTCCTCAAAATGTGAAAATAGAACTACCACATGATCCAGCTATACCACTCTTGGGTACATCACTAAACAGATCTAAGCACATATCATAGAAGTACTTGAACAGTCATGTTCACTATTGTACTGTTCACAATAACCAAGAGACAGAAAACAGCTCAGATGTCCACTAATAGATAAATGATAAAGAAAACATGGTACATACACAGTGCAATTTTATCCAGCCATAAAGAAAAATGAAGTTATAACATTACCAGGAAAATGGATGCAACTAGAAATTATGTTATGTGAAAAATTCATACTGAGAAAAAAATACCTCATTTCTTCTCATATGTAAAACCTGCATTTAAAATTACATCTGCAAATACATAGGTGAGATCTCTCTCTCCCTCCTTCTCTCTGTCTCTATCTCTGTCTCTCTCTCTGACTGTCTGTCTTTGTGCGTGTGTGTGTGTGTGTGTGTGTGTATGCACATACCCACACACACCACACAAAAAACTAGAAAAGGGATCATAAGATGTGAAGGAGAAACCTTAATGGGGGGAGGAGATAAGTTAATGGAGTACATATAAAAGAAAGCAGAAGTTGGAACTGAGTGAAGAAAACAAAGCATATGGAGAGGGTAGGGCTTTGGGAAAGCCAGTGGAGGGAGCCAATGAGAACAGAGGATAGTGGGACCTGAGTGAAGATGCCTCTATCAAACATATGACTTTGTATGCCAAACTAATCTTTTAAGTCAAATTGACTTAGAAATTTGATTAACTCAAATACTAGGAGAGACTAACTTTGGCAGTCTAATGATGTCACCTAAAATCACAGTCACTTGTATGTCCAATGATAGATACTAGATGCCAACAAGGACCCCAAAAACTGGCTAAATGTTTTACACCCTATATTTGCACCCTTCATGTGATTGCCTTCAATCCCATATAACATGATCGTTTTATTTCAAGAATGATGTCGTAAGAAGAAAAAGGCACACACTTTAAACTTTCTTATGACATGCACTATGAGGCTAGTGCTGCTATAAACTCACCCTCAGCCAGATTCCAGGAAAGGAATTATGGAACTCCCATTTGGTGGAGGCACCAGCAAAGACATTGCAGACAGATTGTGGAAAATTAGAGCTAATGGTGTGGTCATCCTTGTAAAGGAAATGCTATTACAGCAAACTAACATGGGCCCACAGAATCAACGAAGCAGGGCTCATAGGAGCTCACAGACTGAAGCAGCAACCACAGAGCCTGCGTGGGTCTATGCTGGGCCCTCTGCATAAATGCTGTGGTTGTATAGCTTGGTATTTTTATGGAACTCCTAAAAGTGAGAATGAGGGTATCTCTGACTCTTTTGCCTACTTGTGAGATTTTTTTTGTCCTACTGGATTGCCTCGGGCAGCCCTAAATGGGGGTTTGCACCTAGCCTTACTGCATCTTGCATATGCCTTGTTCGGTCTATATTACTGGGAGGCCTGCTCTTATCTGAAGATGGAAGAACAGTGGATCTGGGGGAGAGGAGAGGTGGTTGGGGCAACTAGGAGGGAAGGAAGGGTAGGCTGCTGTCGGGATGTAGTGTATGACAGAAGAATAATTTTATAAAAAGAAGTCTCTAGGCTGGAGTAGCCACTTATGGGTTAATGTGTGGATTTTATTATATGGGACTTTAAATTTACTCTCTACCATCAAAACAAAATGAATAAACTAACTACAGTGCAAACAGTTTAGTATAAACAACTCTGCTCCAGCTGCATGTAGAGACCCAAAGAGGTTTTCTAGTGAGAACTTACTCAGGGTCCAAGAATCTGAGTTTGCTTTACCCAGCAGGGCTGTATAAGGGGATGATTTGACCATGGGCATGGTTGCCAGGTGTTTGTTAGGGTCTATAGTTGGCTATGAAGTGCACTTTGATCTAGCAAGGGAGAAGTCTTTTGCGCCACCCCTTGGCATTGTAATAAAAAGCTCTTTTGAAGAGGCAAAAGGGGCCATTGGATTATGGTCCAGGTACTCTCAAAGCTATCCTGTGTTTCTGTCTGTCTTCTTGTCAACTAAGTCTCTCTTTCTAACTAATATGTTCTTATCCCTCTCTACTCCTCATATGAACCCTGGAAAAGATGGGAGCTGGCCTCCCACAGTCCCCCACAGTGACACAACAAAGTCTGCTTAAATAATAAGGGGAATGTTCTACCAGGAGTCAGAGGACATGCATTCAAGTCCATTTATTTTGCTCACCCAGAAAACAAACTGAACACACTCACTGGAGAGGAAGTGTCATTTAAGAATAGAGCTACATGCTCAAGGCAGAAATCCATGTTAAAAAATATGGCAATCAGGCTGGAACCTCATTTTTCCATCAAATAACCAATATCTGGTGAAAGGAATGAAGTCTCATAAAGACAGAATTGAAAATGAAAAAGAAGGTAGACTGATATCCTCAAAAACAGCAGTGATTCATGCCACAAAAGAAAACTTGATGAAAACCCATGGAATCAGATATTCAAATTTGTGTGTCATGTAAAATGGAATAATAATATAGGTTTTTGAAGTAGTGGTCAGAGAATAAGGTAGTCTAATGCAAAATTTTAAAGTAAGTTGCAGATGTCACTGTAACATGTCTGTACTAACTGGATAAGCTTTAAAATGGGTTTGGTTTGATATTTAAAACTGAATGAAAGGGTTTAATGTCTACACCTAAAAATTTCCTTATCAATATTTGTAAGATTTCATAAACCATGTTTCTTCAAATTAATACTATTGCTTTTAATTTTTGAGATTATACCATAATTACAATTTCTCTTTCCCCTTCCTCCTGCCGACACCTGCTATACACCCCTCCATGCTTTTCTTCAAATTCATGGCCTATTCTTCCATTAATTGTTACCACATCTTCTTGAGATTTTTTGAAACATTTAAACACTGGCATTTACCACATCTCATGTATGTCCTAAATATAACCCGCTAGTGTGTATAATGTTATTTATATGTATATTGTCAGGGATGATCATTCGGAACTGAATAGCTGATTTGTGTGCTCTGCCCTGGGGAAGACTGTTTCTACTACCTTGAGTATCCCTTAGTTGCCTGTAGATCTTTGAGTTGGGTTGAGTCTTCATGGGCTTTTCCACAGTCACTTTTTCATACCTATTGGTATTGTCCTTGCTTAGCTCATGCTGATAAAGCCTTGCTGGTGAGAAATTATGGACAGAACTTCTGACAATTGTACAATATATAGCCTCACAACAAACTCTCTGTTCCTCTGGTTCTTACATATTTTCTGTCCCCTCTTCCACAGTGATCCCTGAGCCTAAGATGCTGGAAATGCTTTGTAGATATACCCGTTAGGACTGAACTCCACAACTCTGCATTGCATTCAAAATATTTTTTGAAAAAAAAAGTTACTACAATTGTCATTAATCAGAGAAAATAAGCTCTAAGTATCTCCTTCTATCTTTTCCTCCATGATATATCTCAATTATCCCTAATTATTTTTAACTTCAAATTTTCAGTGAATTGCATATCTAGATGTTTTTGCTATATATATTTTCCCAAGATTTTTTTTTCTGGAAAAAGTTAAACATGTGGCATTCACGATATCTCAATTTACTATGGTCTTCATTAAGCATAGAACACTTCTCCTTTGAGTATCTGTAGAATATTTACATTTTGTGTATGACTTTAAAGTTGGTAATGCCTTTCAAATTCACTCTTAGTTTAATTTTATAATAGTTGGTTATGATAGGTAGAGATAAGTAAATGTCCCTATTTAAGAAATTATGAAAATTAAAATGTAAAGAAAGTCATAGAAATATTGTAAATGTGTATTTTATTTGAACTGCAACATGTTATTGGGTTATGGCAACATTTGCTACATAAGTCAAATTCCTAAGCAGCAGACAAGAGAAACATTCCAACCTAAGTAAACACAGACTTCAGAAAACATAAATATTTTAAAATATGTTTGGAATGCACAAAAGCTGATTGTAGGTGGATTTGGCACACTGAGGCAATAGTTAAGCTGACCCCATCACAGTTACAAAGCAGAAAATCCTGAAGCTTCACCATGACTTGCACAATCTTTCTCATGACAACAGCCAGCACAATGAATATGGTCTTTCTGTCCAAAACATAAATTTGATTGATCAGGGACAATCAAAGCCACATCTGGCCCCTGCTTTAGGTATAATAAATATTGATGAAGGAGATCAGTAATACGATGACTACATCCTCTATCCATGCTCCTCTTTTCATTCATAGCATAGCACAATTAGTGCTTAGATAAGTCATGCTCCTCTCCCTGAAAGGAAGAAACCACTGTCTCAGTTGTCATGGGTAACTGGCTAATGTGTGTCTTCTCTTATGGTCCAAACTCTTCCCTAATTGTTCGTAAAATCTTTAAGATAACTACAACAAAATGTTTAATATAGAGTAATAAAAACATGGAAAATGGCAAAAAAAAACCATGATGATAAATTAATAAAGCACAGGGTTGAGCAAAGGGCATATGAGTAGTGGCTGTTGCTTTCATATTTGTATTTTATAAGGCATTTTATCAATATTTACAGTGATAACATCTTTGAGCCTGTCAGCATTCCCACACTGGGTCATGTTTCATACCTATTGAAGATACACAGACTCATATTCATGAGGTGTGAGCTCTTTGTAAATGTGCTCTTAGATATCTTTTTACTATTCTTAATATTCTGTTCCTTGAGAGATGATTTCATTATTTACCTTGATAACCAAAGTTCTGGATGCCAGCTAATATCTTGTTATTTGTTATGATGCTGGGTACATTCTTGAGCACTAAATGACTCAGAAATGTTTCATGATCCCTTAAGAAAGGCTCAATATCAAACTCATTTTTAATTGTTTTCTGCAATTCACAAAGCCTGAAGAAAATATTGCTACTCAGTGCCCAAAGATACTACCATGTCTCAAAGCCAGTGGTCAATAGCCCTTCAAATATTTGATACACTCTGATAAAAGGTTATTGAGAAAGGTAGGAAGTAAAGTATATCTGTGAAATAAATGGTGTTATACATAAATATATAAAGAACCTATCTGAAAAACACATATTCCCAGTCATACAAAGAGACCTAAAGTGAGCGGAAATTATTCAGATATGGAAAGTAGGTAAGCACACATGACTTCAGAATAGTACCACAATGTTTTTCTCCTTATATACAGACTGTTCAGTTAAAGAGAACAAGGTTGATCTCTGTGAATGTCCTATCTTTGTGACTCTGTAAATAGAATAATTATTAAGACTCAAAGGTTTACAAATGTCTAGATGGTTTGTCCTACTTTGCCTTGTGTGGTCCTCACCAATATCAGGAAGATTATCCCAGCTGCTCATCTCTGTCTGGCCTCACAAACTTCCAAAGGAAACCCTTCAAGGGTATTGAAAGATGCTATGAATCCTGAAATCCATGTCCTTTCTTGGTGTCTTGTGGAAAGGAGAGTTTCCAAGGATGAGGCTGGCAGCTGGGGGTAGTGATGGTGATAAATAGTGGATTTGCTCATGATAAATTCACTGCAACATATTGATATCCTTAAATCTTTAGCTATTTCCTTTACAACACTAAGGTGTTTCTGCCTTCTTAGTCATTCACAGTAGAATATTACTGCAATCAAGTTTCAGTTGCAAAGCAAGCAAGACATATGGACTAACTCTTACCTCTTCAAGCTAGCAACTGAAATTATGGTGGATCCAATGACTCAGGGAGAGGTAGAGGCCTAAGACTCTTGGGATGAGAACAGTGAAGCTAAAGAGACTACTGCATCCCATCATTGCTATGAAATATAGAATGTTAATTAACTAATATCCATATCGAGACTTTGATCAGTTAATTGCACCCACTCACAAAACCAATGAAAATATTCCTTACTCCAAAAGACAGATTTGAGGCATGAAGAAAAACTGACAGAAATTATACACACTCATTATTTCAAACAATTCCCAATATCACCTTTGAAATGAGACTCTAGAGACAAAATTAAGTATCACATAATCCAAAACAAGTCTGTAATGCATGATCTTTATTTTTCTGCTAACACACAGCAATGAATATGATGATATCTGAGTTTATTTAATTGATTTAAAATATTTTAAAGAAAACCATTTTCATGTTGAAACACAAATTTATGAATGTAAATTATGCTTTAAAGAGTTAATTGATTAATTTAGGTTATCCTCCCCAAATTATATCAGTCCTGCATTCCAGCACTTTCACTTTAGTGGCTCATGTTTAATAAATATTTTCTTTAAAAATAAAACTACAGTATATTCATTTTTATATGCCTCTAATTCTATACACATTCTACTTTATGTGATTCATGAACAAGTCATTTTGATCCTTATTTTCTTATTGATGATACAAACAAACAGCTAAGCACTGTGGCCATCTACTACTACAGCTACTCCTAATTCACCTTGGGTGGTCCTCAGTGAAAACCATGAGCTTATCCCAATGGCTCATCTCTGCCTCTCATCACCAGCTTTCAAGGGCAATCTCTGAAGTTTAATGAAAATATTCATGCTCATGACAACAATGTACTTCTCAATGCTCATGTAACAGGGAGAAGCCATTAGAGATGAGCTAGTAACTGGGAGAAATGATGGCTGGGTCCATGACAAAATCACTGCAACATACCTATCCCCTTAAATCTTTAGATATGAAGACTAAAGAAATGCAATTGTGAGGTGTTATTTAGGGGATCACAATGAATACATCATACACACACACACACACACACACACACACACACACACACACAAATTTATTTTACCTGAAAAGTAGATATATTTTATGGATATTTCAGAGTAACTTTTTAAATAGCACTGTGTGTGTGTATGTGTGTGTGTACAATATAAAAATAGTCCACAATCCAATAAAAATGTCTAACGTTACTTCAAATTTCAGCACAGTATACAACATTTTACTTCTCATTCAGCACATGCCTTTAACCAGTGGTGATGAATCTGCTTCTTCCCTGTGATGCAAACAGTAAGTAGTGACATCATTTGCCATCTTACATGCATCAAATGGACAAGCAAAGTCCTTGAACCTATATATCCTATCAAAACAGACTCATAGCCTCCTTTTACTCTTGTATGTTTTTTCTTCAAAACACATAATAAACTATCAGACTGAGAACTATCAAGTTAATAATCTTGATACATACTGTGTTCTATCAGAAATTATAAGTGATTTTGTAAGTAGGAATGAATTAGAATTATAAATGGAAAGAGTAAATAGTGACATATATACATTTGCTATGTTAAAGGACAATATTCATTCAAATTTGATACTTTTTTGCTTTATGTTTCTAAGTTTCCTGAGTTTTTAAACTAACCAATTCATTGAGATGCAGAAGTTGTTTGCCATATTGATTTCCATAGTGGCTGCACAAGTTTGCACTCCCACCACCCAGGGAAGAGTGTTCCCATATTCCACATCCTTGCCAGCATGAGTTGCCACTTGTGTTATTGATCTTAGCCATTCTGACAGATATGAGATGGAATTTCGAAGTATTTACTTTCTTTCATTTTTTTCCCTGATGGCTAAGGATGCTGAACATTTCTTTAAGTGCTTCTTGGCCATTTGAGGTTCCTCTACTGAGAAATCTCTGTTTACATCTGTACCCTATTTTTTTGGACTTGTTTCTTTAGTTCTTTTATATATTTTTTTTGATAACAATCCTCCATCAGATCAAGAGTTGGGAAAAATCTTTTTCCATTCTATAGGCTGCCACTTTATCTGATTGATGATATCCTTTAATTTGGGAATCAACCTACCTTAAGATCCAGCTAGACCACTCTTGGGCATGTATCCAAAAGTTGCATCACGCTACCACAAGTATACTTGATCAACCATGTTCACTGCTGCTCTATTCATAAAAGCCAGAACCTGAAAACAACCTATATGTCCCTCAGTAGAAGAACAGATAAAGAAAATGTGGTGCATTTACACAATGGGGTGTTACTCAGCAGTAAAAATCAATTTCATCATGAAATTTTCAGGCAAATGGATGGAACTAGAAAAAAATCATCCTGAGTAAGGTAAGCAAGACCCAGAAAGATAAATACAATTTGTATTCACTTACAGATGGATATTAGCCATTAAATAAATGACAACCAACCTACAATCCATAGACCAAGAGAGGTTAGATACACAAGAAATTACGGGGGGTACAAGTAGATATCCCTGTGAGGAGATATAGAAAAGGTTTACAAGTGGTCAGGGCATTGGGGATGGGAAGACAAACACAAGAATTAGAGTTGAGAGAGGAAATATGGGGAGAGACAGCTGGAATAGAGGGACATTTGAGGGATGATATGGAAATCAAGTGCAATGGAAATTTCCTAAAATATGTGAAGATGATCCTTATGAGGTCTCCTAACAATGGTGAAGACCAGAGCCAACAATGGTCTATAGCAGATCCACTGAATCTATATTTTAGATTTCCACTTAGTATTTTTATGATATTCCTGATTGTGTGAAAAAATGGGTGGCTGATTCTTGTGCCTTTTCATTGGGGCTTTTTTTCTTTCTGTGAGGTTGTTTCTATTCTTCCTATGATGGTTTCTGTTTTATCTTGTAATTTATTTTATCATATTTGTTTGTTATATCTGAGAAGAAATTAGAGAGTTTCTAATGGTCTGCCTGAAACACAAAAAAATGTATATTCTGTGTTAAATAATTAAAAATGATTCCACTAAGTCAAGAATTCAACCAATCAAAAAGATATGAAGAGTCCCACAAAGAAGAGACAATGCATCAATAAATGATATTTTACTTAAAATTAAAAATGAACAACTGAAATTAACCAGCATTAAGCTGAAAGTGTCTGACTGAGGAGTAGAGTGCTTGCCTTGTACACACATGCACACACATGAAATTTACACAAAAAAGTGAAACTTTTAGAGAACATCAATGAAGTATAATTGTGAGTTATTTCATAACTACACAACTACCTCAAACATAATTGAAAACATTGCATTTATCTTCAATTAATAAAAAAATCTCTTAAAATTCTGGACGAAAATTAGTATTTTTAAAAAGCATAATTTCCTCTTATGCATTTTGTGCATACAGTGAAAATTCAAACAATACTTGCTTTTAATTTTACATAATGGTAGTTGGTAATCAGTCCCAGGACCTTGCATATCTGTACAAACAAACTGCCAAATACTATGGAATTTGACCCCTGATTTTGTAAATGGTTCAAAACAAACTAATAAAAATATAAGAAAATGCCTAACTAGTGAGAAAATAGCATGCAAAAAAAATGGAATAAATGTATGAATGTGCTATGATGGCAAAATAAGTAAAAATAAGATAGGAGTGAATGTTTAGAAACAGATCATGCAAATGTGTTGACGGTTGCCAGAGTTTAGTGCTTGAATCCTTAGTGAAAATATGAGGCTTTGAATAAATTAAGATAGGGGCAATTGAATATCTATTGGAATTACATGTTTATTGATAATGGGCTCCTCAATCCATCAAATTAAACCTAATTTCCTGAAAGACAAAAATAAAAAGTGAGAGGGAAAGGAATAAAATTTATATTCATTACATCAAGGGTAAATTAAGCAGCACGAACATGGAAAAGTTTTAGAACTGTGATTATATACTTGAATACATACAGAGACAAAATGTTTGCATAATTAAAGAAGCCTCAAGCAAGCTTAGACTAATGTGTAACTGGAATATATGACTTCAGCATACAGAAGCAAAAACTATTCCAAAAATCTATGAACAAATCATTAATATTTACTAACAACTATATATAAATGATTGAAGAATATAAAATGCTCCCTACTGCTGCCATTCTTCTAAACCAATAGAATTTATATTTATATTCTAAACACTTATCCTTACTCACACAGATAAGTGTAGCTCTAAACCTTCATCAAAGACGCTCCAGTTTTGGCAACAGATGGCGACTGTTACAGTGATACACAACTGTGAAGGAAGGTTCCTCTTTCTCCACATACTAGCCAGCATTTCTGGTATTTATCCTTATCCACTGCTGATCCACTCACCTCATGATCACTGTCTCATCAAAACCTACAAGTGGTTTTGAGGCTCATTGTGGATATGAGATTTTCCCTGAGTAGGACTGCCACTTGCTGAAATTTGGGAGTTATCTTATGCCATCCACTTCCCCATACCTCAACCCAAAATGCCACAGGACTGGAGCCTTGATTGGCTTGGCTTCTCTTTGCTGGTTACCCTGTTTTTTTTCTGCACTTTTCAGACATCCCAGGATATGATTTTTTTAAATGCTAGCTCTTGTTCTCTTTGGAATCAACTTTCACTTTCTGTCTTCTTTCCCTTACTAGGTTACACAGAAGAAAGATCAAATTCACATTTCAGTTGGAGCTCAAAGTAGATTTGTAAACTTGTGTTTCTATTATGATGCTTCCTTAATATGTTAATTTGCACACTCAGCCCCCTTTTCTGCTTTAGGGATTCTTAACTTAATATAAGGAGTCATACAAAGATGATTGAGAAGAAATTACTTTATTAGTTTGTAAAAACTTATCCACTCTTGTCTACAAAGAATCTGTCTCCAGTAAACACCCATAAGTCAGTTTTTGAGATACTTCCATTCCAGTTTCTGCAATATCACCTCTCAAGTGGGAATATGCCTAATATGCCTTAGTGTGTATATAGTGTGATAGAATGAAGTGCTACATGATACCACTTATATGCTGTGGGATGTCTTTTTGTACACTGTGAATATATGTTGCTCTGATTGGTTGATAAATAAAACACTGATTGGCCAGTAGCCAGACTGTAAATATAGGTGGGGCAAGCAGACAAAGAGAATTCTGGGAAAAGGAAGGGATGAGTCGGGAGTAGCCAGGCAGACACAGAGGAAGCAAGATGATAAGACAGAACTTAGAAAAGGTACGTGGCTAAACATAAGTAAGAATTATGGGTTAAATTAAGTGTAAGAGCTAGTCAGTAATAATTCTGAGATGATAGTCAAGCAGTTATAATTAATGTAAGCTTCTGAGTGATTATTTTATAAGCAGGCCATAGGACTGTGACTGTGGGGGCCTGGCAGGACCAGAGAAACCTTCCAACTACACTTATATGTGGATGTGAGCTGCTAAGTCTTCAATAAGCAAGTTACAATCCTTATAATCACAGAGGTTATGTAGCAAGTAAGGTACTAGGGGTGTGAAATGGATCTCCCTAACAAGGGGAATATAGACAAATTTCTAAATGGTCTTATTAAATAAAAAACATGGAGCCAAATATAGAGGTAAAAGCCTTAGAGATCAGGGAACAGGAATAGCCACCAGCTAACCTTACCTCACCATACTGCAGCTTCCAAAGTGAGCTACTTCTTGTATACCTGGGTCTTTATTGCCTTGCTGTCCTGCCCTCTCATTGGCTCTTAGCCCAGCTACCCCACTTCCTTGTCACTGCCTGTCTGTACAGACCTCCAGGTCTCTATGGTTCATACTGGGATTAAAGGCATGTGTCATCAAGCTTGGCTCTGTTCCCTAGTGTGGCCTTTAACACACAGAGACCCTGCCTGCCAAGTGATCGGATTAAGGGCTTGTGCTACCACTGCCTGACTTTTGTGTTTACTTAAAATGGCTTGCTATTTCCTCTGCTCTCCAGGTAAACTTTATTTATTAACATACAAATAAAATATCGCCACAGGGGAAAACAGAATAGATCATTAAATATGGATGAGGTAAGAGGGCCTGTAATGAGAAAATCAGATGGAGAGAGGGGAAGAGGAGCTAGGGAAGGAATATGGGGAGGAACAGCTAAAACTAAGGGTCATTTGAAAGGTATGCAAACCTAATACAGAAAATCTTCTCAAATATATACATATATAAAGGTGATATAAATTGCCAAATAACAGTGTAGATGGAGGCCCAAATGATCACTGCTGTCACTGAAAGGATCTTCCAATACCAAGTTGTTGGCGAAAGGGGTCCCATGGGACCTCCCAAACAACCCAAGCTATTGTCAAGACTCTTGTTGCTCTCCACAAACTGACTCTGTTAGTGAAGACAACACCTACACAACTCAATGAACACAGAGAACTGAAGCTGGTGCCTACCTAGAGCCTCACTTCTATGGGTCAGTGTACTCTTCATGCTTCCAAAGGAGAAAGGTAAACACCAGCCCAACTACAAACTGTTTGATATACAATGTTGATCTGTATGCAAGATGTGTTAATGCAATAATGGCACAAAGTTTATGGGACTAACTAACCAAAATATGATTTTATTCAAGGCTCACTCTTTGAGAGGAACTCTATCTCCAAAACTGCTTGAGTGGCAAAGAGCCTGAGACTAGATAGGCCAAGGACCTAGGGGAAAACAAATACTACTGTTCTGCTAAAGCAGCATAGCAATAAAATTACTCCTAGTGACAATCTTCTGTACTAATAGACCTGTGTCTTTCTCAGCCATAATCAGAGGACAAATACAGAGATTGACAGCTGAACAATGTGTAGAGAGTGAGAAACCTTGGAATGCTCAGTTCTAAATGGGATATCTCCATCAAATTCCTCCCTGCAGGGATTAGGAAACCGCTTGGAAGAAGAGACAGAAGGATTGTAAGTGCCAGAAGGGATGAAGGACATCAAGGAAACAAAGCCATTTAAACACAGCAGACAGTGGCAGCATGCACAGGGCTTGCACAGGTCTGTGAAAGATGGGGTCCCAGCAATGAGAGATAAAGTGGATGCATGCCCCCATCCATAACCTAGAAACTATCTCCAACTGATAACCACTTGCAAGTAGAAAATGAATTTTCCCCAGAGGAGTCTCACTGGGGACTCACAGGTCCAGGTCCTACTGCCTGGGGGCCTCCTAAATAGTTCAAGCTAATCAACTGTCTCATTTATCCAGAGGGCCTGATCCAGTTCCATGGGGGCTCCTCAGCCATTGGTTCACAGTTCATGTGTTTCCAGGAGTTTGGCTATTTGTCCCTGTGCTTATTCCAATCATGGTCTCAATATCTCTTGCTCATATAATCCCTCCACAATAGACTACTGGCAACGGTTGAGAGAAAGCCCAAACTGACCTACTCTGGTGATCCGAGGGGCTGAACACCCTAACTGTCATGATAGAACTCTCATCCATTGACTGATGGAAGCAGATGCAGAGATTCATGGCCAAGCCCCAGGTGGAGCACCAGGAGTCCAATCATTGAGAGAGAGGAGGGATTATATGAACAAAGCAGTTAAGGGCAGACCCCATGCCCAGCAGTAGATGGACAACAGAAAATGAACTCATTGACATCTTTGGAGGTTCTTAATCTCAGGGCCCCGTATTTATTTATTTAATTAATTATACTATATTGTATTATTTACTTATTTTACCTTAAAGTTCCCTTGCTGCGTACTGTAACTTCTGGTTTTGTGTCTTTATGGGATTCCTCTGTTGGCATATGTGTGTGTGTCTGTATCTATATGTGTTTCTTATGCTATTTCCTGATCTCTTATTTTTGTTTGTCTTGTCCTATTCACATCTGTTTGTTTTTGTTGTATTTTATTTTATTATTATTCATTAGATGTCCATTTGTTTTCTAAGGAGAGACAGAAAGGGTATGAGAGAGGAAATAGGAATGATCTCAGAGGAGCTGGGGGAGGGGAAACCACCATCATAATACATTGTATGAAAAAAAATTATTTTCAATAAAATAAAAATAGAATAGAAAGAAGCACTATATGACAGGCATTCAAGTAATAGATTAAGACAAATTACTGTCTTTCAGAAGAGTAATTTGCATCTCAGATTCATAGTACCTTTTGAGTTCTTGAAGCATATTTGACATACCTCAATTTCAGAATCCTTTGTTTTCCCTACTGCTGAAACTGTCTGCTCATTAATGCACTGTGACTATGCACATGGAATTCAAGAAGTCATTACTTAAAGTAAGATAAAGTGTGGAATTAATGAGACTAACGAAAAAAGGTTCTTTTCAATCTGTTAATGAATTATTTGATATGTCGAACTGAATTTGAAAGCTTAGTGAAAGTAAATTTGAAGAGCTGGTCAAATCAACTCTGCTGTTCAGCATAACTGAAAGGAGAGTACTGTTGTTTAAGAGCATCTCTACTTTGGTATGGCTGCCTATGCCTGCTATCCAAACACTTGGAAGATATAAGGAAGAGGAAAGGGGATGATGATGCATTTATATTATAATCATAAAAATATAAAAGCTTACTTTTATTTTAGTGTGTGTGTGTGTGTGTGTGTGTGTGTGTGTGTGTGTGTGGTGTCCGCACATGAATATTGACATTCATTACATTACATGAATTAAAGTGCATGTGGAGCCAAGAAGAGGGCATCCAACGCCCTGGAGCTGCAATCACAAGAGAGTAGGGCTTGCAGCATGGGTGCTTCTCACCCAACACCAGTTCTCTCCATGAGCAGCAAGTGCTTTCAACTATTAAGCCATCATTTCACCAGCCCTGAATTTGATTTTTTTTTATATAACAGAAATCTGATTGATTTGCACACAAATCTTCCTTGTTTAACACACAAAGTGCCTTGCCTATGGCCTGTATACCATCAAGTGTGTTAGTGAGTAATCATCCCACTGCTGATAAGCTCAGATGCTTGCCCTGCCCACCTAACTCAAATTTCCACCGTTGTCTTTTGTCTCAGTCGCCTCTGCTCTTCATCCTCTTTATTACTTATGTTGACTTGCTTTTAAGCCACTTACTTAATTTTGTAAGGTTTGGTAGTTTCCTTATTTTCTTCTGAGTACTTTAATTTAAATATATATTGAAATGATTCTTCAGTTAACCAAAGTTTGGGCTTCCTGGATTTCTCTATGACTGTAATGTTTATGGTTGCCTCAAAGCAGAAACTCGCGTCCATAATCTTACTCCAGACCTTGTCATTCCCAACTTCTGTACCTTTTTTCATCTTAATTGTAAGCATCTCGTACTGATGATGTTCTCTTCACTTTCCAGTTCACCTTTCGACTATTCCAGCCCTTCCTATCAAGTCCCACACTGGAGCAGCTTACCACTGTGCTGATCTTCACACTGTCTCTCACCCATAGTAAGTCCCTTTGTCTTCCTAATCTGCACAACATTCTGTGAAAGCGAATTACTCTCACTGCCTTGTAGACACCATTAGCTCCCTTGCTTCTTTCACACTGTCACATTCAGCTGGATAAAAACATAATCCATGGGAATCCCAATTTACCGCCAGTTTGGGTCTGTGCCTTTGAAGCTCATTGTAGCTAGAAAAGAACACAAGATTATCTCTGGTTTTACTTGCCCTTAGAATTTGTTTCAACTTGTCCTGTCATGCTTGCTTGTATGCAAAGCAAAAAAAAGACTTCCTACTCTAATCATCCTCCCTCTTTTCTGACCTATTTTACACCTCACCTAGCTCTTCAAACCTTTAATCATCTCTCATAATATTCTTTTTAAAAGAAAACTTTGCTGTCTGATTTATTAAAACAATAAAGCCATGAGAATAGAGTTCCACTATAGTTTTTCTTTTTCACTCTTTGGGGGGCCCGCCATCCAGCTCCCATATAAATACACAGAGACTTGTTCTTATTTATGAATGCCTAGCATTAGCTTAGCTTGTTTCTAGATAGCATTTCTTAAATTATCCTCTCTATCATTTATCTTTGGGCCTTTATCTTTCTCTATTCTATATACCTTTCTTTTCGTCTTACTCCATAGCTGTTTGTGTGGCTGGGTGGCTGACCCTCACATCCTCCTTTCTTTTCATATTCTCACTCCTTCCTCTTCTTCTCTTTTTTTCCTTATATTTATTCTCTCTGCCTGGCAGCCCCACGTATCCCTTTTCTGCCTAGTTATTGTCCATTCAGTACTTTATTAGACCAATCAGGTGTTTAGGCATAATAAAGGAAAAATGACTTATTCTAAATGGAGATAATCTCAAAGCAATCCCATTAAAATCAAGAAGAAGACAGGGCTGTACACAATCCCCACTCATTTTCAATATATTTCTTGAAGTACTAATGAGAACAGCAAGGCAAGGGAAAGAAATTAAAAGGAGTACAAACAGGAAAATAAGCCAAATTATAATTAATTAATTATTGCAGATGATGTGATATTATACATAAGATGTCTGAAAACTTCTATCAGAAAACCTCTAAAACAACCAATAATTTCAGTGATGTGGGGGAATAAAAAATTATAAAAATTTATCTGTTCTAATCAATAAACACATTGAGAAAGAGATCATGGGCACCCTCCCAGTTTCTTGATTTATAAAACTAAATATTAGAAGTTTTCTCCCAGGCATGCTGTACAAACAGCACGTAACATGGAAAAATTATTAAGAGTATCTAGTCTCCAAATTATCATTTTACAGCCAGGCAGAAGTGGCAAAAGTAAATATGCTTTCCTATCCTTTATTTCTTAAAACAAACATATAGTCATATGAAACACAAAGTGAAGTTGAGAAATGAAAATGCTGTGTTTTTCTTATAACTATGAGATACACATGCACAGCACCCGTGAGTGAACTCCAGGGAAGTGAGACCTCCACTGGGCTTTTCCTCCTGACATGCACACACATGCAAAGGGCCCAACACTAACCGGAGTCTTCCTGTTAGCAGAAATTTACCTTGGTCCAGTGCCTCATCAAGCATGGAAAGTCCCATTTTCTACTAGTTCACTGTAATGAGATGATTATTTTTATTAATTTGGAACCCTTTAAAGTTTCTACAGTGATGAAAAACATATATGTTTTCATATATATAATTCATCTCCCTAGTCACAATTTGTTGATGGTAGCTAGCTGTTCCTTGGGCCATGAATGATTTTACTAAGGAGGCAATCTCGTAACAGTATATGCATCAGTTCATTCAATTCATTAAATATAAAATATTTCCCTGCTTAAAAATTATATGAAAGGTATAATTTTCAATATTTATAAAGAAATGTCAATGTAGATGCTATTTCATATTTATAATCTTATTTTTGACTGTTCCACACTGCTGTATTTGTTACAGGCAATGCATTTCACCGTGTTTCCTAGTGGAACTCTATTTACACAGCTTTATATAATTTATATATAATATGATTTATTCCTTGATAGAATATGCATTATTTAATCTCAGAAAGTAAATTTTATGTAATCATGACATTTTAAATATTTCTGTTAAATACAGGAGATGAATTTATTCACAACATAATAAATTACAGAATGTCTCTGCTCTTGGAAAACTTTGCAAGAGATGATTTATGCAAGGTCATATATGGGTAAAAACCACTAGATAAGACATTGTTATTGGTAAAAGCCCATGACTTCCTTTCCTGTTAACAGATGTGACCCTTTGTTGTATGATATGTCTGATTTGTAGATGAAATTAAGTACATTATTATGAGGTGGGAATATATAGCATACAGAAAACTATTAAAAATTCCCTAAACATCACCCAACCACATTCTGCACTGACACAGAAAACCAATAAAGAACAAAAGGAAATATTTCAAAGTAGATATACTAAGAACCACACAAACACTTAAATTACAAAGGAAATGTTTGTCATATACCATACCAAAATGTGCACCAGTATTGTAAAAAAAAATAAAAATATTGATAACCAACAGTACTTCTTAAAACACTCTTGCAGAATACACACAACAACTGCAATAATAATTGCTATATTTTTCTGTGCCTACCTTCACAGCACAGAATTCCACAGAGTCTGTAATAATTCTGGTCATAGCCCCTATGGTTTTTCACAGAATTAAGAGACTGTAGAAAAAAGAACTTTCTATAACAGTGAAATATTATTTTTGCTAGGAATTGCATATCCAAGATTTCACATTTGTAGTCTAAGAAAAATAGTATTTTTTTCATTTGATTCATTTATTTAAATTTCAGTTCAGATGATACATAGGAATTATCTTTTTGTTTAGATGCATGAAAGGATTTGGAAATGGTTATTGTTTTTGAGAAGTAGATGTGGCAAATAGTAAGTAGAGAGAGAGATAAAGGTAGACCACTCTCTTTTCTAGTTACAGCATTCTCTTTAGTGCCTTTCACGGTCTAAGTAATGTAACTACAAAAAGGATTCTTTAAAAGACAGGGATGTCATGTGACATGTTGAACAAGATGTGGTTTAAGAAGCAAAAATTTTCAAGCTGCATTACACAATTTCAGCTAACACAATACAATGTTCTTTGAACAAATTTTTCATTTTTTGGTTCTATAACAGATAACCTAAGATTATTATGCCATATCTCAGCACCTGGTTTAAAATCAAAGTAACTACTCTTTATTAAAATTGTTTATAATTTTATTTAAATAAGATGCTATTTGATATGAGCATCTAGGTAAGTTGTAAAGTATTCCCATATTTAAATTATGTACAAAATCCATGAAAAATATTAGATTATAAAATAAAAAGAAATTAAATAACTCCAAAGAAATAATGAATCTGCTTTATATATTTTTGCATTTCTAAAAAGAATTGAGATTTTCTGGCTCACATGTCTTGTGTACATAAAATATAAATGACTATCAGTGAGAATATTATTTTCCAGTATTATGCCTGTAAGAGTTGAGAAATATGACTGACAGCCACAAAATTATTTCTAAAAGATATGCAAACTAAATTGTCTACAAATAAAAAGAAATCCAAACAGACATTGTTATGTGAATTACTGCTTTTCCTTACATTTTAGAAATAATACATTTGTTTAAAGAAATATAGAAATTGCTTAACAAGATCCCAGAATAAAAATGTTAAGTATGTGTAAACCTGTAATGCATAAAAATGTGCTTTTAGCCGGGCGGTGGTGGTGCATGCCTTTAATCCCAGCACTCAGGAGGCAGAGGCAGGCGGATCTCTGTGAATTCGAGGCCAGCCTGGGCTACCAAATGAGTTCCAGGAAAAGGCGCAAAGCTACACAGAGAAACCCTGTCTCGAAAAACCAAAAAAAAAAAAAAATGTGCTTTTAATTATTAATGCTGCAGAAAGCATGAAGACTTGTCAGCATATTTTACACGTCAACATGACGATTTCTGCAGGAAAATGCACTTGCCTCCATTGTTTTATTTATTTATTTATTTATTTATTTATTTATTTTATTTATTTAGGTTTTTCAAGACAGGGTTTCTCTGTGTAGCTTTGTGACTTTCCTGGATCTCGCTCTGTAGACCAGGCTGGCCTCAAACTCACAAAGATCTGCCTGGCTCTGCCTCCTGAGTGCTGTGATTAAAGGTGTGCACCACCACCACCCAGCTCCATATTTTTATTAATTTAATAGTTTGCAGATGGTGTTTGCAACACTGCATATTAAATATGTGTTTCAAATAAACATCAAGTTGTATTCATTATGTTTTTTGTCTCTATGTTGCATTTTAAGAATTCATGTTTAGGGTCATATTTTAAATCTGTCAAGTGAAAAATAAAAAGATTAGATGTCCATAATTATTCAAAGATATGCAGCATTTTTATTGTATTTTAATTTTTATTGTCCTGAAAATATCTTTATACTTTTATGTAATACATCAGGCAAATGTTGGATATACTCATGTAATTAATATACACACTTTATATCTAAAATGTAAGTCTATATTTCAAAATCCTACTTGCTTTTACATTCATGTTGAGTGATAAGTGGATTATTGGATGCATAAACAATTTATTTATAAACTTTATGCTGTGGAATAATGCTTTTATACACTGGTTTAATAAAACACTGACTGGCCAGTAGCCAGGCAGGAAGTATAAGTGGGACAAGCAGAGAGGAGAATTCTGGGAGAGGAAGGCTGAGTCAGCAGAAGCCAGTCTGCTGTCCAGGGAGCAGCATGTAATGGCACACAGGTGGCAACATATAGATTAACAGAAATGGTCTGAGTTTAATTTCTTGAGTTCCTTATATATTCTGGATATCAGTCCTCTGTCAGATGTGGGGTTGGTGAAGACCTTTTCCCATTCTGTAGGCTGTCACTTTGCCTTGTTGACCATATCCTTTGCTCTACAAAAGCTTCTCAGTTTCAAGAGGTCCCATTGATTGATTGTTTCTCTCAGTGTCTGTGCTACTGGTGTTATATTTAGGAAGTGATCTCCTATGCCAATACGTTCAAGACTACTTCCTACTTTCTCTTCTAGCAGGTTCAGAGTAGCTGGATTTATGTTGAGGTCTTTGATCCACTTGGACTTAAGTTTTGTGCACAGTGTCAGATATGGATCTATTTGCAGCCTTCTACACGTTGATATCCAGTTATGCCAGCACCATTTGTTGAAGATGCTTTCTTTTCTCCATTGTACACTTTTGGCTTCTTTGTCAAAAATTATATGTTCATAGGTGTGCGGGTTAATGTCAGGGTCTTCAATTCGATTCCATTGGTCCACATGTCGATTTTTATGCCAATACCAAGCTGTTTTTATTACTGTAGCTCTATAGTAGAGCTTGAAGTCAGGGATCATGATGCCTCCCTGGATCAGGCCCTCTGAATAGGTGAGACAGTTGATTGGATTGATCTGTTTGTGAGGCATCTAGGCAGTGGTACCAGGTCCTGTGCTCATTGCAGGGACGCTTGGCTCAACCTGGGAGGAGGGGACTGGACCTGCCTGGACTGAGTCTACCAGGTCTATCTCAGTCCTTGGGGGAGGCTTTGCCCTGGAGGAGGTAGGAATCGGGGGTGTGCTGGGGGGAAGAAAAGGAGGGCAGGAGGGGGAAGAACAAGGGAATCCATGGCTGATATGTAGAACTGAATGGTATTGTAAAATATAATAAAAGGGGAAAAAAAGAAATGGTCTGAGTTTAAATGTAAGAGCTAGTCAGTGATAGGCTTGAGCTAATGGCTGAGCCAATTTTAATTAATATAAGCCTCTGTGCGTTTAGTTGGGTCTGAGTAGCTGCAGACCAAGCAGGACACAAGAAAACTTCCAGCCACAACTTCTTTTGGCAATTTTGTTATCCTATACATCCTGAAAATTTCTCCCTGAATATGTCAAAACAACAGTGATTATTCTTTCATATGAATAAATATCGTGGCAAGATAAGAAAATTATGGTCTGGAAAAACTCTCACTTTAAATTCCTCAAAATGACAAGTGCAATACAGCAAATATTTGTAAATGCATACCTGAATTGTTGGGAATAGAGAGACCACCAGTCCTTCAAATGAAAAGTGAACTGGAAGTCAGAATGAGGAAGTATTGAGCTACTTCCTCTGGAATGTGAAAAGCATTATGGATTGTACTGCGACTGCTGGATCCTTAGAAGGGAATCTGGACTTTGGTCCAACTTTAAGTCTTTTGGAAACCTTCACACTGACTTCCATAGTTACTACAGAAGTTGGCATTCAAATGAGCAGAGAATCTTAGAAAACATTTCTCCAGCTCAGGACAGCAGGAAGTTTGCCTTGAACAGCTCCCTGGTGAGGTGAAAACTAAGTTGTCCTCATTGTCCCCATGTCCCATCCCCCACTTGCATGTGCAAGTGACAGATGGTGTACTCTGACATATCATGGGCCTTCTTCATTGTTTCTGTAATTCATTACAAGCAAGATCTGAAGGAAAACATTGGATCTTAGTTATTGATACTCCATAGTGCCAGATTTAAAGGAAAAGAAAAAAATGCTTTATGCAGGAGTAAGATGCAATATTGCAAGCTACATCAGGAACTGCCTGGTTATTTTTTGTCCAGATGACCTCCCTATTGGTGAAAGTGAGGCATGACTTTTTACTGCTATTAATGGATTGATGTCAATCTTTGTCTTTAATTCAAGTAGTAATATTTTAATGAGACTTGTTGAAATCACATGCGGGAGAACGTTGAAATCATATCATGAGAATGCCTTCTGTTATTATTATTTGTGAACACCTTCAAGAACTGCTGTTCTTTTTAGTTGTATTAAATCTCAGAAAGATTATCAAGTCAATGAAACAGTAATAAAGGCAGCTCATCAAAACTTAAAAATAACATGTTTACTACTTATTTTGAGGTGAAGAAAGTTGATGAAACTTGTGTGTGAAAAATGAAATAACACAGTTCTGCATCACTAAGAAGGACCTTGAGTCCCCAATTTTATCATTCAAATGATCTTTTCTTAAATGACCATGCACACTTGTACTTAAAAGTTCTATGAAGATTGACTTTGTGTGTTTTGTTTAGGGTTTATTAATAGTTTCCCATATTAGCCCACCTTTTCAGTATAAAATTTTGAAAAGTCATGAGACTCCTTTAAAGTTACTAATGAGTTGGCTGGTTTTTGTCAACTTGACACAAATCTAGATACTATCTGGGAAGAAGAAATCTCATTGAGGAATCGTATCTATCAAACTGTCCCGTGGCCAGGTCTGTGAGACATTTTGTTATTGACAATTGATGGAGAAGAGCTAATCCCACTGTGGGTGGTGTCATCCTAAGAGAACATAGATCAGAGCTATGAAGAAAGGCCGCTGAGCAAGTCCTAGGGGAAGCCACCCAGTATGCAGCATTATTCCATAGTCTGCTTCAATTCCTGCTCCAAGATCTTGCCTTGAGTACCTATGTGGGTAATAAACTACTCGGCCTAAGCCAATCACCAGGCAAAGGAATCATCCCCAAGAAGTGCAGGCTCACATTAAGCTACACTAAGGAGGTAGGTAGAATAATTTATTGGTGAAATTATTATGGCCACTCCATGTAGTTACAAGGGAGGTTTATTTTGTGTGGTAACTTACAAGTGAAGGGATAGTTTACAGGGTCTGGGAATGGTGTGGCACAGTCAGGCGGTGTTCTTTGGAGAACTCTGCTCGGTCTACCTCCAACGTCCAGGGTCCAGGAACCAAGAGAGCCCGCGCATCAGGATTCCGGGTCTTCAGCATTCTCTCTCAGTCCCATCTTGAAGGCGTGACCGTTACCAAAGCCTCAATGGGGTTTGGAACTTCCAGGTCAAAGCTGGAATGGCTACCCACTACATTAATTAGTCTTTTAATTAGATATAGTATTGTTCCTTCCCAGAGTCCTCACCTCTACTGCACCTGCTTACATGGCTATAGTCCTACAGCTTTGTAAGTCAGTCCATTTTCTCATCTCATTTTATTTTGTCTAACACTTTTTGAAGAATGTTTTCCACAACATTTTGGCTTTCCCCTAAACTTTGGGATTTTGGCTTTCTTCCTCTTTCTTTGAAGATTCTCTCCCCACCAGTAGCTGCAAGTACACTGTTATGTCAGAGCTCCATGTGGACACAGAGTGGCTTATTTTTTTTTTCCTCCTAGGGAATTTTTAACTATTTGAGTTTAATTTTAATTTTTAACTACCTGAGTTTTACACAGCATCTTTTGATCATATTTACCCTCCCTCTCCCAATTCTTCTCAGATCCATCCCACTTCCTTATCCACCCATGTGTGTGCGTGTGTGTGTGTGTGTGTATGTGTGTGTGTGTGTGCGTGTGTGTGTGTGTGTGTGTGTGTGTGTGTGTGTGTGAGTGTGTGTGTGTGTTTCCCTCCAAGACTACTCTGTAATGCTCAAATATTCTTAGATGCATGATCTTTCACTGGAGCATGGTCAACTAGAGACAATACTTAGAGAAAACTGTCTCTCGTTCTCCCAGGAGCTGACAGTTGCCATTTATTCAATTTCTAGGGGTGAGACTGTGTGCCCTACTCTCTTCTGATTATAAGGATTTGCTCTAACTTGGGTCTACACAGGTTTTGTGCATGCTGCTATGATCACTGTAAGCTCAACTGCGCTATTGCCCTGGTGTGTCCGGGAGCATTCATCGTCATCATTTATGTTTTCAGTCTTAGCCATTCAGACTGGGGTAAAATGAAATCTCAAAGTAGTTCTCATATGCATTTCTCTGGTGGCTAAAGATATCGAACAGTTATTTGCATTTCATCTTTTGAGAACTCTGGTTTAGTTCTATGCCAATACTTTATTGGGTTGTTTGTTTTCTTGATGTTCAATTTTTTAAGTTATGTATTCTAGAAACCAACCTTTGTCAGATGAATTACTGGCCAACCCTATTCTGTAGGTTGTAGATCTGATCACAAAATTATTGAATATGAAATATAAATAAAAGTGCTCTGAAAAAGTATATGCATAAAAGGAGAATAATGTGAGCTGAAGTAGAAAAAGATTTAAAAAATAAAATTAATCAAATACTATAAACAGAGAGATAGTGTAATTATAAATGCAAGCCAAACAATATAAATTACAATTCTAACAAAAACATAATAGGTATATATGAACAGTTTTCAATGCTATTGGAAAACATTAGAAATGTGAATGATGAATAAGGAAGCATTTATATCCAATATCCACAAAAATATTCCAAATTGGATCAGGGAAAATAATGTATGGAAGTAAACATTTTAAGTGTTTCTTCCTGAAGTTTATGTGTTGATTTCGTGTGTGTGCATTCACGTGCACAGGCAGAGCAGAGAAGTGTGTTGGATACCTTCCTCCGTCACTCTCCTCCCTGTTTCTGTGAAGCAGTTTATCGTATCCTGACCTTGGCAGCCAGCAAGCCCCAGAGGTTGCCCCGTCTCTGTCACCATATTATGCAGCCTGGGTGAGGTGCAGGACCTGCGCTCCCAAGTGAGAGCTGCTTGTGGGAGGCAAGGCCAGTTTTCCCACTCTCGTGACCTTAGAGCCAGCTCCCCCACTCATCACAGGAGTCGAGGTGTCGGGGAGGGGGAAGGTCATCTCTGCCTCTCCCACTCCACCAAATGTCCCATGAGCATTTGCAGCACCCAATCACCCGCACCCCCATCAATGGGGTCAGCTCTACTGTGCTGCCTGCTGAGGTTCAGGGCCCACTCTCCTGAGTGCTGCAGCCAGTGATGGAGAGGATGAGCTTTCCATTTCTCATGACTCCAGGACTAGATTTTCCAGCCGGCAGTAGGTGGCTAGGGATGAGGGGTATCTCTCCCTCTTGCCCGTGGCACCATGTGACAGACATGTCTTCAGGGTCAGCTCACCAGCACCCAGGACAGCAGGGACAGCTCTACTGTTCTGCCCTGGGGAGGTACATGGTCTACTCTCCGGAGTGCTGCAGTTGGTGAGGGGCAGGGCCAGTTTTTTCTAGTGCCACAGCTAGTGTGAGGCAGGGCCAACTCTATGCACCCCTATTCTCAATGCTCTCTGTGGAAACAGAAGCCTCAGATGTCAACACAGACCATGGCTGTGGCAGGACCATGGACCCGGATATGGCACCTGGCAGCATCCCAGGCCTTGACAACACCATGGCCCCAGGTGGCACTACTGAGATCTGCATGGCCCCAGCAGAGGCCCAGTCCCCGGACACTAACCTGGCCTTAGGTGGTAGCCCAGGGCCCAGTGGCACTAAGGGCTGTGGACATCAATATAAACCCAGCTGTGGCCCATATGGTGCCCTGGCCCCTGGTAATAGTGAATGTCCATATGGACCTGGCAGCAGCACAGCTCTTGAGCACCAATAAGGTCACAGGTGGGGAGGCTCAAATCCTGGGGCATCAGTGTGGCCTTTGGTGGCAACACAGACCATGGACATCAGCATAGACTCAGGCTACAGTAGGACCACAGACCCAGACAGTCCTTAGCAACAGCTGGGTCCTTGATGGGCCTGGATGTCATTGTGGCCTTAATTGGCAAAGCTGATCACCCAAATAGGCATGGTCCCATTAATGTTGTGGTCCCCAAACGCCAACATGTCCCCAAGTAGCAGCCCAGACCCATGGTAACAGGGGCCATGGATATTGACACAGACCCTGGCTGCATAGGACCATAGACCCAGACATGGCTTATGGTCACAGGTTCAAACTGGACAACACCATGGCCCTGGTTTGTATGTCTCTGGCAACAGCTTGAACCTCTAAGACCAGCATGGCCTCGGGTGTTGGTCTAGATTTGAGGATTCTACACAGCTCTCAATGGCTACCAGAGCCATGGACATAAACTCAGAGCCCAGCCACAGCAAGGCCATGGACTGACCTCACAGCAGCAGTCTGGGCTGACCCCACTATGGTCCTGAATAGCAGTGCAGGAATCCACCATTGGTTTGGCCCCTGTGGGGCCACACCCCTTGGACATGACCATGGTCACAGGTAGTGGCCCAGACTCTAGGCATCCACAGGGTCTTCAGTGTAACGAAGCCATGGACATCAACACAGACCACCATGACTGCATCAGGGCCATAGATCAAGTCATGGCGCTTGGCAGCAGCCCAGGCCCAGACATTGCCATTGCCCTGGGTGAGGAGCTGGCTATGTACCTCAGCCTATTTCTCACCATCTTCACCTCTTCAGATCTGCCTTTCTCCCCAGCACACAAATCATTCTGCTTCTTTCTCTCCCTCCCATTACACCATCCCTTACTCACTCACCATAATGGGGCCCAACCACCTGGTGCCCAAGGCCTAGAAACTGTGTTTGTCCTCCGGAGCCCACCAGACCTAGAAACAGGGAGCAGTCTCACAATTCAATTTTTTAATTGAAAAAATGATTTAAGACAAAATAAACAGAAGTATGTGAAGTACTGAAGAGAAAGATGAATTCTACTAATTTTAGTAATGATCACAGTGGGATATTAATAAATATTATTTAAAGATGTGTAAGCTAAATTATTACATACATAAAGTAATATCTATGAAGAAAAGTCCTTGGAATTATAGCTTTTCATACTAAGCAGAACAAATAAATATCAAAGGAACATAGCAAATATAATAAATTATATAGCCATTGAAGAAAGAAAGCACCATAAACAGAAGGCAAAACAAAGAATAAACTTGGTAATTATTATAAACTGACTGAGTTTGCCTACTAACAGATAAAGATAATTAAATTTGATTAGAGAAAAAAACTGTTATTTCATATCCTGTTAATTAACAGGATAGCAGAAAAAGACAGAAATTAAAAGGAAAGCACCAATAACACAAGTGAGGTAGTAGTCATAGTCTATGTAAAACATAAATTAGCTCATGGTCTTGAGATATAACAGAGATGGCACTTCGTCAGATGGAATCATTATTAATATGCACATCAAATAATTTTCATCACCATTCTTATAAGTAAAAGCAACACTAAAATAGGTAAATTAATTCCAACAAATAAAAAAAATGAGTCAAATATCCTAAAGAAAAGAAAAGAAACACACAGAAAAGGATGAATGGCTTCTGAGTGGTCATGTTTTTACCCTTTTAAATGTACCTGAGTGGGCATCTTGTACCCTTTTAAATGTACCTGAGTGGGCATCTTGTACCCTCTTAAATGTACCTGAGTGAGCATCTCGTACCCTTTTAAACTTGCATGAGGCTCTATTTTTAGAACTTCATTGTTATGTCTGTACTTCCTCACAAACAGCACAGTGGCAAAGAGGCACATGCCATCTATTGCAAAGCCAAATTACAAAGTTATTTCCAAAGAATGTGACAGAACTGGGTCTTTAAGCTTACGGTTTTATATACTAACATTGAACAAGCTCTAAGAGATGACAGGTAAATGATTAGACAGACCAGTCAGGTTAAAATTAAAAGTAAAAACATTTAAATATCCATTTGGTAGATTTGTACTTACCACATTTGCTTTCTGGACTTATGGAAGACTACAATTTCACTTTAGTATCATGTGACCAGAAATTATGCCTAACAAGAGCATATAATTTCATTTGTTTGATAGTAAAGCTAAGACCGTACCAGGTTCATTTCCATTGTATCTCGGGGGGCCTCAAACTCACGGGACCACCTAGACCTCCCAAGTGCTGGGATTATTGATGCATGACACCACACCCATGTACAGTATCTATCATATGCAACCAATATTTTAGAGTATGTAATGGAATTATAATCATGTATGAGTAGCAAACTGTGAACATACAATATATACTTGTGCAGCTGCTCATCCTATACATCTGATCTGCAGTTGAGAAGACTTGAACCTTAGTCACAGTCAAGAAGAAAGATAGAGTTTGTTAACCTTGGTCTGTGGGTGAAAGAATGGAGCAGAGTAAAAGGCATACCTACTTTCTGGCTATCAACCCAGGTTTTATAGAAACAACCATCAATAAATAACTCCCTGGTTAAGTCATTGATGTTCTATGATTTGTTTCCTAATGTAATTTGGAATATTGCTACAGAGCATAAAACAGCATGTTATGAGTATTATAGTTATGTGTATGACAGAGGAATAAGTCTGCAAAGCAAGAGAGAGGCTGAGGAGGGGTATATTCCAACTGTCCTTTAAACATGTCAAATATAAGGTGTGTCCTGTGTAAATGCATTAATTCCATGGTTTCCTCTCAGACACATAAAACAAATCAACAATCTGAACTAGACGAAATAATTATGAATTTTAAAATATTAACATCTTGTGCTCAAATACGATTAAATGAGTGCTGGGTAGAAAATGGCCATAAAGAACTATTATTGTGTTATATGATAATAATAATTATAATAATAATAATAATAATACAGCCAGACTGGGAAAGCATTTGAGTTTGCCCAGGAAGCACTGTGGTCCTTGGGCTCATATCTAGGGAGAGAAAACTTTTTATCTTATACTGTAGCCAAAAGCAAGTATTTTAGTCAAAAGTAGTATTCAAGACTTCATCATGCCTAAAAAAAACAAACAAACAAAAAACTGGAAACAATATGTAAAAAAAAGTGTGTGAAAAAATTTTCATACCAAAACAAAAATGACAAAGATGTATCAGCACTAAGAAAGAAACTTTGTCAGCACTAAGTACAGACTCAATTATTATTTCCCTGATGTATGCAGTGCAGAACCTTACTGTCATGTGAAACCTTGATGGCATAGGGGGAACCACAGCCAAAAAGATGCGCGCCCTGTGCCTAGAAGTTCTACATATTTCTAAATTTATAAATAAGAACCAGATCTAGATTAATCTTATTAGTCTGAATTACCCTCAATGTGTTTTGTACTTCTGTGATTTAACAATTCTATAATTTATAGAGCTCTGAGGGATATATTAACCATTTCTTGCTATGAAGACTAATATGGGGGCCTCAAGCAAGCAAGGAATGTATTTTTGAAACTTTTTATATAGTGCTTCAGGTCTCGAGGCTCCACAATCAGAGTCTGGAAATAACTGGGCTTCCAGAGGTCTGATTTCTGAATTCCTCGGTCCTACCTAACACGGAGGTCAGGCTGTGGGTGTTGCTGAGTGAGAGCCCTGTCCCTGCTCACAGACTCACAGAGCTGTACTCCATTTCCAGTGAGAAAGTAGAAGGAAACATCAAACTCACATAATGCATACTTCAAATGCATTGGACTGGGTTAGTGCACTGAGAACTAGTCCAATCAGGTTGGATTGTTTGATTCTAGGCCCATCTGATGGCTAAAAGTTTTACACTATCATTGGTAAGAACTGCCATAACATGTTTGAGTTGAAAGGTCAAGTTTAAAAAAAAAGTGGCAGATTTTATTATAAAACATTAAGATAGCTTTGTGTGTTTCTCTTTTTCTTAAGCAAAATGCACTGCACTAAAGGAGAGCCAATGTGTTTTAACATCTAGCTCATTAAGCTGTTGGTCACTACCATATGGAGCTCATATAACTGAATGTGAGGGTCTTGCGAATTTGGGCAATGGTGAAAGGTTTCTGAATACACATTGGCTAACCATTAGTTTAAAATCAAACAGCTAATGAATACGAGATGTCCCTGGCAGTACTCAGCCAGATTGCATCACCACTACCTTGGTTCTAAAGATACAACTGCACTTCTCAGTGTGAGGGCTGTTAAAGCATGTAATGCAGTGAGCATTCCATGAGACACCTCTTCTCACTGGAGACTGTCACATGTCATGGACTGCAGTGACATCGCTTTACATAACAGTCTTCTGCCCTTACAGAATCATAATGGTTTAATGACAGATGTCATGGCGTGAGATGATGCTTAACATTTTCCCATCAGCATTTCTCAGCATGTAGCTGTCAAATTAATGTACCTTTGGGTTTTATTTTGTTAGAATGTTTAACTTCAAAATAGTCTTGGAGTTTCTGACTTGAGTTTCATAAACAATATAAAATGAGTTTTGCCTTGGGATTTCTTGCAGTTTCTGAAATGGCCCTAAACATGATTTTGCAATGTTGCACTCAGGGTTCAGGTGAAGTGGCATTGTCTATTTTCTTTGACAATTATGAAATCAAAACATAAATTGACTCTGGAAAAGGTTTGAGATGGTGTATGTCGTCCAGTATCAAATATCCAGTCAAATTTTTAACTCTTTGTTTGGAAATAAACATCAGTCTCAAAATGAGAATTTGTTTTCATCTTTAATAAGTGGTAAAAATATATTTACACCAAAAAATTATTTGGCAATAAGTATCTTTGTGATTTACCATAAATAAATTTATATGTCTGGCTTATAGGTATATATCTCTGAAATTGTGTAAAACTTACTCAGGTGTAACGGGGTCATGAGCAGAAAAAGATTAAGAACCCTTGTCTTAGGGCATCTACAATAATGTATGAAATATATTAAAAAGGCCCATAATTGTGGTTGATATATTGTGAACCCCAATAAACTTATCTGGGGGTCAGAGAACAGAATAGCCACTATATTAAACATAGGTTTAGGCAGTGGTATCACATGCCTTTAATCCTAGCATTCAGCTGTGAGTTTAAAGCCACACTGGAGACAGCCAGACATGGTGACACACGCCTATAATCACAGGAAGTGATGGCAGGAAGCAGAAAGGTATATAAGGCATGAAGACCAGGAACTAGAGCCTGGTTAAGCTTTTAGGCTTTTAGCCGCAGTTTACCTGAGATAGATTCGGATGAGGAGTCAGAGGCTTCCAGTTTGAGGAAACAAGATGAGCTCAGAAGTTGGGCAGGCAGGTGAGGTTGGATGTGGCTTGTTCTGTTTCTCTAATCTTTCAGTGTTCACTCAATACCTGGTGCTTAGTTTTCTATTAATAAGACTTTTAAAAATTTGTGCTACACACAATCCTAGCATTTCCTTTCTTATTCAGCCATCCCAATCTTAACCTCTGCAGATATCAGAATCACTCAAGAGGACCAGTGCCTAGAACAGACACAGATGGTATTTTTCAGTTGATACTCAACCATAAGTCTGGAATATATCAAATACTATATTTTATTACTGTGTATTTAATATATAACAACACTTTGTATGTGATAACATTAATTTTATATTTAATATTGCACTTATAATTATAACACATTCTCAAAGATTGCCAAAGCTCGTGCATTTGTTTTTGCTTTTGCAGTGTTTTCTACCCTTTCCTATAACTCTCCCTTCATGAGCTCACTGCAGACCAAGCCTAGCTTCCCAGCCGACAGGCTTAGAATTGATCTTACCCAAGAGAATCACAAAACTACCCTCATTAAAATCTCCACTATGTTCAGATTTAACAACGATCAGTATAACAACAAACTGGATACCAGTAAGACTTGAATGACAAGTTCATAGTGTGCGTATTAATAGTGTGAAATCATTGACTCCTCCTTTCTCGATATGCAGTGTATTTTTCCGGTGACATCGTAACATCAGCTTCTCAGTAGAAAGGCACAGAAGCAATAATTGGACGACAAATGAAAATCTAGTTAGTGTCAAGAAAATTGTCTAATTGTGAACCTAATAAGCCTCCCAGTATATGACTGATAAATCATAAAAATAAAAAATATGTATTTTATATACTTTTATTTAAAATGCTCAGAACTCTAACACCATGTTAAGAAAATTCTACTTTTTTTTGACAAGAGCAAGTTTTCATCTTCTTTCATAGTATATAACCACCTTACTATTTTTTATGCTTCCATTACTTCTATAGGATACAGACTATCCAGGCATGTAATAGGTAACATTTTTTTTCATATGAAGCAGCATATTAAATACTAGCTACCTGTCTGTATCAGTTACTTTTCACTTGCTGCTAAAAATTTCTAACCAAAGCAAGTAAATTAACTAAGGAAATTCTTTTGTCTCACATTTTAAAGTCACAGCCTGTCCCGGAAGGCAATACATCAGTAACATTCGGGGGCAAGTCACGTTTATAGTACAAAAGAAGGGATTTTTGTAGTATTTCATATGTTTGTGGTTAAAACTGGAAAGTCTCTTATTATTCTGTTATCCTTAAATAGTAAGTTCAAGGATAAGTAAAGGGGAAATGTATCAGGAAAGTCAGGGAGAGCAGAGGCACTGGGAGAAAGTTCAAGGATAAGTAAAGGGGAAATGTATCAGGCAAGTCAGGGAGAGCAGAGGCACTGAGAGAAATCAAACCTTGTCACGCTCACACCAGGGCAAGCACAATAGGGTGGATTGGGCCAGGGGTTGGTCCTTATCTGTTTGGTGCTCAGATTGGAAATGCATGAATGGTTCTGCTACTTTATCTTGTTCCTTAGTAAGACCTCAAAGGAGCCAAGCAATCAAAGCATAATATTCAAATTAACTTTCTTAACTCCATTAAGTAAAATACTTCTAAACTTGTCTAAATGTTTTCTTATTTGTATTTCAAGTGCAAAAGATGATGGATGCTGTCCCCACAAAATCCATAGGGACTGTTCTCCCTTCCTGCATGTAGCTGTTGCCTGAGTGATTTCTAGAATCCAGTCTGCAAATCATGTATGATTTCATATGGGTTATCAACAGAGATCCTTGAGCTGCTCTGAAATCACTGGAACTTTAAGCTTAATTATCTAGGATTTACCTTGGAGTACTCATTTGCTGGACTTTTTTTGGAGGGGGGAAGTCTGTCTCTCTCTCAACCTTCAGAGTTATAAATGTTACATATATTTTCCATGGTTTTCTTATCAAACTACTATCTATTAGTCTTTAACCTATCTTTGAAGCATTCATCACTTTCTCAAATCTTGTTATCATTGGTTAGCCTAATGTTCAATGTCTTATCCTATAAGAACAGCACACTTAGAGTAGTAACCTTATCTATAATATTTATGCTCTACCAGTGCTGGAATCCTTCAGGCAGTGTTTCTTAAATATCACTGGAGACACAGAGGCAGTTAGAGGTAAAAGCAGTAACACACATTGCCGTTTCTGTGTATAGTAGAAATTAGAGGTAAAGAATCTGTGATGATTCTTTGAGGGTTCTGAAAGCTTTAAAGTCATATGACTTTAATGACTAAAGTGTTTCTCAATGTTCCTAATGTTAGGCCCTTTAATATGCTCCAACCAAAAAGTTGTTTTCATTTATACTTCATAACTCTAATTTTGCAACTGCTATGAATGATAATGTAAATATTTGTGTTTCTGAATGTCTTAGACCTGTGAAAGGGTCATTTGGCACCCCCAAGGCTGAAACCCACTGAATAACTTGGTATCTACCCTCTGTGTAACTTTCATTTTTCACACACAAAAGCAGAAACAGAAATGTAACCACTTCATAGAATGACCATGAGTAGTCATAATTATTTTTGGCACAAATATATTTAGAAAAGGTTATTTATATTTAGCATTGACCACAAGAGAAAAACAAATGATGTTATAAGTATATAAATATATGATGTATTAACTATATTACTGAGGAAATCAGAAGTTAAAAAAAACTCAGATTGCTTTATGATTCTGTTAGTGATTTAGACATTTGAAAGGATGCACTCTAAGTTAACTGAAAAAGAACAGTATATGTATCAAAATGAATCTATAATACTCTTGTACTTCAGAAAAATGTAGCAAAAGACAAAAAATAGGAATCTAGCCAAACATCTACATACAGCATTTGCATATATTTTTGAAGCTACACTAAAAGTGTAGTAAAGAAGCAAGAATCTGCATATTCATATGCATCATTAGGGTTGGTAAATGAAGCACAGCCACAGCATCAGTCATCAGTTCTGACATGATTACATTTCCTTATATGCTTACCCACAACAAAAATTGATTTGTAAAGTCTTATATGTTTTTAAGAAAAACAAGTTTGTTTTTTTAAAATAAAGGCAAAACTGGCACTTTTAAAAATATAAACCTGCCAAATATTTAACAAAATAATAGTAGACTTCCACTTGGGGCCTGTGAGCTCCATAACTACATGTTCCTGGCCAGATTTACATTACCAGGCATGTTTCCTCCTGTGGAGCAGTTAAATCAAATCAGAAAGTAGTTGGTTACTCCCATAACTCATGCCACTGTTGTGCCCATGGACATATCTTGCCATGCCAGTCATTATTGTAGTTCACATGATTCACAGCTGAGTAAAATTATTGATGATCACACACACACACACACACACACACACACACACACACACACACACACACACACACCAGCAGCCTATATGGCACATTCTAGTACTATTAAAGCCCATAGGAAGAAACTTTCTTGTCAGTAGCAAACTCTTTTCTTAGTGTCCTGTGACCAAAGCATCCTCAGCAATAGAGTCTTACCCTTGTGTTTTCAATGGTAACCAAAAGCAGTGTCAACATCCTGTACTGTAGAGGAGGTATCCAGTACACACCTGACCAGTAATTCAGAGTGGGTATCCTACACCTGGCACTGGTCTTTATTTGGCAATACACACCTTCTAAAGGGATACAGTATCAAACTGTATAAGATGTTAACTTATATCTATCTCTACACCCACAGGTTAGAGCAGTTCTCAAACATAATCAGAGAATTTTCTTCATGGAATTTGTGGAGGTGAACACAGAAACATGTAACTGGTCAAAGAATAGAGAATAAACTTCAATTTGGTACTCAGATACAAATGGGACATCTATATTAACCTCCCCACCAAGACTCGGGGATATATGGAGAAGAGGAAACAGAAAGATTTTAAGAACCAGAGATCTAAGAGAAGCAGACTAAAATAGTGTCTTCTGGACATGAAAGGGTTGCTATACTCATGAGCTCATTGCCTTCACATGACCAGTCAAAAGTCTAGCATGGAGTAGGAAGCTCAGAACCCCCCACTTCTGACTTAACATCAGTTCATGGTAGATGAATTCAGTGTTCATAAAGGGTGTGTTCCATAGTAGGTTGACCAAAGTCTAGTTGATGGCCCCACACCTCTGAGTACATGGATGCACAAACTGGACTCAGGAAGTTACTGGAAAAAAGAAAGAAGGCATAAAACTGGTAGAAGGAGAGGAGGTGGGGAATGAATCTGGGAGGGGTTAGAGAGAGCAGTAAGGGGCAACAGGGTCAAATCAAAATATACCATAGAAATCCTCAAAGAATTAATGAAAATATATTATATACAAGAAACTTCTACTTGTATTATTTCACCGTCTATTTTTATAAATTAAGAAGACCAGACTAAAACTCAAAACCATGTAAGAGGAAGATGATTATTCTGCTTCACTGAACATTTCAGGAAGTTGGCACTTGAAGGCTTAAAATGGAAGAGGAATATAGATTTTACATTTTAATGAGTTTCCTAACTAAAAATTAGGTAATCCTCAAGGGAATTTTGCTGGTGTTGTTGAGTGGTTCTAAAGCAGTATATCAGCATTTAGTTTAATGAATGTTCAAACTACTTGTGTTAAAAACACATAATATATATCTGAGTAGTGTATCAAAGTGATGAGGCTTTGTTGATACATTGTAGTGATAACTAGTCAAAAAGACATCGGTTTCATCATCACGCTGAACATTACTTATAGCACTGCAACTCATCTTTTGGATAGCAATATAAATCCAAATCTATCAGAAACTTATTTTTGTTAAATGGCTTCTCAATTACATTACAAAATCATTTTGTCTCTCACTGTTCCACAGATTGCAACACACATGTATACAACTTTTCCTGTTTGAAATATATATATATATATATATATATATATATATATATATATATATTAGTCAGAATGAATTAAACTGATGAATAAAGAAAACCCAGGTGAATAACTTTAACAAAAATAAATAGATCATGCAGAAAATTTAAAAGTGCTGAATATACATTGATGTATGCTTTTTATAAATAATGAAAATATCTCATGACATCTGTAGTATATCTGAAAACAAAATTATAAAAATGAAACAGTATTCATTCATATCACCATCAGAGATGAAAATATTATAACATATTCCTTAAGTTTTTCTAAAGTCATTTTCCATTACTTCTCTAATGAATATTTAAAATACACAAATATTAATATATGCATTATATAAAGTATTTTAGTAGCTTTCCTATTGCCGTGATAAGGCAACTCAGAGAAGCAAACTTTGCATTTGGAGCTGTGGTTTCACATACTTAGAGTCCATGTTGGAGGAGTCCTCCAACAAGGCCACACCTCTTAATCCTTTCCAAACAGTTCCACCAACTGGTGACAATGTATTCAAGTAGATGAGTCTATGGGGAGCATTGTCATTCTATTGCCATTTATTCTTTTAATGTGGTGAGTTATATTTAGTTGGGCTATTGGACTGGACTATTTTAAAACATCCTTTATCCTAGAAATTTTATTTGACCATAACTCGTGGTCATATCAATATGATTCTGAGACCATTTTACTAAGATTTTATTGGAAATTGTTGCTTCTATGTTTAATGTGGATAGAGGCTTATAATTATCTATTCTTGTAGTGTCCTGTTGTTAGCTTTGAGAGAAATGGCAGCATTATATTATACATTTGGAAGCATTTTTTAGTGATGATTTTTTTTGTAAAAACTTGAGGATAGGCTTTAATTCTTTAATATTTGATAAAATTCACCTGTGGGGGGTGATGTCTTTTGTATGCTATGAATATGTGTTGCTCTGATTGGTTGATTAAATAAAGCTGTTTGGCCAATTGTGAGGCAGAATAAGGTTAGGCAGGACATTCTAACTAGAGAGGGAGAAAGGAGAACAAGGAGAGAGAGAGAGAGAGAGAGAGAGAGAGAGAGAGAGAGAGAGAGAGAGAGAGAGAGAGAGAGACTGCTTGTGTAATCCACAAGCCACTTGGCAAAGTATAGATTCATAGAAATGGGTTAATTTAAGACATAAGAGCTAGCTAGAGAGAAGCCTGAGATGTTAGGCTATACAGTTCATAATTAATATATGCCTCTGTGTGTTTATTTGGGTCTGAGTGGTTGCAGACTAGGCAGGACACAGGAAAATATTCAGCTACACTGACCCCATTAATGTCTTTGTTTGAGACTTTCTGATTATTGTATAAATCCTTTTATTCCCAGTTGTCTTATTAGCTTTCCAATTTCTCTTTGATTCAATCAACAAATTATATATTTACAGAAAATACCAATTTTCTTCAGGTTAGTCAACTTTTTGGTAAATAATTGATGACTATAGTAATCATTTTATGATCCACCATAATTTTCTGGTAGCCAATTCCAATGTCTTTTCTTCATGGAATAATATCATTCATTGGACTCTTCTTTTCTGAGTAAAATAAGTAAATGGATTTCAGTGTTTTATAATTTCCTTTAACTTTTGTTTAACTTTTAAAAATACAGTTTTATTGATTCCTTTTCTGTTAATCTCTAGGCACTCATTCACTTATTTACACACTGAAGACTCCCTTCTCATCATCCTAGTGAGCATAACATACCTGGGATGCTCTTGCTCGCATATCATCCTGGTAATGTCAATGTGCCTTATGTCTCTAACCCTGCTAATCACTTCAGTGTGGGCAGTGAATTTACAAGATTTGAGATTGTCACCTCATCACCCTGGTGACTACAGTAATCTCAAACTTCAACATGTCCTCTTGCTACCCTGGTGAGCTCAGTGCATTGGTGAGGTTTCAGCACTGCCCATCCCACCCTATTTCCCAGAATATTCTATTATGTCCACTGAAGTCCCAGCCTCACTCATCCCATTAGTGAATAATAGCCTCACATATCTCAAAGAGCACCCACACTTTCTGAAACAATAAGGGAAAGTTTTTAAAACAAATAATAAATGCATAATTTCAATAAAAGGCCTAGCTCTCTATATGAATATACAACTAACAAGAAAAGCCCAAACAACTTAAATCCTCCAAAGATTATTAATTACAC
Source organism: Peromyscus maniculatus bairdii (assembly GCF_049852395.1). NCBI lineage: Eukaryota > Metazoa > Chordata > Mammalia > Rodentia > Cricetidae > Peromyscus > Peromyscus maniculatus. Next base: position 33,341,490 of record NC_134868.1, on the reverse strand, counting down.
TGTAATTGTCTCTAGTGAATGTGAATTGTTTATGTCTCTTGGGTTTTTTATTTTCCTTCTCTCTCTTGATATTTGCCTCTTTGTCATACTTTCTTTGTAGCATTCTGAAACTATATTCTTTTCTTTATAATGTTTTTCTGCAAATTATATTAGAAACTATTATCCATAGCACCAACAAAGAAAAGATGATAAAATCATAGCCAGCCAGTAAGAACCTTGACAAATACCTAAGTGGACTCATGTTCAACTCACCTTTCACAGACTTACTACATGATAGACTGAATATTTAAAAAGCCATAAGTGAGAAAAGAAGTCTTAACTAATATGCTTAAAGACACCCTGGAGTATATGTTCACTGGAAATAAATCCAGGAAAGACACTATTCCTATGTAAAACACAAATGCTTACCCTATGGAAATAGGATGTTGATATGAGCTCAGAAACTGACATTTAGGGACTGAGGCAATGTCAGCGAATAATGAATTGCTTGAGACTTTCATCTGGGATTCAGTTTTGGTAATTCTGATATGTGTGTTTGGAGTCAAAGAAATGGGTCATCAGGTACATACAAATGGCATTAATTTTTTGTGCATTATTATGGTATTCTGAATCTTCTTGTGATATAACCCTTATAATTAGATTATAGTTAGCTTTGGCTAATGAACCATAGTAAAATTACCTAAAAACAGCATGCTTTTATTATTTTTAGCATTCTGTGAGTTGGTCTAATGGTTGACCTGGCTTGGGCTAGTGGACTGGAGCTTCACGGCAGATGATTAAAAATATGGAAGTGACATATAGAATCCACAATCCATTGATTTTCCTGGGTTTTGCTTGAAACTTAGACTATCACAAACAGGATCATTTATAAGTATAAAGTACACATTCAGGAAAAACAATTTATAGGTGCATTTCTGAGTTCATTTTTCAAATCCAGAAGTTACTAAAGGCACAAGTCCTGTTATTCATCAGTTACTCAGTAGTCATGAAATATATTACTGAATATATTATACAAATTGATAGTAATGTCCATAGATATCAGATAGTGCTCTTTCACATTGAGGTAATTTGTTGGACTCTTGTGTCACTTGATGACTCAACAATGTCTTGCACATAATCATTACAATCTCAGCTATTACACTGTCTTCATTACTGGTATGGCAGAGGGGATGTCATGCTTTAGTACTTGTTTTAAATTTGTATGTAAAATGTTCTGCACTAAGGACTTCTTCCATTCTCTGAGAAAATTCAACTTGAATAATAATAGCTTATAAAAGCAATTTTTTCTGCATCACTAAAAGGTAAATAACATCATTTGACTTCAATTAAATGATGTGACACTAAAAACTTTGTAAGCAAAATGTAACAATAGAAATACATTAGGATGGAAATTTATAGTCACACCATAACTTATGCATAGAATGAAATGTAATGGGTGTCAGCCATGGCAATTGCATTCCATAAAATGCAAAACAAACTTTACTCACTAAATTCATGACAAAAAGAAATTCCATTTCTTTACATTATCTAACTCCACTATATTTTCAATTAGAAAAAGAGTTTTTGAATTGTCAGGATTCACAAAAGACATAATGCCTGAAAAACAAATACATTCTTAGCTACTGGGTATTGTTATATGAGAATGAGTTATTCAATCTCATGACTATTTCCATTTTAAAATGCATTACAATTAAATATATCCTCTAAACATCTTTTGTATTTCTAGCAATTATCCTTTGTATTTTCAAGAAACACAAAGGATTTTTGTACTAAGCTGGACCCATCCTAATTTATTCTGTCTTTTGAAAGTAGCAATAGGGATCAATGCAATTGTATGTACATCCTATCTCCTCTTCAATGATTTATTTATTCTATGTGTGTTGGTGTTTTGCCTATATGTATGTCTCTGTAGGGGTATCAGATACCCTGAAACTAGAGTTACAGACATTTTTTACTTGCTATGTGGGTGAAGGAAATTGAACCCAGGTCCTCTGGAAGAGCTGCCAGTGCTCTTAACTGCTGAGGCATCTCTCCAGCTCCCTATCTCTTCTTCAAAATCTATGACACAATTTAAAGTCCTGGGAAGATATCCAATTGTAGTTCTCCTGGCAGGTAGAGAGCCCTTTCTCTTTTCAGCATCACTCTGAGGACCAGAAGGTACTTAGCTGGCTCCACACTCTAACCTCTGAGAGCTTGGCCACTGTATCTCTTACAAGAAGGGTTTCTGTAGTCATTTCACGTCTGGACAAGGAACAGGACAACTGGTTTCCAAACTGGAAACATAGGCATGTATTGTATTCTCTAAAATCTCAAAATATCTCTATTGTCACTGTTTTCATTACAAATTGGAATTCCACTTTCACTTCCGGTTTTCATATTTTAGGTATCTTTTCTATGTCTAAACCTTCCTGTATGGATAGGGGAGAAACTTACAGGATCTTCTCTGTGCTATCATATTCCAAAAAGAACAACAAAGTCTATCCATTTGTATACATGAGGTGAGAGGATATGAGGCTGTGGAAGCGGTCAAGAGAAAATACAAAGTGTAAAAACATGATGCTGCCTCAAAATACACTATCTACACAACTGATTTGCAATGCTGCAATTACGTTGCAAAACAATGTCTAAAAATCCTATTATATTCCAGAATTGTGTTATGAAATTAGCTACTATATTTTTAATTATATAGAACTCCCCCAAAATTCCTGCAAGTATTTAGATTTCCATACCCATAGAGCAATGATTTGAATGGAAATTTTTGAAGCCTGTGGAACAGAAATACAGAGAACTCACTATATCAAGGGTAGTCTCCTAATATCTCCAATGGTTAATAAAAGATTTAAGTTATAACTAAACAATGGGCAAGAGTGATGTCACACTTATCCAGTAAGCAATTGCCCCACATTTCTACTGTTGTTTTCTTAAAATCTTCAATTTCCATGATTCCATCCCCTAAAAAAGCATGATAATTTGTTAAAGGTAGGATAAATGTGGTTTCTACTAATTGAGTAGTATATAATCTAGTAGAAAACTGCCATTGTTAGACTGATTGGGGGGAAGAGGTAAAATGAACTTAATCAACATAGTGATAGTGAAGAGAGAAATGGAGAGATAAAATGTCCTCAGATGGCTTGTGAGTGAGTAGGTTAGAAATTCTGCTGGTTGGCAGAGACAGAAGGTGCAGCCACAGTGGATCGTTTGCAGAATGAGTGACTAGGTAACATTTGCTGCAGAGAGACAACGAGCACCAGAAGGTGTCTTAGTCACTGTTCTGTTGCTGTGAGGAGACGCTATGACCAAGCCATCTTTTCAAGGAAGCATTTAACTAAGGGCTTCATTACAGTTTCAGAGGCTTAACCCATGAACATCATGGTAGGGAACATGGCAGCAGCCAGGCAGGCATGGTGCTGGAAAAGTAGCTGAGAGCTCACTTCTGATTCATAAGTAGCAGGCCAAGAGAGAAACTAGGCCTGGAGTGGGCTTTTAAAACTTTAAAGCTAGCCGGGCGGTGGTGGCGCATGCCTTTAATCCCAGCACTTGGGAGGCAGAGGCAGGCGGATCTCTGTGAGTTTGAGGCCAGCCTGGGCTACCAAGTGAGTTCCAGGAAAGGCGCAAAGCTACACAGAGAAACCCTGTCTCGAAAAACCAAAAAAAAAAAAAAACTTCATAGCTCACTCCCAGTGACACACCTCCTCCAACAAGACCACACCCACTGCAACAAGGCCACACCCACTACAAGGCCCATCTTCTAATCTTTCCCAGACAGTGGACTAACTGGGGACTAGGCATTAAACATGAGACTATGGGGGCTATTCCCATACAAACCATCACACAAGGTTACAAGAAACTGCTTGCAGTCTTAGAAAAGATTGCAAGTGAATCTCAAAGGTTCTAGTGCCAGTTAAAGTTCCAAGTACCTTTAACAACTTCAGTTATGTTTCTGAGTTAACCATTCTCAAATATTTACCTCAAGAGTAGACCTATGATATTTCACAGGTTCTCACTCTTGAGGAAACACACACACTGTTGAGGACCTCAACTATTTTCATGGCTTTGTAAACCATACATAATTCATCATTTATCATTGTAATCATAACTTCCTTAGCTCTAGATACATACATGTATTCAAATTCAGTTTCCGAAAAGTCATCTTAAGTTTTACATGGTTTATGGCAACTCCTAATATTACCTCCCAGCAAAACCCCACTGCTTCACCTGTAATCTCACACATCTCAGTAAACAGAAAATTAATCTTCTTGAGTACTGAAGCCAAATGCCCTGGAGACATCCTTAATACTGCATTTGCATTTAGAGATATGTGCAAATTCTGCTGACTCAGCCTTGACATACAGTAATAGACCCACTTATTCACAGATTCACTTTCTTTTTTCCAATATTTTATTCATCTTTATTTAAGACAAAGCTATCAATAAGAATATAGTTTTGACATTCATCTAAATCTACTGTATTTCAGGGTTCTGTATGAATATACATACAAATAAAAGCTTTACTTTAAGAAATTAAACTTCACATCTCAGATGCACAAAAATCATATAGTTTGTGGTTTATAAACCTGGTGTATTGTATTATTATATAAAAATATCATATCATATTTCACTCTCCAGGCCCTACCCAAAATCAATCATTAATAAAATGCAGGCAGTCTGGGATCATATTAAGTACAGATTTCAACAGCAACAATGAAACTCTAAAGTTCAGAACATAAACACAAATTAAGATCTAACAGAGAAGAAAAAGAAATCAGAAATGTTCTCACAGATTCAGCATTTGCTTTAGAGTCAACTGAGTATAGAATAACAGTAAACTATCTCAGAAATAATAATCTCAACATTAAAACAGAGTTATCATAACATACAAATAGCAAAGTCATAAGTGATCTCCTTAATGTGATGTATGGAATCTGCTTAGATAATAAGTTGTCAAGAGGCTGTACAGTTTTAAAGAAATCCATTATATGGGAAACATCCAACATCACTTTTATCTGTGCATGTTTTATTTATTGAGTTAGTCCTTTGACAATAGAGCACACAAACATCTACATACATATACTTGTACATATAGATATGTGTGTATTTATTGTGTCTGGTTACTCCATTCTCCTACCCACTCATATCTCTCTCCAATCACTATCAGTTCCACACCTTTCCTACCTATCCTTTTCTCATAGTCACATGACTTTTTAGTTTTTTGTGTGACCATTTTTTGGGACCCCTCTGGGGTCTTGAAGGAATACACAACTGAAGACAGTAACTTTCCTTTTCTCTGAATCTATCAGCAGCATATAGTTCATCAGTGAAAGGTAGGGCACCCTGATCCTCCCCTCCCTCCGTGCTCTGGTTGGCCCATTGTTGCGCATGCTATTGCAGCCACCCACAATTGTGGAGAGTTTGTCATTACAATGGCTGTGAATAGTGCAGAAGATGGCATTTTGTGGCCCTTCTCCCCATCTGCAGGTTCTTACTTTCTTTCTGCCCCATCTTACAAAATGTTTGCCAAGCATTAGAAAGAATGGTAGCAATGACTTAATTAAGACTGAGGACTTGCCAGGCAGTGGTGGTGCACGTTTTTAATCCCAGCACTCGGGAGGCAGAGGCAGGCGGATCTCTGTAAGTTCGAGGCCAGCCTGGTCTCCAAAGCGAGTTCCAGGAAAGGCGCAGAGCTACACAGAGAAACCCTGTCTCTGGGAAAAAAAAAAAAAAAAAAAAAAGACTGAGCACTTATCATACATCATTCATTTTGAATGTCTATGCAACCATATCCTCTTTATTCACCACAATGAATTGGAAAGATGTTCTCTAATTAATGCTGAGAGCTACAATTGTCTAAGGATACATAAACATATATATTAGAAGGTAGTTTTAAAATGATGTCATTTTAATAAACGGCAGTATTAAATAAGCCCCTCTAGGGCTTATGACCTTCCTTGAATTTTGTTTTGACCAACATGGACACCCTATTGTGAAGTGTACCTTAAACCCAATCAAATACCAGCCATGTGACTATTTCACAAGTGGGTATATCTTGCCAAGCATTTTGGTGCCGTAGTTCATAGAGTTCATAGCTGGGTAAGACCATTAATTTAACTTCCCTGCCAGGAGCCTGCACAGCACCTTATAGCACTATGAAAATGAATGACATGGAGAATACTTCCAATTCAGATCCACCTTGATTTCTATACATCGTTCAGCTAAGGTGTATATTTTCTTCAGGAAATGGGCCTTTATAGTTGTATCCTAAAATTGTGGTGAGCAACCAAAAGGCATGGCTAGGGCCATGATTAACTATGAGCTAAAAAACTGGAAAGAATATTCCAGAAATAAGCAGATCATAGATATAGTAAGTGTGATTAAATCTTATGCCAATTTTTTGTGACCTGCCTGGTATCTGGATCACTCTGTTGTCCAGAGTATTCATGCTATATATGCTATCCACTTGTAATTACATTATATATTATGGATACCTATTGGTACAATACTGTAGTAATTATGTACCCTTATTTGTGGTGATATTCTGTGTTCCCTAAAAATATTGTGCACCCTAATAAAGATATCTGGGGTCAGAGACAGAACAGCCACTAGATAGACATAGAGGCCAGAAAATGGTGGCTTACACACCTTTAATCCTAGCATTCCAAAGGCAGAGATCTGTCTGGATCTTTATGAGTTCAAATCCACACTGGACACAGCCAGGCATGGTGACTCATGCCTTTAATCCCAGGAAGTGAACTTTTAATCCCAGGAAGTTATGGCAGAAAGCAGAAAGGTATATAAGGCGTGAGGACCAGGAACTAGAGCTGGTTAAGTTTTTAGGCTTTTGAGCAGCACAGTTCAGCTGAGAGGCATCTAGTCTGAGGAAACAGAATCAGCTCAGGAATTGGCAAGGTGACATAGCTGTGGCTTGTTCTGCTTCTCTGTCCAACATTTACCCCAATACCTGGCTTCAGGTTTGATTTTATTAATAAGACCTGCTAAGATTTGTGATACACTTATTTCAATATTGGTCCCAAGGAATGAGTGTAATAAAATTTCATTAATATATATTGTATTTTTGTATTCTATTATTAATTATTGTTAATTTCTTACTGTGCTTAATATTAAATTAAACCTTATTAAATATATGTAATATAGGAAGAGAAATAACTTATAATAAGAATTAATACTATCCAAGGTTTTAAGAATCCAACTGTAGCTGGTCTAAAATACTTTCTGTGCATCAAATAAGGATTTCTGGACTGTTAGTACCCAAGTACTCACTACTACTGGTGCTGTGTAAGAGGAACCCATACTTTTCAATACAAATATTTGATATAGTCTTATTTGTCTCCATCATAACCTCTCCTTACCCATATCATAGTAATGTTTTAAAATATTTGGTACAATGCTATTTTTTCTGTAAAATCTATAGGTCTTTATCACATAGTACACATTTTTAATGTGCTTTAAATGTTGTGATGGCAGGATTTACTCTAAATTTACCACAAATTATACTTACCTGAATAGGGAGCCTCAGCTGAATAATTGTCCTGGTTGCCTTAACTAATGTGGGAAGACCCACCCAAGAGTGAGCAGCATCTTCTGCTGGCAGCCCAGGTTAGAAAATGAGCTAGCAGCATTTGCTTCTTGCTAGATTTTCTTTCTCCCTTGCCCTGCTTCAGCTTCCCTTTTGCTATCAGGTTGATTTTTTTTCTGTTGCTGGGGCTGCTGATTGCTTCACTGATATCAGAAACAGCCTTTCCAGGCTTCCATCATTGACGAAGGATCAATGGCTCTGTAGGAACCTTCCAGGTTTTTAGCCCCAGATTGGCTCCCCTGAGGTACCAGCTATAGACTGAGGAAGTGCTAGGTTGTTTGCCTCTCTGGTGTAAGACTGACATGGTGGAACTATTCCAATTCCTGAGTCACACAGCTTCAAGCACTGAGCAGTTACTGAGTTCGCAGGCTCTCAGGTGTGAAGCAATTGTCCTTACTATTTTAACAATGATGATTTAATAAATTATTCTATGTAATATACATAGATTACATATATGTATCATATGAAATATACAAAGATTATATATTATATATATACAAATATTATATACAAAATATTATATACAAAGAATATAATATATCCTTATATTTGTTCATATATGTTCATGTATATATTTATCCTATCAATTCTATTCCACTAGAAAAGGCTGACAAATACGAATTCTGGTACCAGAGATTGGAGTCTTGCTGTGATGGTCCTGGCTATATTGTTTTATGGAAGGATTGTGGAAAGATTTTTGAGCCTTTTATTGGAAAAGCCATTGAGTGCTCAGAGCTTAAACTGTTGTGGGACCTTGGATGATACCGTTGAGAGAAATGCAAATGATGGTGGGTTGGCTTGTGAAGTTTCAAAGGGAAGCAAAGACTGCTTCAGAGTCATTTGTTGATATATTGGAATTAAGAATCTTTGGAAGTGAAATCTGTGATTCACTAGGACAATAGATGCTGGTCAGCTGGTGCTAAAGGATCAGTTGTGACTAGTAAGAGACCGCCATCACAAAAGTGAAATCTTCTGAGAGATATTTCCTCAGGGTCAACACACAGAAGCTGTAGTTCTGGGTGGGCAGCAAGGCTTTACATCAAGCTGAAAGCAAAACTTGGCAAATGATGTGTAAAATTCTCCCACATGATAGTGGTTTTGAAGGCAGTAAGGGGCAAAGGAGATCAACTGATGCTACTGAGAGGCTAGGAGAGGCCACTGGTGAAGAGGAAGCCTCCTTTGCAGTGGAGAACCTAGCATATTAGAGGTGCAAGGACATGAGACAACCACACAGGGTGGCAGTACGTGTGCATTCGTGTCTGCCTGAGCCTATGGAATAAGCAGCGACCACTGTAGATGACAGCTCCCGAGAACCAGGAAAGTGTGAGCCATTTGGATCCCAAAAGATCATGAAGAGTCCAAAAGGCTGGACATTGAGCTTTCCACACAGTTGCATCTTGATTTTGCTTTGATTTGATTATAACTGTACCCTGGTTCTTCACTTTTGGAATAAGAAAATATACAACAAAACGATTCAACAGTTAAGTGATTTGGATATTTTAAAATGACATTAAACTATTAAAGTTTTTAAAATGTTAAAGTTCATAGGATTCTTAAAGTTGTACTGGGTTTTATATTGTGACATTAACAAGACAAACTGGAGATAAACAAGAAAGGAAACCTATAGTTTAATAGTGATACGACCGCATGTTAAATTGATAAGGGATGAATTGTTCTGGTTAGTTTTTGTCAGCTGGACAAGAGGGTTATCTAAGAAGAAAGAATGTCATATGAGGAGTTACCTCCATCACTTTGGTTTGTGAACACATCTGAGGGGCATTTTCTTTGATTAATGGTTGATTTGGGAGTTCCACTGTGTGAGATATCACTCCTAGACGGGTGGTTCTGAGTTTACAGGTAAGCAAGCTGAGAAAAATATGCAGAGTAAGCCAGTAAGCCAGGTTCTTCCAAGGTTACTGCCTCAGTATTGTGATTTGAGCTTCTACCGTGGAATCCTTAATGATAGATTATAACCTTTAAGCCAAATAAACAATTTCTTTTGATCATGGCATTGTTCCAGCAACAGAAACCAAGCTAGGAACACTACTTTAATTTTTCTGAAATTTCTATTAGTCTTTCAAGGGGCTGCTGGTAAATGTATGATGATGAAGATCACAACATGAAAAATTCTTCTTTCTCATACATGCATGTAGATTTATACACCACACATAGACTCACACATGTGTGTTTGCACATGCTCACACACACACACACACACACATTTATATTAATTCTGTGTTAGATAACTAAATTTTGTGCTAGATTCTGAGACAAGAGGCACACATGTTGGAAGATCAAGTAGTTGTGAACATTCTAAAAGAGCACATTAAAAAGGTGTAGACCACACAAGCAGGAACAGCCCAAAACTTCACTGCTCCTCACACCTGCCCCTGCTGGGTCCTCCCTTTTGGAAAGAGAAACAGAGGAGGAGGGGTGGATGGAGAGAAGAAAGAGGAAAGTAGGGAAGAGGAAATAGGAGGAGAGGACAGAGGGGAAAATGTAGATGCAATTCTGAACGGTTTTATTAAATAAGAAACACAGAGCCAAAAGCCCAAGAGGTCAGAGCAGCAGCCAAGAGCTAAGACCAAGACAGTCTTCTTACCCCTCACTGTCGCTGTCATCCTTCCTCTCAGAAAGAGATCTACTTCTTGTGTCTGTCTTTTTATTGACTTTCTGTTCTGCCTTCTTATTGCTTGTAAACCCAACCACATGACCTCCTTGTCACTGCCTGTCTATACAAACCTCCAGGTCTCTATGGTTGGTACTGAGATTAAAGGCGTGTGTCTCCATGCTGGTGATGTCCTTGAACACACAGAGCTCTGCCTGTCATGTGAATGGAATTAAGGGCATGTGCTACCACTGCCAGTCTTCTGCTAAATGGCTTACTATTAGCTCTGACCCCCAGGCACTTTTATTTATTAACATACAAATAAAATCACATTTCAGCACAAATAAAAGATCACCATAGAAAAATGCTGGTCAGGATGTAAAAACAAAAAAAAATAGATAAACAAAAACAAACAAACAAAAATTCAAAGAGAAACCCAGGCCTTGAAAGTCTTGGTAGCTAGGTTATACTGAAATACTGCTATGCATAAGTATGCTAGCCACCCTCTTCTATTATAAAGCAGCAACATATGTTTAATGAAGCACAGATCAAGAAATAAATATAATGATTTGTAATTTTATTTCTGGTTCATATTTTATAACTGTATAAAAATTTATATCTTTACTTGAAATTTATTATCTTAAGATATTCAGGACTTTACACAAATCTTGGTCACTAATAAAGTTTTCTTTTTCTTTCTTTTTGGTTTTACTTTTGTGTTGTACTAAATTTTGTATTGTGAAAATTTAGCATCCATTAGAAAATCCTTGACTGAATTTTAGCTGTTAAATAATAATGTAAGCAGCTGAAATAATAGAAAGTACCAATACTATCTAGATTTAATTACTTGTTTCTTATGTTTATTTAATTTTTGATACATAAAACATTAAAAGCACTCATATTTATAAGATACAACATAATGTTCTGATGTATGAATACATTGTACATTTTTTGCATCAGAGTAAAAATACATGTCCTCTAACGTTTATAATTTTTTGTGACAATTAAAATGTTTTTTGTCATTTTTGAAATACAAAAGCCATGGTAATTAGCCATAGCTTTCCCGATGTTAATAACAGACTGGAGCTTCCTACTCATCTGAAACTAAAACGTAGTATTTACTGATCACTAGTCAAATGTCTCTTATCCATCCTTTCACACTATGCTTTACGGAACAGCACACTCTTGACCAATATCAGATCAGCCTTTGTACGTAGAGGTCATGTAGTGGTTGTCTCTCTGTAACTGGTTTATTTCACTTAGCATAATGAAGGCTTAGTTTGCTGTTTTCATTTCTTCATTACTATGAATAATGCTATAAGAGTATGGAAGACCAATATCTCCTAAATACACTGCTTTTGTTTCCTTTGAAGGTAAACCCAAAGGTGAGTTTACCCAATGGTGGGTCAAAGGTAGTGTCTTCCCTCCAAATTCTGCTAGTAGTTAATCTAACTTCCATGTGACCCATTTCCTTGTCTTGAGCTTTATTTCAGATACATCATCATTTTAAATTTCCATAAAACACATTTACACATCTTTTTCTCAGGCCTTTTTTCCAATTATTCCCCTCTGTGTAGACTATTCTTCCTCCAGAGCTTTCCTGATCATTTCATTCATCACAATATTCATTCAAATGTTAGTAAGACTTGTCTTGGCTAGCCATTGTCATAGACAAATTAAAACCTCGACTATTCACCTCTCTCTCCAGAAACTGGAAATCTATTGGATCACATAACAAAACATGCTGTATTTTAAAAGGAATTATATTCACTCCCATTTATCCTAAAAATAAGGAAGTGCCTCGTATTATTCATGCTATACTTATTTAATTACAGGAGTCTGTATGAGTATGAGAATGAAGAAGAAGAGGTTTGTGGGCCTATAGACAAAAGACTCCAAGAAATGGAACCTTGTAGTTTTGAAGATGATTAAAGGGGATTATAACCAATGAGTTAGGAAGGGTTAAAAAATTAATCTTCCACTAAAGATTTCATATGAGACTGCAAGCTTCCTATACTTTTAGCTTAAGGGGATCCACTTCATACAGGGTGAAATATAAGTCTAACAAAATTTAAGATATTGTGTATTACCTGAAGCAACTAAATTTGTTGATAATTTGTTGTAGTAGAAAAATAATATTAAAATAAACAAATCAAGTTTAACCCACCTTCCAAATTTTATTTAAATTGTGGTCTGGTTTTATTTTCCTAATAGGAAAAAAAATCACATTATATTTTTGCTTTTATTTTTATATTGCTGGATTCCCACTGCTATGTAACTTTGGTGGGAAGAATAAGAATATATAGTATTGTCTAATTTTTCTTTGTTGATTTCTGTATCCATAGATCCTCAAAAAAGTGCGTGAAACATGGGTGTTGTTTTTTAGGTATTTATGAAATAAATAAAGTAGATGATAGATAAATTATATTGACCATAAATTCCATTTATAGTTTTATTCTACACATTTTAAAGAGTTTTTTCTATTTACTCACAATGTTAAATAGCTATTACTTCTACCTTGAAGTGAATAATCTTACTGTCCTCATTCTTTACTTTCTCAAATTCAATTCAATTGATCCTGTTCACTTATGATTCCAAATAACATCAACATCAAACTGACCTCTTTGGGCACCTTCTAAATCTGCTCAGAATATCATAAATAAACGCATTTGGTTTTTTTGAGAGGCATTTGTGTAACACTCGTGAGTTCTTAGCAGCATGCTTATCGTGGATTACATAGTAAGCCATTTAAAAATGATCTTAAATTTTACTTGATAAGTAATAGCAAAATCTATTAATATTGAGAGTACCAATATGTAAACATATATTTAGAAGTAAATGGAGCATCTATCCACTAACTTTTAACCCCTTACTCTATATGTTGACTCTATGATTACATATGTCAAAAACTATGTATGTGATCTGTGTTGTGGAGGAGAATGGTCAGCTTAGATGTATTTCCCTCTCATAGCCCTATCTCCATTACAATGCAACATTTTATTTCATCTGCAATACACCTTTTCAAAGTACTAGTTTTAAAAGAAAAGTAAACTGAATTCGACTATGAAATAATTTTCTGTATGTAATGTGATATCTATTTTATTCATTATACTAGATAAATGATTGCTTTGAATGGCCAGTTCACACAATGCTTAAGAGAAACGTTTGTGGAATCACCCTCAACATCAGTCCTTTTCAGATTTGATTAGAGCTTGAACACCTATGCTGAACCAATGCTCATGATCATTGTCATTTTCCCTCACAATAAAAGCTGTAAATCTACAATTTTCAACTGATACAAAAAATGCAATGCCTCAAATAAAATGAACAGAACTAGTGAAAAATGGATTAAAACAAACTGAAGTATTATTCCACATATTTAAATGACTTTAGTGACTTTACAAAGAGTTAGAACATGAATTATTATTTTTCTCAAAGTTGCTCATTGTCTGTGAGTAAGAAGTTCTCTAACTTGTTGACATCATTTGACTTCAGCATTTCCTTGTTGACAGTCTGTGTGTGACTTCTATTGCTTGGGTTTTGTTGCTGGAGTTAGTGGTTTCTGAATGACCCAGAATCCTTCCCAAGATTTATAGTTAAAATGCAGAATATCTATGTGTGACATTCTGAATCTAGATTAGTCATTTATTAAAGACACGGTAAGTAATCAGGGCATAAAAGAAATACACATTTTAAAAGACAGGAAAGTAGTCATTTCATTAGGATTCTGTTTCTTCAATGGCTTGACCTGACATGGTGTCCTTTCAGATTTTGTGGGGGTTTTGTCATTGTTGCTTTCCACTAACTAAAGGATATTATATGCTAATAGGCTCTGTCATTTTCTAAGCAGATGGGCAAGGCAAGTAACATAACTGTCTTGAAATCATTCATCTATAAAACTAAGTTAGAACACTCTGTTTCATAAGTCTTTTGAACACACAGCAAAACCAGTCCTTGGCCCAACCCATGAAAACATCTGGTCTTGAGTTCAAGTAGGTCAGCTGGATTAGCCTATGTACTCCCATGCCTAGGACACAGCAGACACCCTTCACATCTCCTTTATCTATAAGTAAATGCAGCAGTAAAATCCTTCCTGTTTCTGATGTTCAATTAGTGCGTATGAAGACACAGAGTCAAGGTTGAATGAAAATAATTTAATTGAACTAAAATAACAGGAAAGTCATTCTGTACAATTACAGAGACCAATAAATACCTATATGGTTTAACATGTGTCTAGAAGACACATGTAATTTTCAGAAAATATCATTTGTTATACACTATATTTGTACATATGAAAATATAAAGTCATCATTCCTGTTTTTTACAAATAGCATTTCCACTAATAGCCACCTGATGAATCCTAGCAAGCTTAGCAAATCCAGCTCTACCACCTCAATCAACCCATGTGACCCTGATGTGAGTTCTAGATTTTAGATAGGAAGATATAAGTGTATTCATATTAAGTTTGTAGATATTGTCAAATTCTAAAATGTGTTTTTCCACTAACTTTAATTAACACCCAGTTGCTGTATAGTAACAGCAGCAGTTCAACAAATCTGGAATTAAAACCTATATAATTTGGAAAATGGAAGCAATGCTATGTATCTAGAGGAATAATCAATCAACAAATACAAGGACAATAAATCTATCTTTCAAGGCTGAAAAGGATTACACACTGTATTATATTGAATACATGTATTACTTAACATTCTTCCCTTATGCTTAAAAACACCAGAGACAATACAAATTCTTAGAAAACAATCCATATGCAATCTTTAGTCATTCTGAAATCTATTCATATTAACAAAATATTAATGAACAAACATTTTAGAAAAGCAATTAACAGCATTTGCAGTCATAATCTGAAAATTAAATTGTACTTAATCAATGAAAATTGACACATTCTGTTTAATAGTCAAAGTATGAGCATCTCCAGGCAATGGAGTCTCATTGGCTCATACTTATTGTACATATCTGTGAAGTAAAGATGATAATTTTTCAAAGATTTTTGGGACAGATGAGTTATACACACTTCTTATAAAGAACTTTGCTGCAACTTTTTTATGCGCATAGTGCTTTTGTCCCACACCTAGACATTTATGGCCCACCAAAATACATATATTGAAACATAAACCCCCAAATATAACAGTATTTAAAATTGGGGGCTCTGGGAGATAATTGGTTCATGCTACATGAATATGATTCTTATAAAAGCAACATCAGAGATCCCAATTGATTTCTTGTTTTGGGAAGGATGAGAACACATTAAGAAGATGCCCTTCTCTGAACAATAAAATGAGACTCTGTCTGGTTCTGAGTCATTTATCTTTTTGGTTTCTAGCAACGTAATAAATAAATATTTGTTGTCTAAGACACACAGCTCCCTCCACACTCCTGGTAGTTTTTTTACAGTAGCCTTAACTGACTATCATGATTCTAAGCAGACCATTCTGGTGTTATGCCAGATTATACAAAAAGAAAACCACATTTTTAATCACACTCGAACAGCTGAAAAATTATGATCACTTCTGTAGAATATTATTTGTTTGGTATTAAGTAAATAAGGGGTAATATTAGTCATAGTCCGATGAAGTTGCTCCTTTCTGGGTCAAACCTGATCTGGCCATTAAATCATGCCTTGTTATTTTCACTAACGTCAAATGAACACTTCTATAAGTGAAAACAGCTGTGTCCCACAGAGCTTTCTTTCCTTGCTTCCAGGGCCAATTTGCTTTCACTGTTGAGGTGTTGCGTGCACCTTTGGAAGCAAAGGAAGAATATTTTACGGACTCTTGTAATTTTTCATACATGGTGGCAGAAGAGCAAATACAGAAAGATGTGAACAGAATCCCATACCTTGGACTGTAGCTTTAGTTTACAGATCTGATGATCTATCACTCTTAAATTTGTGACTATAAAGCCTACAGCATCAGCACCAGTTTTCCACACTCCAGAAGTGAGACCTGTTTCAGGTGGCACATTTACATATATCCATATAAAAAAAATCCCTACCATGACATAGCTGGATGCTTTTCTACTTACCTACTATTTTTGATTTTCTCTTTAAAAATGTAGTTTTGATATGCTATTTGGAATTAAATTAGATCCATGTTAAATCCCCTCTAGTAAAAAGCTATTTAGATATTTATAAAGCTTGTTAATTTTGACAATGTAGACATGACTCAACTTCAAAATTTATAAATTTACAATTTATTAATTACAAAATCTATAAATTATTTCAACTCAAGTCAAACTTCTGAAACTTTTTTTGTGCACATATTGACTAATATATGAGAGATAATTCTGAAGATTTTTAAGTAGAGTATGTATTTACATTGTTCATTCTTGTCATTGAATCCACTGTGATTGGTTCAGGGACAAAGCAGGACATGTCATTCCAAACAATACATATCAATGTCATTGCCATTGGGAAGATGTCCTTTAGGGAAGAGAAAATAGCAGAAAAGAGGTGATATGAAATTAGAGAAGGAAGATACTGTGTGAAATATTTAAGCAAGGAAGGATGGGGAACTAGTAGAGATGAAAGGTAAAGTGGGGTATTAGTTAACCAAATTTAAAGTGATCTGCCAGAGCCATGTGGAAACATAATATCTTATAATCCAATCAAAGTAAAATATGTGAAAAGACTTTGAAGGAAAATACCCTGAGTGGCTGGAAATACAGCTGTTTCTAGAAAATGTAAGTTAATAAAAATTCCAGTGTCAATTGGAGACTTTAGTCAGGGAAGCCACAGAGGCCTCCAAACCAATGCCGTTCCACTCAGTTACCTGCCAGAGCTAGCTGATAAGACGCAATTGCTGAAGACACCATACACTTTGGTTGTGCACTGTAGAGACACCAAGCTGAAACTGAGCAGAAATTTCCTACTTCCAGCTACTGTTCCATAGTTTCAGAAGGAGCTATACAGGCTGTTTGGGTAGAATAGGTAACAGTGGTATTACCCAGCTGTGAGCCCTTCAAATTGATATGACTGAGAAGACATATACAATAATGGCATGACAGTTATGGGGGTAACCAACCCATGAAATGGAACCCATCGCTAAACAAGGTATTTATCTGGTCTCTTTTAAGACCCAGGAAACATTACAGAAGAGGGGAGCAAAAGAATTAAAGATATGGAAGACAGGGAGAAGAAATGGAAAATGCCATCCTCTGGATGAGGCATCACTATTATAAGTGTGGACTCACAACAACTCTGAATGCCTGCACTGAGTCTGCTCAAGAATGAACACATCGCCAGCCAGGCATGGACGGAGGAGCTGAGGGCCCCTAAATGCTCACTGCTGAACTATTTTCTACGGATACAGTGAGATAAGAAAATGAGTTATTACTTTCAGATGTGTGCCCACTGGTGACTTTACCAGGCTCAACAATCCCAAATGCAATGGTCACACAGAGAGCCCCAGGTAAAGTAAGCAAAGTAAATGTAAAGTAAACACAACAAACTCAAAAGTCATGAATCCAGGAGGAACAAGTGTGGAGGGGTTTCAGTTATAAAGATGGAAAAGAAAAGAGAGGATAGGGAAGGGGAATTATACTGCAATATTAGATGTATGAACTTGTCAAAGAACTAACAATACATTTTTTTAATCCTTTACATTTTTCAATTTAATTCTAGTGGTTAAACTTTCAAAATTTTCTAGTAAAAATAAAAATTATAGGGGAAATTGTTATAATGGGCTCTGTTTATAGACACAAAGAGATTTTGAAGTGGAATACAATGTCCTCTTCATCAAAATTCAAAAACTATATAAATCTCTGAAAGAGCACTTAACTATAAGTGATTTAATTAATATCAAGAAAGATATAACCCCTTCACAAAACTCTTGTCTGGATTTTCTGGGCCCTGTTCTTGATGAGACCTTAATCTTATTCTGTAACGACTTTCAATAAACACTTCCACAGGCCTACCTACCACCCCAGGCCTCATTCCTGTGAGGACTTTACTCTTTTCTGTCCATCCTTAAGAAGCCTGCTTGAGGAAACTTGAGGCTTCTGGAAGCATTTACTATGTGGTCCAGCTAACAGCAGGAGATGAGATGCCTGTCTCCCAGTCTCTGGGAATATCAGCATCCAAACCTGCCATCTCCTGGACTTCCCTAGTTATATTTCCACTGAAAGGTTTTTCCATCCTGTACTGAGCCCATTCTTATTTCCTCATTCTCTCTTTTAAATGTATAATTCTTTATGTATAAATCACAGTTAAGTTCACAATGCACTCTTTTCCCTACAGAATTATTACTATCGATTACAACATATCCTTTCCATGTTATCCAGTGTCTGATTTCATCTACCTTTAACAGAAAATTTCCTTCTTATGAGATGACAATCAGAGGAATATATTAACAATCCAGAAATAGTCTATTTACCAATAATGAGTAAAATACTGATTACAAAGCCTTAGTTTTCTATTACCCATACCCTTAATTGACTGTGTTTCTTCTTAAAAGAGGTTTTAAAATGTTGAGCATTTCATTGTGTTTCAAATAGTCTGTATTTGTCTCTGTCATATTGCTGAGATGAGATACTATGACCAAAGTAACTCTTGCAAAGTAAAACTATGGTGGTATTTTAATAGCAAGAGCGTGGCAGTGGTGGTGCACACCTTTAATCCCAGGGCTTGGTAAACAGAGCTAGATAGATCTCTGTGTGTTCAGGGATACAGCCAACATTGGAGACATACGCCTTTAAGACCTGGAGGGCTGTACTTACAGGCCATGACAAGGCAGTCATGTGTTTGGGTTTACAACCAATGAGAAGGCAGAACAGAAAGACTATGTAAAGACAAACACATAGAAAGTAGCTCTCTTTTGGAGAGCTAGGAGCAGCACAGGAGGAAGGGTAAGATTTTAGCTCTGAGCTCTGACCTCTTGGCTTTCTCTTTTACATTGGTTCTGTGTTTCTTATTTAATAAGACGGTTGGTTATATCTACATAAAACATTTAATTGGGGGCTTGCTTACAGTTTGAGAGGGTTAGCCCATGATCATCATGACAGGGACTGTAGCAGCTCACAGGCAGGCAGGATACTGGAAAAATGACTGAGAGCTCAACATCCTGTTCTACAGGCAGCATTCAGAGAGAGGGAGACGGAGCTTTGAAACCTCAAATCCTACCCCAAGTGAAGTACTTCCTCCAACAAGGTCACACCTACTCTAACAAGATCGCACCATCAAATCCTATCCAAACAATTCTACTTCCTGGTGACTAAGCATTCAAATATATGACCCTATAAAGGCTATACTCATTCAATCTACCAGAGTCTAATTATTTTTTCTAATTGCTCACAAAAATATTATGGCCTCATGCTCAGATATTTATGCCCAAAGATAAGTTATACACAGTCATTATATAATTAGTATATATAAATACACATATAATCATATATATGTACTCATTATATACTCATTATGTATAATATTATACATTATACACAGTACATAATTAGTATATATAGTATATCCTAATTAAGATTAAAACCATTCTTAAGATCCTAATAACTATCCAGGAGAAATTTTTCATGGAGTTTAAAGTAGAGATAATATTAGTGGACAGTGTATATCTTTGTAGGGGAGGAGGGAAAATTTGGGAAGTTCTGGGAAAGAAGGGTTAAAAAGAAATTCATGGTGGATACAATAAGATAGAGACCTTACTGCTAAATACCACAAGGATAAATTGTAATTTATAACCAAAAGATAGCAGGAAGGATTAGTGGAAGGACAAATCCTAAGAGCAAGATAATTCTTGACTCACCGGTAATCATAGGTGACCAGGGGAAAGCAATAGGGTGAAGCATACAAACAGCTATTTAAGGTGGTTATGGTGGTTCCGATGAGAATGGCCCCATAGGCTCATATATTTGAGTACTCGGTCACAAGTTGGTGGCCCTGTCTTGCTAGGTTTAGAAGTTGTAGACTTGCTGGAATAAGTACGTCACTGGAGGCAGGCCTGTAGAGTCTAAAAGACTCATGCTATTTGAATTTGCTCTTGCTTCCTGTTTTTGGTTCAAGTTGTAAGTTGTCTTAGCTTCCAACTCCAGTGTCCATGCCTGCTGATTTCACACTTCCCAACAATGATGGTGATTCTATCTTAGCCATCTAGAACCATGACCCTCAGTTGAACCCTTAATTATGTACATTGTCTTGGTTGTGGAGTTTTATTGTAGCAAAGGAAAAATAATTATTACAGAAGTTGGTACAAGGAGAGGAGCTATTGCTATAAAGAATCTGAGTGTGCTGAGTTTGGAGGAGGGCAGATAATATCGAAACTTTGAAGTAGAAAATCAGTTGAATGCTATTATTAGAACTTACTGGGCCATCCTACTAAGAGCTTGTAAGACAGGAGTGTTGACAGCTATATGAACTGTGGAGGTCTGACTCAAGAGCTTCAGAATGGAAAAATTTTAACAACTATGCTAGAGACAATCCTTGTGATAGTTTGGAATAATAATAATAATAGTTATTATTGTTATTATTACTATAATGTTTTCTGCCTATGTCCTAAGAATTTGCCAAAACCAAAATAAAAGTAATGGACTGAATCTATCTTTGGTAGGCTCATATATTTGACTACTCGGTCCCAAGGAGCTTGTCTTGTTTGGGTAGGTTTAAGAGGTATGGCTGTGCTGGATGCTGGAGGAAGTATGTTTGTGGGGCCAGGCTTTGAGTCTCTAAAACACTTTCACTGCTTGAGTTAATTCTCTTCTTCCTATTTGTAGTTAGAGATGTGGGTACTCTGCTCTCAACTTCCATCTCCAGAAGCTAGGGAGAAGTTCCCCTCTGCAACAGTAAGGCCAAAATAAACCCTTCTCTTTATAAGTTTCCTCGGTAATGATGTGTTTTCACAGCCATAGATAAATAACTTAGTATGGTGGTCAAATATCAAAGGCAGAGCATTCTCATTATACTAACCATAAGGATTCCTGATAAAACTGTATTCTGAAAAGAAGGACAGGGGAGTCTAAAGGTTGGGGTATAGTTGACTAAAGGCTGCAGGAGGATCATGACTAGATGTATGTTAAAGAGAAAAATGTTCAATGATACATAAATTAAAATGAGAAATTCTGAATTAAGAGTGTAAAATCTTTCTTAAAATCTGCAATGAAAATAAACACTGCTGGAAACAGAGCCGTATCCTGGTGATTCAGAGCACCTTCACATTTCCAGAGGTTCTGAACTCAGTTCCCAGCACTCTTATCTAACGGTTTATAGCCTCCTATAACACCAGTGCTGGAAGATCTGACCCCATCATCTGGCCTCCATGAGTTACCCACACATACCTGTGGTATACCACACATACCTTTGTATATACATACACAAAGACAGAAATACTGTCACATACCCTTGAATCATTAATAAAGTAAAGCTCAGATACTAATGCTGCTACATATTTGCCATCAAAGATCTGCATTAAATTTTCTAAAAATACTTTCAATTATGTTTGAGTATGATCTATTAAAAAAGATTAGTAAATATCATCTGTTTTTACTACTTTGAAAATTAACAGGCTTTCGTAGAAGATAGGTCTTTGATATAAACAGTAGAAGGTCAAATATGAAACTTCTTCTTAAAAATATGATTAATGTAGAAACCAGTCTAGTAAATGATTATTTTTCTGATACCATTAAGTCATACAACTGATAGCTAATTAGAATATATTTAAATAGGAAGTCATAAAAAGTAATAAACTTACACTTATAATCGACTTCATTTAAGAAATAAATATGTACATTTGAACTTATACAAAATATTACAGAGAAAGGCAAGGGAAGACCTTCCTTTTAGCTACTCTGTGGCCTTTGGCTTACACCACTGAAACAATCTATAATTTGTTGAATTTGATGAGATAACCTGCAAAGTTTTTTTTTTTTTTGCATGTAAAACCTCTGAGAATTCTCCAATTCTTTCAATGTTTTATTGTTATGTCAGGCCTTGTAATATTACTTCAGTGATTTTTTTTCACTCATATATCAAACGCTTTTATACTTTGTGAATTTAAATGTTTATATTAGAAATATTTTGAAGGAATACATACGAAATTAACCAAAGGTAACACTTTGGGGAGGAAATTGGTACTCCAGAAACAAGTATATAGGTGTGCCAGACAGTAATGTACTAACCCATAGAGAAAACTGGATACCAGTAGTGTGTCTTACTGAGGAGTCAGAAGCACTTCACAGTGAGTAACACAAAGCCATGCTACAAAAGCTTTTGCCACAGTTAGAATTTACTGAGTGCTTATTTCCCTTGCATTGAGCTTTCTGTATACAGTTTATTAATCATCAGGGCAATGAAAGGCAGATATTCTGTAATCTCCATTTTGCAGAACACACAAAATTACAGAGATGTTAGGAATTAGGTATTGAATTGGATAAATTATAATACTACTTTCTTACTCTAGGCTGAAATATAAATGGGAAGGAAACTTCACAGAAATTTATCCTAGGAAATTGTATTCTAGCTTTTTAACCAACTTTCATTATAAAATTTAATCAGATAATGAAGCAAACTTGAAAGAAAACATGATTTATTATTTGTAAATGATGTGGTATATAATACAAATAGTTTACAAATTAGTATGCATCCCCTTAAAGAGGCATGACTACTCAGTCTCACATGATCATCGTGGCTCACCCATTCACAGTCCACAGTCACATGTTAAGGCATGGGCATCAGCTGTGGTGGAGTGCAAAGAGTGATATAATTGCCACAATTCTCACAGTCTAGTGAGCACTGACTAACATTTATGAAGCACAGATAATTTTGAGTCACAGAAGTGGAGGAAACATTCCCCATAAATAAACAGTATGTCAATTTTAATTAATACCTGGCACAAAATGGGCAATAAATGTGATAATGAAGGGACCATAGAAAATGTTACACTTAAGTTGGTTCTAGAGTGTTTAAAAAGTTTTCGGCATTTTGATTTTTGGGGGTTTTACCTTTTTTTTGGATTATGTATATTGGTTAGAAGATACAGGCTTACTGTATCATAGACTATTGTTACACGGGCTAAATGTAGAATTAGGAACAAGGGAGTTTCATTCACTATGAGGAGTAAATGGAAATAAAATTGACATGGTGAATTAAAAAGAGATCACTTTGAAAGACGTAGTATATGTCAATATTTTCTCCCTTTATTTAAAGCCTTAGTAAAAAGAAGTTGGGCTTTAGAACCATTTGAGATTTGTAAAATTGACATAATAGAACACAAAAAGTAGTTCCTTGTTACTCAGAAATATTGCCGTGCCAATATGGAGTCTGTCAGAAAAAGAAACAAAGGAATCTATAAGTTGCTTTTAGATTGATTTATTTGCTGGTTTAAACCAGTTTTACCACCTAGACTTGTTTTTGCCTCATCAGTGTGATGGAATCAGTGGGCTGGAAAATAAAAAATTTCTGAGTTCCATTTTTACTGTGTGGCAGCAAAGAATTGAGAAACTTTGTCCAATTCCTTTTACACATATAAAAATTAAATTAAAAATGTCATTCCCATAGTGATTAATGTTTCATTAACTGACCAAATCTCATACTGGCTAAAAGATGGAGCTGTAATTCACTGAAATTTTCATAAAAGATTACATGTCAGTTTATAACTACATTTTAACCCAAAATGATTCATTTCCCTTCACTTTAAGAATAAAAGAAACATGGCAGATGAATTAGCATTTCTCTTCACCTTCATTTATAAAATAATACAGCGTTCACCAAAGCCTTATAGGCTGCTTTTGAGTTTATCAGGCATCTCCTCTAAATGCCATTAAGAAGCTTATTCTACAAGTCTCTGAAAGGTGAAATCTTCTCTGAACTCCAAATTCTGTCCTCCCAACAGAGATAGGTCAACTAGCTCTGTGTCTTAGTTCATTTTCCTATTGCTGTGATAAAATACCCTGACACAAACAACTTAAGGAAGAAAGAGATTGTTTTAGCTTACAGTTCCAGAGGGAAGGAATCCACCACAGTGGGAAGGACTTAGTAACTGGTAGAGAAGGTTTGGCAGTAGGAAGCTGGTTGATCTCATTGTATCCCTACTCAGGAAGCAGGGCAAACCATAGAACCTTAAAGCCACCTTCCATTGGAAGACTTCTTCCACCAAGGCACCACCTTCCATAGCCTTCCCCAAAAGCATCATCAGCTGAGGTCCAAGTGTTCAAACACATGAACCTATATGGGGAGCATTTTATATTGAAACCACAATCTTTAACTTTTCTTAAATACATCTACATCCAAAGCTTCCTATCAACCTAGAAAGGTTGCACAGCCTCTGTTCCAGTGTCCTCTGAATTCTACCTACCTGAATATCTCATTGGACTTATTCACTATGCATGGCTGTCTCTTGCTTTCTAATATCAACCCATTTGTCATGAGTGGCTCTTTCTTACAGATAATCACAATATGAGCTCTCAACACCAAAGATTTAGCAAATTACTTTTCTACATTTCACTACTCTAACAAGGGTTGAACTCACACCTCCATTATATCATTCCAAGCATAATTGTTAGAGAAGAATCTCTTAAAGGGAAAATAATTTAGTTAAGAGGTACCATTGGTGTAAGCAGAACTATTTGGTAAAGGAATGCAAAGGGACCATTCCAAAGAGAGGTTAGACTGGACTGTGAGAAAGCATGGATCAAGGTGAAAATTTTGCCCCCAAGAATCATGGCAGACTGGATCAGTCTTTTATGTCATTGTTTCCCGAGATGCTCTTAAAAGGCCCACAAAATAAGAAGGGCTCAAAACCTCAATATAAGTGATGTCATAATAAATACAAAATGTTTGTGCATGCACACATGTGGGGAAATACCCTATCCCTTAGATTTTGTATAGCTAGAACAGCCTGTCTGTAGCGTCACGGAAGGATGTTCAACTAAAAAGACCTATTCCAACCATCATGGCAGACCTACCAAGATACAACTACACATTTTTGTTTATCTCATGTCTAACTGCTTTGACACTGTTCCAGATCCCATGATGACTGCTGGTTAAAAATATTTGTTGTCCAAAAGTTAATATATTATGCAATTTTTTAGTCTTTGTTTATTTGTTTATATTTTATTATTAAGAAATTTTCTATTCATTTTACATACCAACCACAGGTCCCATCCCCTCCCTCCTCTCACCCCCTAGTCTCCTCTGCCAAACACACACCCCAATTCCCACCTTCTCTAAGGCAAGGCCTCCCATGGGAAGTCAGCAGTGTGTAAAACACTCAACTGAGGCAGGTCCAAGCTCCTCCCCCTACACCAAGGCTGTGTAAGGTGTCACACCATAGGAAGTGGGCTCCAAAAGGCCTGCTCATGCACCAGGGATAAATTCTGACCCCACTTTCAGAGGGCCCCTTAAGTAGACCAAACTACACAACTGTCTTGCCTGTGGAGGGGGCCTAGTTCAGTCACTTGGAGGCTCCACAGCTATTGGTCTACAGTTCAGTCAGAGTTTAATCATGATAGAGGGAGACTTCATGGGGATAGGAGAAACTGGGAGCTAGGGAAGTTCCCAGGAATACACAAGGATGACCCCACCTTAGACTACTAGCAATAGTGGAGAGGGTGCCTGAACTAGCCTGCCCTGGTAACCAGATTGGTGAATACCTTAGCTGTCATCATAGAGCCTTCATCCAGTAATTGATAGAAGCAGATGCAGAGATCCACAGCCAAGCACCAGGCCAAGCTCCAGGAGTCCAGTGAAAGAGAGTGAAGAGGGATTCTATGAGTAAGGGGCATCAAGATCATGATGGGGAAACTTACAGAGACAACATTCTTCAATTTTTAATATTAAGGCTACATTATGCGACTTAGATCACTGTTTTAGCTTGTTAGTTTGACTTCACAAACAAATAGGGCTTGGTGGATTCTCCTTCTCCAATCTCTCCTGCTCATGTATGTCTTCAACACAATAGAATCACAAGTACCAGACATTAAAAATTCAGCATGCCCCCAAAATTGAACAGTGGGTTTTTTTTTTTACACTTTTGTTTATTTTGCGTTTGTGTATGTGTGGGCACACACATGCCTCGGGACATATGTGGAGGTCAGGTGACAACTTACAGGAATTGTTTCTCTCCTTCCACCACATGGGTTCCTGGGACCAAAGTTGGGTCATCTGTTATAACAACAGGTGCCGTTATCCACTTTGCGACCCCAGCCACCTACCATGGTGCTTTGTACATCTTCAGTGATGGAATGCAAAATGAATCTCTCTGATCAGCCCTCAGGTTTCCCACTCCATCTCTCTTCCCTTCACCTCCAGGAAGACTGGCCCATCTATCTGACAAGCCCTTCACCTACACACATATATGTTCAAAATTAAAGGAATGTTAGGAACAGAATGTGTTGTAGAGAAGTCAGCCAGTGCTCCGAATCCTCAGTCTTTGAACATATTTTTCCAACAAGCTTCCCATGCCTATTGAAGAAAAACCTTTGAATAGCCATAATAAAGCATTGTTCTATATAAAACTGTCAAGTAAATACAATTTCAAAATGTCATCCCATAATGATATTCTCATTATTGAAAAACAGCATTATAGATAAGCTACCCATACAACTATAATATTATAAAGCAAGCATTGTGTTTTCAAAATGTTAGCTGTAATGCTTTTCTGGGTACAAACTAGACTATAACCACATTTTAATAACACAGCATTTATTAAGAATTATAGAAACATCATAGATGACATACTGTTTTAATATACCATTTAAAACTTTAATAGTATTTCAATTTAAATGATGGAATCATTAGTTATGAGCATAATAATCAGAATTATCTTCAGGAATGACTTTTAGACAAGCTGTAATGATGCTCCTAAAAAATTTACTGAATATAGAATAACTTTGTTCTCAGCACTTTCAATAATTTACTGGTGCTGTGATTTTTCAAGTTTTGTTTACCCATAATGAATTCAAGTACATAGCAAGAGAACACATTTATATGAATCCACAATAGAAGGAAATTAGGAATGTGACAGATGTTTGAAATTACCATTCTAACCTAGTACAACACATCATAAACCTACTGCAATTAAAAACACGGAACTCAGGCTTATGCTATGGGATCATCACGTTGAGGCACATTATAAATGCTTTCCCTTTGCTGCACATTTTGATTCTGTGATCATGAGACCATGGTTCTACAACATACTGCATCGTCTAGCAGCAGCCGAGCCCACCAAGGTCTAACACAGCTTCTAACGAAAAGCTTGGGATGTCTTCTCAGAGGCAATACTCCGAACAAGGATGGTATCCTTCCTGATGTGAATATGCATCAAAATCAGAGACTGTAACATGTTTGGTTCAGAAGTGCAAGGTCACTTCCCCTTGGCTACACAGCAAGTTTAAGAGCAAAGACCACGCCTTAAAGTTTGTCTTGCCTTGAAGCAAACATGCTGTGCTAAGGGATGTTAACAAGCCCGCTTCTGGCTCTACAGGACTGTGTGTTAGGATACAACATGAAATACCTGGATGTTTTGATAGGCAGAGGCTGGTTGCTCAAAGCAATCTGAGCAAAAAGGTAAGAACTGGCTCTTACAGCCTGATGGGGCTGTCATTATTCTGGATGTAGGTGGGGAATCCGTGGTTACTGTGTTTCCTGTTAAATTCTTCTGCTGTATGGGCCTACCCCACATCAGATCTGAAGCCGCCATTACAGTTCATTTTCTAAGGTCTAGTATTAATATTAGAATGCTACTTAAGCTCTCTAACTAGATTCGAACCCTAATTTTACGAAGGTTACTATAAAATTCCTGACTTGAGCTTTTAATTTTGATACAGTTTACTTGTTTCCTAAGAGATCCTTTTGCAGTTGGAGGCTTTATCCCCAGCATGATGATAATGAGAAGTGTCAGGACCTTTAAAAGGCATGGTCTACTAGGAAGTCATTAGGTATTTTGAGAGGATGGGGATCTTTTGTGAGTTCTGGGGTGGGGGGGTATTATAAAAGCAGCAAACCTGGTCTCTTTGTCTCCTCTGCTGGTCCAACAAGTAACCCCTTGCTGCTGATGCTTTCTTCCCATTGCTGTTGGTATGAAGGAATAACTTTGGCATAGGGCCTATGCTTTCGACTTAAACTTGGAAATGTCAAAACTGTAAGCTAAATAAATCACTTCTGATTAAAAATAAATAAACACACTTTTGAAAGAAATTGTAAATGAGAAGTCAAGAAATTACCCAGAGAAATTTTATATATTTATCTGATAAAATGTTTGTGTCCATTCAAAAAATTTTTGTAATCATTAACAAGAAGGTAAGCAATGTGAGAAAGAAAATATGAGAGGAAAAGAAAGATACATAATTAAGAAAGACTTGACTGGCAAAAAAGCACATGAAAACATGGTAAATTATTAAAAATAAGGAAAACAAATTGAAGCCTCAATGAGATTCCACTACATGTGGCATGAAGAGGTGAAGATTAAAGATTGCCAAAAAAAAGGGTTAGAAAGTCAAATATTGCTGAGGAGGTAAAATGGTATCATCATGGAAACAAGAAAGTAAAAAAAAAAATGACATGTAATAATTGATTAACAAGGCCACTCTAAACACCTGATACTCAAGAGAAACCAAAGCATGTGTTCGTGAAGTTGTGAATGATAATTAAACTGGAAAGCTGTATCAACATGCCACAATTGTGTATGAATACACACATGAATAAACATTGTCATAGCCTTATAATGTGCTACTCAGTAATAAAAAGGAACCATCAGTATTTACAACCTACAAAAATCTCTTCTCTTTTGAGAAAAAAATTAAAAATTAAAAAAATAACCAACAAGACGGAAGAAGCATTGCACTATATGGTTTGATGCACACAACATTTTAGAGAAAGGTAAAACTAGAATGTAGGAAAGATATCAACTCTTCCAAGAAATGGAGGCTAAAACTTGATCTGATACTATATAGCACCCAAATTCTTCTCAAGCCTGTTTAACCAGATAACAATGACTTATATAACATGGCATTTGTAGTACAGTAACGGTGCTAATATGTCCTCTGAATTGAAATATTTTACACTGGACAGAAGAAAGCCTAGAAAGACTCGGGAGAAAAACTAACACAATTCCCAATGCACAGGAAGCAAACAAAACTACAAGGTTCACGAGCCTGTTCCTTAGGCTATAAACTAGGGAAGTACTGTAAACAATGTCTCGGAAAAAGGAGATTTTCTGGTGGAGCTGTCTACAAAGTTTGCCAGGGTTCTCCATGGACATGGCTTTCATAAGTCAACATCAGTCCTATGATGCCCTTTGTGGTGATGCACCTGCCTTCGAGGCACCCATACTTCATGTATATATTAAACACAACAATGGGAGGAATCATTTATTTAGTCTCTTTTCAGTGCCAGATCTGGGGTGAACAATGTTTTTTCACCTCTCCCCAGGAAAGTCCACAAAACAGTATTGCTATGTTCCTGTAATTAAGAAAAACCATGTATGACTCAACCAATTGTACTGATAATAGAAATCAAATTATATATCACTAATACACTCTCTAAGAACAGATAAGGCCTGCTTTTACTTTGACCATTTGCTGTTTCCTGTGGATGTTTAAGTATAAATTTCTTTCCCACCACTCTTTCAAATTTCAGAAGAGAAAGATGACATAAAGGATTTTGAGTTATTTTTCATGCATTTGAATAGCATAGATTTCCCATAGTCTATAAGACCTTTCTTGAACAAATATTCCGTGTGCTCTCTATTATAGACATAGAATACTTTAAAACCTGATAGCAAATCTAACATAATCCTTCTGCACTACATGGCCTGGGGTTTTAGACCATGGAAATAACTTAAAAATTAAAAATTGCATGCATACATAATATTAATTTTTAAAAAGCAGAGCATGAATTTGAAGGCAAGTTGGGGGGTATATATGAGAGTTTGTAACAAGGAAAGGAAAGATAGAAATGTAATTATATTATAATCTCAAAAAACATAAATAAATAAAATCAGAAATAGAAAAAGATTAAAAATTGAAACCCAACTATAAAAGATAGCCCTCATCTTGGAGTCTGGTGTACGTAATTTCTCAAATTCTCTTCTGACTGCGCCTTGCTCTCAGTGGACAGATGTAGCAAAACTCATTGGTGATCACCTACAGGATCAGACTCTTGCTTCTATTTTAGGCAATATTCCTTGTTTTCTTGATTGCTTGCCTGGACAGAGGAGAGCAACTGTATTTTTAGTTGTATTATGAGGAAGTGAGGACAGTTTCCAATGAAGCAGCAGGCATGAGTGAATTTAAAAATAGAACTCTTCTATTTCCCCTTCCCAAGGCGACTGCATCCCTCTTGGGGTCCTCCTTGCTTCATGAGCTGCCTTTTTGGAGTCCACTACATATGGTGGGACACCTTGCACATCCTTGATGCAGGGATGAGAGGCTTGGTCCTGCCTCAACTGAATGTACCAGGCTTTGCTGACTACCCATGGGAGGACTTACCTTTTTGGAGTAGGAGTAGGGAGTGGGTTAGGGGGAAGGCTAGGGGGGGAGTGGGAGGAGGGATGAGAGGGAGATCTGTGGTTGGTATGTAAAATGAATAAAACATTTCTTAATAAAGAAAATAGATCTTCTGAGGTTCACCAATAACCAGACCAAACATCTTGCAAGTGGGTCCTCCTGCCTGGAAATGATTACAACCTTGGCCACCCTCTCCATTCCCAACTAAAGAATCTTGGCTCACTGGGTGCGCTACTGAAGCTATAAACAGCTTCCTTATCCACAGATATTAGGTAGTATTAAATGTTCACTATTACAAGTGACTAATGTTCATGGGTAATTTATGAAAAAAGCAGCAATGGGCATTAATATACATTGATCCTCACAGATAAATCATTTACTGAGGATGAATAATTCTTGAGTGACAGCATCACATACCCAAGTGTAACTCTATACTAAAGAGACCACAGCTCCAGCAGTTGTGCTGTCATTTCGTGTCAAATGTAAAGAAAACCACTTTTAAGGCAGATTACTTTTTTGTAGGTCCTAGTTCATTTGTTTTAACTGAAAGTAAAATGTCAGCCATTTTAGAGCAGTCTTAATTGCTTGGGTATCCTGCCAACAAAGTCTTCATTCACTTATTGTAAACATGCACAGAGGGGCTAATTTTTGAAGATGGCTGTGGTTTCTTATAATGGGATAAATTAAACAGACACCTGGAAGAGAACCTGAGAATTCCCAGCTTCTGGATTTCTCTTGCTTGTCAATTTATCAACTCTGATGTTCTGTTGGGAGAAAATTGATAAGGATAAACAAACATTCATTATGCTTTTGAGATCAAATATTCTACCTCACATAGGCGCACCTAGACCATGTCCAGCAATACTTGATGAGAGGACAACCTTCAAAAACACTCTTTTATCATCAACAAGCGTGTATTGATTATAAAATGGTGTTGTTTGAAAAATTACCAAGACATACATGGCCTGCCCAGCTGCTGTAGACCCTTATGGGCTAAGGAGCTAGGCTTACCAGCAACCAGTGCGTGTTCTCATTTCTACCAAAGACTTTCAGCAGGTGTGACTAGGAATGTAACGTGTTCATCCCCTATGTGCTCTCCGCTGAATTTAATTATTCTCTCATTTCTTGCTGTGACCTTCAGCAGCAATTGCTAGTTTTTCATAGACTGCTCTTTGTCTGTATTGTCTCTCTTTCTAAACTCTTTTTCTAGTAGTAGTAGTAGTTGTTGTTGTTTAGTTATTCTTTTTTCATATATTATATCCCCACAGCAATTTCCCTTTCCTTCTCTCCTCCTGGTCCCCAAACCCCACCTCCCCACTTCACCAGATCCACTCCTCCTCTGTTTCCCTTCAGAAAAGAGCAGACCTTTCAGGGATATCAACCAAATATGGCATAACAAGTGACAATAAGACTCAGCAACACTCTCATATCAAGGCTGGACAAGGCAAGCCAGCAGAAGGAAAAGGGTCCTAAAGGCCGGCCAAAGAGTCAGAGACAGCCACCATTCCCACTATTAGGAATCCTAGAAAAACACCAAACTATACAACTATGAGGTATGTGCCATGGACCTAGGTCAGATCATACAGGCTCCCTGACTGTTGCTTCAGTCTCTACGAACCCTGGGTACATGTTGTAGAAAGGATTTCATATGATATGTAACCTTTTAATTTTCTCTACACAAAAGGAATTGCTAATTTCTTAATATTAAGACAGATTTTCAAAATGGTATGACAGTGCATACCCATTATTTCAGTACTTGGAAAGTAGCAGCAGAAGAGTCAAGAGTTCAATGTCAGCATTGGCTACATAGCAAGTTTGAAGCCAAGTTTGAGATCCTGCCTCAAAAATCAAAACAAAACAAAAATATATGTTTTAAAAGTTAATGTACTATTTATAACATTTACGTTGTTTTCTAAGTACTCATGTGTGTCCATCCTTCAACCTATAACCTGAGGATAAGTACAACTTCTGGATTGTTTTAATTGAGGTTTCCTGACAACACTTTTCTGTCACATGTTGCTCTTTATTGGACCCTGCATTTCCTCCCAGGTTCTGTGGTTTCAGTGATTTGGTTTTTTTATAAATAACTATGTGAACCCATGCACAGACACCTACCCAGTCAATGAACTTTTTTTGTCTTTCCAGAGGACATAATGGAGATGAATTTCAAATGCACTTTTTATACTACTGTGACCCTCCCAGCACCTAAGCCCTCAGGTAGGTTGACTGCAGACAACTCTATGTCTTCTAACATCAAGCACCAACTGCCTGGTTAATGGGTTTGGTCCTGTTATTATTGGGCAACAGCATCCTGAGCAATGCTGTTTTTAATCTGCTGAGTGCTTTCCACTACTAGTAGATTACCTTTCCCACTCTGCAGTGAGAGAGTCCTGGCTTGACATGAACTTCTAGATTTCTAAATAATACCTTGCACAACCATTTCCCACTCCTACTCTTCTGGGGTTATATTTCAGAGAATCAACATATTCTGTAAAAATGAGGGTTTAAACACTCTAAACTTAGGACATTTTATTAAGAATATTTGACGGCAGTGGTGGCTCACACCTTTAATCCAAGTACTCGGGAGGCAGAGGCAGGCAGATCTCTGTGAGTTCGAGGCCAGGCTGGTCTACTGAGTGAGTTACAGGAATAGCACTGAAGCTATCCAAAGAAACCCTGTCTCGAAAAAGACTTAAAAAAAGAATATTTGATGATTTGATGTTGGTCTGGGCTCATAGGAGCTCACAGACATTAGACCAAGAGCTAAGGTTCCTGCATTGGACTGATCTAGGCCCTCTACATATGTGTGACAGTTGTTTAGTTTGGTCTATTTATGGGACTCCTAGCATTGGGAGCAGAACCTGTCCCTAAAGCTTTGATAGGCTTTTGGGAACCTCTTCTTCATACTGGGTTGCCTTGAACAGCCTTAATACAAGGGGAGGAGCTTAGTCCTACTACAACTTAATGTGTCATGCTTTGTTGACACCCACAGGAGGCCTGCCCCTTTCTGAACAGAAACAGAAGAGGAGTGGTTTGGGAGGGGTGGGCTGGGGAATGAGAGGAGAGGAAGGAGAGGAAACAGAGGTCAGGATGTAAAATAAATGAATAAATTTAATTTAAAAAATAAAAAAAGAATAATTGATGTGACAAAGACGCTGCCTTAAATAGTTTTAAAATTGGCACATTAAAAATGCCAACTTACTTCCAATGTAGCAATTAGGTTATAAAAATCAAATCATGAATCTTACATTTTCCCTCAATTTTTCTCTCAGTGGGGAATATTGTAACTGACATCGAGGCAAAATAGGAATTAGTACATGAGGCATGGGCAGTACAAAGAAGCAATCTATTAATAAGTACATTGTACAACCCACTTGTCCAACATTGAATCAAAACATCATTTACAAAGAAATGTGAAATGAAAGACCATATGTTCTAGAAACAATAGAAAAGAAAAATACAAAATCTCATGTGTGTGATACAACATATAAATGTTATCAAAAACATATCCACATATGTGTGTGTATGTGCATGTGCAAAAGAGATCTGCCCTTGTCAACCAAAGAAACACAAGATGAATGTTGCCAAGTATTTTAAGACTGAAGTCAAAGAAATGCACATGAGACCACTTCTTCACCCACCGTGTCCAGCACACTAGGGCAGGCAGGAATTGCATGGATGCATGGGTGGTGGCACAAAAAGTATGTAAGTTTTCGTGACAGAAAATTCAAAACTGCTCAGATTGCCATTGTTAAAGAAATTTTCTGATACCCAAAGAAGTTCACTTTTGGAAGATTAAGTGGTTTTCTTTGGGATCCCAAAGTCCATCATGTCTTTAAGACAAGATGGGCTTTGCTTATGAATAATCAATAGGATTGGGCTGTGGCTTCTTAGCTATAGCACACTATAGCATTCTCTGCCAATAGCCATGGAGTTTCAACCACATCTTTGTTACTTGTTTCATTTCTGTAAATTCAAAGAAACCCCAGTAATCCCACCAACATTTGAACTGTGCATCCCATGCCTAATAGATAATGCACATTGTATCCCAATAACCATGGATTTAGTATATTGATTTAATAATCAATGCTATACAGTTTAATATTGGAGACATTTTTGTTGTATCATTTAACAGTCTTCACTGGAGTCATTTGTATACCACTCAAGAAAAAGACTAAACTCTCAGCCAAGACTGTATCTCAATTTATGTTCTATGGCTGGTACCTAGAATCATCCATGGGTAGAGACATCCTTTATTTTTGTTAAGTGAATAAAAATCACTGAAAAGCTATGGAATGCAGAACAAAATTCTACTCATAGATGAATATCCATTTATATGTTTGTGGATTTAAGCATCTTGATGTTTCTATAACTGATAATCTTCTCATATTAACTGTGTTTCCCTTTCTCAATAAGTTGGTGTTAAATGAGTAGCAGTTTTTATCCAGCATAATAAACGAACATGTATCCGAATGATAGAGAGAGATCTCATAATAATAAGTATTTCTCTTTTGAGACTTTTTAATATGAGTATTTTATAAACAAACTGCATTTGCTCTATTGTCAGCAAAAACACAGACTATGTCAATGAATCACTTACTGTAGAGCTACAAAGATTCCCGACTCATCTGTTATTAAGGTTGAAGACAATATAAGTTTGTTAAATTTGAAGCAATTGTTTCATTTTAAAATAAGTGCAAATGAATGATGAATTAAAAGTAGCAAATGGTCAAGAGTAACAAAGTTTAGACCTTTAACACCTTTAAAGTTTCTAGAATAATAGTGCTGTTAATTATCCAGAAACTTTCAACAGAGTCCTTAGTCAGTTTTAAAATAAATTACATATGAATCATTAAAAAATATACTTTCATAATTTGTTATGGTTTTATACTTGGCATTTTCAAATTAGTGAGAAAAATAAATAATATTTTCTTTTTCATTCCTACTGTGTTTATTTGCCCAATAAATACATTCCTAGTCTAATAATTTGCTCCTGCAGTAGTTATTAATGAGTTTCATTATAATGTCATAAAGCAGATATAACACTTTGAAATTTACATATATACATGAGTCAGATGTATTTATAACTATATGTATGTATATATCAAAATCATTCATTATATACTCATGTATAAATTATTTCTAAATAATAAATATGGAAAATACTAGAAGGAAAAGTTTAAACTTATGCAACTCTCTAAAGAATTAAACAAAATGCAAATTAAATGCATAATGTGCTTTGAAAGTAATAAAAAACTATAGCTAGAAAGCATATTAAGAAATTTTTTCAGTTAATTTTACTGTGTCAACAAAAAAACCACAAATTTTTCACATTTAATTACTTCTCAGGAATTCTAATTCATTAGATGATTTTTAAATTATGGAAAATAAATGTATTAATTACAGAGTAATAAGGTACTTTCAAGGGGCTTTGTACACAAGGTTCAGAATCCTAATCTCTTTCTTTTCTTGTGGTTTTTAATTATACTCCTACCTGGAGATACAATTTACATAACACATTGCTGAGAGCCCACAAAGTCTCACTGATTAACAGCTTTCATTTTGTTACAGAAATAGGAAGTAATGTAATCTGAGATAATGAAGTGTTTCTTCCTCCAATCTAGCTAGTGTATTCTCTCACATCATCTTCTAGAAAATTTTATGTATTTTCCAAAATTCACCTTATGTACTTATTTTTCCATTCTTCCCAATTTTAGCAATGCCTGCATATTTGTATGTCATTTTAAATGGACTTACATTTAACATTCTGTATCCTACAAAATATGCAGAATAGGTCTCTTTTCCCTTAAACTGCAAATTCCAAAATGGCAGGCCCAGGTTTGTTCAGTATTCTCGCACACATAGCATACTATGTGTCTCATTCAAACAATGAGAATAGGCTGAATTTTTATTGCTATCTTTTTCCACCAATAGTGACAATGATAATATAAATAGCACAGGATTTGGGTCCTGTAGAAGGAAATGAAGACAAAGCTTCTACCTCAGAAGTTCACTTCCCTCTATGAATCAAACAGAAAAGAGATGACAATATCATTATCGTCTCCAACTTCATGTTAATAAAAACTTATTATGATGTTAATTATATGTTGATAGAAAAGAACTGCATCCCAAACTATCCACAACAGCATTAAAACATATACATTTAAAAGCTTTGTAATTTAAATCTGGAAGCACCTTAGACTTCATATAAATTGTTGACTGTTTCTTGATCATTACAATATATGTATTTTATATTACATTGTAGTTTATTAAATAAGTGTCCAAGAGAATCTCAGCATGCATGAAGATCTATGTCCACAGTGCATTACTCTTGGACTTAATAATAGCTAGGAAATCTAAGATTCATCTTAAGCTTTATAAAAAGTCCACAAAATTGAAAACCTATCTTTTCCTGATAGTTTTAAGGCATTAACTGTTACAGTGCCAGGATTTGTTTCTTCTGGTTTTAAAACTGTCTCCAATATAACCAAATCCTTGCATAAGGCAGCCAGATGAGAAATGACAATCAATATGGTATATCCCACACCAATAAAAGTCTAAGTTACAAATGATCTTGCTTATTATTTAAAATTTGGTATGTAACAAATATTTTATAGAACGTCTTTTTTATAACATGGTCATTTCAAGTATAATAACTTGAGCATCGTCCCACATGCTCATAATCCAAGCACAGAGAATGTTGGGAGCAGAATTGAGATAAAAGATTGCTGAAGATTGCTAGCTAGCCAGCCTCACCAAAAGTTGGAGAGCTCCAGGTTTGGTGAGAGGTCCTGTCTCAAGTAAATAAAATAGAGAATGACAGAGAAGAACAATGCTCCT
This sequence comes from Peromyscus maniculatus bairdii, assembly GCF_049852395.1. Classification (NCBI taxonomy): domain Eukaryota; kingdom Metazoa; phylum Chordata; class Mammalia; order Rodentia; family Cricetidae; genus Peromyscus; species Peromyscus maniculatus. Next base: position 33,303,989 of record NC_134868.1, on the reverse strand, counting down.
TTGAACTCTGCAAGCATTTTCAAGGTACATGAACATATATGCACACACACACACACACACACACACACACACACACACACACACACAGAGGAACGCACCCATGCATGCACATATATGTTGGGAAATATTATTTTAAGGCGTGTTCCTTTTGTTTATGTTGCATTGATTTAACTCTATGAAGCTCTGTTACTGTGCCTGTCTAAAACACCTAATGGTCTAATAAAGACCTGAACTAGCCAATAACAAGGCAGGAGAAAAGAAGGTGGGGCTGGCCAGCAGAGAGTCTATACAGAAGAAGAAAACTGGAGTGAGAAGATCTAGAGCGAGGAACCAGAGAAGGAGGAGGACTCCAGGGACCAGCTACCCAGCTACACAGCAAGCCACAGAGTAAGAGTAATATTTACAGAAGAGAATGGGAAAAGCCCAGAGGCAAAAGGTAGATGGGATCATTTAAGTTAAGAAAAGCTGGCAAGAAAGAAGTCAAGACCAGGCATTCATAGGCAAGAATAAGCCTCTATGTGTGATTTATTTGGGAAATGGGTGGTGGGCCCCTCGAAAAGAGAAAAAAAGCCAAACAAACAAACAAACAAACAACACATGTAGTTACACACCACAATTTCTTTTTAATCTCAAAATCATAATCTGATCTTTTGCAGGAAAATATGGGGATCCTCTACTCACTACTCACTTGTGTGTCAAGAAAACAAGTTGTAAGTCTCAGAAACTACATGTCACTTATGCACATAGACTTACTAGTCTTGCGAACATGTGGAAGAAAATGAAAAAGCAAAGTGTAGTGCAAAGTAAATACTGCAAGCAAACTTTTATAGAAGGTCTACCAAATAAATACTACTTTCAGGCATAAAATTAACTGATTAGAACCTCTAAGTCATAGCCTAGATCTCTGTATTTAAAAAAGAAGTATGACATGATAGCTTTAAAAAAAAAGATTTAGTATTAAAAATGCTTTGATTGCCCTTATTATAGGACTGCTATGTTTTAATGAATAAATATCTTTAATTAGCTTGCTATTTTTTAACAAAATTAATATCAAAAACATTGGCATGTCCAGTTGCCTTTGGCATGAGAGTTAGATACATTGCTAGAATAAAAATGAAGTAATTTAATCAAAATGGCTCACGGCTCTGTCTGGGTCATGTGACTCTGGAGACTGATAGATTCATAGGTAAAAGGTCACTGGTCAGACATAAATTTTATGGGAATATATTGTTGTTAAAGTTGTCCTATGGTTAAGTGAGCAATATTTTTGAAAGTTTTATAACAAATTTACAATTTGAACAAAACATTAAGGATAATTGGATGTTTAAAATACCAAGATCAAGCTTTCAGACAATTTCTAGAACAATGAATTTGGGGAAATTAAGGTGAGGGATCTTTTCTAGGTTAAAAAAATAAGCTCATAATATTGACAATAAATTGCAATGCAGAAATCTGGATGAGAATCTAAAGATAACTGGAAATATTTAAATGTGTGGAATTGTATTTAGATAAGACTGAAGAACCTTATATAGAACCAGCCTATGCAATTAAGTATAAAAACTGGAGAAAATATTTTTTAATGATTCAACTCATAAAAGAGTAAACACTACAGGTAGAGTAACCACGCACTTTGAACAAGCTTCAGTGACATATTTACCTCAGATTTTTCTCTGTAAGCATTTTCCAATTGCCAAATTAAGAGAAGTCCTCAGACAAAGCACACATTTTATTGGACTTCCAAACAAGGGCCAAAATCAGTCAAGGCCACCACAACGGGTAGAACATGAAAGACAGTAAGCTTCCACAAATTTGTTCGCCTGGTAAGTTTTATATTCATGCAGATAAGCATTCACTACACAAGCCACATGCTCAAAAAGCCTCATACAGAAGGACATACATTGGAAAATACACCAGGATTTTTTAGGATGTGTTCAGAGTCTAGTCTTGATGCAGGGGAGGAGCTCTGTCCTACATCAACTTGATGTGACATGCTTTGTTCAAGCCCACGGAAAGCCTGCCCCTTGCTGTATGGAGGGGGAAGATTGGACAGTGAGGGGGAGTAGATGGGAGTCAGGGGAAGGGTGAATGGGAGAAGAGGGAGGGTAAACTGAGATCGGTATGTAAAATAAATGAAAAAAATGTTCATTAAATAAAAGAAGAAGTGTTATCAACCTGAAGATATGGCCAGATCCTAAGACTGACTGATGACAGTACAAAATCAAAATCAAATGAAGGATGCTGAAATGTCTAAAGACAAGCTGATTCTTCCCTATAGCATTTATAATTGGAGATCAAAATCTTGCAGAAGGTTTAGCAAAGGTTTATTCTTGATCAGTTATATATTTATCATATGATTCTTGTAATGCTGTACCTACCAGAACTCTTGGAAGACATCCGTGTCAAAGCAGTAATCAAAATATCATTAGCTCTGCATCTGAATAATATAAAGCCTTTCCTCATGTTCTGGTTAGGACTACACAAGGCCATGCTAAGAGTTTAGTAACTTCATGTTCAGTGACTGAAGTCCAATAAAAATGTAGAAGGAGTGCTAGAACTTAAAATAAGAGAAAGAGAAAGGCAGCAGGAGGCTTGGAAGGCCACACATTGGCAAGTATTGGAATAAATACATAGGAAAAAAACAAATATTTTGGGGTTTTCATGATAAACAATATAAACAATGAGTGGGTATTCATATTTATTTGTATTTATAGTATTCAAAAATTCATATGTGGCAATCTTAGCACAAAAGCAACACTCTTTGGAGGTTAAGGTTTGGGACATGATTAAGTTATGAGATCAGAGACCACAAGATGAAATTATTATCCTCATAAATGAAGTCTCGGGCAGCAGGTCTGATACTTTCCACCCTGTGAAACACATCAATAAACAGGTCTCCACGAGTAACCAATTTGTCTTGATCTTGGGTTTCACAGCCTCAAAAACAAAAACAAAACAAACTGACAAATAAGGTTCTGTCTTTGGTAAGCCACACAATCTACTGTATTTTGTTAAAGAAACCTGCATAGACATATACACAAAATGCAAAACAGAATGACACACTAGAAAATGATTTACACCAAGAGATACAGTAGTGCTTCCCCTGGCTCAGAAAAACGAGATTAAAAAAATTACAGAAGAAAAGATGTTTGGGTGTTGGAAGAAAGATCAACTCTGAGCTGCCTGACATGGGTGCTGGAAACTGAACTCGGGTCCTCTGCAAGAACAGTATGTGTCCTTAACCACTGAGCCATCTCTGCCACCTCATCATTTACTACTCTTACTAGTCTCATAAGCTCAAGGGCTCAGAGCTCATCACTGTGAAAGAATTATATTTGGTTGAGTTTCTGAGAGGTAACAGTAATGTTTATTTATCAGAGCTCCGTAGCAGGGCTTTCAGAATTTTGTTATATAGTTTATATGCAACCAGCGACTTGATTAAAATGTCCTAGAAAACTAAAAGTAATCGGATTTGATATGCAGAAAAAAACTGCAATATTAAAATGAATTCATCATAAAAATAAAATTACAGAGTTCTGCAAGTCAACCTATCATGTAGAGAAAAGACATTCCCAATTCTATCAAAATGAGGTTTACAGGGCTGTGGTTGCCGTACAGTTAAATGAGAATAATTAATAAGAATCTACCTACTTAATTCTTGGACTTCTTGGACTTCTAGGAGATCTGGGAAAGAAGATAATAATGAGAATCAGGAAAGCCCTGCTGTTGTTGTTGTCATTGTTTTTAAACAAAGATAACTTACAACAAAGGGCTATCTATACTCAAATAAGCCAAACACTTTTCTCTGAGATAGAATTCACAGGATAGAGGAGTAAATTAAGTAAATTGAGATCGTCAATGGGAACATAACATTATAATTTAGAATCACGCCTAATCCTACCATGTGGTGGTTTAAACATTAAATGTCCCCAATTGGCTCATATGTTTGAACAATTGATCCTGATGGAACATGGAGGGTGCCAGATTCTGAGTTTGTGACAGCCTTGAGCTCTGAGAGCAAAGAATCCATGGTGGTGTGCTGCATCTGACAGCCCACCAGGAGTGCCCAGCTGTCAGCTAAGAAGCAGCCTGGAACAAAGAGCTGAAACCCCAATTAGACAGGAATTGATATCCAATATGGAATAGACAAGGTGTTGTAAATGTTGTATTTCAATTACAATTTACCTCCAATGATTCAAACTTTCAACGTATTTGATAATTTTTTGGCACCCTGAAAGCCTCTCTACCAATGCAGCAATCTAAATCAGGCCAAATTAGGAAAAGGCCCGGTTTAGTGGGTAAAGCATTCCCGGGTGATTCCCCAGCCCCATGAGAGGAGATGGGAACAAGAGACCAGAAGAACCACGTGTCTGTTTTCTGGGATGCAATTTGAATTCCCTGTGGGAGTGGTCTTGAACCTCTCTGGAGGAGGAGCTGTGTTTGCCCGGCTTTGAAGGGTCAAGTTTAGAGAAAGAGATGGGGGAGGGGAGTTGACGTGGATCTTCCACCAGAACAGTATTTATTTTTATTAAATAAGAAAACAGTAATGCATTTTAAATTTATTTATTTTTGTGTGCACGGGTGTATGGCCTATTAGTATGTCTGTGTACCACGTGAGTGCACTGCACTAGGAGGCCAGCAGGGGGTGGTAGATCTCCTGGAGCCTCTAACAGCGGCTGTGAACCACCTAAATGAGGGTTCAGAACCCAGCTCATGAACCCTACAAGAGCAGTAGGCATTTTTAACTGCTGAGCCATCTCAAGCTTTAAACATTCGACATATTTTTTTAATTTCAAGCGTCATTTCTGAAGACAAATGATTATGGCAAAAAAGCATCCATGAAAGGGAACGACAGGCTATTTACAAATACTGGAGATAAAGGCACTATTAAAAAATCAATTGCAAATCTCTTTTAGAAAAATTAACCAAAAAATAGAATAGATGATCATAACTTATAGAGTCAGAGAGAATGAATTTCTAATAATTTCCCCTTTTGATAGCTGATTTCGTTAGCAAGAAAGGGAAAGAATGGAGCAGGTGTATTGATGACACCATTAAGTTTAACCTCTTAATATCCTATGTTAATATATTGATGAATCATTCATTTTCATCTAAATGAGTCATTCATGAGTTTCTGGGAGACACCCTGAAGACTCAGAATCACTTGAAGATTAAGGGAAGAATTGACACACTCCCACTTAATGTAGATGTGAGTGAAAAATGTAAAACTGATGTTTTCACAGTCTCTGTGAATTCATATGTATTTGGGCCCTGCTCTTATAATCTTTCTGCCTCCCCTTCCACATAGATCCCGGAGTCCTGAAGGGAAGGGTCTGATACAGACATCTAATTTAAGGCTGAGTGCTCCAAGGTCTCTCACCCTATACATTGTTCAGTCTTATCCCTAACCAAGAAGCTATTTGCAATTGCTACTTTCTGAGAGAAAGAAAAATCAGTTTTCTCCAAAGGACTGGCACTGAGTCTATTAACCACACTCAGGGCAGGCTCTATGCTCAGGAAACTGGGCAATACCAAACAAACTCCTTGTTTTTTGTGTGTGCTTGTGTTGTTATTTTGTAGCTTGGTGTTTCTGTTTGTTTGTTGATTGGTTTGCTGTCCTTTCTCTTACTCATTTGATGCTATATTTATTTTTTTTTCTCATTGCTGTTAAAATAACCTAAAAAAAAAAAAACACTTAGGGAGGAAGGAATTTTTTGGCTCATGGTCTGAGATAGAACAGTCTATCCTGGAGGTTTGTTACCATAGCTGCAGGAACACAATGATACTGCTTACTTACATCTTAGCCAATCAGGAAACAGAGAAGTTGAGCCAGAAGTAAGGCCCAGCTGAAAATCTTTAAATGCCTACCCACCAGTGACCTATTTCCTTGAATGAGACCCCAGATATTAAAATTTCTACAACATTCCAAAAGTGTCAAAATCTGCAGCTCATGTATTCAAACCCATGAACCAGTGGGGAACTTTCACTTACAAACCCTTATAGATGCCTTCCGCCATGTTCGATGCTGCCAAGTTCTTCAGCAGATACTAAGCAGTCAGTCTTTCTCTCTTCAGGTGGTGACGCTTTAAGACAGGGATGTGAGAAGCGCCAGAACTCCTGCATATGTTTGAGCAGACCTGAGTCTCTGGAACACTAGATGTCTCCTAATGGAGTCCCAGCTACTGGAGACCCTCTAATTTGCACCAAAGCCGAGATCGTTGCCTGCTTCCTGCCCTTTGTCTGTAAACACACTGCCTGGACTTACTGCCCCAGTACACCCTCACATAATAAAGCGGGTTGCTTGTCTTTGGGACTCATTGGACAGTAACTTGGTATATTCTTAGCTGATTGGATAATGTATGCATATATGCCAGTGAACATGCACAGTAAACCACCCACATCTGCACCTCCATGCTGGTTTCCAGTATCTACTTCCCAGGAAACTCCTCCTGACTCAGTCTCCCTCCCTCCTCCCCCACCAAACTGCCAATGAGAAGGAGAAAAACTCTACAAGATATGCTCTCTTGACCCTATGCTTCCTGGCCTCCGGAACTATGCACCAAGTCTATTTCTAACCACTTTACATTCCCCAAGGCATGGAAATTTCTTATATTAGCATTGAGTGAACTAAATTACACACTAACTACCTATATGAATACCCAAAAGCCAATCAATACCATGTATAAGTTACTGAAGAAAACTAGGAAAGTACTGTCTCACTAAATAGATAATATAAATAAAAGTAAATTACAAACTGTCACACAGCTGGCCAGTCACTGAAGCATCCTATGAGAAAACTGACACAAAAGGCCAAAGTTACACAAATACTAAAAGGAAAAACATCTGAATCCAGGTTGTGCTTGCAACACACTGTCAACCTGACTCTCCAGGAGAGTCCACGGATTTTCAGGTCCCCTCTAGCTCCATCCTTTGCATAGCTACTCACTATGTCCAGAAGCTTACGTTGAAAATACTCCCATGCCAAAGTCCAGAGATTGCAGATTACATAGTTAAATCATCATACAGAAAAGATGGCTAATTAAGATTTTAGAATGGTTAAATCTGACTAAAAAAATAACTTTAAAAGTTAGTACATGAAACAGGTATCGTTCTGCCAAAAACATCAACTTTTCAAAAGATCTTTAATCTCAATGTGAGCAGAAAGCATGGCCACAAATCTCTCAGATTTCACTTGTGATGGCGTTTGATGGCAAAATTAAGAGAATCTGGCAGCATCAGCCAATCACTGTGCAATGTTTCATTCTGCAGTCAGATTGGAGACCAAAACCACAGTGAAGCCTTTCCATCAACTCCAAGTACCCATTCTTTGTGTCTCCTGCTTCCTAGTGCAAAAGCTTAGGAGGGCACTATGTGTTTTCTGTCTCATTTTAAAAATTAGTGTGGTGTTCTTAGATTCATCAGGCTGAATGTGCTCCACCCCAGCAAAGCTATCACTGAGAAATCCAGCACCAGGGACCAAGGTGTGTTCACAAATAGCTCTTTCTTACGGCTTTATAAATTTTAATAACTGCAATTAGGGAAATGAAATGCTGATGATGCAAACTTATACAATAAGACCATTAACTTTTTATGTGATGAATTTTAAAATACTGCAATTATAAACATATAAATTGGTGAAATATCCAACAGCATTTAGAATGGAAAACAGCATTGCTACACCATAGCAAAGCATTTTCCTCTTTATGCTTGTTTATGCTATTAATTTTTTTCCACAGTTAGATTTATCAATCTCACATTTCTTTGAAGTATAATGCTAAAAGACTGTAAAATGCATGTCAAGATTATCTTAATTTACAGGGGAAAGTGTTGAGCCTAAAAATGGTTTTATGGTATAATTAAATAATTGGTTATGCTTCTTTCCTTCTTAAGCATGTTGGGTAAACATGTGTTGTATATAAAATCTTAACATATTTACAGAATATTATGTACTATATAATGAGAAAACTTGCCAAGGTGTTTTTGAAAAGGAAGGACAAAGTGAAAATGTGTTGTTTTCTTTCTGATAAGAAAACTAATCTCATGTCTAGCAAGGTGAGCCTGGCACTCATGGGCCCGGATCTGTGTGAAGGTTTGATTTCCCCTTCTATTTATTGCCGTATTTACTGCACTTTGCACACCCTCTATACAATGGATGTTTGTCAAAATTACTCACAGAGAATGTCCACCTATTCAACGTAACATATGTCAATGCAATTCTCAGTCCATAGCAGAACCCAGGAATTCACCCTTTACAAATTGGTGTCCCACCCTAGGCAGACAGAGCAGACCCAAACTAAACCCAGGGCTTTCCATTAACTCCAAGCACCTAAGTTTTGTGCCTCTTGCTTCCTAGTGGATAACCTTGAGAAAACTACTTAACAGTACATAGTTTTTCTTTCATTTTAGAAATGGTCATGGTGATGTCTAATTTTGAGGGTTACTATATTAATTAGATTAATGTTAATATAACTAACCTCCAGTTCACTTGAATATATGGCAAACCAAATTGAGTTCAACCAGATTGTAGACCTTGCTGGTACACTTAACCTCTCTGTGACGTTGTTTTAAATTTCGAGGGACTATTGTTATACCTCTCATTTTACCTCAGGGGATTTTATAACTCTTGTTTTGTTTTGTTTTTCAGGAGTTTATTTTGGTGACACCAGCATGTAAAAACATTCCAACATTGTTACACTTTCTCCAGTTAATCATATTCTTTTGGTAGAAGCTGTTAACAAGACTGTAAAATGCAATAGCTTTTTAAGATCTAAAAGTGCTGAAATGTTACAGTTAAGGTCCTTCAGTACAGGTAGTTTCCTTCACAAAGCATAATTTTAAGTAGGAAGCCATCTGTTCCTTCCTGTTTCTAATTATAGGACTGAACACAAACTTTAATAGGTATCTTAATTTGAACCACTATCATGAGAAAACAAAGAGATGTGGATTACTAAATTGGTTTTCGTAATAACTTCATTGTTATCACAATGAAGAATGTTTTATAAAATCCTGATGTTTAAACAGAAAACCTAATTTTCTACAATAAAATAATGGATCATTTCAAACGATGGTAAAACTCACTCCCAAAAAGGACACAGTGGAAGATAAACAAGCTTTGACTTATAATTGTGAGTACTGTGAATTGATACATAAAGACAGAAAACTAATCAGGACAGCTGGAATTGTCTTCAGATTATAAGTAGCTAGCATTGAAAATTAGTGAAAACAATGAAAATAATGCCACTTATATGAGTTTGGTTTGCAGCACTCTTGAATAATAATTTTATTGTATTGTGTGTGTGCCTTGACAATAAAATTGACCCAACCACATAGAATATTAAGCTATGACACTTTTACAAATATTGGGCTTTAAAATATTTATTTCCTATTATTCAGAGGTGTGTGTGTGTGTGTGTGTGTGTGTGTGTGTGTGTGTGTGTGTATACAAATGGCATGTAGGTTCCTTCTGAGCCAAAAGAAGGCATTGGATCCCCTGGAGCTAAAGTTGCAAGCAATTGTGAGCCACCAAACAAGAGTGCTGCAAACCAAACTCATATTCCCTGCAAGAGCAGCAAGTTTATTTTATTTTTTAAAATTAAATATTTATTCCCTAATCTATGTATGATCAGAATGAAAAAAAAACTTCTAATAACTAAAGAAAAGCTATGCACCTTGCTCTAGGATAGAGGGACTCAATGTTATGATGATGCTAGTCCTTTTCTTTTTTGTTTTCCATTTTTATACAAAATAGCTTTTTGTTATGCAATATATTAAATGGTTTAACCTTCCCCAACGTTTTCCAGATCTGCTACACCTCTACACTGACCCAATTTTACACCCTATCTTTTTCTCTCTCATTAGAAAATAAAGAAGCATATAAAATAAAATAAAATATAATAAAGAAAATAAACAAACAAGAACATTACAAAACAAACAACCAGATAAAGAGAGGCTGGGAAATACATACAGATCCTGCACACAGAAATTCCATAAGAACACAAGATCAGAAACCAAAATATATAAGCAAAAGGCCTGTAAGGTAAAAAAAAAATGTCCAAACAAAGCATTATGAGAGAAAGTATCTCCAAAAATACCACTCAGTTGGCCCTCTACTGCTGGGCATGGGGCCTGCCCTTGATGTGGTTCGTATACTCAGTAGTGCTTCCTTAGAGAAAACTATTTTTTCTTCTGTGTATATCAATTGGAGATAGCTTCTGAGTTGGGATGAGGGTTTGTTCCACTTCCCCTCTCAGTGTCAGGACCCTACCTGGCTTAGACTTGTGCAGACCCTGTACATGCTGCTAGTCTCTATGGTTCACCAGGACTGTGAGGGATAGTTCCTTTCCACTACCATCACTGCAGCAGATATATAGCTCCTGTGGCTCCTAGCAGATGTTCATGGGGTGGTACTTCTTTATTTCAGTGACAAAAAACACTTTGCCCTTGCAGATGCTATTCTCATTATTAAAGTTGAAGTCCTGGAAGCAGAGAAAAGACAGAACTTAAGTTTGTTCTTATGTGTTCCCTCTTGTAACTACTCTGAATGTTTAGCTTCATTTCCCTGTCATCTGCTCTCTGGGCTCTGCAATTCCACACCAAACACAAGACAACAGAGCAATTTATATAAACGTCAACTAACACCCACAAATACATAAGTCAAATTCTCATTATATGTTCCTCATATGTCAGTAGGATTCTGCTTCTTTGATTAGACCTTGATTATTTTGACTAATGCAATGAGGAAAATAACATAACCTGTGACAAGTAATGACAATATTTCAGCAACAATGAAAATGTAAATTTGGCCTTATTTTCCTTTATATTTAGTTAAGGACAAAACAATACATAAATAATGAATAGCTTCTTGGCTTGGGGTGAGACCTTCTGCCTATTTTTCTTTCTCCATGCTGAGATTTTTGTGTCTTGAGTTTGTGCAGATTTTGGATTGTGCTGCCACAGTATCTGAAAATTAATAAATGCATCAACTCTGTTGTATAAAGAAAATGCTCTTTCCTTGAGGTCACCAAACACCTCCAGCTCCCATAACCTTTCTACTTCTCATCCACATGGAACCCTGAACCTTAAGAAGAGGCATGTGAAGAAAACATACTATTTAGGACTGAGTGCTCCAATGTGGCTCACTCTCTGCTCATTTTCTAGTGTGGGCCTCTGTGTTAGTTCCCATCTACTGCAAGATGTTTCTCTGATGAGGTTTGAGCAATCTATAGGTATAGCAATATATGATTAGAAGTCATTGTATTGCTATATTTATTTAGCATAACGGTAGTAGTAATTTGCCCCTTTCCCCTAAGGCACACAACTTATCTAGTCTCAGAATCTTTGCTGCATTAACAGTATCAGGTAAGGTTTCAACTCATGGAACAGGCCTTAATAAGGCACTCAAAAAGTGACTGGTTTTCAAAAAAGTGGTTGGTTGCTGACAGGCAGCTATTGTAGCTTTCAGGGTTCTTCACTAAATGAGATCAATAATTACTTTTCTCCCCTGGTAATATGTACAGCAACTTAAAGTCCTATTAATGCTAGTCAGGAGGGGTGACTCTTCCAGTAGAGTACCCGTTTGATCTCTCACCATTCAATGATTTAAGCATGTCATATCTTCAACAATAAGGTCTTACCATCATGTTTTAGAGGATAAGCAGTATTTGAGGAACTGTGGGATTCATTTGGATAACAACACAAAAGGATATGATGTGTTGCTGGTTATGGGGATTTCATTTGGTAGCAAAGATATCTAGTTGGGGCATCACTTTCTCTACTACCTAGTAACTCAATTTTAACTCCTTTTACATATGTACAAACTTTAGAAAGCTTCTACAGTAGTAGGTCTCCAGGTGGCTTTTTAAAAGGCCACCCTCCCTATATTCACTTCTCTACTCTGTACTCCCATCCCACACACCATTTAACTGACCCGTGCTAATTTTCACTTTATCGCTTTATGACACTACAATCTATTCCCCTTACTTAGACAATGACTTCCACCCACCTGGTCACTTGTTCACTACCTAACCTTTGTGAATATAACACATATATTCTAAGCTTAAAGCTTCTACTTTAAAAAAAAATGAAATGTTTATCTTTCCAGGGCTGGGTTACCTCATTCAGGATAATTGTTTCTAACTCAATCCATTCTTGCAAATTTAATAATTTCATTTTTTTTTTCTTAACAGAAAAATAACATTCCATCATGTAAATTAATATTCATGTCTTCCCAGTAATAGTGTCACACAACAGCCTTCTGAAACAGTGAGCTAAAATTAACTTTTTTCTCCCTTAAGTTGCTTTTCATGGGTATTTGGTCATAGCATCGAAAACCTAACTAATACAGATAAGATTGTGAATTTGAGCACTCCTAGGTATATATCCAAAGGAGATATATATAAAAAAGAATTATCTTCATCTCCATATATATCTAGAATAATAAAAAGTAAAAACAGTTGAGCTATGAGATGATTCAGGAGGAAATCACTTATGGAGCACAAAGGACCACCCAGCTCAATCCCCAGAACCCATGAGGAAGCTAAATGCAGTAAGCAAGCATCAGTAATATCAGCACACTCACAGCTAGAGATGAGGGGCAGATGTAGGAGAATCACTGGCCAGCTAGACTTTCATATATAGCAGTTAGCAAGAGACCATCTTAAAAAGGCAGATGGTGAGAGCCAACATCCAGGGGTATCCTCTGATCTCTACACAAGTACCCACAACCTCCCTTATGAACATCATACATATATACCATACACTCAAAAAATACAATAAATGAAAACAATATGGAGTACATTGATTGATTAATGAATAAAGAAAATTTGGACACATACACCAAGGAATCCTTGAACCATTAAAAAAAAAAACTAACATGTTACCACTGACAACAATATGGATGGAACTTGAGGTTATTTTGTTAAATAAAATAGCTCAGGCACAGGAATACAAGTACCTTAGGAGCTATAAAAGTCTACAGAAGCTAAGAGTACAATGGAGGTTACCAGAGGCTACAGAAAGGATTAGTGAGGGAGGACTGGAGAGATTAATCAGTGGGTAATAAATTAGACTTAGAAAGTAATATGAAGTTTCTGTGTGCTGTGGCATAACAGGGTGATTACAGCTAACAATAGTGCACTGTACATTTCAGACACATGGAAGGGAGGGTAAGTGAATGATGTCTCCACAGGGAAATAATTACTGAGAAGAACACGTTCAACCTATTTAAATATCACACAATGCATGCACGGATTACAGCATCACGTTGGACTCCCTGAACATCTACAGTTGTTGTCTTTTTACATATAGAATATGTTTTCTTTTAAAAATAGAAAATTAAAATTAAAATGAAAAATGAAAAACAGTAGAGGGTAATGGGATAAATATGGACAATAAAAAATATATATTGATTTGCTGATGCAAAGTAAAAGACCACATGCATGAAAATGTCATAATGAGGCCTATAGTTTTGTAAAAAATAAGATAAATAAAAATAACAGAAAAACTGAAGACTCCATTATGTTCATAACAAGTTATGATGAAATCAATATAAATACAATAATGTATTAAATTGGGCCAAGGAGCATCATTGTGGGGATAGAGCCAAAATGTCTTACAATCAAGTAACAGTCCCCTCTTGTGAATCAGTAAAGGGCTGACCATCTCAGTATCCCGTGTTTCAACTCCTGAGAGGATAGCCTTGCCTATCAGAAGCACACCAAGGGTCAAACCATGTCTTCTTATATTCAGCAATGATACAGACTAGATACAGATATAGCTACATAAACACTTAGAACTGAGGATAACATCATTTCTTTGAATCATTAGAAAATAAAATAGTAGATAGGTATTGATGTGAAACAAAATATAGTTTAACTTCTTAGAGAACTTAGGCAAATATAAAGTTTCGAGTCTATACTTGCAGCCTGCTCTGATCATTGTTCTATTGAATTGCCAAAGCTTGTTGTGAAACTAAAAACAAACCTATATTATTTATGATCCTAGCTTTCACGAGAGAAGCCATCACAGAAACCATCTAGGCCTTTTTCTCTGAAGTCAACCTACAAATCATATATTATTTGCATCTCACTGTGTTCATATTATTTCCATATCCAATAAATTCTAATGCTTCCAAATTTTTTACTTAAAACATCTCCCTTTTATATAACTTGTGTCCATAATTTAAGAGACAATTCTTAGCATTAATGACTGAAATACAAGAAAATTAGGTCTAAGACATTGGTGTTTAGAGAGAAAATATTTCCCCAATTAAAATAAAACAATGATGTTGTGGCATAATATGTTAACAAGGTAAAGATGTGTTACATTTGTTATGCTGCAGAAAATTACTTTAACTCTGTAAAGGCATGTTACTTTTATTTATGTTGCATTTGTTTAAATATGAAAAGCTATTTTTCCTTGCCTGCCTAAGGCACTTGATTCGTCTAATTAAGAACTGAATGGCTAATAAAGGATAGGTGGGGCTGGAAGGCATAGAGTATAAATTAGAGGAGAATATAGGCTCAAGAAAGGAGGAACAAGAAAAGGAGGAGGAGAGAACTAGGGAGATATCTGGGACCAGAAGCCAGGCAGTGCTGGTCAGCCAGTCAGGAGAAACAGCAAAAGTAAGATGTACTTAAGGAAAGAAACTAAAAAGCCCTGAGGCAAAAAGTAGATAAAGATAAACAGGTTAATTAAAGTTAAAAGAGCTAGCCAGAAAAGAAAAGAGCTAAGCTAAGGCCAAGGATTCAAAATTAATAATAAGTCTGTGTCATGATTTGGGAGCTGGTTTGTGGCCCAAAAGAAAAAGTATGGTACACAATGAGGTTTAAAAAAACTTCAGTGACCTAAGAATGGTATCAGTGACATCAGGAATGAGCACATCATTCATTCCTAACTGCAAAGAAATAAACAGAAAGTTTTAAAAGACTAATACTGATGAAAGCATCTATATTGTTTGTGAAAGGCAGCATAGTACATAGTCTTTTAATAATATGTTTTCTTCTGGATTCCACTATACTGACTATTTACGATGAGTATTAACTAGTGAGGTCAAAAGATAAGGGTTCATGCTTAAGTGAGCTTTTGGAGAAGGATGACCAACCTATGCCAGTACGTTCTGGGGAGAATTGTTTTCGGCAGTCTTGTATGCTGACCAGTGCTCACATCTCCAACATTTGAGACCAAAATTGAAGTATATGATTTGCTGACTGCTTTGAAAATTGCCTTTTGATAGCAAGACTGTGACACTGAATTCCATTTCTTTGCTAGAGTGTTTCCACAATAAAGATGTCCTGGCGTTTCATTAACACTCATAGGTGTCATTTCCATCACTATATTCTGTCTCTAAGATATGAGCTATTGAAGACTTGTTTACCCTCCTTCTTCCACATCATTTCCCACCTGACATGAATGATAGCTCAAGCAGCTGTGTCTATACTATACCACTGAGTTTGCCCCCAAGGATTATACTTGAGGATTTCACACTGTTGTTTTCTAAATCCAAATCTGACACTGCCTAGGCAACAACTTAATTCATAGTCTATCAAGAGAATGTTCCCCTTTCTATCTATATAGTTGCATTTGCTTCACTTGAGATGGCACGCCAGATTTGTATTATGTCCTTAATTTGATAAAAGAATAAGAAAGTGAATAAAAGGGGTGAGTAAAATAAACCTTCATGCACCATTATCTGTCATTACTTCTGACTTAGGAAATTCGTGTTTATTCTTTTCATCTGCTAATATGAAGAAAGAAAAAGGGAAGTCACACTTAAGACACATCTAATCTAGGGACCTTAATTCTTTTTATAAAATTGTAAAACGATACTATTTTTCATTCATTTTGCCAAAGGTGATAAGCCTAAATAGCTAGCATATGGAAATTTTCAAGTTACAATGGAATTTTAATGAATGTTCATCTGTATTCCAAGGCAGTCATTTTTTTTTTTGAGTATATGTTTGATAGTCCATAAAAGTGGCTTTTGTTATTTGGAAATTTAGGCTATAGGACAAATATGAGGTCATCTGGTTGAAGTGAGGTTTGAATCTGAAAATGAGTATTGAGAGTGAAGCCATAAAGAAGATCTCCTTGAACAACTATGACTAGAATATTTAATAGTTTTAAGGGAAATGTATATTCATCACATTCCACAGGTGAAGCACATGCAGCTCAAAGGCATGGTTCCCACAGAAATATCCAACAGCAAGGTTTGAGGGATGCTCCTCCTATTATCATCACACTAACATCACATAGTAATATTATCTTATTTAGTGCCATTATCATACCAAGATTTCCACCTCTAGTAACAAGTAGTATGTATTAGTAGAACAATATAAATAAGTAGTTTAGCTAAGCACAGATAGAAGCTCAAATGATCTTAAGATTTAATCACAGTCGTAATGTGAGAAACTGTACCTGTTTCTGTATTGACATGGGAGTGTTTGTGATTTCCAGGATGACAAAATGTACAGCTGTTCTGACCTGAGCTCGTGGGAGCTCACGGATTCTAGACGGACATCTAGGGAGCCTGCATGGGACCAACCTAGGCCCTCTGCATATGGGTGACAGTTGTGTAGTCTGGTCTGTTTGTGGAGTCCCTAGCAGTGGGACCAGGATCTGTCCCTGGTGCATGAGCTGGCTTTTTGGAACCTATTCCCTATGGTGGGATGCTTCACTCAGCCTTGGTGTACCAGGAAGGAGCTTGGTCCTGCCTCAACTTGATATGCTATGCTTTGTTGACTCCCATGGGAGGACTGCTCTTTTCTGAGGGATGGATGGATGGGGTGGGGGAAGAAGTAGAAAGGAGGTGGGGGAGAGAATGGGAGGTGGGGGAGGGAAAACTGTGGCTGGTATGTAAAATAAATTTAAAATTGTTTTATTAAAAATGAAAGAAAAATGCACAGGTGTTAATTTAGTAATTTATACATGAAAGATTACTACAAACGTTTATCTACTTGCATAGATATAGTACAAGTCCATGGGAGTCTCTTAGCAATGTTTTTACATGAACATATATTTTGCAAACTTTCTAAACCTAATATATGAAAACCAGTGAAAATTATTGTGTGTTTCTAGTCCCCATCTCTGCCATTACTTGTACAAAGACATCTATACTTTCAATATAGTGTAGAGTCTGTGGACTGTTTGGTATTGTGCTAAAGCAAAACTATACACACATATATATGTGTGTGTGTATGTATATAAATATGTATATATATAAACAAAAACAATTTTGCTTTAACATATATATGCATATACTCAGTGGTAATACATTACATATTATATATTACATAATATATATTATGATAATATACTCACTGGCAATATACTATATGTCACATAAATCATATGCTATATAATATATATATAATATGACATGCACTGTATATATTATGTAATATGTAATGTATTACTAGTATGTACTTTATATGCATGTTAAAGCAAAACTCTCATATATATGTGTGTGTGTATATATATATATATATATATATATATATATATATATATA
Source organism: Peromyscus maniculatus bairdii (assembly GCF_049852395.1). Taxonomy (NCBI): domain Eukaryota; kingdom Metazoa; phylum Chordata; class Mammalia; order Rodentia; family Cricetidae; genus Peromyscus; species Peromyscus maniculatus. The sequence continues at coordinate 33,286,486 of NC_134868.1, read as the reverse complement.
TATGTTACCAATGAAGCAAAAAATTATTCACCATCAGGGGAGCTATAAGGCCCCATTTGATTGAAAAGGGAAAGAAAAATAAAGCACTCCTTGAGGTACTTTTTTTCACCTACAAGTCCCAGAGTGTTCTGAATACTTGAGAGTTTCTTAATTTAAATATATTGATGAATAGGGATAAGTAAATGCAGGGATAATTAAATGCAGCAGTAGCTTTTGAATACATATACGTGTATATTGTATAATAAATACATATAATATTTATACACTATATATAGGGAGAGAAAGAGAGTGTGTTAGTAGATGAGGATAGAATCATCATATTGAATCTTCAAACACAGCACAAACATCCTTTGTGATTTGTTTTCACCTTGCAAACAACATGAAATGACAGGCAACAAATCTTTAATTGTCAGTCGGGATGTTAAATCCATTGGTTTTCTATATATTGTGAAATGTAAGAGCAGGAGCTTTTTCCAGTAGTGAATGAGGTAAGCAGGCTTACGTGTATTGAAACACAGTATTGAATGGGGGAAGGTATTAAGTCAGCGGCAGTGTTTATAGAAGCAAAAGCATCTATGTAAAAATACCCACTGAAAATGTATCAACAGTGTCTAACTTAAAATTCAATGTGTTATAGTTTATACATAAGATGGAATATTTCATGAAATAAATTAGTTTAAATTGATATTTAGCTATTAGTAGAGTGATAATTTGTTTGACATAAGTTCAACATCCATTTTCTATCAATACTTATAAAAACCTTACTTTTCTAGTATATTTCAAGTGACCAAACTATATTCTTGTCTACCTACAAACCATAATACTAACAGTGACAACTGTCTTTGAAAATAAATAGTCAAAATACATGTGATTAATATATATGCTGATAAATCTATATTTCATCTCATCACATTAATGATTATATTGAGTAATCTACTTTTCAGGGTTATCAGATTTGGAAACTTTACTTACTCTTAGTGCAAAGCAATATTACCTTTCAGAATATTTTGAAAATAAAAGCGTATCTCATTTTCTAAAGTAGACATTATTGACAAGCCATTCTTTTTAAAACTATTCTACTCTTCCATATGAAATCTAGATTTTACTTAGAATGCTGAGTTTGGGTGTAAAAGATAATCATTTGGTGTTATAAATTCAATATATTTGGCAATATCTAAATAGTGTTAACATATTATCTCTTGATATTATCACTCTTGATATATGTCTTCTGATGTCTCTTGAATATGCTATAAGTTAATTCAGTTTATTATGATACTACAATGCAAAAATATCATAATTTGAAGTTCTTATTTTCTAGCCAATTTTAACATTTCCATGGTGGGTGAGAAATGTTGTCTAAAGTTCTAGAAGACTTGAAATTGCATTAAAGTAACAAATATGATAATAGTTGCATTGAAGCTAGGCATGGTGACACACCCTGACAGCATACCAGATGCTGAGGTGAGAGAGAACTTTATGACTTCTAAGCCAGCTTTTGGTACTTTCAACAGCAAGTTCTCATCCAGACTGGACTATGTAGATAAGTTCTCTTACTGTTGCTATTATTTTAAGGAACAGGGAAGAAATTGGAATAACCCTAATAATTCAATTTTAAAGTAGTATCTCTTTCTATTATGAAAAATGAACTATGAGTTCTTCCTTACAGACAGTGTAATTGTAGCTACTTAGGGATATGTAATTAGCAGGAACAGTATCACAGGTAAATAGAAAAAAAAATGTTCACCATCAGGGGAGCTATAAGGCCCCATTTGACTGAAAAGGAAAAAAAAAGGAAAAAGCATTCCTAGAGGTACTTGCATTACTTACAAGTTCCAGAGTGTTCTGAATAGATTTACTTCCAAGATACTTGACACTTTCATAATTAAAGTTATATTGATGAACAGTATCTGCAAGGATAATTAAATGTACAACTAGCTTTTGAATATAAAAACATATTGGTCATGCCAAGAGAGCAATGGGGAGCTAGTGTTGAACAACAGATTCAAGTTGACAGTTAAACAAAAAGTTTTGTCAAGAGAACTATCAGCAAAGAAACCTATGAAGCTTGCCCACTGATAAGAGATGTGGATCAAATTCCTCCATGTTCTAATTGAATATGGAAAAGAGGTTATGATAAAACAAATGTGTATTTCTCCCTGTTAATTTACCATAAAAATGTAACAGGCTAAATTAGATTATGAAGTCATCAGAGACTTGATATCTCAGTCACATGGTTTTATTCATCTGTTTCCTGGTGATGGTAAAGGGTAACCGAGCTACTATATTGTAATCTTTTACATTTAAATACAAATTAATCTCATATGGTGATAAGTATAGCTGGAGAGGGCTCAGTTCTACAGAAAAGATCTGATGTGCAATCGTGATCATTGACTATGGTAAGAACACTGTAGTGAGCCGGGCGGTGGTGGCGCATGCCTTTAATCCCAGCACTCGGGAGGCAGAGGCAGGCAGATCTCCTAGAGTTCGAGGCCAGCCTGGGCTACCAAGTGAGTTCCAGGAAAGGCGCAAAGCTAAAGAGAAACCCTGTCTCGGGAAAAAAAAAAAAAAAAAAGAACACTGTAGTGGCTGAGCTGATAATGTCACTGTTGCCATAGAAATCATTAGTAAAGAAATCTTAGGGAACAAGTGGCCAGAGTTACAGCAAGAATGTGTCCATTGTCCTGCAGCATAGAGTACCTTCTATATCCTTGAAAACATATAATGATTTAGTATAACAAATGATTATATTAGAAGGACACACAAGTACATTGTCTAAGATTCCCAAAACCTTTACTGTCCTAGCATCAAACAACTCAACATTGAACAAGACAATCTAAGAACAAACGTGACTCTAGAACTTTATCCTGGCATCTTAAACACGAAATAAATAGGAGCGAAACATTGTGTGTTAATTTTCCTTGTCAATTTGATTTCATTAAGAAACACCTTGAAAAAAAAAAGAAACACCTTGAAAACCAATTCTGAACATGCCCACGAGGGACTTATAGATTGTGCTAATTGAGGTAGAGGACCTTCCTTACATGTTAGTAGTACATTCCATGGGGTGGTGTCTCAGATTGAATAAAAAGGAGACAGTGAGCTGAACACTTGGCATCTGTCCATCTCTATTTCCTGGCTGTGGACGTAGAGTGAACAAATGTTTTGTGTCCTACTGCCCATGTCTTTCCCACCATGGTGGACTATGCCTTCAAACTGTGGACTGAAATAAACCCCACCTTCTTTAAGTGGCTCTCATCATCTACCTGTCACAGCAACAATACACATCTACCTAGACCTCTACACAGGTCCTAAGTGCTTCAGCATACCGGTTAGTGATGGAAGTTTTTGAAAGTTTTGGGGAAGAATTTTCCACCAGGAGAGGCCCTAGTCACAGTTAAAGCAATTATGCACCTGTGCCATATCCAAGTGGAAAAATGGGAAAGTAAAGCCATGTTGTATAGCATACCAGTGTAAAATGATCCCCATAATTGGTGCTGGGTCTTAACGGCTCCCTTGGGGCAATGGGCTGAGAAGGCACAGGTGTCAACAACACAGATACCAGGAGTCAGGTGAAGGGCCAACAGCAGACTCATTTATTCAGCAATGGGAAGAGCCTGACATACCCTCCTCCCAGCACCCAGGCTGTGTTCCAATCCATGACATTGTGTGGTCACCCCTCACTGGTCAGGCATGATCAGGACCTCTGATAGTGCCTGTTGCTAGCTAGGCTCTAAGCAGACTCCAAGTTAGTTCATCTCTAGGTCTTGTAGGAATTATCTTCCTACACAAAATGGCAAAGAAAACACAAGACAAAAAAAATATAATAAACTACAGAAACTAACTCTCTGAACTCAAAAATCTTCTGGTTTTCCCAATCACTCAATTAAACAGCTTAAGAACAGAGCCTTGCAGGATTTTTACTAATCACGCCTTCTCCCTAGTTCTGCAACTGACTGGAAACTGTACTGCTGGAGATGTCTTTCTGTATGCTGTGAATGTGTTGCTCTGATTTGGTTGATAAATAAAAATGCTGATTGGCCAGTAGCCAGGCAGGAAGTATAGTATAGGCGGGATAAGCAGAGAGGAGGATTCTGGGAAGAGGAAGGCTGAGTCAGGAGTTGCCAGCAGACACAGAGGAAGAAAGATGTGAAGGCAGAACTGAGAAAAGGTACCAAGTCACGTGGCTAAACATAAGTAAGAATTATGGGTTAATTTATATGTAAGAGCTAGTCAATAGTTAGCCTGAGCTAATGGCCAAGTAGTTTTAATTAATATAAGCCTGTGTGTGTTTACGTGGGTCCAAGAGGCCACAGGGCTGTGGGAGCCAGGCAGGACCAGGAAAACTTCAGCCACACTGTACATTGTATTACTTGCCCTGGAACTGAAAACCTGACATGAAGCAACTTAATGGAAAAAGGACTTACTTGGGTTCAGGGTTGAAGGGATTCTATCCCTCTTGGTGAAGTAGTCGAGGCAGCAGGAAATTGTGACTGCAGCAGTAGTGGGTGCTTACAGTGAAGTGGCTAGCCAGAAAGAATAGACCAACAGAGAGTAGGGATGGGAGACATGCTCAGCTGTTAACTAAACAACGAGTCAGTTCCTCCATTGAGGATGTACCTCCTAAAGGTTCTCTAATCTCCACAAACAGTCCTACCAGCTGGGTACCAAGTGTCCAGACACTTGAGCTTGTAGAAGATATTTCACATTTCACAACAAAAAGATAGCACCTATCTTGCTTACAGCCATAACAACAACAAAAACAAGCCATGAATTTCCTACCTCAATTTCTTTTGTGATAAACAACAGGGTCCGCAGCAACTTTAGGGAGGAAAGGGTTTCTTTTTATTTTATTTTATTTTATTTTATTTTATTTTATTTTATTTTATTTTACAATACTGTTCAGTTCTACATAACAGCCACAGATTCCCTTGTTCTCCCCCTTCCTGCTCCCCTCCCCTTCCCCCCAGCCAACCCCCTATTCCCACCTCCTCCAGAGCAAGGCATTTCTTTGACTGACTGGTTATAAGCCACCATCTAGGGAAGTTGAAGCAGGGACTCAAGGCAGAAACCTAAGTCAGGAACCTGGAAGTAGAAACAGAAGCTGAGACCAGAGAAGACCACTGCTGCTCACTGCCTTGCTTCAGCTTCTGCTCAGCTAGCTTCTTCATACAACCCAGGACCCCCTACCCAGGTGTGGCACCACCAGACTCACAGCCAGCTGTACAATCATCCACCAATTACCAATCAAGGAAATGCCACAGGCATGCGGATAGGCCAGTCAAGTGGAGACAAGCCTCAAATGAGGTCCCCCTTGCCCAGTGTGTCAAGTTGACAACCAAGAATGACCATCACAGAAGGGGAAAACTGGATTAGGAACTCATCAGAGTCTGTCCTAAAATATTTAGTCATCTAAACAGGAATCTGGTAAAAGTATACTAAAGAACTTATTTGACCTCATGAAGATATGTTCAATACAGAATTTTGTCTTCAAGACGTATTTTTAGAAAACAATTATTTTTTTTATTGTTTACTTAAAACTGAAAGAATATCTCATTAAGTTACGTAAACCTGAAAATAAGAAAGATTTAAGGGTGATAAATAAAATTTCTATAATTAATCTCATCAACCCATGTATATAGAAATGGTTAATATTTCAACTTAGCTGTTGCAAATGTGCAGTATATGTGAGAGATACACTATGACATAAAACTCCATGCAGTAAATCATTCTAAGACTCAAAATAAGATTATTTTATATCACTTGAACTATTAATGAAGATAGAAAAGTGATTAGCTTTATATTATATTTTTATCTTTTTAATTTTTATTTTTATGATGCAAATAATAAATTGACATAATAAATGAACTGATACTCATTCTCTTTATTGGCAATCTATGGCAAAAAAATTGAGAATACTTATAGTGTCATACTGAGAAAACTGAAGTGTATTTTTAAAATAATTATAAAATCAATCAGTCAATGTAGAAGTTTAAAGTGAAATTATTGACTAACATAATATTTATTAATTTTGAGGCAATTACTAAACATATTTTTAAACTATGGCAAATGAAAGATAAACACTACTGGTAATATAAATTATGACTCAGAATCTCAAACTTGATGTATCACTAATTGGTAGAGAACATTTGATCATAAATTTGATGATGCTATTTAATATTTAACTATTAGGAAAGATGGTGTGTGTATCAAGCTGATATTTAAATCATTAGATATTACACACATTGAATGGACTTGGGTTATCTTTACAGCTTGGGATTCCTAATCCCTTTCACTATGAATCTATGTAAGACCATTTAAAATCAACTCTATTGTTACACCATATGTTACACCACTTGTCTTTCTGCTGGTTTAATACAGGATATAAGGACAAATGCAACTGCAAACACATACCTCACACACTTTGCATTCTTGGAGTATTCTATCTTAATATTTCTTGAACATCCATAGGTAAGGTAAGTTTTGTCATTTACAAGTAAGCAAATGACTGCTTTAGAATTAATTATTATTACCTGGTAATTTGTTATTCAGTAGATAAAGAACTCCAAAATCAACAGGGTGTTTCTGAAAAGGCTGACTTTCAGAAACCTATATGCCTTTATTTCTACACATAAATTCTCTTATATCATCAGAAAATCCATCCAGGATTTATATAGAACACATAAATTTGAGTGCATCCCCAGGAAAAGGAATTACCCTCAATCACCATGCTCATTCTATGCTAAAATGTGCATCAATGGTTATTATCAGTATATCCATACTCACTTCTAGGTTTCTGAACAGCTAAGTCTATAAACATAAAGCAGAGAAAATTGCAAATAGGCCTCTCAGAATCACCAGGATTCATGGTGAGTATGGTCAAAGCACAGCACAGATCCTCATAAAACTTGAGTTGCCTGCAGTTCTCTGCCCTAGCTGAGTCCATGATGAGTACAAACTCTTGAATTAACACATGAGATTCAACGAAACTGAACAGAGAATAAAGAGCTGGGATCAACTGATCTAATTTACTTACTTCTTAGGAGCTAGAACTGGAGGGTGACCAAGGACTAGACAACAGCAACTCACAAGGAAAAGAGAAATAGAAAGAGGCAGCTGCAACAGTGACCCAATGACATCAGATGCTCAGGAATTTCATGTATCAAGTAAGTTGTTCTTTTGTCTTATCTAGTTCGGACTTCTTAGGAATATGAAGATGTTATTCTATGATCTTGGAAGTAATAGTTTGTAGATACCCACAAACTGAGAGTGGACAATGAAAATGTAATTTATTTACACAATGGAATATCATTCAGCTATAAAGAAAAATGAAATTATTAAATTCGCAAGAAGATAGGTGGAGCTAGAAATCATTATCTTGAGTTAGGTAACCCAGATTTAGACAAATGATACATTTCCTCTCCTATGTGGATGTTAGCTTTGAATTATTAGATATATGTGTTTAAATTGGATGCCCTTGATAGACAGGAAACAAGTAAGTTGCAATGAGGGAGATATCAAAGGAAGAGTGTGAACCTCTATGAAAGAGATTAACACAAAAGTGTAGCACGAATCTTAAATGGTCTTATTAATAAAAACACACCTGGAGCCAGGTACATGGGCCAAGGCTGGAAGATCAGAGAAACAGAACAAGCCACAGCCACCTCACCTTGCCAGTTCCTCAGCTGATCCTGTTTTCTCAGACTGGAAGCCTCTTAGTCCTCATCGGAATGAATCACAGCTGAACTGTTGCTCAAAAGCCTAAAAACTTAACCAGCTCTAGTTCCTGGTTTTCATGCCTTATATACCTTTCTGCTTTCTGCCCTCACTTTTTGGGATCAAAGGCGTGATTCACCATGCCCAGGTATTTCCAGTGTGGCTTTGAACTCACAGAGAACCGGATGGATCTCTGCCTCTCAAGTGATAGGATTAAAGATGTGTGTGCCACCATTTTCTGGCCTCTATGGCTATCTATTGGCTGTTTGGTTCTCTGACCCCAGATAAGTTTATTAGGACGCATAATATATCACGAAAGTTTTAAATGAGGTAGGGAACGGAAGACAAAAAAAAAAAAAAAAAAAAACTGTGGAAATGGCATAGGGAGATCTAACACTGTAGAAATTTCCTAGACTATAAACACATGTAAAAATATTTTAAATAGGTTTTAAATAGGGTTACCTATATATACCTAAAATGCTTCTCTCAAATATCATAGACCACCAAATAACAAGTCTAGTTCCAAATGTAGGTTACTTCCTTTCAAGTTGTGGGTCAGTGAGCTCCCACAAATGGCTCTCAAATTACAGGGTATCTCTAATTCTCTTGATGTACCCTCCAGAACTTGATAGTCAGACCCTATTGCTGAAGACATGACATATTTCAATTGTAGGGCATGGGTAAATGAAACTGGTACCAAACAACCTGAAAGATTCACTTCTAGTGGCTAGCTTTCATAGCGTTCTACATATGTTAGGGAAGAAGAAGAGTAACCAGTGGTCTTACTTAGCTGTGAAATCTGTGAACAATAATAACTGAGCTGCCAAGATATGCCCACTGCTGCAGTAGTGACATAAACTTTATGGGAGTAACCAACCACTTTATTATTGGATTCAAAACGCTTTCCACAGAACTAGTGCCAACAACTGGGTAAAATGACCCATGAACTATATTGTAGGACCTAGGTCCTACATTATTCTGCTAAGTGAAAGCAATAAACTGCCCTTAAGTTACTTTCTTTATGACCATTGATTTGTATATCTTTCAATCTTCATCAGAGAATCTTATATTTGTAGTAGATGAAAAATAACACAGACTCCCACAACTGGTCAACATGCAGAATAGAAGAGGCTGTAGAGTCATCAGCTGTAAAAGAAACGTGCATCACACCTTATACTGCTTAATTTTCAGTCTTAACTTGACACAAATTAGCTTCAACTGGAAGAGGAAACCCCAACAGAGTAATTGCCTAGGTCAGGTTGGTCTGTGAGCATGTTTGTGGGGCATATTCTTGACTTCTAATTGATGTAGGGATGCTTATCCCACTGTCACCAGCACATCCCAAGACATGTGGGTCTGGGCTGCATAAGAAAGCTGCCTACTGGTCAAAGCAAGCAAGCTAGTAAGCACTGTTTCTTCATAGTCTTTTTTCTAGGTTCCTGCCTCAAGTTCCTGACATGACTTCCCTTCTTGATGAATTGTGACCTTCATGGTAACATAAGCTGAAAAAAAAAAAACCTTTTACCCAAGTTTCCTTTGGTTATGGCATTTATCACAGCAATAGAAATCAAATTAAGAAAGAAATTAGTGCCAGAACTGTAGTGTTGTTGCTGTGATGGAACTGACCATTGTTGTTTGCAAGGAGGACTGGGAAAGGATCTGAAATTTTGGCCTAGAAAAGACATTGGGGTGCAGAGCTTAATGAGCTGTTGTGGGATTTTGAAGTTAAGAATGCTGAGAGAAAAGCAAACATGGGAGGCCTAGTATGTGATGTTAAAAGGAAAGCAAAGTCTCAATCAGATGATTTGTACAATATTTTATGTTATGAATGGTGGTCACTGTCCATTTGGAGTAGAGGAATCAGCTGTGATTAACAAGAAACTAGTATCACTGAAGTGAAAACTTCTATGTTTTACTTGGATAAGAGATACTGTTCAGGTGAGGCTGAAAAAATCAGCTCTAACTAATAATAAACCAATATCACTGAGGTAGAATATTCTGGTAAATATTTCCTCAGAGTTATCACCCAAAAACTGTCATCTAGGTGTACCAAGGCTGCATCTCAAGCTAGTAACAAAATATGGAAAGTAATATAAGTGTCTCCCACGTAGTACTAGTTTTTAAGCCAAAGATATGTCCTGGGGAATGTCAAGAATTGGCATCTTGTGGCAGAGTTGGAGTCCCTGCGGAGAGGCCCCAAGAGGCCATTAGTGAAGATGTAGTCTCACTTGCTCACTTTCTATTATTGAAAGATGCTGAGAATTAGCACCATGTGGCAAGGTGTGAGTCATGAAAGAAACAACATGAGAGGCAACTATTGGAAATACAGCCTCATACTACAGGATAGCAGAGATGCCAGGACCATGAGACATCAGCCAAGAATAGTAGCAGGTGTAGCATGAAGCCAGCCTAAGCCTAAAAGACAAGCTATGTGTGTTGTAGCCAGAGAAGTGCCACTGCCAAGCCCTTTGGAGCCAAGAAGATAATGATTGAATACCAGGTGTCAGAAACTGGAGTTTTGTACTGTTGGATTTTGATTTTCCTTTGATCTTTATGAAATAGACCCTGGTTCTTTCATCTTGGAAGAAGAAAGTATGTAACTTCTTGCTTCTACTGTTGCTGTTGTTGTTTTACAAAAGCACACAGATAAGAGACTTTAATTTTTTAAATTAAAAATAGGTTTTGTTCGTACAATAATTCCCAACATAGTTTCTCTCCCTCATGTCCCCACCTTCCAACCCACCCAACTCTATGTCTTCTTTTCTCTCTCTCTTTATAAAACAATGAAAATGGGGCACATCTAAACAACTGAATATTACTCAATGGTTTAAACATAAAATTAACACTTAAGTAGATGGATCCAGAAAAAATCCATCTGAGTAAGGAAGCCCAGACTCAAAAAGACAAAGATGATATGTATATATATGGATGTTAGCTTTTCAGCCTCAATAGGCATGTCACAATCCATAAAATCAGAGAGGTTAGGTATAGAATAAGGAACTAGGGTGAAGGGAAGGCTATTCCTAGGAAAGGGAAACAGAGTATACAGTTATGGACAAATGGGAGAGAACTGGAACAGGAGGACTGGACAGGGAGGTAATGGGAAAAGGGAGAGAGTGTGGGGAGGGACAGCTAAAACTAAGGGCCATCTACAATAGAAATGTGCTGTGGGGTGGTCTTTCTGCATGCTGTGGATGTGTATTGCTACCATTGGGTAATAAAGAAGCTGCTATGGCCTATGGCAAGACAGGTTATAGCCAGGCAGAAAATCCAAGGGAAATACAGGGAGAAGAAAGGTGGAGTTGGGCAGATGCCATTCATCTGCCAACAGACTGGTAATGCCACAGCCACATGGCAAAATATATATTAAGAGAAATGGGTTCATTTAAGATGTCAGAGCTAGCTAGCAATAAGACTGAGCAACAGACCAAACAGTTTATATAAGTGTCTGAGTGATTATTTTATAAGTAGCTGTGGAGCCACAGGCTGGGAGGGATGGAGAAAGGCTTCAATCTACAGAAATGTCTTAAAATGTATGCCCAAATGAAAAAAAAAATTTAGTGGAATCATCAAACAACAGGGAAGACAAATCCCCGACTAGATATCTCTCACTGCCAAATGAAGCCTCCAGGCCAGCAATGGGTTGTTGGCTAAAGGGGCCCCATAAGAACTTCTAAACAACTCAGGCTATTGCCAAGGCTATTGTTTGATCTCCATAAACTGGTGGTAAAGCTTTATTCCTGAAGGCAACACTTACATATCTCACTGGAGACAGAGAAGTTAAAGTCACTGTAGAGACCCACAGAGATTTCCTAGTGAGAACTCACTAAGGGTCCAAGAATCTGAGCTTGGTTTACCCAGCAGAGCAGCATAAGGGAATGGTTTGACCATGGGTGTGGAATTTGGAAGGGTCTACACTTGGCTGTGCAGTGTGCTTTGATTTAGCAAGGGGGAAGTCTTTTGCCCTGTCCCTTGGCATTGTTTATAAGAATCCCTTTTGAAGAGGCAGAAGGAGCTATTGGGTTTTCATCCAGGTCCTCCCAAAACTATCCTGTGTTTCTGTCTTTCTCCTCTCCACTATCTTTCTATATAAAAGTTTCCTCTCTCTCTCTCTCTCTCTCTCTCTCTCTCTCTCTCTCTCTCTCTCTCTCTCTCTCTCTCTCCCTCTCTCTCTGCCTCATAAAACCCTTTAAAAGATGAAAGCTGGCCTCCCACAGATGGCACCCTGAACAGGGACCCCCACAGATGGCGCCAGAACTAGGGACTTACCTGAGTGCAGAAGTAAGTGAGAGGTAGGGAAATACGGTGGGAAGCAGTTGGACATGTCCAGTTTTGTTTTAAGGTTAAGGCAGTGGTATTTTTTCTTCAGAAGCAAAAACTGTATTAGAAAAGTTAAGCTGCAGCAAATATCTCTTTCTGTCTAGGTTTCTCTCTCTCTCTCAATCTCTACTAAATTAGGTCCAAAAATGGTAGTATAAGTAAGTCATAGAAATGTATGCTTAGGTATATTAGGGTAGAATAAGCTTTAGGTATAGGGATATGGTTAAGGTTTGATATAAAATAATTTAGAATAGAGTAATCTGCTCCACCAGCATGGACAGGACCTGGGGCTTACAAGGCAGTGTCTAGGACTGAGCAGACACTGCAGGGCTGACAGCCCAAGAATGAAGGGCCATTTCAGAACTGCCAGCTTCAGAAGCCCCCACTGTAAGTCACAACAACCAAGTATCAGAAGCTGGTATCTGTGGGATGTCATAGCTTCCCAGGTGGCAGACTCCAGAGCCAGCACAGGCAGCAGGGTTCTGCTTACTTTCTGCCATGAAAACCTGCTGTGAGGAGCAGCAGAAGTGGCAAGAGTGCAGCAGAGGCTTTGAACCCCTATCACGGGGAACCAGACCAGACCCTAGGGAGAGATGCCAGGCAGACAGCCAAGTGGGGCAACATCCCCCCCGCCCAGGGTGGAATGGCAGAAATAGTACTGTGGGGCCCCAGGGGAAAACTGCTGGCTGACAAGATGCTGCGGTGGAATGAGCCCTGGTGTGGAGAGCAGTGGGGGTTTTTTAATCCTCCTTGCAAGGAAAACAGCAGGGTCTGAGTCCCAAGCAGCAGCTGCAATGGCAGCACGGGAAATGCTGTGCTGAGGCTCAACTGTGGAAACATGCTGGAGGCCAGGAGCAGCCCAAGTTCCCAGCAACCAGGAGCCATGGAGGGGCCCTGAGGTGGTGTTTGACAGTGCAAGCAGGGCAGCGTACAGAGATATCTATGACCCAGGATGCTGAACACCGGGGGTGGGGTGGGGAAGCAGGTAATGGGACCCGAGAAAGCTGTAGCTGACAGTGGCTGGGAGGCACCTGGAGCCCCTGCATCATAAAGCTTTTGAGAGCCTTGGGACTCAGGACACAGGGGTCTCCAGGTAGGCAGGGCCAGAGACAGGAGGTGCAGACAGACTGGGATTGTAAAAAGGCCATGCAGTTTATTTGCTGGTGGTTAATGCTGGCTGTATGAAAGTCATCAGTCAGCAGCATGCCATGCTGGGAGCCATAGCTCAGCAGCCCTGGAACCTCTCAGGTCAGAGGAGCTGTGGGCCTGGGACCCAGGAGGGAAGGCATCAAGAATGTTCTCACTGAATCTGCTCAGAAAGACGAGATTAGTGCCCTCCAGCCTGCCCATGGCAAGTGATGGCAGTAGGCACCTGGCATGGACTCAGAGGACTAATGTCAAGTCCCCCAGGACTGGAAGGGACTGTGCTGGGACTCTGGGACTGAGGCAGAAGCAAGAGCCACTCGGGTGGCTGATGAGACAGGCTGTGATCTTGGGCTGTCAGTGGAACTTTATGACTATTATTAGAACTGACTTTTTGAGCTTTGTCAAACCTCAGAAATGGAACCGTTTTGAGTTCACCTACAATTTTAACTGTGGTGACTCACGATTCATGTACTATCTATCTTGTTGGAAGAAAATGTAAATAACTCTGTTATGAGATCTCTTTTGAATTTTTAATAAAGTTTGTAAAGTGTAAATAGTCCTATAGAGAGTTTGTTTTTGAAAGTAAGTTTGTAAGAATTGTAAATATGTATAGAAATATTCATGTTAGTTGTAAATATGTATAGTAATATTCATACTAGAATTATGTTAATCTGTTGATATTGATGAACCATAGTTTGGTGAAGCTAAGGGGGTCTCTAAGTTTGATGCAGTTGCATCCAGGGTTTATTAATTTATTTGATGCTTTTGCATCAAGAGTTTATTGATTTTAAAAAAGGGCTTGGCACAGCTAAGCCTGATATAGACATCTTAGACCCATTCAAAAGGGACATTCCATATTGGTCATCCTCTACTCCTTTATTGGGGGGGGGGTGGCAGCCATAGGGATTGCTATGGTTGTTTCAGCTACTTGCAAGCTCTTAGCAGGGACCTAAGTCAGAGCTGAGTTAAGCTCTGTACTTCCCCCTGCCAGAGGCTGGTAGTCAGGGATGGGTAACATTCTTCTTACTAGCTGCCTAAGACAGAGTGCACTTGACCTTGATGGAGTATGTATCTCCAGGTTGGGTAAGGCTGATTAGCAATGAAGAATGACCTAAGGTAGGCACAGTCTATCTGAGGGGTCTGAAGGGTCCCTTATTATATTAAGAAAGGGGAGCTATAGAGACTCACAGAGGTTTCCTAGTGAGAACTTACTCAGAGTCCAAGAATCTGAGCTTGCTTTATCCAGCAGGGCTGCATAAGGGGATGAAGTGACCATGGCCATGGTTATCAGGTGTTTGGAAGGGTCTACACTTGGCTGTGTGGTGGGCTTTGATCTAGCAACGTGAAGGTCTTTTGCCCCATACCTTGGCACTGTTATAAAAAGCCCTTTTGAAGAGACAGAAGGGGCCATTGAGTTTTGATCCAAGTCCTCCTGAAACTATTCTGTGTTTCTGTCTTTCTCCTCTCCACTATCTTTCTATATGAAAGTTTCTTATCCCTCTCTCCTCATCATAGGAATCCTTTAAAAGGTGGGAGCTGGCCTCTCACAAGTCACTTCTACTGACTAGTGTCCATGGTACCACAAGGTACTCTGTACACTACCACAGGAGAAAGGTAAGTACCAGCTCACCCTCAGAAAGGTAAGCTCAGCCTCCATCCCTTCCATCTACAGTGGTCACCTACTTACACGATACACAGGTACAACAGTGGCACAAGAGTTGTGGGAGTAACCAACCACTATCTGATTGGATTTAAGTAAGTCTGAACTTTTAAAAAAGACTTTGAACTTTTAAAACACTGGAATTTTTTAAGTATGTGGGATTTTTTAAATTGTACTCTATTTTACCTTATTATATAAACATGAGGTGTGAGAAAGAAACAGGAAATAAATGGGTGTGTTTTAACAGAGATGTGTTTGTTTTTCAAGTTGACAAGTGGTGGGTTGTACACTAGTTAGTTTTTATTATCAACTAGACATAACTGGAGTCACCTAGAAGAAGTAGCCTCAACTAAAAATTTTCTATCATATTTGCCTGTAGACATATTTGTGAGATATTTTTCTTGATTTCTAATTGATGAAAGAAGGCCCAGACTGCTGTCCCCAGTACATTTCCAGACAGGCGCATCTGGGCTGTATAACAATGCAAACTGAGCATGAATCAAAGGAAGCAAGTCAGTAAGCAGTATTCCTCTATGGTTCCTACTCCAGGTTACAGCTTTGAGTTCCTGTCCTTACTTCCCTCAGCAATGTATTTAAACCTGGAATTATATGCTAAAATAAACTCCTCCAAAAGTTGCTTGTGGACTTAGTATTTATCACAGTAACAGAAACCAAAGTAAGACATGCACCTTCCCCTAACACTCAGAAACCATCATGGATTAAGGGGGCAGAAAGATTGTAAAATCCAGAGGGAATATACTTGCAAGGAAACAGTATTTTTCAGATACAACAGCACTATTGTTTACTCACAGAGCTATGACTGCATGCTCAAAAACTCAAGCCAATTAAACTCCTAGCATGGGTGGGAGGTGATCATAAAGTTCCCACTAGTGGAGAAGTTATTGACAACTAATTTCTGCTGTTATGTAAAGTTTATGTTTTTCACAATGCTGCCACTGAGAATCTACCCATGCACTAATCCTACACCCATGCACATCATGGCAGTCTAAGTGGAATCTATGAGTTTAAGAAAAGAAAAACTGAGCATATAAATTTGGGAGTGAAAAGAGGTTGGGAGAAAGAGTTGGGGGTTGGAGAAATGGAATGGGATGAATTTGATCAGAACATTTATTTAGGCATATATGAAATAATAGAACAATTAAAAATCTTTAATATAGCAAATTATCCTGTTCTTGCCTTTTTGAACCTCAAGTATATGGCATTGCTCTGAGTAATCTGATTTGAACATCTACCACTCCACCTTTTTTTTCCTGTGGTACATTGAGATAAACCTAGTACAAAAATTAAAACTGTCATTATACTTTCTTATTCCTCTTCGTGAACTCACCATCAAAGAATCCCCACATATTTCTGGTCTAACTCCAAGTTCAACTTTCCAGCTTACATCTTAAGTGACTTAAATATACAGTTAAGAGACATTAAAATCTTGTCAATAAGTAACTGGGATAAAGCAGACTCATCTCATCACCTCACATCCATATTTTTTTTTTTTTTTTTTTTTTTGGTTTTTTCGAGACAGGGTTTCTCTGTGTAGCTTTGCGCCTTTCCTGGAACTCACTTGGTAGCCCAGGCTGGCCTCAAACTCACAAAGATCCGCCTGCCTCTGCCTCCCGAGTGCTGGGATTAAAGGCGTGCGCCACCACCGCCCGGCCACATCCATATTTTATACATGAGATTTTTCACATTTATCCTACTAAAGTCATAAATGAGATAACTTAGAGGTTACTGTGTTAATTATTCCAAATAAAACCATTAAAATTCCAATCTTACTATTCTTCTTTATGTGGGGAAATATGAAAGTGGAAAGAAAAGTAAATAGTGAGAAATAAAATATTCAATCAAACAGTACATCAAAATCACTCACAGGAAATTGCACTCATAAAGAAACTAAAGAAGTACTGAAGGTATTTTTTAGATGTTTATGATACTCACTTGTCTAATATGGGAAACTGTTCCTCGTTTCTCAAGTCATTTTACAAATATCATCCACAGCATTGACTGGATGGTGTGTTCTTGAAATGAATTTGCTACCACTGCTGTGATTGTGTGGGGATTTTATTTTTAAGTAGACTGCAGATCTTATTGTAGCAATTCATTACTAATGAAAGGATAAGAAAACCATCACCACTGTGGCTTTACCAAATAACAAAACAGCAGGTAAAAATAATCTGTCTACCTGCTGTTTCTAAATTGTCCCTAATAGCATTGTCTAGCTTTTCAAGCTGTTCGACAAACAAACAATACTGCAACTTCTCAGTGAAGTGGTCAAGATAATATTTAGAATGAATGCATTTTCTAACCCTCACAGCAATTCTCTCAGTAGAAAATTATTACATTTCAACTCTGTCTTCTATTTCACGGTGGTCCCAAGGCTTCACCAACTTTGTGTGAGCTAGGTAAATAATTCCAACCAATTATACCCTTGCAAGTATCTTTAAATAATGGACTCACCTTTATATTTTTCTGTTTTAAAAGCTTCTGATAATAAAGTGACACTGTAAAGTAATTGTTCTTTCATCCTTTCTACAAACCTAAAAATGCCTAATTTATACAAAAGCTTTTCTTGTAACTTGGAAATATAAAATGTCTGCCCATGAAAAATGTGAACTTGTTTTATACTCTCGTCTGATGAATCAATGAGCTACAACAGACACTGCGGCATTGACAAGCTTAAATTAACTGCTGATTCTGATTTGTTAGAAGAAACAAGCCTCACATAAGCAGTATGAAGTAACATCAATTTTATTGACAGAAGCATTTCAACCACTAACTTAGATGCTCTATTATTTAGTTCACAAAGGAAGGGTGTTCTGGATCTTTATTTTGAAGATTTTGTTATACAGAGGTAACCTACTTCTTATATTTTACTCATTTTTCAAATGAACTCTGTCTACTATATGAACCATCTGACAACTATCCTCATTAAATTAAACTTCAATTAGTGAAAAAATATTGTAAAGTGGCTGCGAATCCTGGATAAGATCTGTACAATTTGTAAGTTGAAGCAATAGTACTGAAAGAAATATCAATATTCTTTCAGAAATAACTGTACACACCAGATTTTCAGATATGTTAGAAAATCTAATTTAACTCCTTTTCTGTTATTTCCAGCACAGGATAATGTACCGTTATCCCCGTAAAAACTCCCTTAACTGTAGCTATCCTTTTCTGTAAGACTGTGATAAATAGTCCCTCATTATAAGTCCTTGACTCGCCATCTCTTTTAAGACAAAGCACCACACATCACAACATTCTAAAAATTTAGTTAGTGTTGTTTTAGGTACTCAATATGTCAATACTGTCTGCCAGGAACATGACCTACTATTTAATAGTTATTGAGTGTAGGCCATGTAGTAGTTATTTAATTAAAGGATGACTGTAATAAATAGATCTGTTGTAACTAAAAAGGCCTGAAACTTGTATTTCATTATCAGAATGACATGGGTAGACTGATTATTTCCCAAGGAATTACATGTCTAGCACAGGAAACAAAGCCCACACTGGGGCACAATGTGCCTCCTAAGAAGTAAAAATATCCTACTGAAGCACCGACCTGTGCCTTTAGGTATTCCAGTGTAGAAACTGAAATAACATGTGCGCGTCATGGCAAAGACAGTGACTTGAAGCAGTAGATTTATGAATTCTGCAGTAGATGTATAGAAAACAAAAACACTCAAGTTAGTAGAGGTGGGTACACATGCTATTTGACTTGTTTTTCTGCAACCTTAAAAGTTGCACTTGTCTCTACATAGAATTATAATTCATTGGCATTCGGTTTCAAATATTCACTACAAGTGATGGTCAGCAATGTTAAGATGGGAATTGTTAGATATTAAAATTTCCTCAGATCTCAGAAACCTGATATGTTAAAATGACAATGGGATTTTTTAAGAGTCTACTATTGACCCAATTGTATATTTCTAGAAAAACCCAATATGGCAATTTGTAATATTTTCTCGATGTACTGGTAGATTTTATTTGCTAATGTTTATTTGAGCTCTTTATGTCAGTGTTACATATTTGGCTAGAGGTTTTTTCCTTTTGTCTCTGTCATTTTAACCACATTCTGGCACAAACCATTTGCTATAGAAACTGAATTTTGACAATTATTTTTTCCTCTTTTTAAAAATGACTCCTCTCACTTACTTTCTTTGTGGGAGAAATAGTATGTGTGTTCTAAATGTGTATATTCCTGTTAAGAAAAGTAGGGCACAATTTAAGATGTGACTAGATCTCAGGATGACTGTACATGTTTCTTCCAATATAGCTTTAAGAAGTATGGAAAAAAATATATAACAACAAAAACAGCACTTCTCCCTGCCTGGAGGTTGCATAATGATCTACACCTGCATATTGTCCAGTGTCACTCAGTACTACATCCTACCATGAATTAAGAAAATTATTAAAATGATTCTTGGAAACTAATCCAACTAGTGAACTAAAGGAGATTTTACAATATTTTAAAAATGTTGATACTAGGCAAAAAGTAAGATGAATTACTTTTTGGCATACTTGTACTATTTTTAGCAAGCAAAAATAAAATGAATCTCAGCTAAATAGAAACTTAAACATAAAAACATGCGAGACATAAAATATTCTTTAGTGTCAGAGGGTTATAGAATTTGGTGCTAGAAGCAAGTTTGATTGAAATCAATGTACCTACATGTAATCAGCAATGATGAAGTAATATTTTTCAGTATTGCCTCCTTGATACATACAAACACAAAATCTTCAGGAGGGAAAAAACTGTGCACATCAACTTTTTAAATTCTTTATGAATTATTTGAAAGTTTAGAATGCATCTTTTCAGCATTTCTTCAAGAAAAGGACAAAAATCAAACAGTTTTGTAGCATTCACCTATGCCATTTCTATCCTCTTTGCCTAGTCCATACTATACTGTAAAATTAACCACTAATAAATAGCTTTTGTAAAGGCCAGCAGGCCCAGGAGCCACAAGGGATCTTAATAGCTGATGCTGTCACATTCTCATCCTCAGACAATTTTCCTTATTTCATCTGTCTGGCAGGTCCTTAGAAAAACCACCTATAAGCTTGGTCATTATTTGCTCATCGATTACATCCTTTTCCCTACAAGCATTTGTTTAAGACAGTCAGAAGCAATTGTTTAACATTATGGATGCATTACATAGTGGTTATTCCTGGAACAGACAATGAAGAAAGAAAGCATGAAAAAAAATCTGGAAAGAGAGAGTTTTGTTGGTAGATTTTGAAAACAATATATACTTAAGAACCTAGATGAGCATGCACACATGCCCCCAGAAAATAAGGGAGAGCACCCTGCTACACTGACACTGAGATCCTACAAAAGGAAGTGAAGAGTCCGGGAAAGAGGTTAATGGCCATGTGAATATTTGTAGAATGTTGTCATGCATGTAGAAGCCACTTTGATGAGATTAAGATACCACTGTTTCTAGGAATTTAAGAAAATCTGTCTTATTGTTAGCTTCTCCAAAAGAAAGTTGAGCTGAAACTTTAGTTAACATCCATGATAAGGAAGTTAGACATTTCAAAATTATTTCAAAACAGGCTTTAAACACAAAAACAGCTACAGCATCAACAAACAACTTGGACAAGAGTGTGCCCTAGGGTGAGTACTAAATCTGATTTTCAGGGTTTCCACATTATGTGAGGGGTGTGTGTGTGTGTGTGTGTGTGTGTGTGTGTGTGTGTGTGTGTGTCTGTGTGTCTGTGTGTCTGTGTGTGTCTGTGTCTGTGTCTGTGTATGTATAGAGTGTTAGGAATTCAAAGAAATAAGAAAGGGTGACGTCTATACAGCACTGAAGAAATCCAGGCATTAAACAGACTGTTGAACAAAGATTATGTTTGTGTTGTTCATAGTATATGGGTAGTCATGGAAACCACGATGATACCAGGTGGCTTTTTCAACCACTTCTCTCCCACACTTTTTAGCACAAGGTCCCTCACTGAACAGTGTTCACTCTTTTCAGCTGCCCTGGTTAGGTAGCAAGCCCCAGAGATCTTCCTGCCTACCCCTAATGCTGGACACATAGTCCCATTTGCCTTGTTCTTTTTACATGAGTACTAAATATCCAAACTCTGGTCCTCCTGCTTGTGCAGGAAGCACTTTAGAGCCATTTCACCAGCTGGCGCAAACACTCCCATATTGGCTTCTTGAGTTACATGTTTGGGCAAAACATACTATCATATAAAAGAGCCTCGGTGACCAAGAACTAAGCAACAATGACTCTGTAATAGTCAGGTGCAACCAGAAGCCTTAAATCTAATAAACATTTATTTTGTGACTTTTCCCAGGTAGATGTGAACAAATGGCTGCTCATCCCACATAGGACACCAATGAAACCAGAGAAAAAATGCTACCCAAGTCTAGTTTAGGGAACTAGTAAGTTTATTGAGGTTGCCTGTTAGAATGGGTGAGGGATTATTTAAAGAATTATGGGTTATTCAAAAGTTGCAAGACCAAAGTCCACCTCCAGAATGGGTAACAACTTATGAAAGCTGCATTGAGATTTGCATACAGTTCATCAATTAGAGTCTCCTCTCCTCAGCAATTAATTGTTACTGTTTATATTACAGTATAAACTTGGGAACATGCTTGTGAAGCTTGTATGTTTCAGGAACTTGCTAGGACTTGTAAATTTTGCTTACTCTCTGAGTCATTTAGTTTGTGAATCTTAATAAGTTTTCCTCCAGAAGGGGATGTTTCAGTTAAGAGGAAATAGCTACATAATGCCCATGGGAAATTGAATGGAATCAACAACCATTGAGAAAGACTGAGAGTGCCTTTTACACCTGTGCCTGACTCTGGGCTAGCACTTATATTGTAGCATTGTTAGATGTTATAGAATAAATGATCTAGTTCATCTTTACCCAGAATCTGACCCAAGGAAGTGTGAGATGATAAATATCTTCTTTTAACTCACTATACTGAACAAGCAATAAACAATTACTATACCTCATTTCCCTCACTTCCATTTTGTCTTGGTAAAAGTTTGCTTTAATTGAGAAAAACACAACAACATCTAGTGATATTCAACTTACTTTTAACACAGAAGTTCCTGAGGTAAAGAAGCTCAAAGATAACAACTCCTCTTGGGAAGGATGAAAAGAAAAAGAAAACCAAAGGGAAAAAATCCTCTGGCAGTGGGATAAAATCACAAAAAAAAATCTGAATACTTATATTTTATAATTTTGAATATATTATGTATTTTAAAGCATCACTAAATGCATGGAAGGATGAATTTTCCATCTCTTTTATCTCATAATATGGCGGTCAGTAAGAACTTGAGTTGTAATCGCCACTCTGTTCCTTTTTCTTTTTCTTTTCTTTCTTTCTTTCTTTTTTCTTTTTTTTGCTTCTAAGCCTTTTATTCAGAGTTCTTTCCATACTCAAAATGCTCAAGTAAGATATCTAAGCATGCTTGTGAAATGCCATGTACCATCAACTGTGGTTTCTGACCTAATATTTAAATATGTTGTAATGTAGCATTATTCCTACAGTCTGAAGTGAAGAAGGACAAGGTAGGGGTTAGGCAGCTGCTACTGTTAGATTTAAATTCACCCATTTTCCATGTCTCTGTTCTCTGCAAGTACCAACAATAATGGATAAAGCATTATTAGTTCCAGGGATTTTCATTTAAAATAAGACTTAAGTACTTGTAAACAACTGAACTACAACTGGAGGCAACATTCAAAGTGCCGCCATTCGCACCTCCTGAATGGCTGCTTAGTTCATTATTAAATTACCTATATGGAGTCCTATATTTTAAAAAGTGGAATTAAATATTTAAATTACATGACTTGATATTTACTTTGCCAACCAAAGAGTTTTATTATTTGACATTTAAAGCAAAAATAGTGTAGCCACAGATATCAGGAATCAAAGTCCTAAGAAGGTCAAGGCAAGAGAATCACAAGTTTAGGTTCAGCCTTGATTACACAGTGATGTCTATCCAAAAACAAACAACAACAAAAACAAAACACATGTCATGTAACTTATCAGGGTGGTTCAAAAGTTCCTTTGATTTACCTGAATCCATAAACTGTTACTTATTCCGACTATTTGTACCAATGGTTGAAAGGGTTCACTTTTTCAAATATTAGTTAAAGTAAATTATTTAACAAGGTTTTGTTACTACTAATTGGGCAAACATTGTAGACAATTCTGCTTTCACGTGGTATATTGTGAATTTTGATTATGTTTTTATAGTAATTAACACATGAAAGTCTTATTTCCTAAATTGTACTGAATATCATTATTTTTAGAAAATGTGTACTCTTTCCTTTTGTATATGTTTCATTCATGCTAAAGTGGAGGAGTAAATGCTGTTTTTCAATACTTTTAATATTTTTTTATAAATTCCAATGAGAAAACCATTTTACATAATAATATAAATGTTCCAGAACACCAAATCACACTTGTTAATATTGGAACATAAAAGAAGTTCCCATATATGCCCAGAATTGCCATTTTACATTGTTGTTATCTGAAACTTGGAATAGATTCATGAATCCATCACTGTTTTCAAACACAAAGCCCTTGTGCTATATCCTAGAAGAGCTGTCTCTAATTGTAGAACAGGAGCTTCATTCTGAAAAGAAATCCATCTCAAATGTCTACCCTGGATGGCAATGTGTCAAGGGTCATAGTTCACCAAAACCTTGAAATAATTTGTGTGAAATAAAAATGCAATGTAACAGAACTTTATTTCCCATTATGACTTATAAAATGGGCTCTATTGCTTTGGTGTGCTGCAAATATAATGCCACCAGGTAGATGTCAAATGTCTCGAGTACACTGCTCTATATTTCCTCATGTGTTCATAATTTTAAACACATCCTTATGCTGAGTCAACTATTAGATCTAATTATGGCGAAGAGAAATAGATGATTCCCAATTTAATAGAGCATTGTCTTGTAATAAAAAATAAAGAAAAATAAACTAATGATAATGTTAAGAATGTTACAGTTAAATTTGCTGTATGAGTCATATAGACCTACATTATTTTTCATTTATGAGTAGTGAAATTGATCAAAGATCATCTTTAAATAATTAACTCCATAATTTAGTACCACCAAAAGCAAATATGGTCATTTGCCAATATTTTTTCTATAAAACTAGCTGTTTATACTAAGCTGCCAATAATTATTTTCCTTATTTTTCCAAGGCCATATGTATTTCAAACATTTTACAACACTAAGACATATTAGTTTGATAAGCAGATAAGATCAAAAGATAATTTAAAGTGGTATCAGTGGTGTTTAATGTTCCCAAACCTTATATTCAGTATTGAAATTTTATATGATTCAATATATTTTGAAATTTATATCATGTTATATGTGATCATATATATATACATCAATGAAAATTTATATAATGACTGATTTTTTGAAAGACAGTTAAATATGATTGATATTGAAAATGGCAAGAGGGTTTGTTTTATTTCATTTAAATACATTCTAGTTTATGAATAGAGAAAAAAGTAAAAGATTTTCCATGTCTTTCTTCTTAAGTAGGGCAGCCTTGCTCCTTTCTCTAATTGCGCTAAAGAACTCAAGACAAATGTTCACAAAATCAACGTGACTGATTGGCTTTTTTCTCACAGACAGAGCTTATTTAGTACCTAAAAGCAATTTGTGTGTAATAGAGGAGAGATGCCATTTCATCAAATGAGTTCTTTAATGAGCTTTTGTTTCACAACTTAATGGTACTTTTTGTTTTTAATCCTAGATGTCCTGGTGTCCTTTGTGCAAATGCAAAGAATAACATGACTGCCTAGAAAAATTTAATATGGCCTATCTTCAGTAAAAGTAGTAAAATAATAATCCACTTACTCTAGAAAAAATGTCTTATTACATATTTAAGTAATATTTAAATAAATGCTTATTGAGAATAAAACAGTCTACAAGGTGAATTTTTATAGATTTTTTTTCAATTTTACTCAATATTTTCAAAGTATATAAAGGCAATAGTTTTTCATTTATTCCCAGGCAATCTCTATATATCGTTTATGAAATTTCACAATACTTAAACTTCATTATACTTTTATTTAACTGCATAATGTTGAACTCAACTGATCTAAAGAGATATTAATATTCATACATCTGAAAAAAATCTTATTCTTGGATCAAGGGATGTATGTTCAATTCTGTTAAGATCTGAATATGGTGCAGAGGGAAGTAGACACTGTCAGAATAGTTTCCTCCATTGACAAATTGTTTCTGGCAGTTTTAAAGGAAAAAAAAACAACTGAAAAATATGCTTCATGCTAATATTTGATGTGCAAGTGAAATCAGTTCACATTGATTTGTGCCAAATATTACCTTCTTGTGTGGCATTTCTCAGTTGAGCAATTACTCCCTTCACTAAATCAGCCTCTTGAAATTTTAAGTTTTGAAAACTGCTATTCTTCCCACCATAGTAAGTGTGAGAAAACACAGTCAAATGTCACTCTCAGGATTCTAAATAAAATAAATGATTAATATAAGTGATATATGTGTGTTAAACATATATATGATACATAGCACATTTATACAATTTGAAATTTCATACAATTTGAAAAAAATAAGGGAAGGTATTAAGTGATATGCGTTTGTATGATTCTCTTTAATTACTTGCAAGTTCCTTCACAGATAAAATATAATCCATTCACCATATAATATATATTTTAGAACATAATTATTTTTGTGTGTATGTAGTGCAAATGTGTATACTCAGCCATACATACAGAAGGCAGAGGACAAATTATTGGAGTTGGTTCTCTTCGCCCACTATGTGGGTCCCTGGCATCACCTGGGCTGACAGGCTTGGTGGAAAACACATCTACACTCTCATCCATTTTGCCGGCACATTAGTCATGACTTTTAGGAATACAAACTTTCATTGCTGCACATGCCATTTCTTCCCCCCCCCCCGCCCAAGCATGCCCCACTCAATGGAAGATCATTTACTGTCCTAGGCCATATTTATTTGGAAATTTTATTTATAGTTTTTCTATCTCATTTGCTTGCTTCTTTTCTCCAATACTATAGTCAAAGTCTACTAATATCTGCCCCCACTTCTCCCTCCAGCTAAAGAAATATTGATCTATAAAGAGTATATCAGAGAGCTAGGAAATAGAAACTTTGTTTTTATTGAGAATGTTTACATACAACGCATTTTGAACATGTCCCCCCCATCCAAGTCCTCCCAGATCCCCCCCCACCTACCCAATTCTATGTACTTGTATTTTTAGCTTACTCTCAGTCTCTCTCTTTGTCTCAGAAACACAGACACACACACACACGCAGCACACAAGAAACCAAAAATTATCCCACAGGACTGTAATTCAAAACAAATAGACAAAAGGTCCATAAGACAAAAAAATTGTCAAAACAAAGCAAGAAGTACCCAAAATATTAATTTTTCTGTTGGCCAACTATATTTGTCGAGGCTGCTTTGTTGCTGCTATTCATATTACCTGACAATTTTTTCTAAATTCTCATCTAAAGTTATTATCTGTTCCATGGAAGAACTCCCTCATTTTTATAGTACATTTTGATGTCAAAGTAATCATGTCAAAATCATATTATAACTATAGTTGTGTTTCTTAGGATAAAACGTGAAAATATTTTTATTAGAGCAAAAACAAATACTGTATCATCTAGGGACCTCAGGTTAAGCATAAGTAGCAAGCCTTAGCTCACATAAAGGAGAAAGTTGTTGATTAAAACAGTACTTAATCCTGGCACAAGATACAACTCTTTTCATAGTACAGAACCACAAATGGCAGGTAATTGTCTAGACTTTGAGTCTTTCAGAAAAGATGTAGTTGCAAAGATAAGTGAATCTCTTCATATGCACCATGATTGAATCAAGACTCCTTTGGCAATATGGAGCAACAACTGAGCAATGTCTAATGGTTGGAGTTTCAATGGATGCATATTAAATTTTACCTCATTTCTGAGCATGATGAGCTAATATTTCTGTATGTGATTATCAAATGCACTTCAAAGAATTTTCTTTACAGTCAGGCATAATGGTACGATCCTGCAATCCTATCATTCCAAAAATGGAGGCAAAAGAATTGACATAGTTCATTCAAGAGGATACATAGTGTAATAGGCTTTCTCAGACCACCAGCCCCCAAATCATGACATGGAGACTTGTTATTAGTTATGAATGGTCACCTTTATCTTATGCTGTACCACTAGCTCTTATAACTTCATGGGTTTCCATCAGTCACTGGACAAAGGCTTTATGATGACAGCTAGGTTATTCGATAGACCGGTCACCAGAGTAGACCAGTCCAGGTACCCTCTGGACCACTGCCAGCAGACCAAGGTCGGGTCAACCTTGTGGAGTCCTGAGAGCCTCCCCAGTACTCTGCCTCTTCCTAATTCCATGATGTCCTCATCTATCATGGTATCTCCCTCCCCGCCCTCCCACCCTGTCCCTGATCCAGCGTGACCCTCCCATTCCCCTATGTTCTCATCCCCCACTCCTCGCCCTCTGCCACCTCCACCCACCCACCCAACCCCATCCCTCCACCCCCCCACCCCCCACCCCCCACCCCTACACACCCAATCCGCTCATGTAGATCTCCTCCACTTAACTTCATGTAACCTCTTTCTCTACATCTACGTTTTGCCTCAGGGCTTTCTTTCATTCTGTATGTCCTACTTTCCTGCTTCCTCCATGTCTGGCCGACTGGCAGCTGCCTGGCTTGCTGGCCCCAGGTGGGCATCTCCCTCTCTTTCTCCCTCATTCTCTCCCCTCAAGTCTGGATTCCTCCTCCTACTTATTCTCTCTGCCCACAACAAATGAAATACATCTATACATAGTTAAACAAATGCAACATATCTTACAACTCTAAACAGATATTCCACAACATAGTGATCTTCAAGCCAGATTAGGATATAGTGTAATAGTCTGTCTCACAAACAAAACTGTAAAATAAACTGTAAATAATTTTTTATATAAAATGCTCACCTTTAGTCATCACTGGAACAAAGAATTTGTGGGAAAAGCCATTCATTCTATGAGTGAGGCAAAGAGGAAACTTGTATAACAGAGAACATACGACTTCTCCAACAAATAGCTTGATGTTTAACCAATATTTCTCTGGAAGATCTGGACAGTTAGAGCTAAGATTCAGAAACACTGGTTATCGCTACCATATTAGAAATGCAATCATTTCAATAGGAGGACAATTTCAGCAAACAGGAAAATAAGAAGAACAAAATTAAAATACATAAAACTACAGCATCAAAAATAAAAATTCGATGTAATAAAATTCTCATAAGATTAGAGACATTTGAAGGAGGTATTGTTGATCCTTATACTAACAGTAATAGCCTCAAGCTGAAGAGAGCACACGTAGTATGTAGAACACCAACCTGTTATTCCTACACCAGGAGCCCCAACAAGAAAAGCGAATATGTGACACATGGAACACTTAAAGGGATAGGAACTGTGCATGTTCTAAAAACACCAAATATTGAACTATGGATCCCAGCATTCAGAGAACCCTAAAACAGAGATAAACTTTTAAAGCCTACATGGGTCATGACTGAATTTTTATAAGTAAATAAATAGCAAGGCAAGTTATCATGGCAAAGAGCTCATGGCAAAGGAGAGCTGCTCATCTCATGGTGATTAGGAAACAAATATACAAAAAGGGTTTGAGATAAATTACTCCTTATGAGACCACATCCTTATTGACTTGTTTGTTCCAACTACATCTCTCCTTTTCCAGTTTCACATACCTCTGAAGGACCTATTAAATTACAGATCTTTCAATGGGCTAATCCATTCGTGGGGGCAGAACCCTATGATCTAGTCACTTCCATAGGGCCCCATCTCTAAACACAGCTTTATTGGAGACAAGATTTCCCATACTTGAGTTTTTTTAGGAACACTGTAGATCCAAATAATACCATGGACCTTCCATTTTGGTGTGTCGATCAATTTTATAACTTTTATTATAGCATGCAGTACTATCAACAAGATCCTCTGAGACTTTTCATTGGTGCTTGACTCCAAGACTAAGTCCCCAGGCTGGGAACAAGAGTCACACTTTGTCATGTTTTGTTTTCCGTCTCTTGAGGTGTCATCCCAAAATCAATGATACATCACATTGCCATTATCTCTTGGGACTCTTCTTTAGACCACAAATGCAGCCATTTATTGCTTGTTCAGGTTCTTCAAAACAAAGACTAACTTTTAGAAGTACTATCCAGCCATTTGTTTAGATTTTTCTCAATTAACTTTAAATTAACATAGATACAAATTATCAAATTCTAGAATAAATAAGTCAGAAGGTATAAAATAGTTTACACTATAATCCATATAAATATATTTACAAGAAAATAATTACTACATATGAATATGTGACAGAAATATGTGTATTTGTACACATATGGATATAATTTAGAAGTGTCATCAAGTCATTTTTAAAATATATTTTTTTCTTACTCTTCACATTGCAAACTGTAAAGTTTACATTTTCTTGACATATCACTTTTGTGTGTTTACTTTTATTCTTCTGATTTATATTCTAGCTCACAAATTTCATTTATATTTAGTCTCCTTGAAAACATGCTCACAAGACCAAGAGAGAGAATCAGACCCCTTGGAAATATAGTTAGGGGTAGTGATAAACTGTCCAGTGGAAATGATGGGAGCTGAACACTAGTCTTATGAAAGAGCAGCAAGAGCTCTTAACTGACAAGCCATCTCTGCAGCCTTTTCTTTTATATAATGAGCAATGATGCTTCTCCTGTGTAAACTTTTATATTTTGGACAATAATTTATATTTCTTTCCAAATGATCTTGAACATTTTTCTTTACTCCTAGGAGACAAGCATTGTTTTAAGGTCCGTCCCTTCAATGTGAAGGGCATTCTTAGGGCTCTTTCCATTGTTGGCTTTTTTTGGTTCTCAATATCTTTTCTTTCTTTATACCTAATTCCTTTTCATGTGAGATACATTTGTAAAATTGGTGTAGATAATTACTTGAGTTCTAAGATATTACCTTCATCCAGAGAAGATTTGGGTTGTTTTCATTTGGGACCCCAGTATGCTGGAGTCATCTTAGTTCAGCTGCAAAGATCCCACTGAGTCAATAATGACTCTTCCAGGTCTTCACTTCACATATGTAGTTAATCAGGTGCCAGTGAATGATAAAGGATAGTCTACTGTTTTTGATGGGACTTGGATTCAGTTCCCCTTCTACAAGCTCTGTAGTACTGCCCAAGACAAAATGAAGCCTGTCTGTCACTTGGATTATCCGTAGCTTTGGGGAATATAGCCCCAAATGCCAGGGCTTGCCAACTAGTCTTCTCCTTTGCTTGAACCGTTTATCAACATCATGATACTACTGTAAGTAGAAGAGTTTTGTTTGAGTGGTCCTGATTTTCAAGTTATCTTCATCAAGTATTGTTCATCTCTTTCATCCTTTGTTTTACAAAGACACAAATAATACAATCAGTATAAACGTAACAGTACAAAGAGCATTTATAATGTTAATACTAGCTAGGAATATGTCAACAATACTATCACTGCTTGTCTTTGTTACTGTTCTATTACTGTGAAGAGATACCATAATCAAGGAAGCTTATTATGGAAAACACTTAACTGGGGACTGGTTTACAATTTCAGAAGGTGAATCCATGACCTTCATGGTGAGAAGCATGGCGGCAGGCAGGCAGGCATAGCTCTGGAGCAGTAGCTGAGAGCTTACATCTTATCTATTCACACCTCCAGTGGCACACCCACTCCTAATCCTTCCTAAACAGTCCTCCATCTAGGGACCAATCATTTAAATACATGCATCTACGGGAGTCATTCTCATGCAAACCCCTGTAATGTCTGATTAGTCACCACACTGCACTCACTCCCTTGCTTGCTTTAAAGGTTCCTGCGTCTCTTATAATTGTCTGTGTCAAAGCTATTTCTACATGATCACACAAGTGATGTTCTCACATGAAATTCAAATGCTGTCATTCTTATGTCTAAATTCTTCAGTTAATTTGTTACATAAGTTTAAAATTATAATGAATTATATGGACAAAGGAGTAATTCCATTGTTCAACCTGCAGTGTGTGTAAGCTGCAAATGAGAGGCACTGTGGTGGACTTCTCCCTGTGGCCCCAGGCCTGAGTTTCAGTTTCTATTTAGGCCTCAAGTTTCTGTTTCAGTATCAATTTTCTATAAGGCAAGTGGGGAAGATATTGTACACTAGGCATAATTCAGCATTTATAGCCCCAGCCAATCAAAAACATATTAATGTGGCTGCTGCTGCTTGACCAATCATGTTTAGGATGACCTAGTCCCCTCCTGGTTGTCTATAAAAGGAGCCTATAGTGTCTCTGGGAGTCATTGCCATTTTGTTGTGTGGTTGACTTCTGCATGCAGGAATTCTTCTCTGGAGTAATAAACACTTAATTTTACACGTGAGTAGTGGTCTTTTGTGGGGTGATCTGCGGACCTGAACACATACACCCTAGGGGGGGGGAAAACTTTCAAATGTGGTAGAGCTTAGTTATTATAAATAAACTTAGTTAAAACACAATACTTTTGTGGATTTTGTCTGGTAACACAATTACACAGTTCTCTAGCATGAACTTTGTAGATGACAACCTCATGTTTCCATTTCAAAAAGTCAGATGTGCCTAGATACCACTGCCAATACTTATTCTCACAACAAATTGCATGAATTACTTCAGGTTACTTCAGGCCCAGCTATTCAATCTCTAAGCAGTCTATCAGTACCTAGCATGAAAAGGTTCATTTGGAGATTAAATGAAAAATGAAACTCTAGGAGAGATAATATTAATATGATACCCAGTGTTTTATACAGCACTGTAAGAGAGCAGCAGGTATCAGAAGTTTTCTTATCTATGATCTAACTCTTACTACACAAGATTTATCTTCTTTTTTTTCTTTATTAAATTCTATCCTACATCCCACCCATATAATAGAGAGAAACCAGGAGAAAAGTAGAAATAAAAAAGTTTTGTCTTGTTGTTGTTGTTTTTTAAAGTAGAAAGAGCAATCACTTCCTTTCTATTGTAATCAGGCTATGGAGAGTTTCATCAATTATAACAAGTTTTTGCAGGTAATGAATCAAATCCAGAAAAATACACAAATAATTAAAATACAGACAATTTTTTTCTTTATTGGAGATCATATCACAGATAAATGAAAATAAGTTAATCTCCAAGTATAAGCTAATCTCCATTAAAGAAGCAGTGAAAATAATAGAATGATAATTTAAATTTAGATCAAGAAAATTTCCTGAACCATCTGTCATGAAAGAAACATAATGTGTTTTAATAAAACAGAGAACATTGACAGTGGGATAATTGTCATACCATGAGTACCACTCAAGTGATTAACTGAATTTTATTTCTTTCAGAAAGCAGTGAAATTGACTTGTTCTGATCATTTCTTTCATCTTAGAAAAAAAATTAATTACTATTCCCCAACTAGTGGAATGGTCAACTTTCCTTCTACAAATAGAACAATGAGATCATTAACCAGCTTTCAGTTATATATTATTCATTTAAATTGTATTATAAACACATAAACATTCCATAAAATATGAGGATATTTAAAAACAAAGAGTAAAATATTCCACCATCCTGATACCAGTCTCTGTTACTATTGCTACAATGAATGCCATGACCATTTAGCATGTTTATCTCATATGTGGGCAAATTTGTTTCCATCTTTAATAAATGGTAAAATTACATGTATACAAAGGAATTGTTTTTAAATTAATTTATTTTTTTATTATCACTAAATCTTGAATTTGCATAGCTGGTTTACATACCTATGTACTTGAGAGTTAGAAAGGCTCCCTTGGGCCTAAATGGGATAGAAAAGTTTAAGAAGTCCATATTTAATAAGTATAAAATTAAAGAATAAACTATAACGATATCTCCACATGAACTGAATTTTCACGCACTGAAGTTGAAGTAGTTGGTGATTTTAAATTTTGTGAAACAAACATCTTACATGTAATTTTATAGAGAATGACTAGCTCGAATTCATTAGATAGCCTAGAGGAGATTTAGACTTCTCATGCTGTGAATGCCATATAATGAATGAGATGGATACAACACTTACATGGCTAATGAGTTCAGCTTCAAGTTCTGAAAACCTAAATTGAAATAGATCCCCAGGCAACTATCATTAGGAACAGAAACAGTATGAAAAACGGAATCACTAACTAAAAAAATGTACACTGATAAAATTCCTTATTTTATCATATCTAAGGTATCATTAGTTACATGCTGTAACATCAGCTGCTGTGCGCTCAACAGTATTTAAACAAATGAACTTATACATAGCATTAATTAGTTCCAAGAAGCATCCTGTAGATATGTTCAATATAAAAAGATGAATTTCTATGAAAACGGAATGTGGAATTCTTTTACTTACTGGATATCCTTTTACTTCTTGTACCAGAAGGGAATCTCAATTGCTTTTTAAAACAGAATATTCTTTCAATTCACTATAATTTAAGACAATTTATTTAGTATTTAGTAAATATTTACCTATGGCCTGCATAATAAAATAAAAAAATCAATGTCCAATTTGGATTGTGTATTTATTATTCAGTATTTCCTACAAAAGTCATTTATATGACCATAATCTGGGATAAATTTTGAGTTTCTATTTCCTGTTGTTTTCTCCCTTTCTTTTCAAGTTCTTTACATTCAAAAATCCCAATTTTCTTGTTCTCTTTCCTCAGTCCACTTGTACATTGTGAAGGTCTGTTACATTTCAATCACATTGCCACATACTGTGTAACATACATGCAATATACATGTCCCAGCTTGTTATATATGCAACTTTAATGGATGTTCTGACACTTTGGCTGATGCTAGAAAGCTGAGAAACTGATAACAAAGAATTTACAGATTTATTTTCTTATAAAAGGCTATAAATACCTCCTTTAACTGGATTCATTAAAATACAACAAAACTGGCATCATATTTCAGTGCAAACATGAAGACAACTTAAGTCATCAATTCTGTTTGTTAGCCAGGTCCAACCATTTTGTAAAACTCTACCATTTTGATTGAACTATGACAATTCCAGAACTAAAGCAACCCATTTCTACAGATTCTTGCCCTTTATTGATCCAAAGCAATGGCCAGGTAGGAGAGAGATTTATCAATCATGTAACATTCTTTAACTCACAACCACTGCCTGGTTACACCAGCAATGGCCAACTATGGTCCAAAAGGAATCT
The DNA here is from genome assembly GCF_049852395.1 of Peromyscus maniculatus bairdii. Classification (NCBI taxonomy): domain Eukaryota; kingdom Metazoa; phylum Chordata; class Mammalia; order Rodentia; family Cricetidae; genus Peromyscus; species Peromyscus maniculatus. The sequence continues at coordinate 33,252,383 of NC_134868.1, read as the reverse complement.
TTTTCATTATTCCCTTTCTGCCCTTTAAAAGTGAAATAGTCTAAACCCAGACAATGAGTTTTGAATCTGCCACAGTTTAGTTTGTCTCTCAAGTTGAAACAAATTTGGAGTCACCTAAAAGAAAGAGCCTCAGAACATATTGGTCTGTGGCTCTCTCTGTGAAGCATTTTCTTAATTGGTAACTGATACAGGATGATCACCCATCCCACTATGGACAGTACCTTCACTAGATAGGTAGGATTGTGTTGAACAAAAAAGGTAGCTGATAAAGACAGTGTGCAGCATTCTCTGCCTCAACTTGAATTCCTGGCCCAACATCCTTCAATGATGGACTGTGACCTGGAAGTATAAGCCCCGCCCCCCCCCCAAAAAAAACATTCCTCATTGAGTTGTTTTTAGTCATGGTGTTTTTAATAGAAAAAGAAAGCACATAGAACAGAGCTTGGTACCAGAAATGGGCTGTTGATATAATAGACTTTATCAGGTAGCTTTTATGCCTTGAACTATTTTGTTTCAGAAAGATGGAAGATTTGGGAGCTTTGGGCTACAAGAGTCATTAAGTACTCAGAGCCTAAGGAGCTGTTATGAGAACTTAAAAGATAATGCTGAGAGCAATGTAGATAGTGGAGACCTAGCTTGTGCAGTTTCAGAGGAAGGAAGAGCTGTACTTGGGCTTTCCATGTGGAATTTTGGATTAAAATAATCTGTGAACATGAAACTTCTACTTTCCTAGGACAGTGGACATGGATAAGCTGGAACTGAAGAGTCATATGTATTTGCTAAGAGACCAACATCACTGAAGTAAAATCTTCTGGAACTATTTGCACAGGGTTAGGATATAGAAGCTGGATCCTGGGGACCAACTCAGTATCTCAATTTAGCAGCCAAACTTAGTAACATGTAGGAGTCTCCCATATCAAATTTGTCTTGGCAATATGAAAGATGAAGAATTAAAGGGGCTATAGAGAGATGGAAGCCACCATTTGACAGTGTTGAAGTCAATGAGAAGAGCCTAGGAAAAGCTATTGGTAGAGAGAGGCAGCTCAGTTTCTGTGGATACTTCAAAATATTGGAATTGCAATAGAAAGCCCACCAAGATCAATAGCAAGTAAGGCTAGCCTGAGACTGTGAAACAAGCTATGTGTATTGTAAGTGGCAAAACCAGAGAAGTGGCTTTAGAAGCCAAAGAGTCATGAGTCCAAGTGTCCAGTCATGTCATGAGTCCAAAAATTAACTTTTAATACTGTTTGATTTAGGTTTTACTTTGGTCTGGTTCTAATTGTGCCCTAGCTGCTATCTTGGAATAAGAAAGTATAGAGCATATTCTTGATTTTATAGGATCCCATAGTTAAGAAACTTTGAATTTTTAAAAAGATGTGGATCTTTTAAGTACTGAGTTTTTAAAGATTAGAAATGTTAAAGTTGTGTTGTATTTTATATTATACTATTAACATGAGGTTTCGGGGACAAATAAGAAATGAAAGGTTATGGTTTAAGATTGTATGTTTTGTGTCAAGTTGCCAAAGAGTGGAATGTCTTAGCTAGCTTCTGCTTTAAACTTGACGAGAATTTAGGTAACCTGTGAAGAGGGAACCTCAGGTTAAGAATTACATAATCAGGGGGTTGGGGATTTATCTCAGTGGTAGAGCACTTGCCTAGAAAGTGCAAGGCCCTGGGTTTGGTTCTCAGCTCTGGGGGGAAACAAAAGAATTACCTAATCAGACTAGCCTGTAGCCATCTCATTTCTTAATTACCAGTTGACATAGGAGGATTCAATCCACTGTTCCCAAATGGGTCTAGGAGATAAAAAAAAAAAAGGTATCTGAGAAAATCAGAGGGATCAAGTCAGTAAGCAGCACCCCTCTGTGGTTTCTGCCTCTGCTCCTGCTTAAGTTCTTGCCCTGACTTTCTTCAAGGATGCAATGTCACCTAGAAGTATAACCCAAATAAACACTTTATTCCTATATTGCTTTTGGTTACAGTTTTTAATCACAAAAACAGCAACAACAAAAAGAACTAGTACAGGGTTTTACCACTGAATATCTCTTCTGCAGGTTTTTTTCCTGAATAAAAAAAAAAAAAACTGGACTGTGGTCAATTTGCTTATTCTCTTGACAATCTTTTCTTCCTGTCAACCTTACACTAACAAATGACATAAATGTCAACCATCAGAAAAAGACCTCTCCACGGAACAATCAGAAAACTGAAGAAAACAAAACATAACCTTCATGTCTGCTGAAGCTGACTCCTCTGGAGGGACAGAGCTAAGATTTCTATCACTCCAGTTAATGAAACTACCAAAATTCATCCAGAAAAAAAGTATGTATTCAATAACTGCTATTTTTTGCATGTATCCACAACTCCTTTGATCCAACCATAAAGGAAAAAAAACTAATTAAGCACTTGACAGTATGTGTTGTCTCATTGTAGAACATTTCTAAAGGATAAATAGCACATCCTGCTTATGGAAATAACCTAAGATATATGTAACCAACACAAAGGCTTATAGTGAGTATCTGGTTAGTGCATGGGCAGATTGTCGAGAATATTCTTGAATTTGCATTTTCATGGTTACTTTTTTCAAGAATGGAAAGATGAAGTGAGCGATATAATTGCTGGAAATCACTGTACAGCAAAAGGAAGAACCTACACCTTGCTGTTCACCACTATCTAAACCAGTTATGGTGTCAAAGGTACATCCCTAAACAATTACAAATACAGTCAAGTCCAACACACACACACACACACACACACACACACACACACACACACACACACAGTACCCACAAAGGAAAATATGCCCTAATAAAGAAGTGCATATCCAAACAGATTCTTAAAATGGGAACAGCAACTCTTCCTTGGGTAAGTTCTCCAATCTTTGAAAAGAGAATTCCCTTGCAAATTTTAAGAGCCAAAATTATTAAACAAATGATTTTATTTCCAAAGCTTCAATTCTTAGTTCATTTTTTTGACTTTTAAGTTCTTTCTTCAGTGTTTGTAAGTTTACATTTTCCTTCTCTACTTTCTGTTTATAATTAATAATTCATCTATCTTTGCAGAGTAGCCAAAGAGTAATTGAAATGTAAACTATAGACACTTGTCACTGCTCACAAATATTTATAATACTAAGCTTTTATCATACTGATTTCACTCCTAAAATGCAAAACACCTTTGTTGCTGGAGGGCTTCTCTCCAGGTTCCCCAAGCCCCGCAGTCCCACAATCCACTTATAAAATAATCACTCAGACGCTTATATCACTTATAAACTGTATGGCCGTGGCAGGCTTCTTGTTAACTGTTCTTTTATCTTAAAGTAACCCAGTTCTATAAATCTATACCTTGCCATGTGGCTAGTGGCTTAGCAGCGTCTTCACATGCTGCTTGTCCTGGCGGTGGCTGCAGTGTCTCCCCTCAGCCTTCTGCTTCCCAGAATTCTCCTCTTTCCTTGTCCCACCTACTTCCTGCCTGGCAACCTACTTCCTGCCTGGTCAATGGCCATCAGTGTTTTATTTATATATAGAGCAATATCCACAGCACTTCCCCTTTTCTTCTTTTTTTTAAAAAGGAAGGTTTTAACTTTAACATGGTAAAATTACATATAACAAAACAATTATCGAGCAAGAATTACAGTTACAATATTAAAGAAGATGTCCTATCTATCTTATATTTGTGAATTTAAGGTTTTATATCTAACTTATCTTTTATCATAACTGAGGAAATTACAACCATCTAGTTTTCAACCACATTAAAGACCTGAGAAGGAACATAATGGTACCTGAGAAATGGTAGATGGATGCAAGCAACTTTCGGAAATCTTGCAAAAGTAGACCAAGACAACTGGCAGCCTGGACAGTCACCTAATGTTTTTTAGCATTGTTGGTGCATTTAAATTGGCTACAGGTCTAGAGTATCTGACAGACCATTTTTAGAAGCAGGAATTCTGAGAGACCATCTTACCCTGTCTTGGCAGAGTACAGTGGTCGCTTTCCTTGTGTCCCGCTTGTCCAGAAAGGACAGCAACGTATTTGTACTGTCAACCGTCAAGGCAAGGGCAGTTCTTTGTCCAGTAGGCCATTTTGTGCCAAAAAGACAAACTTCCAAATGTAAATGTCTTAGAAGCCCAACATTCTCTCGGGATCAATTGGTGCAGCCAGGAGCAATTGTGTCTCACATCAACAGAATTTTAAGTTATTTAAATGTCATATTCTCAAGGTCTATGAAGTGTTTGAAGATTACCTACCTATCTGAAATATATCTATGTATACCTAGAAGACTTAACTAACATGGCTACAAATATGATTATCATAGATGACTAATTATTAATCTATTTTTAATTATCCATTACAATTTTAAGTGAGTTAAACATAATACCTCAAACAAGAATAGAAATATATATATATATAGTATAACAAAATTAACTTTAAGTTTGTATCAATAAACTAAAATTTATACCAATGTAAAACATTTTAAACATAAACTAAAATTTATACCAATGTAAAACATTTTAAACAAGTTGTTCTTTAAAAGTAGGTTTATTAATCTACCCTTTTATCTTATCATCTCCATATCCTCCTATATATCTAATCATATCTCCTTTTTTTTAGAAAGAGATCACATTTATAATCAACCTGTTTTAAATAAAAATATTGGTTTTTCCCTGTCCCACACCAGAGAGCTCTTTTGATTTGGGACACAAGAATCTCTTAACCATTTTTTTTTTAAAGCAATATGTCTGGGTTTAGAGGGGGAGTGAGCCAATTCCACCTCTAAAGCCAGCTTGGTATATTTGGGAATTTGGGCGTAGCATCTCTTACTACTTCCTGCTGGAGGGGGGCGCTGTATCTTATGGGGACACAAAGAAAATTTTAGGCCTATGGGGTAGTCCGTGAGGCTGTATTGTGTGAACCAGTTGCATTGAAATCGCTCTGGATATTGGATCATCTGGGCCATGATGTCATCGGAGACCTTTCAGGGGGTCTTGGCTGGTGAAACCTGATGTATCTTAATCTGGAACAAATCCATAGCCTCTGGCTTTCTGTGGAAACAAAAGCAGAACCTCTTTTTCAAAGCAACATATCCTTAAATCCAAATTTTGAAGTCAAGGTACCTTTAAAATATACATTTTGGCATAACTCAACAGCTTTTGTAATCAAATGTTTTCCTTTAGTTACGAATATCAAAGACAACATAATCCAGATTTTCTGTGTGGTACCCATCTTACGTGGCTTATGTTTTATATTACCTTGAGCCTATTGCTTTAAACTGTACCATTCTAAGACTGAAACAGCGCTGTGGCTGCTGGCTCCGCCCACTTTAGCTTTCCAACATGGCAGTGGTACCTTTTCCGCCAGCTCTGGGAGTCATCAAGTCTCAGAAATAGTGGGTCTAAGCTTTTATCAAAGCAGCGTGTAGCCCAGAAACTTTTTTTTAAAATACTAGTAAAGACTAAATCTACCACACAGCTTAATGTGCTGCTGGCAGACTCCTCATTCCCGCCATACTGCCGGTCAAACACACACACCAGGAACCCGCCAGTGCTCAAACCTGTGTTTTGTGGCGTCTAGCTGGCCTTATGAGACAAGAAGCAGGAACCTGGTTTTGGCTCTATTTAGTATTGGTTATTAAATATTGTCAGGTTTAAGGTGGAAACTCGAGCCGTTGGATGCCATTTGTTGCTGGAGGGCTTCTCTCCAGGTTCCCCAAGCCCCGCAGTCCCATAATACACTTATAAAATAATCACTCAGACGCTTATATCACTTATAAACTGTATGGCCGTGGCAGGCTTCTTGTTAACTGTTCTTTTATCTTAAAGTAACCCATTTCTATAAATCTATACCTTGCCACGTGGCTGGTGGCTTACCAGCATCTTCACATGCTGCTTGTCCTGGCGGTGGCTGCAGTGTCTCCCCTCAGCCTTCTGCTTCCCAGAATTCTCCTCTCTCCTTGTCCCACTTACTTCCTGCCTGGCAACCTACTTCCTGCCTGGTCAATGGCCATCAGTGTTTTATTTATATATAGAGCAATATCCACAGCACACCTTCATTGATTCCAATGCCCTTGCTACTAGGTCAGAGCCACTCAGAACAGAATGTGAAGTTCTACCTGTACTAAATACATACAGAGTTCTAGGATCCTCTTTATTATATCTTGCTAGAAGTAAAAAAAAAAAAAAAAAAAAAAAAAAAAAAAAAAAAAAAAAGATAGTTCAATCTAGTAATTATGTTGTGATGCTAAAATAATCAGGTCATAAACTCATTGCAATCCCTCAGTTTCCCTTGTTATACTTTGCTGTGGGATGGTCTGTACATCAAATTACTCTGATTGGTCAATAAATAAAACACTGATTGAGCCTGCCCCCGACTTCCCTTCTGGACCAGAGGTGAGTACCCGGGTCCAACCCGGACCCCATCCCTGGGCACCAGCCACTCCGGGAAGACCTGCCCAACTTGGCACCAGGTTCTGGCCACTGGGCAGCTCCCCTTCCAATTCTACCGGGAGGGATTCCCCTTTTCCAAGCCCCCCGGCAACCCCTGTAATCTCCGAGCCCTGCCCCCACGCCCATCTGCCCGAGACCCCAGCCACTTCCTGAGACTTAGAGACCGGCCCCCAGCTCCCAGCCTGCCCCCGACTTCCCTTCTGGACCAGAGGTGAGTACCTGGGTCCAACCCAGACCCCATCCCTGGGCACCAGCCACTCCGGGAAGACCTGCCCTACTTGGCACCAGGTTCTGGCCACCGGGCAGCTCCCCTTCTAGCCCCACCGGGAGGGATCCCCTTTTCCAAGCCCCCCGCAGCCCCTGCAATCTCCAGGCCCTGCCCCCACGCCCATCTGCCCGAGACCCCAGCCACTTCCTGAGACTTAGAGACCGGCCCCCAGCTCCCAGCCTGTCCCCGACTGCCATTCTGGACCAGAGGCTGCCCCCGACTTCCCTTCTGGACCAGAGAGTTGGACAAGAGAACTCCCTTTTGGACAAGAGAGAGAGTCTTCCTGAATCTGTCAGCTCTTTCTGAAACAAGTACACTGATAAGACCAAGAAGGAACTACAAGGAGATGGGCAGACGTCAAGGCAGAAGTACATACAACAAAATGAAGAGCAATACAGCATAACCAGAACCTAGCCTGCCTCCAACATCTAGACCTGAACACCAAAAATTGGAAGAAGCAGAAGAAAGTAGCCTTATGAGTAACTTCATGAAGAACGTAGAGGCTTGTGTAGAGGAAAAGACAAGAAAATTGGAAGAACGCTGTAAACAACTAGAGGAAAGGGCAAACAAATTAGAAGAAAACAATAAAGTCCTGGAAGAAAACAATAAAGCACTGAAAGAAAATCATGAAAAAGGAATGAAACAAACAATGGAAACAGTCCAAGAACTGAAAAGGGAAATTGAAAAAATAAAGAAGACACAAACAGAGGGAATGCAGGAAATAGAAAACCTGAGTAAAAGATCAGGAATTTCGGATGCAAGTATAACCAACAGAATGCAAGAGGTGGAAGAGAGGATCTCGGGCATTGAAGATACAGTAGAAGAAATAGTTTCATCAGTCGAAGGAAACACTAAAGCCAACAAAGTCATGAACCAAAATGTCCAAGAAATCTGGGACACCATGAAAAGACCAAACCTACGAATTATAGGGATAGAAGAAGGTGAAGAATACCAACTCAAAGGCACAGAAAATATATTCAACAAAATTATAGAAGAAAACTTTCCCAACTTAAAGAAGGAAATGCCTATGAAGATACAAGAAGCCTATAGAACACCAAACAGAGTAGACCCCCAAAAAAAGTCCCCTCGACACATAATAATTAAACAACTAAATGTACAGAATAAAGAAAGAATATTAAGAGCAGCCAAGGAAAAAGGCCAAGTGACCTAAAAAGGTAAGCCCATCAGAATAACACCTGATTTCTCAATGGAGACTTTGAAAGCCAGAAGGACCTGGTCAGATGCAATGCAGACACTAAGAGACCATGGATGTCAGCCCAGACTAATATACCCAGCAAAACTTTCAATCATCATAGACGGAAGGAACAAGACATTCGAAGACAAAGCCAGATTTAAACAATACCTATCCACAAACCCAGCCCTACAGAAAGCACTAGAAGGAAAATTCCAACCGAAGGAAGTCAGATACACACTCGAAAACACAGGCAATAGATAAAGCCACAACAGTAAACCCCAAAGAAGGGAAGTACACACACACTACCACCAAAAATAACAGGGATGAACAATCACTGGTCATTAATATCCCTTAATATCAATGGACTTAATTCACCTATAAAAAGACATAGACTTACAGAATGGATACGAAAGCAGAACCCAACTTTCTGCTGCATACAAGAAACACATCTCAAATTCAAAGACAAACACTACCTAAGAATAAAAGGCTGGGAAAAGACTTTCCAATCAAATGGTCTTAAGAAACAAGCAGGGGTAGCCATCCTGATATCCAACAAAATAGACTTCAAACTAAAATCAATCAAAAGAGATCAAGCAGGACATTACATACTCATCACAGGAAAGATCCACCAAGATGAAGTTTCAATTCTGAACATTTATGCCCCAAACACAAGGGCACCCACATATGTAAAAGAAACATTACTAGAGCTTAAACCACATATAAAACCCCACACATTAATAGTGGGAGATCTCAACACCCCACTTTCACCACTGGACAGATCTCCCAAATCGAAACTTAACAGAGAAATAAAGGACTTAACTGATGTCATGACCCAATTGGACCTAATAGATATCTACAGAACATTCCATCCTAACAAGAAAGAATATACATTCTTCTCAGCACCCCATGGAACTTTCTCTAAAATCGACCACATTCTTGGCCACAAAGCAAATCTCAACAGATACAAAACAATTAGAATAACCTCCTGTGTTCTATCAGACCACCATGGTTTAAAGTTAGATTTCAACAACAACAAAAACTACAGAAAACCTACAATCTCGTGGAAACTGAATAATGCTCAACTGAATCACCAGTGGGTTAAGGAAGAAATGAAAAAAGAAATTAAAGACTTCCTAGAGATCAATGAAAATGAAGACACCACATACCGAACTTATGGGACACTATGAAAGCAGTGCTAAGAGGGAAATTCATAGCACTAAATGCCCACATAAAGAAGTTGGAGAAATCTCACACTAGTGACTTAACAGCACACCTGAAAGCTCTAGAACAAGAAGAAGCAAAGTCTCCCAGGAAGAATAGACGCCAGGAAATTATCAAAGTGAGAGGTGAAATTAATAAATCAGAAACTAAGAGAATAATACAAAAAATTAATGAAACAAAGAGTTGGTTCTTTGAGAAAATCAACAAGATAGACAAGCCCTTATCCAAACTAACCAAAAGACAGAGAGAGAGAATCCAAATCAACAAAATCAGAAATGAAAAGGGGGACATAACAACAGACATTGAGGAAATCCAGAGAATTATAAGGTCATATTTCGAAAACCTCTACTCCACAAAACTGGAAAACCTAAAAGAAATGGACATTTTTCTGGATAAGTACCACATACCTAAGTTAAATCAAGACCAGATAAACTATTTAAATAGCCCAATAACCCCTAAGGAAATAGAAACAGTCATTAAAAGTCTCCCAACCAAAAAAAGCCCAGGGCCAGATGGTTTCAGCGCAGAATTCTACCAGATCTTCAAAGAAGAGTTAATTCCAATACTCTCTAAATTATTCCACATAATAAAAACAGAAGGAACATTACCAAACTCCTTCTATGAGGCTACAATTACCATGATTCCTAAACCAAACAAGGATACAACAAAGAAAGAGAACTACAGACCGATCTCCCTCATGAACATTGATGCAAAAATACTCAATAAAATATTGGCAAACAGACTCCAAGAACACATCAGAACAATTATCCACCATGATCAAGTAGGCTTCATCCCAGGGATGCAAGGGTGGTTCAACATATGAAAGTCCATCAACGTAATACACCATATAAACAAACTCAAAGAAAAAAACCACATGATCATCTCACTAGATGCAGAAAAGGCATTTGACAAAATCCAACACCCCTTCATGATAAAAGTCTTGGAGCGATCAGGAATACGGGGAACATACCTAAACATAATAAAGGCAATATATAGCAAACCAACAGCCAACATCAAATTAAATGGAGAGAAACTCAAAGCAATTCCACTAAAATCAGGAACGAGGCAAGGCTGTCCACTCTCCCCATACTTATTCAGTATAGTACTTGAAGTTCTAGCCAGAGCAATAAGACAACATAAGGAGATTAAGGGGATTCAAATTGGGAAGGAAGAAGTCAAGCTTTCCCTATTTGCAGATGACATGATAGTATACTTGAGTGACCCCAAAGATTCCACCCAGGAATTGATAAAGCTTATAAACACCTTTAGCAACATAGCAGGATACAAGATCAACTCAAAAAAATCAGTAGCCCTCCTATATACAATGGACAAAGAAGCTGAGAAGACAATTATAGATACATCACCCTTTACAATAGCCAAAAATGACATAAAATACCTTGGGGTAACACTAACCAAGCAAGTGAAGGATCTATATGACAAGAACTTTAAGTCCCTGAAAAAAGAAATTGAAGAAGATCTCAGAAAATGGAAAGATCTCCCATGCTCATGGCTAGGCAGGGTTAACATAGTAAAAATGGCAATCTTACCAAAAGCAATCTACAGATTCAATGCAATCCCCATCAAAATACCAACACAATTCATCACAGACCTGGAAAGAATAATACTCAACTTCATATGGAAAAACAAAAATCCCAGGATAGCTAAAAGAAACCTGTACAATAAAACAACTTCTGGAGGCATCACAATCCCTGACTTCAATCTCTACTATAGAGCTACAGTAATAAAAACAGCTTGGTATTGGCATAAAAACCGACATGTGGACCAATGGAATCGAATTGAAGACCCTGACATTAACCCATACACCTATGGACATATAATTTTTGACAAAGAAGCCAAAAGTGTACAATGGAAAAAGAAAGCAAGTCAACTACTTTACATGCTGCTTGTAAAGATGCTGGTAAGCCACGAGCCATATGGCAAGGTATAGATTTATGGAAATGGATTAATTTAAGCTATAAGAACTGTTAGCTGCCGGGCGGTGGTGGCGCACGCCTTTAGTCCCAGCACTCGGGAGGCAGAGCCAGGCGGATCTCTGTGAGTTCGAGGCCAGCCTGGGCTACCAAGTGAGCTCCAGGAAAGGCGCAAAACTACGCAGAGAAACCCTGTCTCGAAAAACCAAAAAAAAAAAAAAAAAAAAGAACTGTTAGCACGAAGCCTGCCGCGGCCATACAGTTTGTAAAGCAATGTAACTCTCTGAGTTTACTTGGTTGGGTCTGAGCAGCTGTGGGACTGGCAGGTGACAAAGATTTGTCCTGACTGTGGGCAAGGCAGGAAAACTCTAGTTACAATACTCATCACCATGTAGCCACATCCACAACGCGATAACAACAGCCTTAGATATTTCTATATTATTACATTGCATACTACCTGACAGAATGCCTGGGCAGAGAAAGTAAAACCAATTAGTTTTTCTCAAAACCATCAACAAGTAGTTGACTTTTATCAGTTTAAAAGTCAGGTAACCAGAAAATTTTCATAGGAAATATGATGAAACACAATTCATGTACTCATCTATAAGTTCCTTGCATTAAGTTCTTTTAGGAATTTATTTATTTACTTATTTATTTGTTTTGTTTTGTCTTGTTTGTTTGAGACAAGCTTTCTCTGTGTAACAGCCCCAGTCGTCCTGGAACTCACTCTGAAGATCAGGCTGGCCTCAAACTCACAGAGATCAGCCTGCCTCTGCCTCTCAAATGCTGTGATTAAAGGCATGAGCCACCAACACCTGGCTATCTTTTAGGAATTTTTAATGGAAAGGACAAGTGTCTAGATGTGGTTCATAACTGTTTCGGGAAGTAGTAAATTCATCGGTATGTATATATACTGAAACATACACAGGTTGATATATTTCAAATGGAAAATAAGATATTCTATTTAATATTGGTCATCATCTCTATATAGACCTTTGTTCTATTATTGAAACACCATTGTTCTGAAGATCCCTGATGCTGTGATTTCTGGTGAGCTCTCATACCTATAGAGTTTTTATGTAGGCTATGGGGATCAGAGGAATTCCTCTTCTCATTTTTGTAGAGAAAGCACTTTAAGCACTAAGCCATCTCCCCAGCCATGTTGGTGGAGTTCTGCTGACCCACCAGTTTTCTCCCGGCCCTGGTGTTAAACAGAAATTTCCCTAGATACCGTTTGAAATGGGAAGCCTGCCTTCAGTCCTCAGCAAACAATCTCTTTGGCAGTAACTTCTTGCCCTTTTCCTGCTTATCTTATTAGGAGACAAATTTGTGCTGCCCTTTTAAAAAATCATCTTCTAACAATAAAACCAAGTACTACAACCAGCCTAGAGGGAGAAAAACACACGCCAGGTTCATTTAGCAGCAATGTCCTGGAAACCGGTAAATTCTCACTGTGGTGGGGGTAGGAGTGGAGACCACACTGCTTTAACTCCAGCATGGTATTTTGTATATTTTGATTAATACCTTTCTAAAATATCCACAGAAAAGGTACAATGAAGGACGTTTGTGAATCACTGTGTCAGCGTCAATAGGACTGAGCAGCTATTAACAGCCGCAGTCCAGCTCTCTGCCATTTCCAGAACTCCCAGCCGACAGAACTGAACTGAAACAGCCTTCCAATGCCACACCAAATGTTTCTAATGATGGGAAGATTTGTAGAGATGTGGTTAAACTCATGCTTGCCTACAAATGCATCCTCTGAACTTGAGTCCAGAAGCTGGACAAGAGATTAAAATGGACATGTGGACTCTTACTCTGCATGTCAATCCAGATGATATTGGGCAAGAGGGGCCTAGCATCCCGGCAGGGACAGTGTGCCAAACTGGGCTGAGGGCACAGGGGGACTGACACAGGGTGATGGGTAGCCAGGATGGAAACCAGGAAGCAAGGGCCCAGGGCCCTGGCTGTGGAAGGGCTCTGGGAAAACCCTGAATCCAGACTTTTTCAGAGCTAGTTAGCTATGTTCAAGATTGTTCCAGAGTAAGGGGTCAGTATATACAGATGATGTTTATGGAAATGTAGTAGCCAGAAACCAGAAAATTAGTACATATCCTTGTTTTTCAACTTCTAATAATCATTAGCAAGTGAATTGCATACCATACTTTGAAATTCTTGGTAATTGTTAATATTTTAAAATAGTTTCTTAAACTTCACCTTCTAAAACATCCTCCTGCCTACCTACTCTTCTTACTTTATTTTGGTCACCAAACTTACCATTTATTGAGTTACAGATATCTTAATTTCTTCACATGTGCCCATGCACATGTGTATATTCATGTGTAGGGGTTACATGTATGGTTGCAGGTGTGCAAGCATGCAGAAAACAAGAAGTCAACATTGGCTGTAGTTGCTTGGCTGTCATCTGCTTTGTTGTTGAGCCTGAGTTCCTCTCCTGCCATGGAACTCACTAACTAGGTTACTCTGACTGGCCAGAAGTCCTGGGGACTATCCTGTTCTACCTACCCAATGGTGGGACATCAAGCATCACCATGTCTGGCTTCTTTAGCATGGGTTCTGGGGTTCAGACTCAGATCTCCATGTTTGTAAGACAAGTAAGTACTGTGGTGAATGATTGATTTCCCTAGCCCAGATTTCTTAATATCTTATAGGACATTTATATTGAAGATATCCATCTGATAGTCTAGATTTTGAATGGCTTCTGCATACCTGTGTGTTAAGACATGGTCCCTGGGATGGTACTGGTAGTAGTGGAGTCCTTACAGGAATGGCAGGAGCTCATTAGGTTCTTCTGGAGAAGCCCTTTAGTGAGATCATGGAACCCAGGTTTTTCTGCCTTTTCTTTTGCATCTTGATCATGAGGTGAGTGGTTTTTCTATGCCACACCTCACCTCATCACAAGTCATTCACATCTCACTCCTAAAACTGAGGTCAATCAATTATGGAGCAGAATGTCCAAAACAACCTGTCAAAAATGAATAAAAATATTTTCTCTTTATAAGTTTAAAGATTAGAGTAATTAGGCCTTTAAAATAAATTGAAATCAAAGGAGGTTTTCCCTCTATCCAGACATTAAGAAAATGTGTCTTTGTCAAGGTAGCTTACTAGCAGATAGTTCTATGTCTTTCTTAACCTCTGTCCATTTTTCCTGTTCTAAGAAAGAAGTATGGTAGATCCAAGTGAGATTACACTCACTCTTCTAAGATTGGTAGGTGACAATCGGCATCTTCTTTGATTGGCTCATTAATCAAAATACAGATGCTTCTGTAGGACAGTGGTTGCATTTAACTATTTAAATAGGCAGAATTCTTAATAGAGACATATATTGGGGAATACAACTCTTCTAGGAGCATGTTCTTTCTGTTCATTTTTTTCTTTCTCTTTTAGATATTCCTGTGTTTCTGTTTTTACTAGAACCCCATGTGGCTACAGTTAAGATCTCTCTCGCTCTTCAATGCTCACTGAGGCCAGAGAACTGTCAGGTTCCAGGTCATATACTCAAGGATTTTTTTGTCTCATCAGAAAGAGCTGAAAATGAGGCCATGCTTGAGCTTAACCATAAGTCCATTGGTTTCTTCCCATTGTTCCTCACAGTGCCCAGAAATTCTTCATTAATATTTCATTGTTATTTTTGAGGAGGTGAAGCCCAGAATGTCTCCCAGATCATTAATCAATCTATTAGTTTGAGCAGAATTGGCCAAATGCCAAATAATTTGTTTCCAAGAAAAAGTTTCTGCCCTTGCTTTAGAGACTTTGAAAGAATCCAATATTCAACAAAATCATCAACCAACAGATTGTTACCAAATTATCATCCAACTCAAAGATACACTAAAAGCAGTGCATAGTTAATTTTTTCTCTGAACCTCTCTGCATCCTGTCCTGAAACTTACTATGTAGATCAGGCTGGCTTTAGACTCACAGAGGTCCACCTACCTCTGCCTCCAGAATGCTGAGTTTAAAGGCATGTGCCACCACACCTGATTAGCAGTGAATAATCTAAAGTGTCAACGACTGGGAACATTACCTCATATGCTGAGAAACTGCACATGAATGATTAGTTGACAAGTAGGATAAGGCCATAGTGTAACTATCACAAATCTGCATAGAAGCTTCAGATTTGAATAGCTCTGACATCCAGATGGTAATGAATTATTTTTCAAATATAATGAACTCATAAAAGAATCAGTGCTTCTTTGAAATAGACATAGATGATTTTCAACTGGGAATATTCAAAAGTATATAATGGACTAAAAAGAAGAATTACAGAGATGAGGCAAAGAAGAAGCCTGGATTATGATGTGGGTTAGGGTGCAGAAGTTGGAAGAGGGCAGTAAGGATTGGATATGATCCAAATATATTTTATGTGTGAAAATTTATGTGTGAAATCACCTAAATGAACACATTTGTACTGTAAAATCAATTCCCAATGCAACAGTTTTGAAAAATTGGGTTTGGGGAGCAGATAGGTCATGAAGGCCCCATCCCCATCTGCAAAATGAATTGAATCATTATACACAAGTTTCATGAACAGAGGTTGGCCTCTTGCCCTTCTCCATCAACCATGTGATGTCATGGTATTTTTCCCCTTTGGAGAACATAACACCAAAGTCACCTTCCGGTAAGAAGAAAGAAGAAACAAAATCTGTAGATTCTCATCTTGAAGGTACATTGGACTTGAAATTCTCAGCCTCCAGAACAGTAAGGAATATATATATATATATATATATATATATATATATATATATATACATATATATACATATATATATACATATATATATGTGTGTGTGTGTGTATGTATATGTATATATGTATGTATGTGTGTGTGCGTGTGTGTGTGCGTGTGCGTGTACGTGTGCGTGCGCGTGCGCGTGCGCGTGCGTGTGCGTGTGTGTGTGTGTGTGTGTGTGTGTGTGGTATTGGAACATCTTGTGTACCAGAAACATTTCTAAATGTTTTCTAAAAGAAACAAAAAGGATTAGAGACGTGTCACAGTGACACAGATAGTCTCCTAATAGCCACCCATGGGGCAATTCAACCATTTAGGAGGTAGCACATTATATTTAGCCACAAGCAAGGAAAGATACCATGAGCCCACAATCATTGTAAAATAATTTTTCTATAAACAAATAGAAAAATATATTCCTGCCTTGTGAGATAATTCAGATGGGTAACTAAGGAAGAAACAGGAGAAATGGAAAACCACCATGAGATACCCATGACGATTATTTCTGAGACAAGATTCAATGATGAATAACAACTTTGCAGCCAAACTCACCAAATTTTGCAGATGTAGAAACTGAGGTGGAAAAATCAGGTAGCTTATCAGCAAGGGGCTTTTTAGAGCCCACTAGCTATGGTCAGACACCTTGCACAGCCTTGATGCAGGAGGAGGGGCTTGGACCTGCTTTAACTGAATGTACCAAGCTCTGCTGACTCCCTGTGGGAGGCCTTGCCTTGTCATAGGAAGGAATGGGGATGGGCTGGTGGAGGAAGGCGGAAAGAAAGGGGGATCTGTAGTTGGTATATAAAATGGGGAAAAAAAGAAAAAGAAGAAAAATACTTCTCAAGAAAAAAGAAAGAAAGTGCAAAAATAAGTAAAAATCATTATGGATTTAAAGTTGATTTAAAGAAAACATAATATTTTTAAGGTACAAAAATACACCAAATAATGTTAAAATTCATATTATAGTTGTCTTCTAAGTGAAATCACATAAAATAAGGAAATCATTCCATGTACTTTTGTTTATAGGTTTTTGTGGTCCTCACAGCAGAACTGTGAAGTGACAATTAGTACTATCTACACGGTATAGTTGAGGAATCAAAGAAACATAAAAATAAGTAATTTATAAAAGAACACACAGCTAGTAACTCATATTTATTTGAGTCCTTTTGAAATTCTTGGATTTTACTGGTTAAGAATTCTTCTTGGGGCTAGAGTGATAGCTCAGCAGTCAAGAATATACACTGCTTTTGCAGTGGACCCGAGCACCCATGTTGGGTGTTCCCAGCACCCATGTTGGGCTGCTCATACCTACCTATAACTCCAGCTTTAGAGGATCCAACTCCCTCTTCTGGTTTCTGCAGGTACTGCACTCACATGCACAAATTCACATTCTCACATATACATGTACACACACATATATATGTATACATATATGTATATATACATATATATAATTATAGTATTAAAATAGAAAAAAATCTTATTTTATTATGGTGCCCTGAGTCTACTTAATTTTCCCAAATTGTGTTATTTTTAAATTATATTTTTTGTTTTTATTTCCTCCTATTGAAAATGTATTCTTTTCATACCATATATTCTGATTATGGTTCTCCTGCCCTAATTTCTATCAGTTCCTCCCTACCTCTCCTCCAGTCTGGATCCATACACTTTCTAGCTCTCACTAGAAAATAGACAGGTATCTAAATAATAAAGATAAAATAAAAAACAAACCAGAATAGGAAAAAACAAACAGAGGAAAAGCTTGTTAGTTTATGTTCATAGCTGTTCCATTACTGTAGTCATAGCCTCATGGCAAACATGCATTTCCAAGAGTGGAAAGACACTTGGCTAAACTGAATGCCCTTAAAAAGGAAGATGTGTTTTTATAATTGGATCACAGATTTGTATTGTAGTATCAGTTTTCATCATGTAAAATCTCATGTCACTGAAATTTAATAAAAGAGGCAGTCACTTGAAGTAGTGTTTTGCAACTCTTTTGAGAATGGTTCTGTTGCTTACCAAAAAACATAATGTATGACTAGTAGAAGGTCAAATTCCCAATAATTTGGGGTCCTTTGACCAGTAGACCATTGCTTTACTGAGTAAAATGGTATTTTTTCCATCACAAATATTCCTCAGAAATTTTTTTGTTCTCTTCTGTTTGTTTTGTTGAAGGGGATGTGTGGTGATATTTTATTTGTGCTGAAATGTGGTGATATTTTATTTGTGTGTTAATAAATAAAGCTTACCTGGAGATCAGGGAGGAAAGGCCAGCCATTTTAAGTAAACAAAGAAGTCAGGCAGCACATGCCCTTAATCCCTTAGCAGGCAGGGCCTCTGTGTGTTTAAGACCACACTAGGGAATAGAGCCAAGCGTGGTGACACACACCTTTAATCCCAGTATCAAACATACAGACCTGGAGGTCTGTACAGACAGACAGTGATAAAGCTGTGTAGGAAGAGGAAGTGAGGTAGCTGGACTAAGAGCCAATGAAAGGGCAGAAAAGCAAGGCATATAAGCATGGGTAGACAGGAAGTCGTTCTCCTTGGAAGCTGCCAAGTTGGTGAGGTGAGGTTAGCTGGCGGCTTTCCGTATTTCACTGATTTCTCTAAGGCTTTAACCCAAATTTCTGGCTCCATGTTTTTTATTTAATAAGACCATTTAGAAATTCATCTACAGGGATGCTATCTTATTTATTATTCTCTGAAAACACTTTTTTGTTTTGTTTTGTTTTTATATTATGACTATCAGAAAATTCCAGTAAATACCTAGTTAGTGGGAAAATGGGAAATGGACTCCCTTAGACTCGGGAATGTACAAAATAATGGGTCCTTAAAAGCATCACCAGCTAGAGAGGACCTAGAACATATATTATTATATTGTAGAAATATCCATGTTTGCAAGTAAGGAACTCCACCCTCTGTATTCAAGGATTCCACCTTAAAAATATTGTTGAATCTCCCATCATTTATTGCTCCATCAGATGATTTATATTTCTTCTAAATATAATTAAGAAATGAGATTTAATCCATGTATTATATACTTGAAAATATGAAGTATCAGTTTAAACCCAACCAAACAATGCTAAGAGTGAGTTATTCTGCATATGTTCTAAACATTTTCCTACTGCTGAATTATTTTATCTAGCTAAATACTCTTGAGGGTCAGAAGGTTGTTGTTTATTAGACGTGCTACTGAGGCAAAATAACCTGTCTAAATTGATGAAGATAGGTGCTGACGTTTAATCATTCTTTTTATCTATTCATAACTTGTAGATGTAACCAACCGTCTTATTAAATAAGAAACACAGAAACAATGTAAAAGAGAAAGCCGAGAGGTCAGAGCTCAGAGCTAAAATCTCACCCTTCCTCCTGCTGTCCCAGCTTCACGAAAAGAGACCTACTTCCTGTCCGTTCGTATTTTTAAAGTATGTTGTTCTGCCTTCTCATTGGTTGTAAACCCAAACACATGACTGCCTCGTCACTGTCTGAATGTACAGCCCCCTAGGTCTTAAAGGCATATGTCTCCAATGCTGGCTGTATCCCTGAACACACAGAGATCTTATGGGATTAAAGGCGTGTGCCGCCACCACCACACTCTTGCTATGGCTCTAATAGCTCTGACCCTGAACACACAGATATCTATGGGATTAAAGGCGTGTGCCACCACCGCCACACTCTTGCTATGGCTCTAATAGCTCTGACCCCCAGACAACTTTATTTATTAACATACAATCAAAATAATAATTCAGTACAATTAGATTATCACCACATTTCCCCTTTTCTATTTTAATAAAAAGAAAAAGAAAGCAAAAGGTTATAACTAACAAAAGAAAAACTATATACAAAAGTACAATAACTATATACAATATATACAAGTAATAAATACCTAAACAGGTATTTGACAAATCAGAGAAAATAATTCCATTATCTATCCTATTTTGGTAAATCCAAGATGTATCTAATGCACTTTCTATCCTAATTAATTTTCAACTATAACTAACTAATCTTCAACCATAACTAACTAATCTTCAACTCCCTCAGAGACCCAAGAAGGGAATAATAGTAGCTAACAAAAATAAAAACAGGAAGTGCATGCAAGCAACTTCCAAAAAATTTTGTGAGTTGACAGAAACAGCCAGCTGCCTGGGCAGTCACCTGAGGTTTCTCCGCAATGTTGGGGCATCATCTTCAGCCTATAGGCTTAGTGTATCTGACAGACTCATTTGTGAAGTAGGATGTACACAAGGTCAACAGTTCAACCTCACATTGGGTGAGAGCAGTCCACGTACCAGAAACACCTGAATTCCACTAGTGTCCTGTCATGATTCAGGATTTTAAATTCTGGAAATTGTTGACAGTTTTTTAATTCAGCTGTCCATTCTTCTTGGCTGTGTATATATGGCTTCATCTCAGCATCCCCTTCTTCTCCACGTCCCTCTATTAAATGCCAGTCTACTTTTGAGAGGCATGAGCTTTCAGCTGCTGTTCCATTGTACAACAGAATCCATCGGCCCTCTGCCTGTTAAGCTGCCTTCGAAGAAAAGGGCACCGTACCTTTTCCGGATGCGAAGGCCACTTCAGGGATGGGGCCATATTGTCCTGGCCTCAGAAGATGCCTTTTGATAAAGCCATAACCACACTTATTTTGGCAAGAATCAGTAGTCCCTTGTTTCGTGATCTGTCTGTCCATTTTGTCCTGTTGATTCGAGGATACTTTGTTGTCCAGTGGCTAACTTTTGCCAGAATGAAAGTTGACTCCATATGCAGTTTCTTCAATGCCCATATTTTCTCTAAAGTAGATTGGTACTGCCAGGAGCCGACATGTCTCAAAAAAGAAAAATTTTCTAAGTTATTAAAACATTTTAAATGCCATATTCTGTAGATCTCTGAAGGGTTTGAAGATGACCTGTCTAAAACATCTCTGCTCAATTTTTAAAACATATCTAATATGACTACAAGTTCTATGATAATGTCTAACTACTAGCTTTCATTTCTTTATATCCTAATAGTTGATAATAATAACATTCAAGGATCAGAAATTTGCATTACATTGTTAAATGGATGGAATAAATACAATTAGAAATATACATATAGCATTTTCTAACAATATCAGTTTCAAATTTGTATATAATATAAAACAATTCAATCCAATGTAAAGTATTTAAAACTAGTAATTGTCTTTTTCTTTTCTTTTCTTTCTTTTTTTTTTTTAAACAAGAACTTTAAATCTAATCTCCTTTGCTTAGCCTTTTTCCTAACCCTTGACAATAACTTGTAACCAACCCCCCTAAATACTGAAAATTATCCCAGACCCAAAACCCATTAAAAAGACCAAAAAACCACCCGCCCCACACCACCTCTTTGGGAATGTGGGCGTCGTATTCTTAAAATTGCTTCCTGCTGGGTATGGGCGAAGTTTTCTTTATCCTGAAAGAAAAATTTTAGGTTAATTGTCAAATTCTAGGAGAGGTAACTATATCCTTCATTATCCAGTCTGTGTATAATGCCAAAGTTGAGGGTTTATCTCAAGTCCTTATTCAAGTAGTCTTTGAGACTGGATCATCTCAGCTAGTCATCTCAAATTTGCTCTGAGCACCTTGTAGTTCAAAGCTGATCTGTGGATGATGTTTGTCAGCTTAATGATATTATTATTGTCCACGTGGAATTGTTGTTGTTGTGGGGCCCCATCTTCTTTCTGGAGACTTCAGTTGATGTTAGGCCTGGCCATGATTTCCTGTAGAAAACTGATAAGAGACTCGAACACAAAAACATATATATGCAGCTAGCCTTTTTTCTAGAATTAGTTAGTACTCTATGTGACCATTCATATCTTAACAAAGTTTAAAATGTATATATATATATATTAATCTTGTAAATTTTGATATAAAATTTATACTTTGAGAAAAAGTTTAAAGAATCAGAATAGAATCAAAGAGTTGAGATTAGTAATAGAATAGTCCCTTAATTAATTTTGCTTTTGTCCTGTACCATAGCAGAAGATGGCTCTTATTCTGGCATGATACAGGGAGTTTGCATTTTCCTTTTAACAACATGCTTGATTTTAAAGAAGGAGAGAGCCATTCTCCAACTCCAAAGTCAGCTTTAAATTTTAATTGAACTGGGACTATTAGAAAACCAAGAGTGTTAAATCTTTAGAGAAAAGCAGAAACAAACATTTAGGAAGACATAAAATTTTTTTAGATAATATATACCCATACACCGTTTCACTCTGTTTCTTGGGATAGATGATTTGTCCCTTTTCTTCAGTTGTCTCATTTGTCCAGTGTTCTTCAGATTCCTTAACCTTCATTCTCCTAAAAGACAAAAACAAAAACCTTTCCCCAAGACTAATTTTGGGGATGTTCCTTTTTGGCAAGTTATTATCTGATGAAATGAAAAGGCATGTTTTATTGATACAAGTTAGTTTAAATTGGATGTTCATGCTGGTTGATGAACTATCACCTCCTCTAATTAAGAGGTCTCTCTTGTTCAAATAGAACCTTTATCAATTTTGATGGTACCCACAGCTTATCTTCTCCTGTAGAAACAAAAGCAAAACCACGTCCCCAATGTAATACATACCCTGGTTTCCATTCTGAGGTCAGCACATCCTTAAAGTATATAGGCTGATTTAATTCTGTAGTTTTTTCTATTATCCAATGTCTCTCTGCAGCTGTTGTTCCTTTCTCATTGGCATTCAGAAAATTCAAAGTTAGAAGAGCATTATGCAGTCTATTTCTGGGGGTTTTTGTTACCCATTTCTGTTTATTTAACATATCCTTTAGAGTTCTGTTTGATCTTTCTATAACTGCTTGACCTGTAGGATTATGTGGTATGCCTGTAATATGCTTTATATTGTAATAAGCAAAAAACTGTTTCATTTTAACAGAGACATATGATGGAGCATTGTCAGTTTTGATTTGTGCAGGTATACCCATGATGGCCATAACTTCTAGCAAATGAGTGATTACAGAATCAGCTTTTTCAGAACTCAAAGCAGTTGCCCATTGAAATCCTGAATAAGTATCGATAGTGTGCTGTACATATTTCAATTTTCCAAATTCTGCAAAGTGAAACACGTCCATCTGCCAGATTTCATTTCTCTGAGTACCCTTTGGGTTACATCCTGCTGGTAATGGCGTCTGATTGTAGAAGGAACAAGTAGGACATTTCTTTATTATTTCTTTGGCTTGTTGCCAGGTTATGGAAAAATCCTTTTTTAAACCTTTACTATTAACGTGATGTTTTTTATGAAATTCTGAGGCCTCCAGCACATTTCCTATCAATAATTTATCAATCTCATCATTGCCTTGTGCTAGAGGGCCTGGCAGACCAGTATGGGATCGAATGTGAGTTATATATAAAGGATGATTCCTTTTCCTGATTGTATCTTGTAATTGAATAAATAGTGAAGTTAATTCTGAAGCATCAGGGATAAATTCTGCAGTCTCAATATGTAACACCACTCTTTCAGCATACTGAGAGTCAGTTACTATGTTGAGAGGTTCTGAAAAATCCATTAATACCAACAGAATAGCATACAATTCTGATTTTTGAACTGAATTATACGGACTTTGAACCACTTTACTTAAATTTTCTGATTTGTAACCTGCCTTTCCTTCTTTGTTGGCATCTGTATAAAATGTACGAACTCCAGATATGGGTTTTTGCCGTACAATTCGAGGAAAGATCCAATCAGCTCTCTTTATAAGATCAATTCTATTGCTTTTGGGATATTTGCTGTTAATTTCTCCCAAAAAATTACTGCAAGCTCTTTGCCAAGGTTCACTTTCTGTCCATAATTTTTCAATGTCCTCCTTAGTTAATGGTACGACAATTTCTGCTGGGTCTATGCCTGCTAATTGACGAAGTCTCAATTTTCCTTTGTAAATCAAGTCAGAGATTTTTTCCCCATAAGTTTTTAATTTTTTATTTGGTTTATTTGGTAAAAATATCCATTCCAATATAATATCTTCCCTCTGCATTAATATTCCAGTAGGAGAACGCCTAGAAGGTAAGATAACCAAAATGCAATCCAGCTTTGGATCAATACGATTCACGTGTCCTTCATGCACTTTCTTTTCTACCAATGCTAATTCTTTCTCAGCTTCAGGTGATAATTCTCTTGGACTATTTAAGTCCTTGTCACCTTCTAAGGTTTTGAACAAATTAGTCAGTTCATCATTTTTTACCCCAACAATAGTTCGTAGATGAGAAATATCTCCAAATAATCTTTGAAAGTCATTAAGAGTCTGTAGTCTATCTCTCCGAATTTGCACCTTTTGGGGTCTAATTTTTTGTAGCTCTATTTTATATCCTAAATAATTAATAGAATCTCCTCTTTGTATCTTTTCAGGAGCAATTTGTAATCCCCAGCGAGGCAAAATTTTCTTTACTTCTTCAAACATTATTTCTAAAGTATCCGCATTTGAGTCAGCTAGTAAAATATCGTCCATATAATGATAAATTATAGATTTAGGAAATTTTTTACGTATCACTTCCAATGGCTGTTGTACAAAATATTGGCACAGAGTTGGGCTATTCAACATTCCCTGTGGGAGGACCCTCCATTGAAATCTTTTAACCGGTTGAGAATTATTATAAGTAGGCACTGTAAAAGCAAATCTTTCTCTGTCTTTTTCTTGTAAGGGTATTGAAAAGAAACAGTCTTTTAAATCAATAACTATGAGAGGCCATCCTTTTGGTAACAGAGTAGGCAAAGGCATCCCAGATTGTAGAGAACCCATTGGCTGAATTACTTTGTTAATTGCCCTAAGGTCTGTTACCATTCTCCATTTACCAGATTTCTTTTTAATAACAAATACAGGAGAATTCCAAGGGCTGGTTGATTCTTCAATATGCTGAGCATTTAACTGTTCTTCTACCAGCTCTTCTAAAGCCTGGAGTTTCTCTGTTGTTAAAGGCCATTGCTGGACCCATACAGGCTTGTCTGTTAACCATTTTAAAGGTAGAGCTGTTGGTGTCTTTGGAAGATCATCAGTTATTGTGCCCTGTTCTTGTATAATATGGATGGCTGGTGACCACTCATTAGAACAATATCTTCTAATATTTCTCTCAGTAACATGTGCTAGTTTATGATTTGTTTCTGAGATTGGAGGGATGTTAATCTGAGTATTCCATTGTTGCAACAAGTCTCGACCCCACAGGTTCATAGTTATGTTAGCCACATATGGTTTTAATTTTCCTCTCTGTCCTTCTGGACCTATACATTCCAGCCATCTTGCACTCTGTTTCACCTGAGATAATGTCCCAATTCCTAACAGTTGAACGTTTACCTCCTGAAGAGGCCAAGTTGGATGCCAAAATTCTGGTGCAATTATGGTAACGTCCGCACCTGTGTCTACCAGACCAGACAACAAAACACCATTTATTTTTATCGTTAATTTTGGTCTTTGTTCATTAATAGAAGTTTGCCAAAAAATTTTCTTTATGTTTTCTCCTGAATTTTCTATTCTCTCTGTTTCATCATTCTGACCAGCATGATTTATTCCAATAGGCATTTGGTTATTTAATCGCTCTCCAGAGCAGGCATTTCCTCTATGGCTGCCGGAAAGGTTTGAACTGGATTTGCACTGGGGGCCTGCCTGAGGCCCCTCTGGGAGTTTCCCGAAGACTGAGGCAAAGGATTACCCTGTCTGTCCTTTGTTGATCTACATTCGTTGGTCCAGTGTTTTCCCTTACCACACCTTCTGCATACTCCAGAAGGAAGGGGCATTCTGTTGCCATTGTTCCTTGAAGAAACATTGTTTCTGGAAATGACCTGTCTACAGTCCCTTTTCAAATGTCCTTGCTTTCCACATCCAAAACATCTAACACTCCTCAAACCTTTTGAAATTACTTCTCCTACCCATGTATCATCATGCTCATCAGCTTCAACATTAATTGTTTCTCTAATCCAATCTTCCATAGGTGCAGAT
Organism: Peromyscus maniculatus bairdii; assembly: GCF_049852395.1. Taxonomy (NCBI): domain Eukaryota; kingdom Metazoa; phylum Chordata; class Mammalia; order Rodentia; family Cricetidae; genus Peromyscus; species Peromyscus maniculatus. Next base: position 33,226,647 of record NC_134868.1, on the reverse strand, counting down.
CTTGCCCTTAATGGCCTGATTATTCTTTTGCATGCTGCATTCGCATTCTCAAAGGACAAAGATTCAATTATTGCCTTACCAGCTTCTGAATCCGAGACCGTTCTCTTTACTGCTGAAGCCAGTCTTTGTAAAAAATCTGTAAAAGACTCTCTTGGGCCTTGCTTCACCTTTGTAAATGACTCAGATTTTTTTCCTGGTTCCTCAACTTTGTCCCATGCATTCAAGGCTGCCGTTCGACATAAAATTAGGGTTTGGACATCATATAAACATTGTGCTTGTGCTGAAGCATATTGGCCTTCGCCCATAAGCTGATCCTGGCAAACTTGTACTCCTTTATCCCTCCATTGTTTTTCTATGTTTTTAGCCTCCTCCTTAAACCAAGTCAGAAATTGAAGTCTCTGGCTGGGTTCCAGAACACCTTGTGCGAGGTCCCGCCAGTCCTGTGGTACTATCCTATTATATGTTGACCAAGTGTTTAACATTTGCTTTACATATGGGGAATGCATGCCATAAGATACTATTGCCTCCTTAAACCTTTTTAAATCCAACATTTCAATTGGAGCCCAAGTATTTTGTGTAGCCATTTGATCAGGCATCTGCTGTACTGTTACAGGATAAATTAAGGGTGACTGTGTGAAAACAGGCTTTCTTTCTGCAACCTTATGATCCCGACTTGAAACAACTTCACTGTTAATTTCTTCTGTCTGAATTTTTACAGGTTTAACAAGTTCTTCTAACGCTGTTATCCTGGCACTTAAATTGACTATCTTTTTAAATATTAAAATGTGGATTATTATAGTGATGAGGTGCATAATTCCACCAATACTAATATTATATAGTTGTTCCATTGCCAGACTGCCTAAAATTTCGAACAAAAACCAATTTTCTTCCAATGTACACATAAAACCCATTTGTTTTTTAATGTGGAAAAAAATTCTCTTTTAGATAGTTTCCTTTAAAATATCTGATATATTATGACTTACCAAATCTGCGTAGAACAGTAGAAATCCGAGGGGATTTTCAAAGCAGCCACCTAGTGTCCCAGGTGTAAATCCAGAGAGAGAGAGAGAGAGAGAGAGAGAGAGAGAGAGAGAGAGAGAGAGAGTAAAGAGAGAACGCACAAGAAAGCGTAGCCGGCTAAAGCTTAAATGCAGCCACGTGTTCCCTCTTGTGCCGAGTCAAGGCTTGGGTCTGGCTTCCTTAAGCTCCGACCACGTGCGTTGGCTTTACAGGCAGGGCCCTGTTCGGCAGGGCAGGTCTGAGTTGTTTGTAGCACCGGCTTTAGGCAAGCTGCTCACAGACCTAGGCCCGGGCTAGAAGTTGCTACCCGGACTAGGACGCCAGCAGCTCGGACTAAGAAGCCGATCGCCGCCGGCCGCCGTGTGCCGCCGCTGCCGCCGCCACCGCCGCCGCGGGCCGCCTGCCGCCCTTGCGGGAAAGCGGACCTGCCGCCAAGCCAAGCAGTTTTTAATGGATTCGCCCCACGTTGGGCGCCAGATGTAGATGTAACCAACCGTCTTATTAAATAAGAAACACAGAAACAATGTAAAAGAGAAAGCCGAGAGGTCAGAGCTCAGAGCTAAAATCTCACCCTTCCTCCTGCTGTCCCAGCTTCGCGAAAAGAGACCTACTTCCTGTCCGTTCGTATTTTTAAAGTATGTTGTTCTGCCTTCTCATTGGTTGTAAACCCAAACACATGACTGCCTCGTCACTGTCTGAATGTACAGCCCCCTAGGTCTTAAAGGCATATGTCTCCAATGCTGGCTGTATCCCTGAACACACAGAGATCTTATGGGATTAAAGGCGTGTGCCGCCACCACCACACTCTTGCTATGGCTCTAATAGCTCTGACCCTGAACACACAGATATCTATGGGATTAAAGGCGTGTGCCACCACCGCCACACTCTTGCTATGGCTCTAATAGCTCTGACCCCCAGACAACTTTATTTATTAACATACAATCAAAATAATAATTCAGTACAATTAGATTATCACCACAATAACTAGACTGTATCTTTACTATTTGGACTGAGGACACCAGGAGAAGATGGCCCACAGAATCAGCTAAGCAGGGCTCAAAGGGGACTCACAGAGACTGAAGAAGCAACCACAGAGCCTGCATGGGTCTGCACTAGACCCTCTGAATACATGCTATGGTTGTTTAGTTTGGAGTTTTTGTGGGACTCCTAACAGTGAGAGTGGGCTGTCTTTTGTCTGCTCTTAGGGCTCTTTTCCTCCTAGTGGGTTGTCTCATCCAGCCTGGATATGAGGGTTTGTGCCTAGTCTTATTGCATCTTGTTATGCTGTTCAGTTGATATCCCTGGGAGGCCTGCTCTTAACCAAAGATGAGTGGACAAGCAGTAATCTGGGGGAGAAGGAAGGATGTAGGGGGACTAGGAGAAGTGGGGGGAGAAGAGGCTGCAGCCAGGATGTATCGTATGAGATAGGAATATATAAATAGAGAAAAGAAAATTATTAAAAGTCTTTTGTTCTAAATTAATCTAATCATTTGTTAGTATTTTATCCTGTTTTAAAAGGGGAGTATTAGATTGTATTTAAAATTAGCTATTTCAACATTCTGGAGTAATCTTCACAATTCTCTCTAAATATTGATTATCAGTTTCTTCTAAACTACTCCCTATTGTTTGCCATTGAGGAGTGTTCTGCTGGTTTGTAAACCACCTCCTCAAACGGGCATGTGAATGACAGTGCATTCCAACAGAAGGAATTATCTTCTCTCCTATGTTAAGATCAACTCAAACATTTTCAATTACTGATCTGGGGATGTAGCTCACTTTTAAGGTTTACCTTGCATGCACAAGGCTATTCATTTAACCCCAGCGCACACACAAATCCAGTTTCTAATAAATCTTGATACATTCTTCATATTTGTTTTACTATTTCCACTTTAGCTCCTTGAGCATCTTTGATCATCAATTTTGCTGCTGTTCTTCCTTATGCAATAGATTTTATTTCCAGTAAAGTTCCTTTGACCAAAAGGAAGCCATTAAATGGCTTTAGGAGTGTCCTGATGAAAGCTACCTTTCAGTGGAAAGAACTCTCCCTGAGGATATCACAGACACATGGGCACTTTAATAACATTGCATTTTCTCAGATACTCCCCAGCTTTTAACGTGTCTAAATTTGATTCCCTAGAAACAAGCATATGTTGTTTTAACTAAACTTTGTTCTTATATCTAAAAAGTCTATCACAAAAATACTGGTTACTGAATATATTTTTGTATAATGACAATGAAAATGAAACCATGAGCAAAGTATAGAATCACATCAGACTATGCAGAACTCGGAGGCTCTGGTCCCTTTAGGGCAAACAGTGTCCCATGAGTGTGTGAACCAAAGGGTCTCTGACTGTTGTAAGTTCTGTGCCCTTCTCCTTCATTTGTCTTATCCAACTCTCATCTGATCATTTTGGTTTTATCTTATATTTCATTTTGTTATATTTTATTATTGTCCCTTATGAGAGAGAGAAAGGCATTGGACTCAGATGGGAAGGGATGTGGAGAGGAACTGGGAGAGGTAGAGAGAGGGGAAATGGTAATCAGGATATAGAATGTGAGAAAAAGATCTCTATTGAATAAAAAGGAAAAGATAAATAAACAAGAGTCTTTTAGTACATAAAACAATAACTATTATTTAGAAGAGAATATTTACCTTAAAAATGCTTTGAAAGACATATTTATAATTAGAATTGGTTCTATTAAACATTTAAAAATCTAAGAATTTACAGGGAATTCCTATTTGGAGCAGACCATACATATACATACATATATATATATATATATATATATATATATATATATATATATATATATATATAGTGTTGTAATATCTGAAATTAAAATGAACAGATTAAAATACTTGTTACTTAAAACAGGTAATGAATAGCCAATTGTGGAGGCGTAACCCTTCACTATTCTCTCAGAGATCTCTCAGTCACATAGATAATTAAGATTAATTATTTCAGGGTCTATTTCTGGATTTTCTTTTGGTTTCATTTTACATTATGACTTTAGTCAAGATTACCACTTTATTCCCAACACTGTATAGAAAGCCTCTAAATAAGATAACATGTAAGAAACTTTGTTTTCTTTAAGAAAGTTTGGAGCTGTTATTATTCATTTGCTATTCTATATAAACATTAGAATAACTTTTAATTTATACAACAAATATGTTTTTTTTATTTCCCTGACACTTCAGATCAATTTGAATTTGTGATATTTGACCATGTAACAGTATATGAAGTCTTTCAGTGCATGGGAGTGGAATTTCTCCATTCCCATCTTGTTTGTTCTTTCATTCCTACTTTGTATTATTTGACATATATGTCTGGCTAGTATGTTGTATGTTTATACTTAAGTAGCTCAGGGCTGAGCTCTTGACATAATTGATGCTGTTTTTGTTTAAATTTCCCACTGTTTTTTTTTTACCACACTTGAAAATAGAAGTCAATTCTTTGCATTGTAACTTTATAGTGTTAATTCTTTGCAATATTTTTCCAAAGGCAATTATATTGAAAGTGGATATCAGTCATTTGACCCACTTACTTCATATCTGTGTGCCAGGAACCTGTCATATAATGTCAGACATGAGTGATAATAACCTTTTCTTCAAGCTTGGAGATAGAGTGTGTGGTTTTCATCTTTCAATATGATGTGCTCCTTGTGTTTGATATGAATGATTATTAAATTTTGTCAAAAGCTTATGTATCTACTAGGAATCCCATAATGCTTGTCGTGTTCACAGAACTATGTTCTATTAAATTCTTCACTTAACACTTTGTATATTTTCTTTTGTCTTGATCAACACTGTTTTAGAAATTAGCTGTTTTTCTCTGCTACTCAATTGAATTGATTTCTGATCATTATCTTCACTTGTCAACTAATTTGAGGGGCTTCATTTCCTTTTAATCGGGTTTAATATGTGGAAAGCTTGGATCATTAACTTAAGACATTTCTTTTTTCTAGAATAATGTTAAACACTATTTCTTTTTAATATTGGTTCACTTGTACCTCACAAATATAACAAAAACACATAAGGGATGGATGGATGGATGGGTGGGTGGATGGATGGATGGATGAATAGATAGATAGATAGATAGATAGATAGATAGATAGATAGATAGATAGATAGATAGATTTTCAATTTTCCATTCAAATATTTTCAAGTGTTCCCTTGGAGTTTCTTTTTATTCATAAATTGCAGTATGCCTGTTACTCAATAAAAAATATTTTGTAATTATTCTAAATGTGTATCTGCTTTTTGAATCTTCCTTGGTTCATTTATTGTATAGCAATATACTTTGTACTTTCCTTTACATTTGTTGATGTTTGAATTACAGTTAATATTATGTTATTTGACCTATGTTATGTGGACCATATAATGTAAGATCCAATGTTAGGCCCTACTTTGGGAATTTCTCACTTACCCTAAGGAATGCGATCTTATTATTCACTAACAAACATCTGACTTACATATTTATTTTATGTAGCTATAAACCAGGGGTTACAGGTAAGTTTTTTGGTCAAAAAGGAGTCACAGGAAGAAAAAGTTTAATAAACCCTGTCTTACATAACTTTTTATAACTCTCTCTGAGCATTTAAATTAAATAATTTTCTATCTAATTGTGAAATTAATGCACTCTTTTCTCAAAATAAAATAATGTAATGACAAGGAAATACAGACATGGAAAATGTAACTCATATACAGGGACCTCTCCTTTTTCTCTCAAGTCATAGTTTATCTGAAGCCTGTTTGATGTTCTCTCTGCCAATGCTGTTTGTTGTACAAGACTTGGGTATCTGAGTCGGGTCGACATAATTTTCAAAACATCTTCTGCATCCTCAATTAGAAACCATCCAGATTCTCAGATTTCTAAGACACTGAGCATTTTTAACACCCAGACTAGATCAATCCTATGCAGTTTCTTGTCCATAAAACAAAAGCAATGTCAACATAGTTTTAGAAATGAAACATGCCTACTGTTGATTGCATTCTGTATTACAAGGGAGGTGAAGACCTTGTGTCAACTCTTTATTTACTTTATTGGATCAATGGCATTCCTGACACAGAGCTCTACTTTTCAGACTTTGTGATACTGAAAATGATTTCAAACTAGGTGTTGATTTCTCAGGAGAGCTGCCAATGACTGCAAGTTCTTATAAATTTCCAAAGGACCAAAAATATATGAGCATTTATTCTGTAGATTTTTACCCGCTACGAGAGTTGTCAGTTTTATTGCATTTGAGAGACAATCCTCTGGCAAAGTCTGTGAAGAGTTCGCTGGAATGATCACCTGAATGGGAAAGACCCACCTGTGGGAAGCGCCTTCCAGCTGCAACCCAAATATAAGGAGCTGCAAGGGCAAAGCTGTTCTATTTTACCTACTCACATTTGCCTCTTGCTTCTGAGTGCATTTACCCAGTTGCTGCTGTTTCGGCTCCTCCTGTTGTCTTTCACTGACTTTAGGAAATAGCTTTTCCAACCTTCCAATTTCCAGATTGCTAAGGTGTCCAAATTTATGAATGAAGCAGGTTCTCAGCTTTTCCAGAGTGAAGAGTGCCATTTTTGGACAACCTGGCCTTCATTCTGTAAGGTAATCTAATAATGCTCCTTTTAATGTGAATCCATTCTATTGGATTTATTCCTCCATACAGCCCTAGCCAATGTACCTAACAAGTAAATTATTAGCCTTTGGTATTTATTTTGGTCTGCTAACATTTTATGTAAATGATTAATCAGCAACTAATATAAATTAACTTACAACATCTACATAAGCCAAATTCAGGAAAGTAGTAAATTTTCACTGTTTCCTTCTTGAATAATTCAGTGGTGCTAAACAAATTAGTGGCTGATGGAAAAAATGTTTCTATTTCTTAAATGCTGCTTTTTAAATTCCATAAACTATTTAATATGAGCACTAGTTTGAGTGTAAAACAGATACAGCAAACCTTGAAGCTAATCACAGTATTTCATTTTTTTGTTGTTGTTGTTGTTGTTTTTTTTCAAGACAAGGTTTCTCTACGTAGTTTTGGTGCCTGTCCTGGATCTTGCTCTGTAGACCAGGCTGGCCTCAAAATCACAGTGATACCCCTGGCTCTGCCTCCCGAGTGCTGGGATTAAACACCACCGCCACTCGGCTCAGTATTTCAATTTTTAAACACAAAGAAAACTCTTAAGAGGTTCATAGAATGACATATACAATATAGTTCAATTTCTGTTTTTTCATCTGCCCCATCATTATTTAATTTTCCTATGAAATTAATAAATAAGGTCTTATAAAATAAAATTAATTCTAATATGAAAAATTCTAAATTTGTAATTCTTACATCCTGTTTGAAAATAAATAGAAACAAATATTTGAGATCTGATGATTTTCATAGTAAGCAATACCAAGTCTGATTATTATGATGCTGAAATGAATAATAGCAAAATTTTTGAGTCATATCTACCAGAAACAAAATGCATTCCTATGTAAATGAAACAAGATTTCACTTAGTTGTTTATAAAACAGTTTTGTTTCTTCTGGTTGGTATCTTTATTTACCCTTGTGTGAGCACAGACACAGGAGCCTAATGTATCTGTGCTTGAGTATAGCCCTTTACCTGAAATTGAACAATAGGGTTGTATGTTGAGTATAGGTTCACTAACAATAATCCTAAACTGGGAAAGAAAATACATGTCATTAGCCACATAGAGATACTCTAAAGACAACATTGAAGGCAATGATGGCAGAATTCTATCAGAATAGATCTGATCTTCTGGATAACAATGGAGTTGATAGTGACAAATATTATGATTAAGTAACTCAAAGTAAGTAGGGATGGGGTTACAAACAATAACAGGAAACTTCTTAAATTACTTTGCTTTTAAATGCTTTGTTACAATCCATAGTTAGTTACATCATACCATGAAATTAGTGGGCCAATAATTGACACTAAGTGGGGCTGCAGACAAGGCTCAGTGGTTAAAAACACTTCCTGCTTTTGTAGAGAACCCAAGTTTGGTTCGCAGCATCTGTGACAAGTGGCTCCTCATCACCTCTACACTCTGTGTCCCCTTCTGGCCTCCATAGTCACGTACACTCACAGGTACACATTCTCTCACTCAAATGCATACATACCCATAATTTAAAACAAAAATAAAAAATTCCAAAATATCAATGGTAGAAACCACTATGAATAGATCAGGTTAAATTGCTGACAACTGAAAATTGCTGACAGCTCAACAATGTTTTCTGGAATCGGCTACAGGTTTTTAGCTAATTTTTTAAAGTAATTCCCTATACTTCTTAACCCATAAAATGTATTATTTTGATTTAAAATGTAACTACTAAAAGAAAGACTGCAATGACATTGCTTTATGTGGTAAAACTATTTAAAAATACTAATGATTTTAATCATCAAAATTAACTGCATCTACATCAGTTGACGCTAAAATTCTGTTATCTGATACTTGTATATAGAACATAAAGGTCCAATGTGAGTGTCAGTATAGAGAAATTCTATAAATATCTGCCTAGTTTGGGTAATTCATCCTTGAACAGGAATATCCTGCTGAGTGATCAGTCATGGAATGGCTACTTCAAGATTACTGAAGGGTAGGGACCACTCAGAGTTGAGTTCACCACACTCTTGCTTGTCTCCTTAATGTCAGTGTGCGACTTCATTTACTCTGTAAGCTAGAGGTGAATGTGTTATGTGTCTATTAATTCAGAATCAGCTTCTCCCTTGACTTAATTCCACCTTTCTTTGTATCTTCAGAGTGGAAATGTACTGTCTACCCTGCGGTATCTGCCCCAAAGTCCACTAAACTAGGGAGAGGGCAAATGAGGAAATGCATTCATAACTCTGGAAGACTACTTAGAATCAGCCCCATAACACCATGCTAACAGAGTCTAGGAACTGGCTACCAGACTCTCACCTGACCCTATGTACACCAGTCCCTGGCCAAAGAGCATTTTTTCCTAAGTCCTAGGCCTTCCCTATCCATGGAGAGTAAATTCATTCCCTCGCTTTTGTTATCTTGATCCACAGCTTTGTTCCTTATTGCCCTGGTCTCAGTTTCTACATAACCACAAGGATAACCCCAAAGCAGGAAATTGTAGTTCCTTGCACATCTCACCTGCCCACTCAAGCTCTCCAAGGACAGCAGCCCTGCCACTGTGAGGCTGCTCACATGCCTTGGCTATGGACTCAGAGAATCTTAGGTCTAATTTTTTGCCCCCCACTTTTCTTAAAGCAGAATCACTAAGTCTTAGGGAAATAATGAAAGGCACACTGAAGAAAAGATATATCAAAATGTTAGCAGTTAATATTGTGTGACCACAAGATAGTATGGATAACCTTTTATCTTTTTGGTTTTCTAACTTGTGTGTGTGTGTGTGTGTGTGTGTGTGTGTGTGTGTGTGTGTGTGTGTGTGTGTGTAATGTTTTAATTCCAGTCTATTAACACAAGTTAAAACTCTTCTAAGAGAAATAACACATCCAATCTCCAACCTATACAATAGATTTCCTCCTGACAACAGACATATAAAATCAATGTGCCACAAATTCTAAAACATTTACTCATATTCTACTATCAATGTGCATCTTCCCTGTACTAGTGCATTTTTTTCATTATTAAAACAAACTGTCTGAGTTTTCCCACTTTATAAGGAAGTCAGGCTTGTGTAATATATAGTTCTGGAGGCTCGTGGGCATGACGCTACCATTGGCTCTGCTCTAGTGGGGATTTCTTGGCAGGTAGAAGCAGAACATCAAGAACACATACAAGAGAGAAAGGTCACCTGGCAACATAGCAAGCCAGAGGGGGGCTGGCTATGTAGCTCAGTGGCTAGTCACTCACGTATCATGTTCAAGATGCTGAGTTTTATCCAAAGCACCAAAAAAGAAGGAAGTATCAGCCTTACTCTTTCACAAAGTGGGATCCCATAAGAATTACATAAACCCATACCAGTCCCCAAGCAAGTGTTCATCCACATATGGCTCAGCAGTGCTGTGCTAGGAGATCTATGCTATGCTGGAGATAATAGAATGTGTACCACTGCTTCTCTTACTATCTTGAGGATGGCTAGAGAAGAAGCAAAGTTCTAATCCTCCCACTGGACCCCTGCCTCATAGATTCCATATTTTAATACTAGCAAACTAGGGTTGAAGCTTCCAACACATAGCCTTTGGGCGATGTCTTAGGATTTCTACTACTGTGAAGATACATCATGACCATAGCAACTCTTATAAAGGAAAATATCTAATTGATGTGGCTTACAATTTCAAAGATTCAGTCAATTATCATTATGGCAGGGAGTATGGTAGCAGGCAGGCAGACATGGTATTAGAGAAGTAACTGAGAGTCCTACATCTTGCAGGCAACAGGAAGTCAACTGACTGTCACATTGAGTAAAGCTGAAGCAGAAAAGGCCTCAAAGCCTACCACTACAGTGACACACTTCATCCAACAAGACCACACCTATTCCAACAAGACCACATCTTCTAATAGTTCCACTCCCTAGGAGATTATGGGGGTCAATAACATTCAAACTAACACAGAAGATATTCTCAAACCACAGCCTTCAGTCTCCTAGCCAGACGTTCAGCTCATGATTCTTTCTGTAAAGTTTGAATTTCTTGGCAATACCCAACAGCTGTCTAGTTGGTCTCAAAGCTCAATTAACAGGAGGGAAATCTTGCTGGCACTGTAAACCTATCCAAGTAAACATAGCTATTGAGGATGTGGATTTTAGTGGAGAATCTACCACTGCCACTTTCTCAAACAAGTATAATTCCTAACTGAATTCTAAGTGCTTGGCCTTATGTCTATGGGTAAGTGTAGATAGGTCTTTCACTTCCTTAAAGACACTTCTTTTTGCAGGAGGAGACCATTACAGAAACCCACATGTAGTGAAAGTGAGAGAACATTTGAGTGTGAGATGTTTGGCCCCAGCTGGTACATCTACAACACAACACTGAACCTGAGGCTCTGGGAACATCCAGAAAGAGGGGTCAGAAAGACCGTAAGAGCCAGAGGACCACAAAGTCAGCTGAGAGACTGTCTTCTAGCTATGACAGAGAAACTACGCGTGTGAAATCTCAACAATATGGCCACCTAAACAGGACTCGAACATTTCTAACAACTATTGACATTCCAACATAGATGGGGGAAGTCTGTTGGGACCCCACCCTCAGAGGAAGACCTATAGGCAATTAACACCTGCTGAGAGAGGGAAAATGGTCTTCCCTATGGATGAGTCCCTGATGAGTTATCCAATACCAAATGGTTAGTTCTAGGATTATACACACAGGCAATACTGAACAGACTCAGCAGGTTTTATTTATGTATTTACAAATATGTACCTATCCATTTATATGTATCTGTAATAACAACAGTTAAAGAAGAGGAGGCCGTAAATTTATGTGGTAGAAGAGAGGGGAGGCCTGGGAGGAGAAAGGAGAATAGAGGAGACTTTAGAAGTGTAATTATATTTTAATTAATTTTTAAGTCAATTATTTCCTAGATTTGAGAATTACTAACTTACTGTAAGTAAGAATCTTTTCTCTAAATCCTTTCAGAATTAAAGATTATGCCCCATACAAGCTTGAGCCATGATGCACATAGCTGAGCCCCCCTCTTCCCACTATAGGACCTCAATCCTAATCCTTTAACTTGTCTACTTCTGACTTTACAGACAGGAGCTTGCTTTGTGTTCTCAACCATCACAGCACCTGAGGCTCCCTTTTAACTGGCCTTGGATTTTTTCATGCCTAGTGTAGCATATTATTTTGTACTGAATTAATTCACAGCAAGTAGTACACATTAGGAATCCTAAAACAAGAAGGTAAGAGCACTTAATGGTTTTTATAAAGTTGTGTGTATTTCTTGACTGGAAGGAGTAGTACATGTCTGAATATTCCAAATTTTTACAATCTGTTAATTTCTCTCTCTACTGACATGAGATGATTCATCATAAATATTATTGTTTAAGAATATTCACAAACTCCCAGGGAAAAGAGAAGATTTAAGCAAAGATTTAAAAAGTCATTGTTTACAAGAGTATTATTTGTAAAAGCTAATAAAAGAAAAACTGTTAACAAACACTAAATTGTTTCTGAAAGAGGTAAATATGTTGCAATGACTAAAATTAAATTATAAGACAAATAACAAGAAACAAGATATATTTATGATGTAAAGTTATACAGGAAATCATACTTCAGAAGTGTTAACATAAATAAATATGTACACATAACTACAATTTTAGCTATGTTAAAAGAAAAATTATTAGCAGCATCTCAAGATCATAAAACTCAGTTATATGCTCTTTTTTATAGATTTTTTTATACAGTTCTGTCTTTTTTGTATTTTCAACTTTTTCAACAAATTAAGACATGGTTTTCATAAATATAGAAAAACTATAGTATTACAGAAATCTTTACAGTCTTCACAAGTTCCAGTTTTTAACATAGGAAACACAATTAACCAATAATTTGTTATTATTGGTTGATAACAACATCCTCCATAATAACCAATGCAGTATCACTATGGTATACACTTCTAAATTTCCAGAGTAAAATAAAAGAAATTGCACTTCTCAAAAGGTTTTGAGAAATAGCTTTGGCTACAGTACTTTGTCACCTAGCTTAGATAAAGTTCCTAAAGCTATTTCCTGGCAGTGTTGAAAAATCCCAACATTAAAAAGGGCAAGGGGGCATGTATTTTTATTCATAGTGTTCAGATTGTGTATCGTGAAGATTAAAGCACTTGCCCAGAGCAATGCTGGAAGTTGCTCCTTGATAAGGAGAAACTTTGGCCTCCTGGCTCACACTTTAATCTTCTTCCTGCGTAAGGAATCACGTTTTTAAGCCTGTGCAACACCTAGCTTCCTATTCAGCATTTAGCCGCAGACAAGGTTAAACTGGAAGCCTGAAACTTACCTTTAAATCTCAGCATGGAAAAATATTCATCATTTTTTTTTTTGCTTTAAAATTAAATTTAACAGTTACATACACATATTGTAAGACACAAGTATTCGCCAGGACTCCATCCATTTGGCTTTAAGTGGCCTAATTCGGCACAGAAATGCCAAGATTTATAGGATACCATTTAAGGTCATGCAAGCACTTCAAAGAGCAGGATCTGTGTCTGGTGGCATTGCATTCCATAGAAGGTGAGATTTCACACTTGTTTTTTGTTTTGCTATGGACCTCCTCTGCAAATGCTCCCATCAGTTGCTGAAGTCTCTCTGATGACGATTGGATTAGGTGCCAGTCTATGAGTACAGCAGAATATCATTAGGAATCATTTCGTTGACACTTTTTTTCTTTCTTTCTTTCTTTCTTTCTTTCTTTCTTTCTTTCTTTCTTTCTTTCTTTCTTTCTTTCTTTCTTTCTTTCTTTCTTTCTTTCGCTCTTCCTTCCTTCCTTCCTTTCTTTCTTCCTCCTTCTTTCCTCCTATCTTTCTTTTTTCCTCCTTTCCTTCTTTTTTTTTTTTTTTTTTTTGCCAGTTGTGTTTGTTCTATCCCAGGTCTGTGGGCTATGCAGTTTCTAGTTCCTAGCCCTCCCGAGGAAGTGTAAGGTGTGGGCTCGTTCTAGTGACCTGGGCCTCAGGTTGGTCCCTCCCACAAGTTCTGCACCACTTTCATCCCAGCACATCTTGAGGGAGGACAACTTGCAGGTCAAAGGTTTTGCGGCTGGGTTGATATCCCAGTCCCACTACTAAGATGGCCAGTTCAGCCTCTGTATCCCCTGTTATTAGGGGTCTTCTCTGGAGTCATCCGCATAGACTCCAGGGAGTTTCCATTGCACCAGGTTTCCACATCATCCCTGAAATGCCCCCCCAATTCCAGTCATCTCTCCCAGGACTCTCTCCCTACATCCCTGCCACCCCCATCCCTCTTGCTCCCATCCTCACACACCCCCAGTCCACCTGCAAAATCTATTCTATTTCCCCTTCTCGAGAAGATCCATGAGTCACACCCCTCCTCCCTTGAATCCTCCATGTTACTTAGCCTCTCCGAGGCTGCGGATTGTAGCATGATCATCTTTTGCTTAGCAGCAAATATCCACTTATTAGTGAGTACATACCACCTTTGTCTTTCTGAATCTGGGTTACCTCACTCAGGATGATTTTGTTCTAGTTCCATCCATTTGCCTGCAAATTTCATGATATCTTAACAACAACAAAAAAACAGCTGAGTAATACTCCATTGTGTACATGTCTCACAGAAGAGGGAGAGGAATGATTATAGGAACCAGAGGGTTTGAGGTCAAAACAAGAACAAAACCCACAGAAACAACTAAGCAGCGCTCAAAGGGGCTCCTAGAGGCTGAAGCAACAATCATCAACCCTGTATGGGCCTGAGCTATGTCCTCTAGGTCCTCTGAGTATTTGGTATGTTTATGTAGTTTGCTGTTCTTGTGAGACTCCGGACAGTGGGAGTGGGGGTTATCTTGGACTCTTTCACCTGCTCTTGGGACCCTTTTCCTCATACTGGGTTGCCTCATCCAGTGATATGAGGGCTTGTGCCTAGCCTTATTGTAACTTGCTATGCTATGTTCAGTTGATTTCCCTGGAGGTGTACTCTATTCTGAAAGAATACCGAGGAGTGGATCTAGGGGGAAAAGGAGGTGGTGGGGAGAACTGGGAAGAGTGGAGGGAAGGGAAACCGCAGTCAGGATATAATATATAAGAGAAGAATAAATACATGTAAAAATAAAAAAGTAAAATCTGGTGTTCGAAGAGTAAAGAGTGTATGCACAGAAGCATCATTAATAATATTCTTCCTGGAAAGACTGAGTCTTAAACTAATAAACAGTTTCTCTTTCTTCAATTTTGGCTTCTTTATTATTTGTTTCCTAACTGGGTGTTTTGTTTTGCTTGGTTGCTTCTACTTTTGTATACCTATGCATGTCCAACAGCAATGACTGATAGCTTCATCTCACCGTTCAACACAGATTTCTTTTTTTTGAGGTGTAATGGTACAACAGTTTTAATGCAACTGCCAATCCTCACAAAATAATTTTAGTACTTTTTTCCAAGGTGAGCAATAGCTTGCCATATGACATACCTATACACACATACATAAGCATTTTATCCAAGTGCAAAGTTAAAAACAGAATAATGTAAGCAATTGCCTATAAGGAGATATAAAGACAGTGTATGCTATTTTTCTTAAATCATTTTTTGCTGCATAATAAATTGCAATTACTTGTTGGCATCATGAAAACACTTGAACTGTGAGGTATGGCACCTCCCCATGAAAGATATTAACACATAAACCTGAATAATTCGAGTGATTTTCTTGTTGTTGTTGCCACAAATGGAAAAGACAGACTATCCAACACTCAAGACTCTAGAAACTTATTTTCCTAGTGAAAAAAATCATTAAAAATGCCTTGGGTAGTTGTCAGCTCTTTCATTATTTATTGGGGTACTATTGAATGAACAAAGACAATGTCAACACTGGTGAAGCTGTATAGCTCAGAATTTCTGACAGGATGCAAACATAAACATTTGCCCCTAAAAAGACATGTAATGGGTTAGTGGCTGAAAAGACAATTGTACTTTGATTTGATAATATTTTCTTTCCTGTGTCCGAAAAAAAAAATGGATCTATCGTATGTCCCTGAATGTCTTTTCTTAGAGTTCCCTCTCTGAACGAATGCCATTGTTGACTCACCTGATCACCCAAAGCAGAAACAGTTCTAACTCGTATCTCCAAAGCTTTTGCCTGACTGTCCATTTCTCTCCAGTCTTTAAAACCAGCTGTACCTTACTGAATGCCACCATCATTTTTACCAGAATAAATCAACCACTTCCAACATTTCTTATTTACCAAAAGACGTTTGATAACACATCCCTAGAATCCACTATCGACATTACAGCTAGTTTTTAATGCTATGTTATCTTCAAAAGATAGACTGATCCCAATGCCCCTCTCAATCTCTTTCTTCATTTTGCTAGATTCTACTCTTCATTGCTCATTCACAGAAGGATGCCTAGTGAAATGGTCACACTCCTTTACACCAAGTTACCACCTTTCTCTGACTCCCTATTAGAATTAGCCATGGCAGCTTCCAACATCATTAAATACAGTTGTGCCAAGAAGAAGAATATTTTGTTGAGCTGAAAGGTTCTATAAGAAGGTGGGCTGAGCAAGCAAGCCATGGGAAACAAGCCCGTAAGCAGCACCCCTCCATGGCCTCTGCATCAGCTCCTGCTTCCAGGTTCCAGCCCAATCTGAGTTCCTGTCCTGACTTCTTTCAATGATGAATAATAATATGGGAGTATAAGCCAAATAAGCCACTCCCACCCCAACTTGGTTTTGGTCATGGTATTTTATCACAGCAATAGAAACCTTAATTAAGACAAGAGTCTTCGATTATTTTAATTCTAGTACACTTGGAGTTTATATTGTGTATTTTAGCTTATTTTTTTTCTAGAAATCCATCTTTAACTAGTTTCAAAAATGTTTAGGGAGGCACCCAGGCAGTGGGACTGGGACCTGTCCTTAGTGCATGGGCTGGCTGTTTGGAACCTGGGGCCTATGCAGGGACACTTTGATCAGCCTGGGAGGAGGAGACTGGACTTGCCTGGACTGAATCTACCAGGCTGAGCTGAATCCCCAGGGGAGTCTTTGTCCTGGAGGAGATGGGAATGAAGGGGTGGGCTGGGGGGAGGGTGAAGGGAGGGGGCAGGAGGAGGGAGGACAGGGGAATCCGTGGCTGATATGTAATATTAAATCAAATTATAAAAAAATAAATAAAATCATCTTAACTCTGAAAAAAATGTTTAAACATGCATCTACATAAGTAGAATTTTGTTATAGTATATTCTTTAATATCTTAGTTATAATTATAGGTTGGCCAATTTGCTTTAATTTTCTCTATATTGCCATTGTTTTCTCTGTGTCTTCTTTCCTATGCCTGGAGTCACATGATTGACTCCTCCTGTCAACTAAGCATCTAATCGACCATCACTCCCTCACTGGGACTGTCTGCCACATCCTAATGAGACTTGTGACTTTTAGCTAGAAGTCCCCTTCCTCACTTCCCTGATTCATTTTGTACCACTACCCTTATTACTGTCTAACATAACATAACATGATCAATTTCCTATTTATTTTGAAATTTTCCAGATTTGTCTCTGCCTATTCTAATTTAAATGTTTTTAGGGCATGTTGTTGGATCTAATAGTCTTCTACTGAAACCCACTCATCTTCAGAGGGTGTATAGAACATAAATGCTTAATGAGTACTGGCTAATGTGAATAAAATAGTGGATGATTTTACTGTTTGGTTTATTTATTTGGTTTATTTATTATTTCATAATATTCTTCTACGCTTGGCAATTATTAAAGCTATCTGTATGATTAAGCTTTCAAAGTCCTCTGATAATTATTAATAATTATCCTTTTCTAATTTGTAACTTCTTTCTTTTATCTCTGCCTATTCTGTAAGAAGGTTTTGTTCATTTTTTCAGGCAAATCTGTATTAAATATACTTTTTGCCCCCTTACCATTTTTTTCTGTGTTTCTATCATATGTATGTGACCTTGTATATTGAAAAACTATAACAAGGGCTGGGGAAATGGATCAGTTGGTAAAATGCCCACTATGTAAGCCTGAAGATCTGAATTCAAATTCCTCCATGTGTACACCAACACAAATATCTACACACATACCCCCATGTACACAAGCCTATCATAAATTCTCACAGCACCATTCATTAAAAGGTATAAATCATGTGGTAATGATTTTTATTGCTCTAAAGATATAATTGGATACGTTGACTTCTTTCATTATTTCTTTTGCTTTGGCAATGACAATTCAAATAGATGCTCCAAAATAGAGTAACAGCTCTAATCACCCCTGCAAACTGCTTCTCCTCTTAGGCTGACTTAAGGAGGTTGAACTCCTTTTACTAGTTTAATTATTTAACTCCAACTCTATATGAATATAGAAATTCAAATGCTAAATCTGAGCTCTTAAAATATACCTGTTTTGTGATTGAATGCTTAATAACAAATCTTGGCCTAGAATGGTGATGTATTCTTTTATCCTTAGCACTCAGAGGGTGAGGCAAAGTGGACTTCTGTGAGTTTGAGGCCAGCCTCAACTAGGACCTTCTAGGAAAGCCAGGGCTACCTAGAAAGACATTGTCTCACTAAAAGAGTAAAATGAAATAAATAATAACTCATGTCTTCTGGTGATGTAAATTTATAAGTAGATGATTATTTATACAGTCTGACAAAAGGAGGCAACAGAGCTGCCTTGAGGAAAGAGCTTTAATACTGTTTTTACAGATTCTAGCTGCTGACACTGGTAAGAATCGACAGACTTGATTTGCTTCCTGTTACAATTCATATGAGCTCATTTTTTTTTTCTTCACAGAGAAAGCAGAATGAGCAAGATAATTTTGTGGTTCAAGACAGGGTCTTTTAGATAATAATTAGAAAGTACCAAAGCCACCTTTTTTCCTCTGACTTTGAACCAAAGAAAATAATTCACCTTATGTAAGCAATGGTCAAGTATGTAATATGTAATGCGTAAATGTGAATCACGTCAGAAACAAATCAGACATAAGCCTGTTACAGTGTGTGTGTGTGTGTGTGTGTGTGTGTGTGTGTGTGTGTGTGTCCCCACATATGAGTACACATGTGTGCAAGCAGGCATGCATGCCATTGTGATTAGGTCAAAAGAGTAAAGTGTTCATTAACAGAGTAAGTGTTTTTTAATAAGGACTTGGACACTGCTAATGTTAAAAGCACTTACTCTTCATATGGGCCTGCAAATCCCCAGTGGCTAACTAAATACAGGCTAAAAACCTGGCAGTTCTGTCCACTTGGCTCAGAGTTATTCACTTCTAAATGTTTGTTCATAGACCCTGTAGCTGCTCCCTGAGAGAGAGGGAGGGAGACAGAGACAGAGAGACAGAGACAGAGAGACAGACACAGACAGAAAGAGACAGAGACAGAGAGAGAGACTGAGATTTGATAAACATGCTGTGGTGTAGCCTTACAGCTTCCCTTGCATCTTTAAGATAAGTTTAGGTCCTACCTAGGGCATGCCTCTGCCTCTACTACAGGCCAGGTTAGATTAGCTGATACGAAGTGTACCCACCCCACAGAAAACCTGCAAGAATCAGAACCCCTTTTGGTCCTCTGTTCTCTAGATTTGAAGGCCCCATCAGGATTGCCCACAGCTATGGTGCTCTCTCTCCTGATATTCTGTGAACTAAAGTTACCATCTCTCCTTTTAGAATTCTGTTGTGCTAGCTCTAGTACAAATCTATAATTCTATGTGTCTCTTCCTTTGGAATCCCATTGTGCTACCTATGGTAAAATACTATAACTCTATATCTGTGTTTTAAAGAGAATTGTGATCTCTGTCTCTCACTTTAGGATCCCTATCATGCTACATGATAGCTATCTCTCCTAATACAACTCCTACATAGATCAAAAGGGAAACCCTCTATCTCTTCAAAGACCCATCGTGCTGCCGATAGTATGATGCTCTATCTTTCCTAATCGGTCTCTCACTTTGAGGTCCAATCATTGGTGTCCAAGGTAATACGCCTTTGTCTCTTAATAAAGCTCATTCTTAACGGAAATTTTGCATCATCTCCCCTTCATGAATCTGCATCTTCAAATTACAATAGTGCTCAATTAAGACTGTAGGAGCCACAAATATGAAGGATAACCATCTTGAGACTAGAATTGAATTTGCACCCTTTGCCATAGGGAAGCAGCCCCTGGTATCACAACATGGCCAACCTGACCAAAGCCAAGGTAAACACCAACCAGACTACAGTTTGATCACTCATGAACTATCCCTGCTTCCTGACGTCTGCTGCTGCCCCTTCCCTATTTAGTGTAGCTGGAGAGTTTTCTCTCCGGGTCCCGCTAAGCCCAGGTAGTCCGACAAAACACACAGACGCTTATATTATTTAAACTGTTTGGCCTAATAGCTCAGGCTTCTAGCTATCTAGTTCTTACATCTTAAATTAACCCATTTTTATAAATCTATACCTTGCCACGTGGCTCATCGCTTACTGGCATCTTCACATGCTGCTTGTCATGGTGGCTGCTGGCAGTGTCTCCTTCTGCCTTCCTGTTCTCTCAATTCTCCTCTCTGTTAGTCCCGCCTATGCTTCCTGCCTGGCCACTGGCCATCAGTGTTTTATTTATTGACCAATCAGAGCAACACATTTGACATACAGACCACCCACAGCAATTTAGTGTGAGAGTTCATGTGAGTACTCACAAAAATACAGGGTCCCTTTGCCAGCCCAAAACAGCTATACTTATTAAAAGCTATACTGCCTTTCATCATTACTTTTATGCCCAGATTTTAGTGATTAGTGGGACATGATTTTCTGGAATTTACTGTTGGATTTCTATGTCAGTTCTTTAGCAGGACTGGCAAAATGTATATAGATGGATCCTTAGAAAGATCTCTACCTTCCTTTCTACCAAGTGAAGATTCAAACATCTCAAATCCAGAAGACAGACCTCACTAGAATGCCACTGTACAGGCAAACTCCTTCCTGACTTCTACCTTCAGAACTGAGAGGAAAAATATTATAATTGTTATTAACCATTTAGACTACAGTACATTTGATATACTGATGCAAACTGATTAAGGCAGATTCCACATTTTTTTACTCTATCACATAGTTTTGTCAATAGTATAGTTAGGCTTTTCACAACTAATCCCCTAGATCTTTCATTTTTCACTGGTTCTTTGAGAACTTTGTTCGAATTTTTTTTTATCATATCCACTCTCTTCAATCACTCTTAGATCCACACACTCTTCCCTACCTACCGAACTTTGTGTCCACTTTTACTTTCCAATCACTACATCCAACTTGTACTCGTGGATGTGTGTCCTTCCATGGGAGAATAAAGAGTCCCATAAAGGAGACTCTGTCCCAGGACCTATCATTGCCAGTAGGTCCTTGGCTAACATGGGACTTTGGAACTACCTATGGAATTTTGTCTGATTTGATCTAATGCACATTTTATGAATGCTGTCACAACTGCTGTGAGTTAATACATGCTATTGCCCTTCTGTATCCAGAAAAGTTTCTTCTTTTGCAGTTGTTGACCATTATTCTATATCTGAAATGGGGAGATTCATGCTATAGGATTTTTATGAAAATTAAATGAATTCATATGTAATGTTTAGATACATAAGGTTTTAACTCATTTTTTCCTTACAATCAAATTTTTATTATCAGTAGTAGCATTTTATTATCATTTTATTGGTGCTGATACTTATAGTAGTTGACCAACTTATATTAAATGACAGAATCTGGTCTAGAATCTGCTTCTCTATGGCCACTGTTTTTTGTTTGTTTGATTGATTGATTATTTTTAAAATATACTTTTATTCTTTAGTTAAGTTTAGCCACTCTGGTTTCAAAAGTACTAGGATTATAGGCAGGAGCTATCATGCTCAGCAGCCCATGCTGTGAGCTGCAGAAATGGGATTCTTTCCTGTGAAGATTTACTGGGTGGGTCACATATGGATGTTTTTCTTTAAATGATGGGATTAAGGGCAAGCAAGAGCCTGTAATGTTTGGATGTCTGTGGGGAAATCACTGGCCAACAGCTGCAAAAAAGGAAGCTGTTTTCTGGGTACAACAGTGAAGTTGCACATAGAAACTCACAGTAGTTGTGACAGGCATACATTCTGCCCTTGGCAGGAATAGGTTCATACCAAAATGCATCTTGTCCAGCTTTGAAAGTCCCCACTGTCTCCAATTATCTTCAAAAGCCCAAAGTCTTTTCTTGGCTTTAAGGAAATTCCTTGACTGTGAGCCCATGCATTTAAAAAAAATGTAAAGCAAGTTATATAATTCCAACATAAATGGCACAGAATACCTAGCCCCATTCCAAATAGGAGAAACAGGAACATAGCAAGGAAAAGATAAGCAAAAGCAGGATGGAAAGAAACAGGGCAAATACCAAATCTTGCAGCATCATGTTGGGTATCTGAGACTTTAGATGGAATCCTCTGGGCTAAGCATCATCCTGGAATAGTATCATCCATCATGCTGCACTCATGGCCTCTTACAATACATCTTCATTGTCACCTTGACTAGATTTTAAAATCAACTAAGTGATGCACTTCAATGTGTCCCGTGAGTGTGTGCCTAAGAAGCTTAACTGAAATGGAAAGTAGTCTAACGCTGAATATAAGCGATGTCATCCCATGGACTGTCACAGACTGAATAAAAAGGAAAAAGTGAACGGAGTACAGAACTCATCTATCTTTGTTTCTGGATGGTGGATGTAATGTACCCAGCTGCTGCATGCCACGGCTGCCACACTTTCTCCACAGGGATAGACTATAGCCCTCAAACCACCATCCGAACTAAATTCTTTCTTCCAGGTTGCCTTTGTCCAGTATTTTGTCAAATCCGCAAGAAAAGTAACTATAACGCATGACATCTCTCTTGCACATTCTCACTTGATACCTGCAACATTTCTCAATGAACATTCTATATTTCTGATATTTAATATCTCCAACACATTGCTTTGTGTACTACCATGTTAGTTTCACTTTCCCAATGTCACACATTTGCCTCAAAGGGTCTCAATTCGACCAATATATGTGTTGATAACTCATATCGATGTTGATAACTCAAGCCTTTGTTTCTAAGCGTGAAGTCCTATCTGTAGAGTATTCATCAACAAATTTAGATTGAATACTGCCAGTACTACTTGATGCTTTCTTTTTTATTTCAAATCTATAGCGAACCTTAATTTCCAATAGAATATTTGTTCCCATTCTTTCTTTCTCTTAAATATTATCTTAAACAGTCCAGGTCATTTGTCTTTCTGTATCTATTTTAGTATATTGTAGAAAATCTGTATGATGTGATTGTGTCTCTCGCTTTATTTCTATTATTAGTAACTTTCAGTTTTTATTTATTGCTCATTCATATTTATATAAATATATACATGTTTATTATAATTTATCATAGTTTTCCATATAACAAAACAAATTAATGGCCTATTATTTCTTTACTTTCTATTCATATAAAAGTTTGTGAATTTTATTAATCTTCAAAGAACTAATGTTTAGGTCAATTACTTTTGAATATCCCACTTTTTTGAAGCATTGTTTTCTACCTCTAATACTTATTTCTCTGATTCTGATTTCATTGAGCTTTATTTGCTTAGCATTTTGTTAAATGAGTTTCAACTTCCACCTACATGTAACAAATATCCTGAGCCTTTTTCCTTAATAGATCATGTTATTCATTTCCTGACTGTCCAGCTGTTTGTTGGTTTTTTTTCACATCATCACATATAATTCAATGTGACTTTCTAAAAGCTATATCCCAGATTTTAAGACACTATTATGCATAAGGCTATATTTCTCAGAGTACTATTTCCTCACCTAGTTTCATAGTAGAGACTATGTCCATTTGTTTCTTTTGCAGGAACTGATGAACTGGCCATCATTTCTTTGGTGATGTAGAGCCCAGACGGTTTTTAGGTTTAGTGCACACTTATTGCTGTGCACTTCCACTTTCTTGAGTCCACTTCGATGTTTATCACAGCATGTGGTCTTTGTGAATTCTTTAAATAGCCCATAGTTTATCAGCATGGTTATCTGGCAGCGAGAAAGCACAGTGTAGTCCCTACATAAACCTTCAGCACAAGTGTCTCAAAGGGTGTATTTTTAGTCACATTTTTAGAGAGGTAAATGAGGGGGAAAAACTAAAAACCAAACATGCTTTGAAGTGACTGCAAATAAGTGGAGTCAGTGTACCAAACCTAATTCGAGGTCCAGAGAAAATACTTTAGAAAAAATACATATAATCTGTAGGAGCTGGGTCTCCTACACTGCGTTGTACATTCATTATCTACCTCCAGGGCTTTGGAAAGGCAGATAGTTTTTCCTTTTACTAAATCTTCAATTATTCTGTCTGTATTATACATCTCATCTCAAAAGGGAAAAAGAAGTCAGTCCCTTTAAAAACCCTGCAGAAAAATAGAGCTTCATTCATTCTGATGCAATGATGCATAGGGATAGATCTCTGGAAAGGAAGTGATGTCACATTTATTCCTTTCAAAAGATCACTCAGACCTACCTGCTAGACACAATTAAGGATGAAATGAATGTAGGTAGTGGCTGAGAAATCTATCAAAAAGATAAAATGGTTTAAGCAAATATCAGTTAAGAGCCATGTCCTTAATGCTCCAAGCAGGTCTCAGAAAAGAGACTAATAGACCAAAGTTATGGGAATCATGGAGAAACCAACAGATAAAATTCAACACAATTATTCATTAACATTTATTCCTATTCCTCAGTGTTATATAATCCCACTGTAATGATTTCATTCATGTTCTTGTATGTGAATGTTTTTATGTACAGTTGCTTTGTGGGCCCATAATCTATACCTATTAAAATGTGGGAGATATCATTCATCTTAGGGAGTCATTAAATCATTAATGCTTAATTGAACCAGTCCTCTGCTTCCCTCTATATGTCTGATCAAAACCTTAAAATCAAATCAAATTAACCATTTCTTCTGCCAGTCACTATAATTTTTGATGTATTCATCTGCTTGTGACTATGTGCTATTTATCCTATTTATTTGAGGATCGTATTTCACTGATACTTTGCACTACATCATCAACTCCTCACATCTGCACTTGACTTTACTTGATGCTATGCCTGATCTTTTCCAAGGTCAGAGATAGTATGAGAATATATGCTATGAAGGTTGTAGGAAACAGCTTTTTCTAGGATTGTGGTTTCCTATTTTGTGGATAAAGTCTTAGAAGTGAAAAATGCTGGTCACAGAGTACATCTATATTTAATATTATGAATATTTGCATTTGTGACTGTTTGTGTTCCAGTAGAATACTTACTGGGTGTTCTTGTTGATATCTGATCTTAATTTTCTGTTTATTTTCATGCCTAGTAATATTTGAATAGAGATATAATGTTATTAAATTAGTCCTGGTTTTAATCTCTCTCTCTCTCTCTCTCTCTCTCTCTCTCTCTCTCTCTCTCTCTCTCTCTCTCTCTCTCTCTCTCTGTGTGAGTGTGTGTGTGTGTATGTCTGTCTGTGTGTGTGTGTCTGTGTACATGTTTGTGTGTATCTTTCATGCCCAGAAATCTTGAAATAAATGTAAGATATTCTGAATGGTATCTCAGTTCCTGAATTCTTTTTTATCTCTTGTAAACATTCTTTAACAGTATTCTGACATGGAATTTGTTATTTGTAAACCATTTGGCTGCATGGACATTGCTATTATTGGTTCCTACCAGCAACATGGCTATAGTCAAGGTTGAGTTAACTCTTTCTCAATACAGAGACAAAATTTTCCCAGCAACGTTCTCAGTGCCATGTGAATTGTGGATTTTCCAGTCTAATTGCTATGGACAGGTACTTGTTCCAACCCTATGTGCATGCTGGGGATTCATCATTCTAATTATTTCAAATGGTTTGCTTGCCAAGGTTGAGGCTCTTCTAATACACACATTGATAATACTCGGGTGAATATTTAATGTGGACTCACCATAGAAACCCAGGATTCTCTCTGTGAGGTGCTCCTACTTTGGCTGTTTGGGGGCTTTTCTTTTCTTTTATCCTGTATCATGGTGGCCACTAATGACAGTGAACCATCCATTTTATAACTAAAAAAAAATTAAGCAAAATTCTCTTTACTATATGTGTGTGTGTATATGTATGTATTTATCAACTCTAGTTTCCAGTTTCTCTCCTCCTTAAACTTTTTCCCCACAGTAAATGACAAACTCTTTGTAAATGTAGAGATGTGGTGTGTGTGTGTGTGTGTGTGTATGTGTGTGTGTGTGTGTGTGTGTGGTGTTTCACTTACAAGGTTACTTTCAGCTAAGAAAGATAGTAGTCCATATGAATTCTCCATCCTGTCATAAATCAAAAGCCTTTGAAACTATACTCTCTTTATCATTGGTTAAAATGTTCATTGTCTGAACCATAGCAATATATGTGAATGGCTGCTTTGTTCCTAATTCTTTCATTTTTTTTCTAATTCTCTGTTTATCAGAAGTTTAACAGTTAAAGGCTAGACCCCAATCTGAGTACAGGGGAAGGCTAGTTTAGTCACCCTGCCCACCCCACCATTGCTATTATTATCTAGGGACATCCTTGTGAGTTCTTGGGTGTGGGGGACACACCCATTTCTCTGTGGGAAGCCCCTTTTCACTTGAGAAGTGAAAAATATTTAGATCGAAGGAAAGAGGGGAGAGAAACAGAAACACAGGATAGCCTTGGGAAGGCCTGGATCATTATCCACTGGCCCCCTTTGTTTCTTCTAAAGGGCTTTTTATAGAAACGCAAGGGGTGGAGCAAAAGACCTCCCCTAACACAGCCAAGTGCAGACCCTTCCAATCACCTAGTAACCATGCACATGGTCAAGCAATCCTCTAATGCAGCCCTGGGTAAAGCAAGCTCAGATCTCACTAGGAAAACTTTGTGGGATATATATATCCTATTAACAAATGAATGTACTGATGCATTTCATTCTATTTCTCTACTTATATAATACTTAGAGTTTTAAGCTTTTCATCCATAAAACTCTGCGTAGTTGCCTCTTTGCCTGGAACTCAGATCTCCTCAAATAACGTTGCTGGGATGAAGACTGGAAAGTATTCAGCATCACATTACTGTTGGAATTGCACCCCAGTGTCCTGACAGAACAAAACACTAGAAAGTGCATCATAAATTTCCATAAAGAAATAACTCCAGCCGTAAACTGTACTCAGTGAAAAGAAGAAAAGAGAAACAGGACAAAATAAACATCATCACGACACAGTACATTAGGTGACACTTTTACAGTCATGTATTAAAATGGCTTCTTTAAACTTGCTAGGGCCTTACAGCCAATCTTTCTTCCATTCGCATAAAACCGTCATGATATCAGGAAATCTGTGGCAGTTTTCAGAAAAGTTGCTTTTTGAGCAGTACTTCAGATGTTCTAACGTAGATGCAAAGTTTTTTTTAAGTTAAATGCATTATGCAAAATAAGCATCATAATTCATGTAATAAAATTAATCAATGCTTCATACATTAAACTATTCATTAAATTGATATGCAGAACAATTTTATTAAGACCATGTAACATTCTGATTTACATGATCAGAGAGACATAATAAGAGAAAGAAATTCAGATATAATTTAACTATTTGTAAGCAAAGCGAAATAAAAAAATGCATATTCAGTACAAATTTTTAGACTGAACAAAGGAGAAAATAATTCCTCTATAAATACATGTGTGTATATATATATATATATATATACACTATATAGAGAGACAGAGAGAAATATGTTTATAGAAATTTAAATTATATAATTTAAATATATCATTGAGATAGAAAAATAGCAAGGAAATTGCAGAGAACTAAAATAAAATGAAAACAGTCAATAAGAATCAAAAATAGATGTATCAAATTCAGCTTCCATGATGAAGATTTCTGCCCAATTTGGGGATGCTAAAGTTTTCTCTTATCCCATGCTATGAAAAGCAGTTTTCAATGTGTCGTGATATTCTAATATGATATGCTTGATAAATCTAGAAACTCAAACAGCCACATTTTCAGTGAAACAATAAATGAAAAATAGCTTCATCATACAGATTGAATAGCAAAAATACTCATTTTAAATTTTGAATTAGGTGAAAGAAAATACAAGTTCACATATGAATAAAAGGCCACACACTGGATATCACAGAGAGTTTTGCTTACATATATAATACGTGCGCATTGAAAAACTCCACTCTAAGAAGAAAAATGAGAGTACTCGCAAAGCATACTGAAAGCCAAAACACAGTTAGAAGACACATACCAAACATAAAGAACCAGACTCGATTACGGAAGGAACAGGCAACTATATACCGTGATGATTACAATGAATCCGTAGTTTCCATGTCAGAAGAAATTACACATTACACCCTCTGTAGTTTTTCCTCTGTTCCTAAACACTTTGCTGTGGTTTATGGGCCTACCCTTCTTTCCTCTTTCCTTTTTGGTTTTTCACATTTCTAGTGAGTGTCCTCAAGCTTAGATAGTCTTTCTTCAGCAGGGTTTATTATTAATGAACTCACAAAAGTCATTTTTTTTATTTCTGCTACAGTGTTGATCTGTAGTCATTCTTTTCATTGAAAATGAAAGGCACTGATGGGAGAATCTCAGGCAGGCAAGGTCTCAAGGGCTTCAGCTTCAGAATGTCTCTTGCTACTACAGTGTCTTTATATGTTTGCCACTGCCATTTTTCTCTGGTATCTGGCATGGTGTGAATGGGTGTGGGGGAATCCCCACTGCCTTTAATGTAGTGTGATTATCTCATGTAAATATCCCATTCTCCTGGTCATTTTCACCTGTGTATTATTATGAAGATGATTTCCTCTTGAGCTGTATTGTTTAACTGAAGCAATGATTTTTATAGAATAATAGTGTTAGTTTAAATAGAATTTTTATGACTGAACATTTCTAACAAGTACAGTAAGGGATTATAATAGAGTTTTGTTGAATGGAAAAATTAATATAGGCAAAGGCAGGATATATAGTGTTGCCCCTGGTCCTGATAAACAGGAGCTGCAAAGAGTAGAAAAACGGACCAAGGAAGTGTAACCCAGCTGGGACTTCTGAGTTTCGCTTCGGGAGCTGTTGTGGAATACTGTTTTAAGATGTGTTGCACTTGTTTATGCTGTGGAACACTTGTTTACTGATGCAAAGATGTGTTGCATTCTTTTACGTTGTATTTGTTTAACTCTGTGGAGCTGTGTTACTTTGCCTGTCTAAAACACCTGACTGGCCTAATAAAGAACTGAACAGCCAAAAGCTAGGCAGGAGAAAGGGTAGGTGAGGCTGGCAGGCAGAGAGAATAAATAGAAGGAGAAAAGGAGAGAAGAAAAAATCTAGGAGCAAGAGAGGGAGGAGGACATCAGGGGCCAGCCAACTAGCTACATGGCAAGTTATGGAGTAAGAGTGAAAGTAGGATACATAGAAAGAAGTAAAGGAAAAAGCCCAGAGGCAAAAGGTAGATGGGAATATTTAAGTTAAGAAAAGCTGGCTAGAAACAAGCCAAGCTAAGGCTGGGCATCTATAAGCAATAATAAGCCTCCATGTGTGTTTTATTTGGGAACTGGGTGGCAGGCCCCAAAAGAGTAAAAAACAACCAATAACATTTTGACATTCCAATGTAGGGCTAGAGTAAAAGAAAACACAACTACAAGGTGCCATGTAGACTATGGCTTAGGCTAATGATTAATGAAAATAATTGGGCCACAGAAACTAGGCTAGCTCAAGTTCATCTTAATGTTGGGAGGTGTGTTCACCAGTTTTGGTGTACATCATAGCCAAAACAAAGCTTTAAACAATGACTTAAGGTTAGGTTAAGATGTTTTTGTTATTGGCTTTGAGGTAGAAAATCTTGGGGAACTATTTAAAGTTTAGAGAAGCACCCTTTTAACAGTTGAGCGAGGGACTCAATAAGGTCATGGCACAAAAGACAATGAAGGCCTGGCCATTGCTGGCTGACCTAACATTCTCGTTAGGATGGATTGGTGATCAAAGGTGATGATTAACTTTCTGTACTCATTTCTGCCTTTAACTTCCTGATATAAGAAATTGTTGGTTAGTGGGTATGTACCCTGAGTATTTAAAGTAGAGCTGGCTGCTTGTTTTTTTTTTTTTATAAAAGTTTAGATTTGATATTCTTTTAAGATTTTTATAAGATTACCTCTTGAGATAAATAATAAAATGATTGGTCCTTTCTTAGTAACTGCAAAATGCAGCCTGCCAGTAAGGGAACTGGTTAAGAAAACTACCTTGCTTGCTTATACTTTGTTAATCTATAACAAGTCGCTTGGATATGAATGTATATGGGTTCTTGGGGATAATTTGTTTTTCACCTATAATATGTAAACTATTTAATCATCTCAGGGTTATGAAACATGTGCTGGTTTTTACTTGTATTCATTGTAATCATTCACTTAAAAGCTAAAATGTAATCACATTGTAATTTTTACACTGCTTGAAATATTTTGCTGGGGTATACAATTTGTAAAGAAAAAATGAAGAATCCACGGTAGCCGGGCAGTGGTGGCGCACGCCTTTAATCCCAGCACTTGGGAGGCAGAGGCAGGCGGATCTCTGTGAGTTTGAGGCCAGCCTGGGCTACCAAGTGAGTTCCAGGAAAGGCACAAAGCTACACAGAGAAACTCTGTCTTGAAAAACCAAAAAAAAAAAAAAAAAAGAATCCACGGAAGGAATACATCTAGATAGAGGTAAGAAAAGAAATAAGAGAGAGATGATAGAAAGATACTGAAATGTGTGTGTGTGTGTGTGTGTGTGTGTGTGTGTGTGTGTGCGCGCGCGCGCTTTTCTTTTACTCTGTCCCCAGAGAATTAAGTTTTACTCCCTCAGATAGAAAAGTCAAATTGAATGATTAGTCTGCCAACTTCATGGCTCTCTGTTGATTTCTGAGCTGCTGAAGACTGGTCCAAATAGCAACAACCATTTGTTGAAGATGCTATCTTTTTTCCAGTGTGTGTTTCTGGATTCTTTATCAAAAATCATGTGTCCATGCATTTGTGGATTTATGTCTGGGTCTTCAGTTCAATTCCATTGATCCATGTGTCTGTTTTTGTGCCAATAACAAGCTGTTCTTATCACAAAAGCTCTGTAGTACAACTTAAAATTGGTGATGGTGATACCTCCAGCAGTCTTTATTGTTCAGGATTGTTTTAGCTATCCTGGGATTTCAGTGTTTCCATATGAAGCTGAAAATTTCCTTTCAAGAATTTTGAAGAATTGTGTCATAATTTTGATGAGGATTTTGTTGAATCTGTGGGATTGCTTTTGGTAGGATGGCCATTTTTACTATGTTAATCTACCAATCCATGAGTATGGGAGATCTTTCCATCTTCTGATATCATCTTCCAATTCTTTCTTCAATTTCTTGAAGTTTTTATCATGTAAGGCTTTCACTTGTTTGGTTAGAGTTACTCCAAGATGTTTTAGATTATTTGAGGCTATTATGAAAGGTGTTGTTTCCCTGATTACTTTCTCTGTCCATTTGCATAGAGGAGGGCTACTGTTTTTGTGAGTTAATTTTGCATCTAGCCACTTTGCTGAAAGTGTTTTCCAGCTCTAAGTGTTTTCCTGGTGAGACTTTGAGGGTTGTGTATGCTATTATATCATCTGCAAATGAAGATACTTTGACTTCTTCCCTTCCAGTATGTATCAACTTGATCTCCTTAGGGTGCCTTATTTCTCTAGCTGAGACTTCAAGAACTATATTGAATAGGTATGGTATCATCTTGTTCTTTATTTTAGTGGAATTGCTTTGAGGTTCTCTTTATTTAAGGTTGTGTTGGCTATGGGCTTGCTGTAAGCTACCTTTATTATGTTTAGGTGTGTCGCTTGTACCTCAAATCTCTCTAGGACTTTTGCCATCAAGACGTGTTGGATTTGTCAAAGGCCTTTTCTGCATCTAATGCGATAATCACGTGGGTTTTGTCTTTCAGTTTGTTTATATGGTGGGTTACATTTGTCAGTTTACATATGTTGAGCCATCCCTGCACCTCTGGGATGAAGCCTACTGGACTATGGTAAATGATCCCTTAGGTGTGCTTTGGGATTCAGTTTGCTAGTATTTTATTGAGAACTTCTGCATCTATGTTCATAAGGGAAATTGGTCTGTAATCCTCTTTTTTTGTTAAGATTGTTTGGTATCAGGGTAACAGGGACCTCATAAAATGAACTGGGCAATGTCTCTTCTGTTTCTTTTTTTTTTTTTTAAATAATTTGAGGAGTATTGTCATAAAGTCCCCTTTGAAAACATAGTAAAATTCTTCCCTAAAACCATCTAGCCCTGGGCTTTTCTTTCCTTGGAAGACTTTTAATTGCTGCTTCAATTTCGTTAAAGGTAATAGATTTTTTTAAATTGCACATCTGATCTTGATTTAACTTTGGTAAGTAGTATGTATCAAGAAAATTATCCATTTATTTTAGATTTTCCAGTGTGGTGGAGTACAGATTTTTAAGATATGTAATTAGGATTCTCTGGATTTCCTCAATGCCTGTTGTAATATCCTCCATTCCATTTCTCATTTTGTTAATTTGAATACTCTCTCTCCACCTTTGAGTTAATTTGCACAGGGCTTATTAATCTTATTGATCCCCTTTAAATAACCAATTCTTTGTTTCATTGATTATTTATAATTTTTGTTTATTTCTATTTTAAGGATTTCAGCCCTGAATTTTATTATTTCTAGTCATCAACTCCTTTTGGGTGGGATATCTTCTTTTGGTTCTAGAACTTTTGGATATGCTGTTAAATTACTAGTATGAGATCTCTCCAATTGTTTGTTTGTTTGTTTGTTTTTGTAAGCACATACTTAGTGCTATGAATTTTCCTCTTAGAACCACTTCATTGTGTCCCATAAGTTTGAGTATGTTGTGTATTCATTTCCATTCAATTCTAGAAAGTCTTTAATTTCTTTCTTAATTTCTGTCTTAATTCATTTTCACTCAGTAGTGTGTTGTTTGCCTTCCATGGGTTTGTAAGTTTTCTGTTGTTTCTGTTGTTGTTGATATTGCATCTAGGCATCTGGGATTAGAATGATTGTAATTTTCGGTGTTGACACCTTGTTTGTTGTGTTGTGTAATTTGTTTCTTGTTTTCTGTGGTCCTCTCTGGTTCTTTGGAAAGTGTGGTGGCTGTGTGTTGTGACGAGTAAGGGCAAAGGTTGGAGGAGAAGGTCTATATGATGATCCATTGGAGATGCTGGTCGGAGATTAAGGGGGGGGCCACAGCAGGTGTTCTGCTACAGAGCAGGGTCTGAGACTGTGAGATTGGATTCAGAGGAGAGCACGGATAGGTGAAGATCTGCAGTTAACCTATCTGATTCTCTGGTCAGAGTAGCCTGATTCAGGAATTTAACCTAAATAATTTGGGGGGAACATATTCTAGACCTCAAAAAAGACTTTAATTGAGTAATCATGAATACATATTCAGTTGAACATATAAATCTGACACAAAGGAGGAAATGAAGAGTGGGTATTTGGGTCAAAGAAAATTGTCTGATTTCCTAGGATGTGAATAAAAAGGAGAATGGAGTACCAAAGCATGACCTTTGGAACCCAAGAACACCAAGGTGCTGAGGGAAGAGAGGAGAGTGAGGAAGTTCTGTGACATAATTTTACCAGGGCCCCAAGATTCATGGCCCTGGTGACATATGCTAAATCAACCCTATCTGTGATGATAAAAGGGGTCTGTGAGTATGATCCCATTTTACAGCTTGGATTAGGCTACAGCCTGTGGAAATGGTGAAGGTATTTGCAGATATAGTTAAGGTCACTCTATAATCCTTGGACTTACTGTTAATCAAAAAAAGTACATCATTTTGTTTGAAAGACTTTTGAAAGGGAATCTAAGACACCTCTGAAGAGACTCACAACGTGAAATATTTTCTGGTTGACCATGAAGATAGACAGTTGTGTTGTATAAAGGATTGGTAACAGCTGCATAGCAGTGACCTAGAATCAGCTTTAGTACTATTAACCCCTAACATGATAAAGACCATGATCATGAAGCTGCAGTGAGTGCCTTCTGATGATGTGAGTGACTATCAAAGAGGATTTCCCCCAGCCAAGCCTCCAAATAAGAACTCATCCCAATGAACACTTCAATTTCAACCTTGTGAGTTCCCAAATCACATATTTGACTTACAGAAATTTCAAAATAACAAATGGGTGCTATTTTAAGGCACAGTATTTATAGTAACTTGTTACATGGCAGGGAGAAAATAATATACAGAGTACAATTAGTTACTTTTCTATTGTGATAAAATGCCATGACCAAGGTGACGTAGAAGAACATGTTTAATTGGGCCTTCAGGTGCAGAGGATCAGAGTCTATGAGAGCAGAAAGGAGAGTTGGAGGCGGACACAACGGAGATCTCAGACTCAAACCACAAACATGAGAGAGGGAGAGCGGCATTCCTCTCTGGAGACCTAAAGGCCCACCCCAGGGCCACACCTACTTCAACAAATTCACACCACCTAATCCTTCCCCAATCATTCTGCCAACTAGCACCAAGTATTCAAATATAAGAGCCTATGCGGGTCATTCTCATTCAAACAACCACAATGATTGCATAAAACTCTAAGCAAAAGTCCAATGTTCATTAATGGATTGTGGAAAAGGAAAATATAAAATTAAAATATAATTCATAAAGAGATTTAGACAAGTAGAATAAAACTGAAGTTCACAGAAGACCATGATGTGAAGAGTTATCCAAATTAGTGAATGAGTAAATTAAATTCATCCAGTGGAGGTCAAATAGCATGGCATATCTAAATGCACATATAGGCCTGTCCTTTCTTATATAGTACAGCATTGCAGACTAAATATAAATGCAGTACTTTGGGTTGTTAGAATTATCACATTTTTACCCCAATTAATTATGAAGACTCTTATTCTTGCAAGATGTCCAAGATAGCATAAGAATTCTGAAGCATCAGACAACTGACCTTCCATAAAAGTAACATTTTCAATATAATTAAGACCTTGTGCATTTTACAAATTCTTCCAAATGCACGAACATACACACATACCAATAAATTATTCTGTTTATCAGCTCTAATTTTTATGATAAAGTAGCACAGAAAAAAATATCTTGCATAGGAAGTAGGAAAATACATCTTGAAATTACGGTGTGATGCGTTACATTCATGTTATACTCAATAAAACATGTATCATATAAACTTTCATACACACAAATACAAGCGAAATCCAAGAAATATTCCTTAAGCAGAAACCAACAATGAATCATCAGTAAAGTTGATGAAATATGCCATTCTTTTGTCATTAACTGGCTGGATACTAATGTATTTTTTTTTCTGGAGTAGTAATAGTTTATTGTCAAGCTATGAAAAACTATAGTTTAAATTCATAACTCTTGCTGTATTCCTTAGTAGCCTCCTTTTAAAGATGAGTGAAAGTGGAATCATATTGATTTTATCCTCCAATAGTCATCCCTTACATGGAATTTCAGAATGCCATTACAACCCCAGGAACAGCAAGCGAGAACAAGTTCAATGCTGTGCACATACCATTTTGTAGCACTAGTAACAATTTCAGATAATGCCCTACGTTTATAGAGCAGTCATTTGAATTTTCAGCATTGCTGAAATAGTTTTTTAGTTACAAAGAGACCTTAGCAAAGAGTGCTGGAATGGATGTGCTGTAATGTGCATCTGCTGGGGAAGAGCCAAGACTGTAACCATGGGAGTCTGTGTTTAATCTGAAAAGTGAAGCAAATGGTAGCTCCGTTCTCAGACCTGTTTCCCACATCAAAATGTGTTCCCTTGAACATAATGAAAGCCACCTCGGCAAATTCATTTCTGCAAGTCAGTAACATGCACGCCGTATCTTCTCAACATGAAGGTTGCAAACGGCACGCTTTCAGGGGTTTGTAGATGCCTAAGTAAAGATACCAGAGACAATCAGTGCACTCAGGCAGACCCCATCCCCTGAGTCACCAGTCCTCTGCTCTATGAGGAGGTTTGTGCTAATGGTACCGCAAATACTTTTGAACGGCAGCTATAAAAATGAACTCTTTGTCTTCGGTTTATTTATATTTTTTAAAAGATTGTTATCTTACTTTGGGAGGACATAATACACTATTTGAGTTGCTGTTGCCTGATCCCACAAAGCATACAGGCTGCATTAACATATTGTACTGGATGGAAAAGCATGTTTTTTCCCAAACACTAGTACCATTAGATTTAACAATGAGCAAAATTATAGAAAGCTATTATTTGGCTTTTTATACACATTACAATGCCAACCTTTGAAAGGTCTGGAGAACAAAATGTTCCTCTGCTACACTCCAGAATCAAATTGTCCTGTATATGAAATCAGTAAGAGGGGCAGTTAGGGAGTGATCACATCCATACAGCTTTTATATATTTTAAGAGCCACTACATTTCACTATTATTTAGTCTTCTGTTGTACCTAATTTATAAATTACAGTTTACCATCATCATGAAGTATAGGAAACAACTCATCTTTCATAGATTTTAGTAATATCTGTGGTTTCAGACACACACTAAGTCACTAGAAACTTACTACCCATGATGATGGATTAGTTATTGTTACTAAAAAATAATAGTTGCATGATACAAGAAAAATCGTAAATCAATCCAAAACAGGTAAGTCATTGGGGAATTTGTGGGGGAATCTGAGTACTTGGAGCAAAATTTGAGTTGACTCTGTATCCAAACACTGATTTTTATCATTTTGAAAAGTTAAGTGCAGAAATAAATTCTGACCAAAGATATTTGTAGGCAAAGCCTCTAACACTCTCACTTAAACCCTAACAACAATTCTAACTCTCTACTATGGCCACAGATGTTTTAAAGATAAAGAAATGAATATAGCAACAAATGAAACTCTGTGATATTACCTTACACTGCCTGGGTTGTTATAAAGCTAAAAATTGTGAGGAATCACCACTTTGTGGAGCAGGTGCAGATTCCCAGGACAGCTGGCTAAATCCAGTATGGCTGAAGGCAGGTCCTCCCTAGCCAGTGAGGAACATCTTAGAGATGATACCAAGTCTTCAGCTGACACCCTTGGAACATCTCATGAGAGGGAATTTGAAATAAGCAAAGTAAAATCAACAGTGCTGCTGACAAAGGCTTTCTCCTTCCTGGGGGCTACAGCTAAGGAGCAAAAGGCTCCAGGGAAGTAAAAAGGAAAGTGAACGAACAAAACATTAATATTAGATATGGGGGAAAAACAGTTAAAAAAAACATTTTATTAAGCTCCCAACTAAAACACTATACACACACACGTGTGTGTGTGTGTGTGTGTGTGTGTGTGTGTTTTCTAAGCGTAATGGATCTAACAATAAACCAATACAAAATAATTTCGTTTGACAAAAAAATAATTTTAGCTGACACAACATCAATTCCAAGAAATTCAAGTTCTTGACAGATTTATTTTTCTTAATTTCATAGTGGAAAACCCATGGAGCAAATACAACTATTGCTTTATAAATTTTTGAGTTTTCGTACTGTACAAAATACATGTGTATCCTTTTAATAAATAAGAAAATCATGGATGTAGTAGTCACCAGTTGTTTAGATTACTACTGCACTTCTCACAATTTCAAAACTCAGAAGACTGTCTGGAAACTCGCGGTCAGACTCTTTTATTTTCTCCAACTCTAACCTCCAGCAGCTACTCGCTCGTTAATATTTTGCTTCATTTCTCTTTTTACTGAACATATTTTAGTTTATCTCGATTTATACTGTATTTTACTTTGAGAGAGTGCCATGTAACCCATGCTGGCCTGGAACTTACTATGTAGCCTGGGATGACTTTGAATTACCTGTTCTTCAGACTCTCCCTCAAAAATCCTGGGACCAAGGGTCTTTGTCAACATGCCTAATGTATATGCTACTCAGGAGAGAATCTGGGGTTTGTGGACATTTGGCAAGCACTCTACCAAGTGTGCTTTATCCACAGTGTGGACACATATCTATTATTATTGTTATTATTATTATTTAGTAAAAATAGATTCTTCTCTCATACAATACATCCCAACCACAGTTTCCCCTGTCTCCACTCCTCTAGGCTTTCACACTCCTCCCCTCTCCCCTAACTCGCTCCCATTTCCTCTTCAGGAAAGGGCAGGTCTCTAAGAGAAGACAGCCAGAAAGGACGAAACAAGGTACAAAAAGACAAGGCAAAAGCCCTTCTATCAAGGCTGGACAAAGCAACCCAATAGGAAGAAAAAGTCTCAAGAGCAGGCAAAGGAGTCAGAAACACAGCTGACCCCACTGTGAGGGGTCCCACAAAAACACCAAACTAACAGACAAAGCATGCCAAGGACCTGGTGCTGACCCCTGCAGGCCCTGCGCCTGTGGCTTCAGAATCTGTGAGCCCAGAGGAGCCCTGCTTGGTTGATTCGGTGGGTCAGGTTCTCCTGGGGTCCTCCATGCCCTCCGACTCCTACAGTCTTCCCTCCTGCTGTTCCTCGGGGTTCCCTGATGTCTGACAGGAGGCACCCAATGGAGACCTCCGATTTAGACTCTCTCTCTGAATAGTATCTGGCTGTGGGTCTCTGCCCCTGCTCCCATCTGCTGCGGGGAGGAAGCCTCTCTGACCACAGCGGGAGCTCTGAACACACTGAGCTTTAAGTATAGCAGAACGTCACTAGGAATCATTTCATTGATTTTATTTTATTTTTTTAACTCTTGTTTGTTTATTTTTGCCAGTTGTGTTCAATTCTATCCAGGTCTCTCTGTTATCCGGTCTCTGGTTCCCTGGACATCCAGGCAGTGTAGGGCATGGGCTCATGGGGTGGGCCTCGAGTTAAACCAAACATATATATTTTAATAGATTTTTTTAATCAAGAAAAAACTCCCTTATTCTTCCTATGTTTTCCTTTCTTAGTGTTTTTTTTTTCATTATGCAGTCCAGTACTTTGTCCTCAGTATGACAGCATAATTGCTGTATTCGTGACCAGAAATTAATACTTTTACATAAAAATTTTAGAAGACATGGAATGAGCACCATCAAATTCTATTGATACTAGCTGAAAACCTTGGAAAGAAGATTAAAAGAGAGACTGTTGTTTAGGAAACATGAACTATGCATTTGATGTCATCACAAAATGGTGATGTCTAACGTTTATTGATTTGGTTGACTGTTATCAGTGATTAGCTCTCAATAGGTGATTGAACTCCCATAGTCTCAAGACAGGTATTACTCATTTCAGCTTAAAGGTGAGGTAGACAGAGTCTATATGCTTCCCCAGGCCTGCTCAGCTATGAGAGGAGAGGTAGGAACTCAAACATAGGCAACTTGGCTCCAGTCTCTACAATTTTAACCAGACACGACACTATCACATCACACCAAGAGCAGTGATAGAATCAGCCATAAGTTTCCTGTGCTGCTTTCAGTAATAAAGGAAAGTTACATCCTCCTTTATTGCAGCAAAAGAAAACAAATTGCTTATATGTTGATAGCATCAGAAGAGTTCTGAGTTTTTGCTCTCAGCAGGTCTGTGGTGGTGCATTTGATAACTTTGCAGAATCCAATAACACGGAGGACAGAGGGAACATCAGATTCAGAATTGACGTAGGTGGTCAGTGGAAAGCACAATAATAAAACATTTTATCACCTTGAGTAATAAGCACTATATCACAGCAAGGTGTGTGTGTGTGTGTGTGTGTGTGTGTGTGTGTGTGTGTGTGTGTGTGTGTGTGTGTGTGTGAATGCTTATCTTGAAGGGCTGAATATGTGTCTTTTGATGAATTTTCCTCAGCATCCAGCTTCACATCCAGATCTGCAAAGATGCTCAAGGCAAAGAGTGCCCTTTCAATGGATCAGTTTATTACTGTGTAGTACATTCTTTGTTCATGGTACAACTTTTCATGATTAAGAACGTGGAGCAGAGAGGGACAGTGTTTAGAGAAATGCTCATAAAGTCACCCAGCTGCGCCACAAGATGCTTTCAGGATTCTCAAGGCCAGAATATGGGGTTCACTGGAGCAATCAGCAGACATGCTGATATAAATGGCATCCAGTGATGTGAAATAAATGTTTCCTTGTATTCTTGAAACAACATATGCTAAGCAGAAGGTCTGTGTAGTGCACTCAGGGGCCATGTATGTGTGCACACACTGACTCCTGCCTGGTTGGACTAATAATTTGAACCCAGCCATTGTGCTACACGAAGTTAATTCTTGCTTATAGCCATTTCAGGTAAGTTGCATTAGTCCCTCTGTTCAAATGCCTGACGGTTTATCTTTAGTCACAAGGCGCTGAAAATAAAACTGTTTCTCAAGCTTTTTGTTTCTTTTAGTACTGCAGTCAGTACCAGACTCTCAGAGATCTGTTTTTCACATTAGAATGATGAGCAAGTAGATTGGGAAAATATGAGCAAATATACTAGACCCAATTCCAGAGACGTTTTAATGCTCCTATAATTGCTTTACTATTAAACCCTGTTGGTCCAAGATCTAAAAATTTTCTATTTTTTTGGTGATGAAAAATATGAGAGACATGGGGAAAATGATGACTCAAAATATTTCAAAGTTTTAAAAATTTTAGCTGCATAGCATTAGGCCACCATGTGAACACCAGTTCAATTTAGTTATAAATGTCTAGCGTTTAATTTAAGATATAAATATATTTTAATGTATGAGACATGATGTTCAGTTGTCCTCAAAGACTGACCAGACCCAGGTGCCTAGGCCACATTTAAGCTGATAGGTTTGTCACAATTACTTGCTGCATTTCCAAATGTGAAATGTGATGAGTTCGCCATTTAAAAGAAATGGCATAAGTCATCATGTCCAACTGAAGACTGACTAGTTCTGCAGCACAAGAATGAGCTTGGCTGAAGAGATAGTTAAGCAATTAAGAGCTCTCGCTGCTCTCCCAGAAGACCCACATTTAGTTCCCAGCATCCA
Source organism: Peromyscus maniculatus bairdii (assembly GCF_049852395.1). Taxonomy (NCBI): domain Eukaryota; kingdom Metazoa; phylum Chordata; class Mammalia; order Rodentia; family Cricetidae; genus Peromyscus; species Peromyscus maniculatus. The sequence goes on along the minus strand of NC_134868.1, from coordinate 33,186,135 downwards.
TGGCAGGCAGCTCACAGCCCCTGCAGCTCCAGGGATTTTTGTTTTCCTAGTCTGCCTCTGCAGGCGGTCCTCCCCAACATAAACATACGCACATTCACATGAATAAAAATAAAATAAAGTTAAAAAAAATAACTAAGGTACCTAGCTAGACCCAAGTAGCCATTAAATATGAGCAACTAGAATTAAGGAGTTATGAAAATCTTGTTTAAAAACTATTATATTTTATTTTACATTTAGGGGGTCATGTCCCATGCATGTAGTACTTAGAGGAAAACTTGTGGGAACTGATCCTTTGTTTTCAAAATGGGAGCTCCAGCAGAGCCCAGCACACTGAGTCTAGGCAGGTCCAAGCCCCTCCCCGCTGCACCAAGGCTGAGCAAGGCATCACACCACCTGCACTGGGCTCCTAAAAGCCTGCCCATGTACCAGGGACAGACCCCAATCCCCCTGTCTGGGTGCCCCCCAAACAGTTCGAGCCAAGCAACCATCTTCCATATCCAGAGTTTGGGGAATGGCTTGGGAGGGAGGACTTGGGGGTGGGAGGAGGGAAGAGATGGGTTCTGTGGGTGATATGTAGAGTGAGTTGAAAATTTCTTAATAAAGAAAAATGAAAAAAATTGAAAATATTGATATTTACCCATTGATATCTACCCATTGCTAAATTGATATTTGATATTTTTGATTGATCTTTTTAATTTCAGTTTTTATAACAATAAAAGTTCTATTGCATTTCTTAAAAAAAAAATGGGGGCTCCAGAAATGGAATTTGGTTTATCTGGATTGACAGCTTTCTCTTTTGCTGGATAAACCATCTCCCCATTTTCAGTGTATTCTTTTTATATACCAATGTCATGCTACATTAATAACTAAAGGAGGCTCTCCATTCTTATTAATAATGGTTACTCAGGCAATATTCATGATTTTCAACTTTGGCTGAACATCAAGTGTACAGCTTTTAAACATCACATGTACAGCGTTTAAAATCACATGTATCCAGGCTTCAACCAACATGACTCTGCCATCATTGAATCAGAATCTCAGAGGTAAATCCAAGACTTTACTTCTATCATTTAAGAAATTTAAAAATAGTATTTCTGGTATGCTTTCACTGGAGAACAAACACTCTAAGTTAAAATTAGCACCTTTTTCTAAGGATCAAAATGAACATCAGTGTGGATGTGTAGATAATTGCACAATGTGTCAAATTTGATCTTGTTTTAAAGTACTATTTCTGGTAATGTTGCTGCCTTGTTTTTTTTTATTTTATAAATTATTTTATAATTATTTAATTTTACATATCAGCCACGGATTTCCTTGTTCTCCCCCCCTACCACCCCTTCTCCCCGCCTTCCCCCCAGCCCAATAGACTGTTTTACCAGTACCTTCAGCTGAAAGCAATATCTTCTATGGTAGCACAAGAAATATCAATTTTGTGCCACGACTATATAGTACCACCTGACAGAGTAAGAAACCACTATTTTACTCCCTTAGTGCTGACAAGGCACGTGAGAGTCAGTTCATTTTTCCTGCTAGTTCGGGTTAGGAGAGACAAATGCATTGTCTCCTTCCTGCTCTATCAAAACCAACCATAGAGAGAGCAAATTCAGCCACCTAACTCCTCTCGTTTCCAAAACCACCGCACTTCTCATTAGAAACCACTGGGAGACTAGAATAAAAAATATGGTCTATCCAGCCACTCACAGATCACCTGGAACAGAGTAACAGCAGTGTGTCTCCCCTTAGGCTCCAATCTTAGAAGATATTTCCTTTGCTTACTCATCATACTCTGTAAGAATGCTTACCAACAGAAACCAATAAACATTCCCAAAAGTCCAACATCCACATGAAGGACTGTGAAACAGGAAACAGGTAGCCTAGAAGCCTGCTGTCCCTCCCCTAATAGCCTTTCTAAGCTCATCTATGACAGTAAATTTAAAAGTTTAAATGATAATGGTGCCTGTATTAGCTTCCTAAGTCAGTCATGACTATGTACCACAACTATACAGCTTTAAACAATGGGAATGTCATGTCTTAGAATTTAGAAGTCTGAAGCCCAGAATCAAGACGTGAGCACGGTTAGTTCTATTTCTAGCACCAGGAAAATTCCTTTCTCCTGGTTTCCAGGTTTTGAAATCTTTGGGGCCCCTTGTTCTGCAGGTGTGTTGTTTTCTTACTGTCTTCACGTGATGTCTTCCGTGCCTCTGTCTCCACATGACCTTGCTACTGGACTTAGGACCTTACTTCAATCAGATATGACTCATATGGGCTCAGCTGTAGCCACTAAGATTCTTTTTCCAATGAAGGTCATAGTCACATATTCATAGGAATTGAGGTTAGGACTTCAACACATATTTGGAGGGGGGGAAATCAACAAAGGATACATTGCTCCATCAGTTACGATATTGAAAGTGTAACCAGTTTTCTACTCTGCCTTTGAGTAAAATAATCAACATTTCATTTATTTCCTAAATGCAGTCCTATCCCATCCTAGTTCTCTTAAATGAGTTTCTCAGGTTTGGTCAGCCTGTTTGCTCATTTACAGAAATCCACAATGAATAAATGGGAGTACATAAATGGGAATACATAAATGTTTGTGCATGGTGAGCAGACTGTGAAAACATAGTGAGGAATTTTATCAGGCTTCAGACTAGTTTTCAAGAAACGAACATATGGTAAATAGAAGAGCTGAATGCCATGCTCATTGCCTCAGAGCTACAGGTAAAACATTCATGTAAAATCCTACATCAAGATTATTTCAAATACCTGGCTTTGTGCCTTTTGATTTTTTTCTTTAGTTCCTTTCTAAGGCCCTAAGTGAACAAGGATCACGGGAATGAATCATTTTACAGTTTTCCTTGGAAAACAAAAAGCAAACAGACCTTCTTCTACATGTGTCTTTATCACACTTTCTACTAAGAGATACATGTATTTGCATTCCTCTTCCAACTTCATTCTTTTCTACTTATAGCACAGTGCTCTTATTTCTAAACATTTCTTCCAACATTCTTTCTTCCCATTTTCTTCAGCTATTAAGAAGCCTGGGGCCTCTCTGGCCACAGACTCAGTCTGCTTGGCTGAAATGAGCAACAAGCAAAACTTTGACAAGGGCTCATTTAGCCAACACTTTTTCAACTGGAAGTTTTATAATTGGGTAACCGCAAGTAGGACATGCTTAACTCTGGACACTTTGCTTGTGCAAGCAAGATTGTTGCCAAGCAATAAATTGATCTTTATCTATTGATAAAAATTAGAGAATCAATCCCTGCAATGTCAACTTAACTATAATCCTTGTTATAAAAGCAATATGGGTATAGTGTGTTATTAGCAGAAATAAAAGATTATTTCACTAGCCATTTATTTGTCAATTAATTTAGAATGCTTTGGATTATGTTAGCCTTTAGTATTTAGCTTTATTCTGAATAGTTGTATTAATTAATCAGTTATCTGTTTTTAAGAAATTATTTGTAAATGTTAGGAATGGATATATATTTTTAAGTATTTTACTATGTAGGCATTATTGTAGATTTAAAATGCAATGTAAATTTTATTTTAAATAAATTAAATTATTCATTATCAAGAATCCTGTGTTAAAAACTAAAAGATAAATTAGAAACACTTTTTAATAAAGATGAATTGGAAACAATGATTAAAAGATCAAATACTATGAAATACTATACAATACTATGAAAATAATGATAGACTTCATTGTCTAGTGTTGTAACCTGTACAGCTTCACTCAAAACCTTTTGGCTGAACTTTGGACACTTTCTGGTCCATTTTTATCTGAGTCAGTACACTATTACTTTGGTTTTTCATGTCAGCAGTTCCCAACACTTGAAATTTTTTCTAAGTTTTCCAATTTTACCAGGAATATGTACCTTCTCTCAGGAGGTAGAACATGAGCTTGCTCTGTCTTTCCAAGACCACTCCTCATTTTCCATCAGCTGAATCACCCTAAAATATAACTAATCTAACACTGTAGAGCTAATGACATTGTTGTAGAGTTAATGCATTTACATGCAGTAATCTGACTTCCGGCTAGTAGCACTGAGTCTTTCAACAATCTATTCATATTAGCCATGGGTTTTGTTATTGTTGTTGTTTTGTTTGTTTGTTTGTTTTTGTTTTGAATAATTTTTAAAACGTCTATAAATTAATAATTGCCCAAATAAATAAAGCATATGCCAAAACATTCTAAAAATATGATGTAATTTGACAACTAGCAATTTCTCATCTAATTGCCTCAGAGAATGACTTTCAAAAATGAAACACCATGGAAAATAGTACACACACACACACAGAGAGAGAGAGAGAGAGAGAGCGAGAGAGAGAAAGAAAATAAAACACTTCATTATGTCAAAGGCCTTACTGATGATAGTATTTATGGCTTTATGACTTCTGCTTTCTAAAAAGAAAGACAGCTCTGTATTTTATTCATTAAAATTTTTATTTTACTGAGAAGATCCATTTAATTAGCAGATTACTCTCTATTAAAATAAAAGAGAATGTGAATTGATTAGTCTTAGCAGATTATTCTCTATTAAAATAAAAGAGAATGTGAATTGATTAGCTTTAGACTGGAGAAATCTGACAAACACTATGTTAGCCAGTTTCTAGGATAAGCTTTGACAGGCAAATAAATGTCCTATGAGCAGCATGCACCAGGGTTTCACAGAATGAATGATAATTCCCCTCCCCTCCCCACTTCTGTGGTATTCCTTCTAATAATTAAAACCCCAGTTTTAGCCTGAGAAAACATATCCACTCAGTATTGAGCATCCTACAAAGTACCAGACTGGTATTTCTCAAAATTGTCAGTGTCATCAAAAAATAAGGAATATCTGGGAAATCGGCATAGCCAGGAGAATTCCAGAGAGATGACATCTGAGTATAAAGTGATATCCCACAGGGGATCATGAAGCAGAAAAAGAAAGTTAGAATAAAAAAGAAGAAAATTAAATGTATTCCTGCAGGTGTTCTCTGACTTCCTACACACAAAGCTATCAGTGAATACATGTGCCATTAAACTTGGGTAAAGTAATTTAGTTAGTAATAAAAAGCAGGAATTATGTAAAATGTGTGCTGACTAGGCCGGTAACATTGGTAACCTAGTAGTCTATTCCTACTGTAGATGGACTCTCAATTAGTATTCCTTACTGGTTTAACCCATGTAGGCTCAATCTGACTTTTCTCTTAAGAAGTTTAACAAAAACAAAGCGAGCTTAGTCATGGGATACCTCAGTTGGAAACAGAAGTTAAACAGGATATTTGTTAAGACAGTAATGCTGGAATATGATTTTAATTAAGAGGTAGCATGCCTGGCATGTACAGCATTCTGGGCTGAGTTGTCTTCAATGCACATACACGAACACAACTGTGTATACAAACGGGGGGGGGGGGTACTGAATTGGCACATCAGCTTTTAACCACCATGATTTTCTTTCTTCTCTCCCTCTTTCCTTGTTCTCTATTTTTCCTTCTCTACATCCTATCCTGCCTCCTTTTGTTATTTTCTTTACAAAAATTTAAAACTTTGTTGATTTATTTGTGTTTACAGAGTTAATACTCATTGGGCATATTGGGGGAATATATGAGAGTTCATTACGTATTACAGTGTGTGATGTTCAAAGAAAGGTAACCAATCTATCTCTTCATTGGTGATTCCTTTGTGGGAAAACATCAAAGCCCTTCCTTGGAGCTTTTGTGACATATGCAGTACATGATAACAATCTGTAGTCATCCCACTACACAACAGAACATCCAAATGTACATCTCTTATCTAATCATAACTTAGAAAATTGTGGATCAGCCTTTTTCTTTTACTTGTAAGAAGAATTTTCTCTGGAGTGTAACAAAGGAAAGAAGTTGCATAAGCTTGCTGGGTTTTCAAAATGTGAACAAATCAACAAAAGAAGTCTCTAAAACAGTGTTATCCACTGCCAAAAGCCACCAACATCTTCAGAATCAGCGAGTGGGTACCACTATCTCAGACTTCAGCTACTTTCTACACCTTACTACAAACATTTCCTTTATATGGATCTTCTTACCCTACATATTCGTTCAGCTCCAGCCATTTTTTTTTTCATTTCTGTCCCTGAGTTATAGTCCACTGTATGAATGTATAAAATGTATCCATTCTGCTGGACATTTGGGTCATTTCCAACTTAGAACTATAATGAACAGTGTTGCTATGAACACACTTATAATTGCCCATTACCCTCTTCTTGACCTTGCTGTACCTTCATGGTTTAGCATCTCCAGGAAAGAAGCCAAATAAACACTTCCTGAAATTAGAAGACCCATGTGTTTGCATTAACTCCTTTTAAATTTCCATAGGCTTGGAATGATGCCATTTCTGAAGGGCAAAGCCACATTTTTCTTGCTCTGCCCAATGAGTAATGAAGCTGTTTCTCTAAATGTAGGCAAGCAAAGAAGGATGGGGGTACAGAGACCGAGACTAGACTACACTCCAGGCAACAAACAAAGCTTATCATTAGCTAATGCCAATAAAGCTTCAACTGCATCAGTGTAACAAATGGTCCTTTAATGTCAGCGTATAACCCAGAAACAAAAAGAATTCTGAGCAAAAATAAATTCCAGTATGTGACATTTTACTCAAAAAAAATCTGTCTTTGAAGTAATAACCAGACCCGTTTTTCTGGCTACAAAGCCCATTTTGAAAAGGAAAAGCTGGATTTCCATGTCATTTCAGCCACACAGAACTGTAGATAACAAGGGTATATATACAGTTATTCTAGTACCTATGACTGAAGGAGGTGCTTGTTAATAATCCAGGTGATTTAATGGCATATAAAGATAAATTTCTGTTACTACAACTTATTAATAAACATATTTGAAACTCTCCATGTCCAGTCTGCTTCTTAAATCCAGGAGGACGCATGAGGTAAATGCTGGAGAAAAGTATAATTCCTTTTAGACTAGCATCTACTAGTCACAGTAGTTTTTAGGAGAAATATTTAGAGAGATGGGGTCTGGATTTTTGAAACTTTAGTGGTCATTAAATAATCTCCACTGGTACATAAACTCAAGAAATCTTTGGAAAAGAAAAGTTATTTTTCAATAATTCCAATAGTGTTAAACAAAGAAGGATACTAATTAGGAATCCAACTTCTTCTGAGTTACAACACTTTAATTAAAATATCTTTTACCATTTTTTGCACCAGGAACTAAAAATTTCTATCAAATTAAGAGCTTTATTTCACAGTTGTGTGTGAAAAGCAAACATTAATCAAATAAGAACTAAATATGTCCTTGTAGACAACTATCAACACAATTGGAAGTTTTCATAGTAGGGACATTTTTTTTCTTTTCTTTTTTTTTTTTTTTTTTTTTTTTTTTTTTTTTTTTTTTTTGGTTTTTCGAGACAGGGTTTCTCTGTGTAGCTTTGCGCCTTTCCTGGAACTCACTTGGGAGCCCAGGCTGGCCTCGAACTCACAGAGATCTGCCTGGCTCTGCCTCCCAAGTGCTGGGATTAAAGGCGTGCGCCACCACCGCCCGGCATACCTTACCTCTTATCTTAGGGTTTCTATTGTTGTGGAGAGACACCATAACCATGGCATCTCTTATAAAGGAAGACATTTAATTTTGGTAGCTTACAGCTCAAAGGTTAAGTTCATTATCATCATGGTGGGACCCGGAGGTGTGCAAGCATGGTGGTGCTGGAGAAACAGCTGAGGGTTCTTACATCTTGACCCACAGACAAGAGAAAGTGGTCTGTCTCACTGGGTGTACCTTTTGAGCATAAGATACTTCAAAATCAACCCACATAGTGGCACACTTCCTCCAAAAGGTCACATCTACTCCAAGGCTACACCTCCCATTAGTGACATTCCCTTTAGGGGACATTTTCTTTCAAACCACCACACCTTTCTAGTTGACACTAAACATTAAGGGGAGGAAGTGAGCTGGCAAAAGTTTCTCAGCAAAAGAAGTCATTGAGTTCTGGCTTCTTACAATTGCTCCTACCAAGAAGTAAGTGGATCAGATGTTCAATAACTTCTTTACCCTAGAGCACATAAGGAGAAAAGGCTAAATTCTTGTTAAGATTAAATAGTTTAGTAAATGGAAAAAGATTGGAAAATTCACAGCGGATAATAAGCATACAATGAAAGTTAGTAACCAGTTTTATTTTCCCCAGGATCACACTCTGAGCCTGTCCCTACTGAGTTACCATTCAAATGTGATCAGAAGTATAAAAATAATACCCAGGAGAAAAGGGTTCTCCCTAATGCTTTTGGTTGTGCCATTTCTTTTGTGTCTTTTGTGATTTCTAAAGTCAAAGGAGTCTTTTTGACCATGTCAGTGCCATAAGGTTCTAAGAAGAAAAAAAAAAAGAAGCCAAGAAGAAAAAAATATTCAAAAGGAGAGGAATTTCTGAAAGGAGTGAGGGCTGAATGTCAACCAAGGGCCTCAATGTGTATCGTATGTTGTGATGAACAGTCTCACAGTGTTCCAGCAGAGCTCGAGCAAGGTGGGGGGGGGACAAATGGTGCTGTAAACAGGAATTTGGGCTACACAGACCCAAGAAACATAGTTCTATGTTGCACTTACATGTGCAGTCCCCAACACATGCAAGGACAACATACACCTTAGAGTCTGTAGGATGTCCATCATCGCTCTCAGATCCAACCTTTCCCAGCTGTGATAAGGGGTCTGAAAATCAGTTAAGCAAAGGTTTTGCACACTACCTCACTCCTGATCACTTTGTTAAGGTAGCACAGTTCAGCTATTTGGTTTTCCTACGAACAGTTCTTGGTCCCATGATCTCCATTTGTGATAATGCTACAGCATTCAAACACAAATAATTCAAGAACTAAACCCATAGAACACAGTGTTGGTTATTTTTGGTGCTCTTACATTTAAACACAAATAATTCAAGAACTAAACCCATAGAACACAGTGTTGGTTATTTTTGGTGCTCTTACCCTACGAGGAAAAGTCACAGAAAACGACAAAATCCACTAACAAGAGTTTTATTAAGATAAGGTAAAGAGACAGAGGTGCACAGGCCTGTGGAAAGACACGTCGGGCTATGCAAAGATGGAGTCGGGCTATGCCACACCTGTGCACACAGGCCCATGTGGCTATTCCACACATGCGCGTGGATCACATGGTTGTACTGCACACTTTACACAACCATGCAAAGCCACGGGATCTTGGTCACGTGAGACGTTTTGACCCGGAAATGACTAGGCAGAGGTGACTAGGTTACACCAGGCATGCGCAACCATGCCCAACTGTGGGGGCGTGTTGTGAATCCTTATCACACAGAACTAGGAAAACAGTGGCACAGTTGGTGACAGTATGAACAACAAACTATTTGTGAACATAAGCAAAGCAGTGGGAAAGCCTCCAACTTCTCTCCTTTTGTCATGCTGATAGTAAGGAGAGGAAGCACATGCTACCATCTACAGAAGGTAATAGATCAAACGAAGGAGTGGCCCATGTCACGTGACACCACAAGCCTTGGGAGATGTGAGAAAAGATGGTACAAGTCCCTGCAAAGTTTTACAATTGGAACATTATGAGTATCTGAGGAGCGATGGAGAATAAAGAATCCTCAGAAAAGTAATTTATTACATTCTACAGTTGTAACACTGAGAAATTCAGGGAATACACATTTTATACACTTTCACTGCAAAGCTGGTTGACATGGAAGGTCAATTTATTCTGTACAATATTGCATTTTTGTTGAACCATTGAATCTGTACATATCTGAATCAAGAGAATAGTTTTGCCTGTGTTACCTTTTGATCACAAACTCTGCAGGTGAGGATCAATGTTTCTCCTTTTATACGTGGCCTATCCCCAGGTTTTTTAAAAATACTGACACATTATGTTTCTCCACCAAAAGCAACAACTTGGGAATCAAAAAGGGCTCCCAGTTGGAGAGGGCAGAAGAGGGTCAATGAACTTGTGCACTGTACTTCAAAACCATACCCTGTGACAGAACCTTCCATTTCTCAGAACCCTGGTGAGCCACTTTGCATTTGAATAGCACTTCCAGACAACTGACCCCTTGTCTTAATATACATGGTTTGTCTTTAGGGGGATGATTGAGGATATATTAACAGACTGTGAGTCTCATTTGTCAAACAGGTTTCAAGAAAATTCCTAGAAGCAAGCAATTGCTGGATGCTCACAATGACAATTACATAGAAACTTAGCAAAGAAAAATAGTCAATTTTTTAGAAAAATACAAGTGTTTTGTCAAAATCTTACAAAAAATAGTTTATACTAAAAGAAATTAAATCGAACTATACAAAAGACACAAATAGTAAGTGTAACCAAATGATAGCATGATACAGGTATTAAAAATGACAGGGTTATTCTAAAAAACAGCATTGATGCTTGCATCTATTCCCTATTTCCCTCAACTCCTTATTGAAAGGACCAAAGAAAACTAAGCAGAGAAGAAACCATAGTGTTACTAAACACAGGGACAAAGTGATATTGTTGTTGTTATGTTTTTTACATACTGTCTGTGCTTTATGCCCCCAAAACTAAAATTTTTAAATACTAAATATTAGAAATGAATATGGGAATAGTGAGACATTCTGAAATATTTTGACAGATGAAATGCACAGAGGCCAATGGAGCCAAAGGAAACACACAGAAGACCAATAGCAAAGCTGTTCCCCAGCAGGCTGAGCAGTACCACCATAATGGAAGAAAACACCATGCCTGCCCATGTCATGATACTGAGAATAGAAGCCCAGTAATAAATAAATATATGGAAAGCTGACTCCTGGCAAAGGAGCAATACTATACACAGAGAATGTATTGAAAGATGGCCTGTTTATAGAATACCCCTTTCCAAGCCACTGGATCATATTATCAATGAGGTCATCTTGCATCAAATAGTCATTCTACAGAACACAGAATTGTGGCAGCATCTTTAAGACAGTGAAATGATACAAACAAGGATATGAGATAACATAAAGATGTACTAAGGTAGAAACAAGATCAAGCAATGAATCTGACTACTTGTTGTGTGGTACAAAAGAAAGAAATGAAGGGCCAATGAGATGGCTCATCACATAAAGGTGCTTGCTGCCAAGCCTGATGACCTGAGTTTGAATCCTGAAGCTCACGTGGTAAAAAAAAAAAAAACCAGAACTGACTCCCACAAGTTGTCCTCTGAAATCCACGCATATACAATGAAAAAATAACTACAATGTTTAAAAGGAGATCACTTCCTCTCTCCTGGTGCCTTATTACCTATCTTCTGTGGTTATTCAGATTATAGCACACATATCAAAAGCATAAAAGCTAACATTCACATCTAAGAGAAAACCCATAATATTTGTCGTTTGGGGCCTGCACTCGGGATGATTTTTTTCTAGCTCCATCCTCTTATCTGCAAACCTCAGAATTTCATTTTGTAACATCTGGATAATATTTCATTGTGTGCCACACTTTCACTACTCGCTCATCAGTTGATGGACATCTAGGTTGCTTCCATAATTTATAGCTATTATGAATAAAACAGGACTGAACATGGATGAGAAAGCGTCCATGTAGTAGGATGAAGCATCCTTCGGGTATATGCCCAAGATAGTATAGCTGAATCTTGAGGTAGATTGATTCCCATCTTCTTGAGGAACCACCTCACCGATTTCCATAGTGACTGTACAAATTTGCACACTCACTAGCAATGGACTAGATCATTTCCCTTACCCCACACCCTCACAAGCATGAACTGTTGTTTGTTTTACTTATCTTGGCCATTCTCGAGGGGTTAAGGTGAAATCTCAAAGTAGTTTTAATCAGTATTTCCCTAGTGGCTAAGGTTGCTATGCATTCCTTTGTTTCTCAGTTATTACTACTAAGTTCTGTACCCCAGTTTTATTTTTTTATTTATTTTCCCCCTCTTCCCTCCTCCTGTCCATCCAGCTTCCCCCCACACAACCTACCCCCAATTCCTTCCTCCAAGAATGTAAGGCCTCCCATGGGGAGTCAGCAGAGCCTGGTGCATTCAGTAGAGGCAGGTCCAAGGTCCTCCCCATGACTCAAGGCTGTACAATGTGTCCCACCATAGTAGTGAGCTCCAAAAAGCCTGCTCATGCACCAGGGATGGATCTTGATCCCACTGTCAGGGGGGCCCTTAGGCAGATCAAGCTGCACAATTGTCTTGCTTATGCAGAGGGCCTAGTCCAGTCCCATGGAGGCTCCACAAGGAGGCTCCACAGATGTTGGTCTAAATTTTCTGCGTTCCCACTAATTTAATTTGGTTGTCTCTCTAGGTTTCCATCATGATCTTGATGTTCCTTGCTCATAGAATCCCTCTTCTCTCTCTTTGGTGGTGGTACATGCTGGTAGGATATGCTGAAGGAGGCGGAGGCAGAAAGATCACGATTTCAAAGCCAGCCTGTACCTCATTTTTAGTTTAGCTATTTGTTATATTGATATTTAAGGTTCTTTTTAGTACTTTATATATTCTAGATACAAAAGCTCTATCAGATGTATATTTGGTAAAGATCTTTTCCCATTCCGTAGGCTGCCTCTTTGCCCAAAATAACAGTGTCCCTTGCCATACAGAACCGTTTGAACTTCATGAGGTCCCATTTATTTACTAACTGTTGGACGTAATGCCTGTGCTATCTGGTGTCCCGTTCAAAAAGTCCTTCCTTGTGTCATTGAGTTCAGGGGAAACTCACATAGGATTAAATGAGGAGGAGGATGAAAGAAAAGAATAATGGATAGAATATGGGAAGGAACAACTAACATTAAGGTGCCTTGAAGAAACACACACACACACACACACACACACACACACACACACACAAAATCTAAATTGACCCACCAAATAATGGGGGAGGGCAATGGCACAACTAGACATGTTATGCAGAAGCTCCAGTTGCAGGAATAGGTTATATCTTCTTCAGTCATTGGCCAAAGGGATCCAGTGGAACTCTTAAACATCACATACTATTGCCAAGACTGTTGATTGTGGTCCACAACCCAATGGTAAGGCCCTATGGCTGAAGACAACACTTATTTATATAATCACAGAGAAGTCAAGCTGGTGCCAGCTAGACACTTCACCCCTGCTGACTAGTATTCGTGGTCCTGGAAGGTACTCTCCATGCTACCAGAGTAGAAAGGTAATCATGGATATCACCAATACAAGCCTATAACCTACAACAAAGACTTGCCTGAAAGATATACTGGTGAAATAGTGGTACAAATTTTATGGGTGTAACTAACCACTTTTTGTTTGGATTTAAGACCCAGTCCATGAAACAGAACCCATACCTGACACTGCCAACATGGCCAGTTCCTGATAATAGATAGGCCATGGGTCTAAGGGAAAACCTACTACTATTATTCTGCTAAAAGAACATAGCAATAAAATGATTCCTGATGCAGTATTGCTATATTCATAAATCAGAGCATGGCTCAGCCTTCATCAGAGTAGCTTCTTCTTGTAGTGGATAGGAATTAGTAGAGATCTTCAATGGACAATATACAGAGTGAGAAATCCTTAATAAGATTTCTTCATCAAATTTCTATCCCCAAGGCTGAGAGATTTATGTGGAAGAGGAGATGGGAAGATTGTAAGAATAAGAAGTGATAGATGACTCCAAGAAAATATGTCTTCCAGACACAGTTGGACTGTGCACATATTCATTCTCTGAGACTGGCAATACACACAAGGCTGGCACAGGTTCAAGCCAGGCAGGGGCTCAGAACTGTGAGCAGGGTGAAGACACAGGGTGTCCCATTCCTAACAAAGAAGCTATTTGCAATTGACACCTACTGACAAAGGTGAAATCAGATTTCTCCAACAAAATATTACTGGACATATACTCTCCATGGATGACCTCATGCCCAGTAAGTAGTAGTTGCCAACACCAAATGAACTCCATGTTTTTATTTGTTTTTTATATGGATTTTTTGTTTTATTTTGCTTGAACATTTTGTTTCTGTCTGTCTGATTTTTATATTGTTGTTAGTTTTGACTTTTATGGGATTTTGTTATTGAGAGATAGAGCAAACAAAAATCAGCCATATGTGATTATAAATGCCAGTAAAAATAATAAAAGGTCATGTTAGCATTTAAGAGTTCTCTAGAATTCTAACTTTTGTCTTTTTGGTTTGAATTATAACAAATGGAAAACCAAGTATCAACCTTATACTAGGAATTTTCTACAGACTATCCATACTGTTTTCTTTTGTAGAAAGAGAAGTGACTAACAAAATGGTTATACTTAAGGTATATATTAGAGATATTTTAATTTAGAATATATAATGAATTTATTTTATACTTATCTATAAGACCTAACCAGGACAGTATGTGACTCTCCACTCTCCTAAGTCACTAGTGAAACAAACTAATGAAAAATACCCAGTATCCCAGGGCTGGGTAGATGACTCAGAGGGCAAAGCATTTGCTACACAGGTAGGAGGGGCTTGGGAGTGTCTCCCCAGGACACACATATGTTTGGGCATGGTACCATGCATCTGTGTTATAGTACACCTTTAGTGATATAGAAGATGGAAATAAGTGAATCTCAGGAAGCTCATGGTCCAGATAGTCTGCTGTACACATATGCGAACAAGAGAGCATGTTTCCAACATGATAGACAATAACTGACATGGAGTTTCTCCCATCACCTCCACATGTGTGCTGCCATGAATGTGTGTGTATGCATACACACACACACACACACACACACACACACACACACACACACCAACATACACACATGCATACATGCACTCAAGGATTAAATATAGAAAACCCAATATCTTCTACAAAAATTCCATAAAAATAGACCAGTCAAGAATGGCCTGTTGGGACAAGGGCAAAGGGGAGGCTGCAGAAGAAATAAGGAGTTGAAAGACTAGCACACCGGTAGCCTGAATGTTACGGGGGTGACCCAACCTGAACCCTCAGGAGTAAGGTTCCTAAACAGCAGAGTGTCAAGTGGGAGGGCTGGGGACAGGAAATAAAGAAGACAGAAGCAATGGCAGTGACCAGAAAGTCTCGCATAAGCTGATGCCTTTTATGTCAGGCGAGAAGAACAGCATCATGTGTGCTTTTTATAGGGGGAACATAAGCAAGGTCAGCAGGGAGCTACGTTAGACAATGTTGTCAAAGAGACTGCGGAATGCATCGGACACAGCTGTCTAAGCACAGATTACCACAGCCCAGAGGGAAAGAGTTCAAGCCCCAGAAGCCCCAATCTTGACTCACACAGGCCTTGCCAAGTCTGATTCTGAAGAAGGATGCCAAACTGTTTCTTTTTCCTTTCATCAGGGACTCTGAAAATATCTTGGTCAGTTTCACTCCCCACAGTAACCAATGACTTTCTGTCCAACTCAAGGCCTGCCCCACAGACATTAAACACACGCCTGGTACTGTGAACCTGGAGGTAGGGCGTTGCCTAGAGAGGCCATCAGCCTATAGAAGAACCTACTAGTATTATTTTGCTAAAGGGCTTAGTGTGACTCTGCCTTCTAGCCCTCAACTCTTATCCCAGAAGCTTCTTTTTGCAGTGGATGGTGGTTAATTAGAGACTCCGCTGCTCCAAGTGCAGTAAATAAGTGTCTATTTAGTGTTCGGTCCTCATACATCACACCTAATCCTCCAGGGCTCAGAGAACAACATCAGAGGAGGGCAGAAAGACTGTAAGAACTGGTGGGGGTACACACTGTCGTGAAACGGTGTCCAGGAGAAGCCGGAAGGGTTTCCATGTAGATGTGATCAAAATGCATTGTATGAAATTATCAAAGAATAAATTACTTTAAAGAAAGAAGGGCTAGAGAGATGGCACATTGGTTAAGGACACTTGGTGCTTTTTTAGGGGTCCTGAGTTCATTTCCCAGCACTCACATCAGGCAGCACATAGTCACCTATAACTCTAACTCCTAAACTTTCCCCTAGTCTCCGTGGGCACTGCATTCACATACACAATTGTAAATAATATAGGCCGTGGACCCTCTGTGAAATATAAGTGCTTTGAGCAGGTTATAAGGTTGGACACATTCTGTTTATGGCTGTAAGAAATAAAATCAGCTTGATGGTGCAAAATAACAAGCAATGATATATAGTTAGATCATGATGACTGGAGTTCTCCCTAAGGTCTAGATAATCAATATTATGGTAGCATTCATGAATCATTTAAATATAACTGGTATCTACTCTTGGTACAATACAAACATACTGTGACATTTGTGATATATGTTCCGTAATGGTATTACATTTATGCTGCTTTTAACTGCTTATAGGATGGCCAGTGCATTTCAGCACATACTAAAAGGACTTTTAAATCTTTGGATCGTTAAAAAGGAAATAGATTTAGAGACTTAAAAATGAAATGATTTCTGAAAGAACATTTTTTTTTCTGGCTGCATTTTACCTAGAGACGCCAAGTACTACAAGCTATTTCAATGTACTTAAGCACTACACAGGGAATTTCATGAGCACGGTGCACCCCTTACTAAGAGGAAGAATCCACAAGGAAATATCCTGAGAAATTTAACTCCTGAAACTCCTGCTGTTCTGGGTGTTTCAAGAGCCCATTGTCAGAGAGATTGAACTTGATCCTGCTTTTGATTTAAGAGGAGTTCTCACTTTGAACTGTCACTTCCAGGCATTCCAACCTCAGGCACACAACGAGCAGTGACCTGACAGGATCTGTAATCAGAGCTGAAGCAACTGGTGATAGAGTATGAGGTGCCATGAGTTTTGATATAAATCAATAGAGAAATTCCATCTCTATCCAGTTAAATCATTTATAACTTTATTGTCTTGCGGGAAATACAGCCCTTGTCAAAAGAGGCCAAGTTCAGACCTGCTGCTATCATTTCTATTCTTTTAACAGCATTTTGGCAAATCGTTTTGGTCTAAGTATTTTCAAAGACCATTACTAGCCCAAGGAGTCTCATTTTAATGCTACACTAGACATAGAGTAGATCACTTAACCCGCTGACAACCCTTTCCCCTAAATTTCCTATGACAGGTAGCCCTTTCCTGGGCACATTCTCGCTGGGCAAAAGCCTAGATAATGACTCAGTGGTTTGAGAGCAGAACAAGACAACCACCTTGCCTGTTGTGGAGTTACTACTCCAGGGTTACTCATCCCTCAAGCTTCCCACTTACACCATCAAACACTGACCAAACTCCACTAGAGAGCATTCCCATCCCATGCCAGACTCTTGCAATGTCCCTCTTTCTTCTTCTGTGTTCTACGTTCTTGACCAAAGGTGCTTCCTAAGGAGAACTCGGTTAATAAATCACAGGTACCATAGTTTTCTGCTTTCAGCTCTTCTTCGGTAGTGCATCAAACACTGTAGGGGTTCAGTAAATGACTGTTGACTTCCCAGGTCTGTGACAATTTTGACATAAATGCATGAATAAGCATATAACCTTATCAGTGTTGGGGGCTACTGATAGGTGCTCAGAATTTATATGGTATCCAAGGATTCTAAAATTTGACACAGATGAAATATCCTCTCAGGCCTTCAAAGGTTTATGTCATTCACAAGACAGAAGTGTAGGGCGCTCTTTGCAGTCCAGGTGTTAGCTAAACTGCGCTGCAGCTCCTTCCTCTTCCACAGCTCCCAAATCAATGAACACCTGCAGGAGAGGCCACTTCGCCTTCCCTCCCTTTCTGCTAACCCCCTCGCAGCATCTTTAATTTCCATTTCAACCAGGAAAAAAATTTTAGTACCTGTTCTCTAATAGGGCCCAAGGACACAGCAACAAATAAGAGAGTTTTTTCTGATTTCTTTTCAATGATGCTTATATGTTCGTTATATAAAACAAAAAAATAAATAAATAAAATGTGTTACATCCAGAATAAGTAATAGGATTTAACACTAAAAAAGAAATGAGTTTGTCCATCCCTAAAAAGACATAAAAGAAGCCTGAATGCACATTACTAAGTGAAAAAAATTAAGTGTAAAAGTGGATCTATGGTATATGGTTTCCACAAGATGGCATCCTGGAAAAGACAAAGCTATAGCGACCATTGGAAGGTCAGCATTTACCTAGGGTGAAAAGGCACAGAAGGACAGAATATGTGGGCAATTCAGGCAAATGGAGCCACTGTGTATGATACCTACAAAGGTACGTTCATGATGCACACATATGTAAATTCATAAAAATGTGCAAAATCAAAGGTAAACTCTACTGTACACGATGGACTTTGGATAACAATGATGCGCCAATATAGTTCATTGGTTATAAAGAAATGTACTACCCTTAATGGAGATTTTGATCACAGAGGAAGATTTACATTTGTGGGGATGGATGGTATAAGAGAAATCTCAATACATTCTGCACGGTTTAGCTGGAAGCCTAAATCTACTCTAAAATAAAAGGTGTTTAGCAATTTAAAAATATGCCAAAATGGATGTTATCATGAAGAAACAGTTTCAAAATTATTTTCCCACACTATTTCTAAATATTGCATCCTAAGCCATGGAGCTTAATAAACACAGGGATGTTTTAGTAAAATATATATTAGCTATATACTCAGATATGGTCTTATTTCAGAATATATAAGAATGAAAAAAATATTTTCATATAAATAAAGTTGGTTTCTCCTGTAGAGTAATTGAATGACTTCATCATTTAACAATGACATTCACTGAAATTGCAAATATTTGATAAAAGATAAGATATTTACAAAATTCAGATTTATATTATAAAAGCTTCACCTGTGTTGTCATGCATTCTTTTCACTGATAAAATTAAATAATAAGAACTAATAGGTGAAGACTATGATGCAATTCCTCAAGAACTGTTACATGGTGTGAAATATTCTTTAAAAGTTGGTGCTGAATTAAAGGAGTATTAACATTGCCCAGTTATTTGTATGTAGATGGAACTTTGTAAAGATTACAGTGTATAACCCAGCCACTTTTCCTATGCATTAAGGTAGTGCTTCCAAACACACCACTGGAGTAATGGACTGATAATCACATCAGAGAATTATACACAGCTCCACCTGCAAGTCAGATAATGAACATTAGCAGAGGATGAAATGCTTTGGAGGAGGTGTCATGATCCCCTGTAAGAGAAAACACTACATAAATGTCTGTGGAATCAATAGAGATATAAAAATACACATCCATGTTGTGAACATTAGTTTCTCATGGCTTCTGGCTTAGAAGTATTTCGTCATGTAACCTTAGAGAAGCATTTCTCAAATGACAAAGTTCTTTAAGTGAGAAGACACATTAAAATCACCTTATAACTTTACACATATTGATGCTCTGCAGGAGGCCGTGGGAGTATACAGCAGGCGGCAACTAGTATTCAACAGGTAGACCCACCAGGTGAACCTGTTGGGGAGCTGCACTAGACAAAGTCACTGGCTGAGGAAACTAGTTGTTTTCTGTCTGTAACTTTCTCAGATACCACCACTATATCTTCCTAAAAAAGAACAGCTGTGGGGTTCTTTCCACAGGCCATTGATAGTGTGTTTTAAATCTTTGGGCACACATATAACTGTGGATGTTCAGGGAGACGATTTCTACTTAAGTTAAGTAATTCTGATGAATAGAAATAATGCCAGAATATTTTCTTAACTGACACAGGAACATAACAGTATTCTCAGTCGCAAAGACAGCTAATTTTAGATTTCAGAATGAATTCAAAATAGACTAAGCTGCCCCTAAAGAAAATACACATATCCAAAGATCCCAGTGTTGCTAAAACGAGGTCAGGCATGAAGCAACTTTGGTAGACATAACCCCCTGTAATAATAGACTTTTTGCACATAGTCCCAGCCTCAATTCATGTTATAGGCTCTAGGTTCAGCCAACTGTTTATGTCTGGAAACTCTCACCAACTTAGAGTTATGTGCGTGTCCAAGTGTTACTCACTGGCCAGTCAGTGCAACCCTCCTAGACTGATAAAAACTGTATGGCATATCATGTGTTATGAGAATGGGTCAGACCCTGAAAATGTAACATATAATTGTCCAGAGTTTGGCTGTCAGAGGAGCCATGTAAAAGAACTGTGAAAAGAGCTGGGCAGAGGTGAGAGAGAGAGAGAGAGAGAGAGAGAGAGAGAGAGAGCGAGAGAGCTGAGTGAGAGCTATAGCTGTGTAGAGACAGAGAGATTTGGAACTACAGAGAGCTGGAGCTAGAGTGAACTGGAACCAAAGATTTAGAATAGGGAGATTTAAGAGAGAATGAGTGAGTGAGAGAGTGAATGAGTCAGGAGTGAATGAATAATGCAGAAGTGTGTGAAGGAATGTAACAGAATAGAGAAAAATAGCTGTATGTAAAGAGGTATAGCTGTGTGGAGACAGAACGATTTTCAGAGAAAGAGATTTTTTAAGATGAAGTAAAAGTTACCATCAGAAAGCATGTGTGTTTCCTTATTTTTCCCCTTGGATAGAAAAATGTCTAGCCCTCAGATAGATAAGAATTTTTCCTAGGCCCTTGTAGCCTTATTGGCCTTTTTTTTTTTTTTTGCATGCCCTGGGTACCTGGAGGCTGACCTTCCAGCTATCAATAATCCTCATTGAATCAAATTTCAGATTAGTATGACAGATATTAAGAATTATTACAAGAAATAAAATATTATATGAAATAGTTGAAATCTAAAAGGCAATGAATATATCTAATACAAACATTTTTCAAAGACACATTCTAATAATATTTTCTTCACATCTTTCAATAATAAGATGAACAAAAATTATATGTTCTTTTGAATGTAAGGCTGACTCTGAAGAAATAACACCCTTGCTGTTGAAGCTTACCCCTTTTTCCTGGGTCATTTAAGGACCTCCTATAGTTTGCAGTTGGGCATGTTGTAACATTGTTCAGTTTCTCTGTCAGTCCAACAGCAGACTCTGACCTTTCATACTCAGCAAACACAGTCTTTGTATAAACCTACATTGAATTTGCAGAATCCTCTTGAAATAACTGATTTCATTTTACCTGCAAGCCACATTATGAAATTATCTTTATATTTTAAATTATTTTATGCACTTAATGGACTTATATTTAGTCACTTGTTATCATTGGTGATTAAAATGTACAATCCATTCTCATCAGGTGTTTAGATTTCACAGTGTTGGAAAGATAAGATTTGTAATGAAACCAAGCTAAATATCTCATTGAAGGTTTAGATCCCCCCTGCAAAAAAAGAATAATTTAAAACCTTGAATATATATGTCCAAAAATAGGAGGTCCCATTTATTAATGCAGCAAGGCATGATGGCACGTGTTTGTAATCCCTGCACTCGTGAGGCTGAAGAGGAAGATCAAGAGTTCATGCCAAACCTGAACTGTAATATCAATTTCCAAGCCACCAGGGATGCATAGCAGAACCTCATCTGAAAAAGAAAATAAAAAGTAATTATGTAAGTACAGCATAGGGAGGGAGCTGAAACATCGCTGAACTGCACCACAAAAATAAATGTGATCCCAGCTGTCAGTTCAGTGGAAGCAACTGGAAAGCTATGTGTTCTCAATGACTATGCAGGAGTATTCCCAGCATCCATATTACACACTTTAAAAAATCACCCCTGATTTTTTTTCACAACCATCATGCCTGATCAACTTGACTCACTGAAATCTGTACTAGAATCTTGGAGCTAGTTAAGTGAGAGATAAAGTGTCCCATTGAGTAAAGCCAGAGAAGTAAATTACAGAAAAAGAGAAGAAGTTGAATTGTGGGAGCCATGGTATAAAAGAAAAGACATGAGGCAAAGGTAATAAAACACAGTTCACTCATTCTGATGAAATGACCTCTATTGTCCACATGCATCCATCCATATCATCCATCATTCCTTCTCCATAGAAAGACATAGATAACACTTCTCAGAAGGTGAGTCTCCACTCCCTGCAGAATACATCAGGTATATACTACATATATATATATATATATATATATATATATATATATATATATATATATATATACACAAACATAAGTATGTAAATATACACATACATAAGCATATGCACACCTGAACCATGAAATACACAATCCATAGTCTGCAAACTAATTTGCAGTGTTATCACTAGTTAAATGTGGGCTTTTCAATAATGATACCAGCACTCCACTAGTGCTCAGAAACAAAATGGCAAACCTTTAATTTTCTTTGATTACCTATTTAATATTTCATACTTTACCTGAACACACTGAACATCATCCTATTGGACTGATTTAATTTGATGCCTTCTCTTACTCCTATTGCTTCTTAAAGTTGTTTTAGTTGAAACCACTCTCTAGTTAAGAGAGTAAAAACATGATATTTTGCAAGTTAGTTTTTTTTTTAACTATCAGCAATATTATTTGCCTTTGAAAGTCAAGCTATAGCTAATTCCTTCTTGGTATCTTTGCTTTCTCTAACCCAGGAGTAGTTCAAAGACACAAGGCAACACAAAATGTATACACAAGTTGTATGATGTCAGTTTGACTCAGTCTTTCAAAACATCACTGAATATCAAAATGTAATTCAATGGCTGAATGGATAACATGTTTAATTTTCTTCTTCAACATGGTACCAGAATTGTTCTGCTCTTAGTAAAGATCCAGAAGACGGTGGGAAGTGTGTTTTGAGTAATGTAACTGGTCTCATTGAATTCAAGAGATTTTGTATGATTTCACTATATCACACACACGTGAGGACACCACTCCCTTACTAGAACATCCTATTCTGAGTTGTCAACCTTTCCTTTTTCTTGTAACAATACACAAAAGTCCAGAGTTAGCTTTACTAAATATCTTCATTGTCTCCATTACCATGAAAACGTATATAGACAAACCCACTATTTAGACACATTGATAAGTGAAGTAGAAATATAGGAGACAAGAAAGAAAATGGGGGAAAAATTCAGACACTCTATGCTATCCTGGATCTACATAGATAATAATAATGAACCTGATTTTGTTCTTCACAGAAATATTTAAAGACAAAGACATTTCTCTATGATATTATGATCTCAAAAGGAGAGAAATAACAAGAAGTAAGTTAGAGAAACTCCTGCTAGATATCAAAAGGATGTTATCGATTATACTGTCCACCACAATCAGCATAGCTCTTTCATGAAAACCCAGGAGGCAATTTTCTCTGTGGGTTCAGAGCAAGAAACAGTTTTTATTGTTATCCAGAGAAATGTTTCTTATACCTGCCCCTGATTCTATTTGTTCTCACTATGGTTAGATCCAAACCCAAGTTTGATAAAACTCTTTTAAGTGAAATTGACTTTCTGTCACACTTTTGTTCCTGACATTTCATTTAGCTAACACTATTAAGCATCTCTTCCCTGATAAGTCTATCATTCTTTCTTGAAATTTTATGTAACAGTGTATGAATAAGTAAATAGTACATTGTGATTCTTATTATTTCTACAGGAACCCTGTATAATATTTTCAAAGACATAATTTTTAGCAGGTCCTACTCCCATGGCCTATAACATGGTTTCAAATGAATTTTACATTGAGGAATGCAAAAAAAGAAATATCTACCAAAAGAATTTTAGAGGCTGAGAGACTACTTCTGTATAACCATTTTCATCCAGTCTTTGGCCAAGAGCTGACCATATCCTTAACTTTGAGCCATTGCAGGATCTTAAGTTTCTTCCTGTCAAACTAACAGCAGACTCTTGGTATCTCCTTTTTCTATGATTTTGAGACGTTACATCTTTAGTCCAGTTTCCATCTACTCTCACATTCCCTGGATCTATACGTAATCCCAGAATCCTAAGTACCAAACGCAAATTTGTAGCCAATCTAGAGTAGCTGCTCTTCCGAATTCCAGACACATACATTTGCCTAGCTGCTCATAATTGTCACCCGGATGCAATGACCTTTCAAACTTAGCATGTGTAAGAGTAAAATCGAAAACATATTCTACCTCCCCAGAGCTTCTCAATCTCCATTAGTAACAAGTCCATTTTTCCAGTTATTGCAGCCAAATTTCCAGAGTTCTCTTTGCTTTTCACTTTTCCTTCATTCATATTCAATTGATTCCAGCTTTAAAGCATAGTCAATGAATCCTCACCACTTTTCATCACAACATAACTAACCCATTTTTCTGACTTAATATTGCTTGTCCAGTTCTTCTTGCTTCTACTCCAGTCTCTGCATAGTCAATTTGTCATATGGAAGCTGAGTGAAAAGTAAGTCTTAAAATATGAGCTAAATAATGACTCCCTTCTGTTGTGGCTTAAATAAAATTGGCTCCCATAGGTGCATCTATTTGACAGCCTGGTCACCGAGGAGTGGCACTTTTTGAAAGGATTAAAAGGATTAGGATGTGTGGCCTTGTTGGAGGAGATGTGTCACTGGGGGCAGACTTTGAGGTTTGAGTCCATGCCAGGCTTAGTGTCTCTCTCTATGTCGACTCTCTGTGAATCAGGATGTCGCTCTCAGCTACTGCTCCAGTATCATGCATGCCATCATGCTCCCAGCCTGATGATGATGGACTAAATCTCTGAAACTTAATCCCCAAGTTGAATGCTTTCTTCCATAAGTGTTGCCTTGGCCATGGTATCTCTTCATAGCAATGGAACTGTGCTTTATACACCTTCCAAGATGAAAAGCATGCAGTAACTCTCCATCCAGGAGCTCTTCCCAATACCCCACAAGACTGTACAAGTAGTAGTCCCACAACTTCTCTGAACTCATCTCTACTTTGAATCCCAGAGCCTCCCAGCCACACAAACTTCATGCTGTGAGAACACACCAAGCCTCATTGCTATAGTGTATGTGTTCTAAGTTATTCTAATTGTAAAGATATTCCCCCACATATCCTTTGGTATTCTTACCTTTCGTTAAGATTTGTGGGTTTCAATTGTTCAGGTCTCTTTTCATTTCTATCCCATTCATTTGTTCATGTTTTATAATCTATCACTTTTACCCCAAAAAAAGTGGGCATTGGTTAGGTCAGAGACTTTCTAATTATTCTTCTAGTAGAAGATGATTATATTTGAAGTATGCAAAATATATATTGTTCAATCTCTTCAGTCAGAAGTGCAAAGATGGCCAATGTCTCCATTTGAGTCCACAGGTACCCGACTTTCTACATAAAATAAAAGACAGCATTTCAAGTTATTACATTTAAAAAAACTACAGCAGGTAGAATTAAAGTTTCAACATAAGTATGAGCTGTGGACTCAGTCAACACCAGTGTGGAGAGCAAAGAATGTGGCTGATGCAGAAATCCACAGAGGCGGTGCTAGGGACCATCAGCACACACTACTCAGTAGTTTTCCAATTAATTCCTTCTGCCCTCATATATGGTTAGAGTGGTGGTTTGAATGGAAGTGGCCCCCATAAGCCCATAAGAAGTGGCACTATAGAGGTGTAGCTTTGTCGGAGTAGGTATGGCCCTGTTCAAGGAAGAGTGTCACTGTGGGGTTAGGCTCTGAGGTTTTCTATGCTCAATATATCACCCAGTGTCTGAGTCCACTTCCTGCTGCCTTCTGATTAAGATGTAGACAGAACCTTTGTCTGCCTGCAAGCCACCATGATCCCCACCCTGATGATAATGGACTAAACCTCTGAAGCTATAAGTGAGCCACTCCAATTAAATGTTTTTCCTTATAAGTGTTGCCATGGTCATACTGTCTCTTCACAGCAATAGGAACCCTGACCAAGACAGTTACTCTTCGCTACAGCTCAGGTTCCCATCAGTTTATACAAATTTGCTTCAAAAATGACTTCTTATCAAGAACTTCACTGTTTCTCGTGCCTTGATTCATTTTCCAATTACCTTCTTTAGCATCATTTCATCTGTAAGTAAATGAGAAGATTCCTACATAGCTTGGAAAGCTCTGTAGGATCCAGTCCTAATACACTTAGTCAGAGTTACTTCCTTTATCCATGAGCATTAACTTGCTTGGCAAATCAACTTTAATCAGGGAACTACATTTAATAGCAATGTCCACATCAACATCATTGGAATAATGGCAAGCCCCATCCCCATGATATTGCACAGAATGCCTTCAGTCATTGAATATCCTTTGTGCCTTACCCATGACTGCATTTCACTCATTAAATCTGACCTTCAAAGACTAACTCATCCCCACTAAGAAATTTCTCATCCTACAGAAACTTATCCTTGAACTATTTGAAGAGGTTTACTTAGCAGCTTGATTTGTATTGCCCCTGGTTATTTTTATTTTGTTGGGTTTTTTTTTGGAGTTTATATTTGCTTTTCTAAGACTTATGTCCCTGGATGGAAAGGATCTTTTTAATCTTTAATCCTTAAAAGCTTGTCTCTTATAGTAAAGTGCTAGTGGATACTTGAAAGAATTGAGATACTCAAGTAATACCCCAATATAAATCTATGAATGTTAAATGGTATTACGGCAGCCACCAATTTTACTAGATGGGGATTTCATTTGTCTGTATTTGTTGATGTTGACCAAGGACTTGTCAATTTGTTTTTCTTCACAAGCGTAATGGAACATATTACATCCCTCTTATCATCATTGGATGGTACAGTGTGATTTCTGCCTGACTCTTAAGAAAATGATTCTACTTTCAATAAGTTCCATCTTAAAATAACACACTGTAGCTGCTTATTACAATTTATTAAATAATTTTATCCATGGAGTTATATATGAATGAAAGAACAGATGCATGCCATAGGAACATTTTCTTTAAACATTGACTTTTTCCTGAAAATAAAAAAAGACATGACTCAACTAATATATTTAAAATATATACCCATAATTCCAGACAAACTGTGTGCAAAGGTGACATCTGAAAAAAAAACATAAAAATAACACACTTAATTTTCAAAATAACCCCATGAAGTAAGCAAATGTTCCCATTGCTTGGATGAGACAGCTGAGGTGGACGAACAAGACAAAACAAACTGGTGACGCCTTTGGAGATTCCTTGTCTAATAATACTCTATCAGGGCTTTTTTTTAAAGCTTCCAGATCCTTTGCCTATATATTATAGTCTGTGGTCTTGTGTCTTCATGGGATTTCTGTGTGTGTGTGTGTGTGTGTGTGTGTGTGTGTGTGTGTGTGTGTGTGTGTGTACAAGTGTGTCTCTGCATCTGTCTGCACTTCTTGGGCTTTTCCCTGGATCCTTTGCTTTCGTTTGTTCTTCATCTTATTTTATTCTATTGTTGTTTTCGATGTCTGTTTGTATTCTAAAGACAGAGAGAGAAAGAAAGGGTGTGGATTATGGTGGGAGAGGAAGTGGAGAAGTTCTTGGAGGCGTTTGGGGAAGGGAAACTATATAATGTATGAAAGAAAACCTATTTTCAATAAAAATAAAAGGGAGGAGGCACAATGATTATCATAAATCTGACAGAGAATAATTATTTAAGGCCACCCCTATTCAAGTGGGAATCTCTTTTTTTTAACGAAGTAAATGTGTCTTTAGACTTTTTCCCACCATATAAACTAATTAGACGTGTCTGCTGTTTTCATCCACAGTTTTCATTGGCTTGTGTAGCAAACAATGTTATGCCCAGCAGGCAGCTCTACCCACCCCTATTTTCCTTGTTAACAGAACTCCAACATGGCCAGGGCTGATACCCAGCTCCAGGGAATTAATCAAGTTTTGTCTCAGCTATCACAATTCCATTCTCTCTTCCCCTGGACCCTTGTCAGGAGTGGTTTAGTAGCAGACACTGTATTTAGTTCTTAGCACTGAGGCATAAGGGTTGGTCTTCTGGGGCCTTCTAGAACAGAATTGCTTCCCCAAAACAAACGAAAGAAGTAAAGCTCTGGTATTTGTGAGTGGTAAATCAACTCTGAGGATCTGTCAATATGAAATCAGAAGCCTGCGTTGGCATCCTTGCAACAATATTATGTCGAATTGCATACAGCCAAACGGATCCTAGTTTCTGTACCTTTCTTGATTAGCTTTCTAGTCCCCAAATCTAGTGACATAATATATGCAAGTCACTGTTTTCTTACGTCTACCTTAATGCAATTGCTCCTCCAGCTTCTTTTCCTATTCTTTTACATATGCGTTGCAATCATTTCAATGGAACATAGTTCGAGTATAAAGCAGATGATGGAACATTTTCGATGCTCAATTAGTAATTATGATCATCATAACGATTAAGTTGGATTCAGCTCTCCCTAGTGGAATGAATTCAAGCTAGTATCTTGGTTATGCACCTCCAGTTTACAAAAGTACTCAGAGGTAAGGTCATATTTTTCTCCAAGCAGTTACATGAAACCCTGTGAGCACACAATTTTGCTGCTCTGAATTCTGGAGAACATTTACCACCTGCAGACACTGAAAAAAGTGACAAATAGCTTCTGACAAATAGGCAACTATTCTGTAGCAAAATGACACTTCGAAACATACACTGTGTCAAATAAGCATTTTACATTGAACAAAATACACTAAATTTTCACATTGCAGGTCAAGTTTATATACTTCACGACATCACATTTGAGGGGAAGTTTTCTTCTTCCCTTTTATGCAACACCCTTGGAGTAGCCTCAGTCAGAAATCCAAGGGGAAACTCGACGATATACAATGACAACCTTAAATTAGAAAATTGTTCCCTGGCTAGACCTCTTGCTGAGCTTGCTAGGGCTTTGTGCTTCAATTTGAAGAGGTAACCGTGGTCAAAGAAGATGTGTGGAATACTATATAGGTTCCATGGTTAGTAAAGCAATCATCAGGAAAGAGTGTACAAGGTCATTCGCAAATGGAATGGTTAGAATGTCAATCAGGAAGAAACTACACAATTCTAATCAGAATGTATGGAATATTGTCTAAGATTCATAAAGCATTATTAAGAAAAATCAATATCTGATAAAGGGTTGGTTGCTGAAGGTCACTCTGGGGTTGAAACACTCACTGCTGAGCAACGATAACTAGGTAGGAGGGGGCAGAGACTCAGAGCAGAACTTGACTGACGTAAACACAGCCCTAGACTAAATCTCTCCTTTCTTACATGGAATACAACTTAAGAATTCAAAATATAGCCCCCAACAAACATAATAAGCAGTAAGATAGAGCCCTTAGGCTGATGTATTTATGTTACTGTCAGGATAAGCAATTCACACAGACATAAGAATGTTAAACATCCATTAAAATATTTCTGTCAACTGCCCACTTCTTCAAAGTGGATTTCATTTTTATCTTGAACAGATGGCAGGCCCATCACAGTTTGTTCTTTATGGCCAGAACATAAACACTGTCTGATTAAATTGTTCTGAAACCAATTAAAAACTTAGCACTTACTTTAGGAAGACATATCTACCATTAGGGTCTGAACATGCACAAACCCATCAATCCACTGCCCCATTTCCTTAGGGAGATTTGACATAGGACATGGAATAAAGGAAGAAACCATTTACCTAAGCTTATTTTTGTTCCTTGTCATATAAGCTCTTAATTAACAGAGAAATTGACCAGAGATTAAAAAATCTGTCCTCAGATAGGTATTGAAATACTCCAGTGATAGTCTTTCTCTCTTTCTCCCTCTCCCTCTCCCTCTCCCCTCCCTCTCCTTCCCTCCCTTCCTCTCTCTCTCTCTCTCTCTCTCTCTCTCTCTCTCTCTCTCTCTCTCTCTCTCTCTCCCTCTCCCTACTCCTACCCCTACCCCTACCCCTACCCCCCTCTCTCTCTTCCCAGCTGTTGGCACTTTTTTGTGGTTTGTGGAGGTTTGGGAGGCACAGCCATAATGGTATGTCACAGGGGAGAAATTTGAGAACCAAAAAGGCTCATGTCACTTCCACTCTCTGCTCCTGCCGCTGTAGTAGTTGCTGCCATGCCTCGCTGCCATGATGGACTCTTATCCCTCTGGAACCATGGACCAAAATGAACTCTTCCTTCTGCTGTTTGCCTTGGTCATGGTGTTTAATCACAGTAATAGAAAAATAATTAATACGTATACACAAACATAAACATCAGCACATATACAAACACATACACAGAGACATGCATTCACATACACGGAAACACATTCAAACATAGACACAAACCACACACACACACACACAAAACACACACACACACAACACACACACACACATACACGCATGCGCACGCGCACACACACACACACACATTTTAAATCACCACCCCTTGGTTAAAAAAAGAAATGATGAAACAGGCTAGTTATTATCACTCCATCAAAAGTCTAGCCTGCACTTATCTCACAGTGAACATATCGAAAACTCCCCCAATCTCACACTGATTACCTTGCATTTCACTTTCTCCTTCATAACCTCTTAAGTATATACTAAAACTATGTCATTTTATAGATCAATGTGGTGGGTCTTTGTGAGTTTAAAACACTTGCTCAACATCATAAAGCTAGTCTGTAGAAAAGCAAGAAATGAACTTGCACCTGTGAATTTTGATGTTGGAAGACACATTTTAAATGGTTGTCCTCTTTTTTTCTAGGAAAAAATGATTGTTTTCTAAACCCCATTAGAGAAGATTAAAAGAGGAAAGTTTATATCTTATATCAGTACAAAACGTATGTTCCAAAACTGCACACAAACAGCTAAAGACTAGTCACTTAGTTTGCCACTGAAGTGAAACAAGGACGCCTGTGTGGTCTATGTTACAACACATATTTAAATAAAATGTCATTATGAACATTCTATATTTTAAATTAGCGTAAAATAGTGAACCTTAAATATTTTTGTTTCAGGCTTTTCAAACTGTGTTGTAAAATGTGAATTTGAGATCCAGATATAGGAGTACATGCCCACAATCCCAGCACTCGGGATATGGAGGCAGAAGGATTGAGCATCCAAGGCCATCCTTGAAGCATACACATATGAAATTATGGTTTTAGTATCATTTCTGTTGTTGTGACAGAATGTCATGACAAAGCAACTTCAAGGAGAAAGGTTTTATTTGGCTACAATTTCAAGTCATGATCCATCATTGAGGGGAAGCTGAGGCCACAGGAACTCAACACAGTTATTCACATCACATCCATAATCAAGAACAGAGAGAAATGATACAGTATATGTTTAATCTCAGCTAGCTTTCTCTACTCTTACACAGTCCAGGGCCCAAGACCCAGGGATCGTAGCACTGCACTCAAACTGACTCTACCCATACCAATTAAGACAATGAACACAATCTCCAACATGCTTACAAGCCATTCTGTTCTAGACAATCCTTCATTAAGATCCCCTCCACAGATTTCCAAGGTTGTATCAATATATGAATTCTAAATGTTACAGACACTATATTACTAATGATATAAGCTAAATGAAAAATCTAAGGTGTGCGTGTGTATGTGTATATAATTTGTTTATTGCTGATTACAGAATTTGTGATTCTGAGTGTTTCACAAAGCTTGCATACCAACTGGAATGCAAGTCTTTACATTCTAAGAACAAGAAAGCAAATGAACAAATATCCTAGAAGAGTACCAGGTGTCTGATAAGTCACCAAATAATCTGTTCTGATATTCTGATTCAACTCTGGGGAAAACTGTGACACTACGTACTTACTTCCCTGAAAGGACACAATTATAATGGCTGCAGATTAAGTCTTTAATTATTCCTAGAACTAGAATTTTTTTTAAAAAAAAATCTACCTAATTCGGGACCTTTCTTTTAATATGACATGAAAAAAAAAGTTTGAATGGTCAAACATTACAAAATTCTGTTCAGCTTTCCTTAATCTCTAAGAGATGAAGGCAACACCCTGAATTATCCTCTTTAAATACAGCCATGACTAGTACTAGTGGACAGCCACTATGCTAACACACACTCAATGTTTAATCTTCTTATGGAAATAACTACAAATTCATGAAGTTTATGCTACATGCAAAATTTATCCCACAATGGTGCAGCTAAAAAGATATTCTACCATACATTATTAAAATCATTATGTTTTACTGCTGATATTTACTAGGTAACAGCAAGATATTTCAACAAAGTTGAGATTAAATTTAAAAGATTTGGCAGTTTCTGGTGATGTCAAATAATGTAACCAAGTTCAGATGCAACCCTGTCACACATTTGTGCCAGTGACAACAAACTAATATAAGCAAATCAATTAATTAGACTGTAATTGTGCCATTATTAACTCATCACAAGCCATTGAAATTTCAAAACACAGTTCAATTTCTCAAAATATGTTATGAATCTTAGCAACATAAAACTGGAAGAGAAAGGAAGGATAAGGGAGACAGAGGTGAAGGATTAGCTCTAAGATCTGAGCTGGATTCCAAGACCCACACTGTAGAGAAAATACACCCTTTCAAGTTATCCTCTGACCTCCACACGCATGCATCCACACCCAATAAATAATGCATAAAACTAAGCAAGAGACTTTTTTAAATGCACATTTTTGTAGAGAACAAAATGACAAGTGTGATGTATGAAGAATGTCAGCTGCAATAAAACAGATTAGAATATAATCATTTTACCAATAAGTAACACAATGTTCTAGGCTCTTATCTCAATACAGATATGGCTGGCATCATAAAGATACTCTGTCTATCCACAAGGAATGCAAGAGGGCTGATAAACTGTGCACGCACACAGAGGAGAGAAAGGGGGAGGTGATGGCCCTATTAGGACACGAGCAAGCAGTATTGGTGCTTCTGTAATTGAACCTACCCACCCTACTTTATTTCCCTTTTGATTTTAGACTACATAATAAAGGGTTTTATTATTTCATTTTCATGAATGTATATTATTATAATGTGTTCATATTTTCCCCTCTATTACCCTCCTTTGTTCTCACTGGTCCCCATATATATATATGGAAGTATCAACCTTTGATACATGTGTGAACACGCCTATAGCTACATATTACTAAATCTAAATTCCACATACCAGAGAATAATACAATAACATAAACAGTAAAAACCAGCAATAAGTAGTAATCAAATTTGGAAGCAGCAGAAAGATTTGTAAACAAAATATGTGCTATGTTCTCAGGATTTACAGCCAGAATTCTTCATATTTTTATCTTATTTGTCTTGTGTGGTAATACAAGTAGTTGGTATCAATAAATGACTTCTGTATATTCTCCAGTACTTCCCAATCAGCAGACATTCTTTCAGATCTACTTGTATAGTTTTCTTTCAAATTCCTTAGAGCACACTAACTTAAGCAGACTCCCAGGCCACACAACAGTGCAGTCTTTTCCTCTGATTGCACCTAAATTAATACTGAAGTTCCTCGCTGAGTCTCATACATCTTCCCTAGAGAACACTTGTGAAAAGAAAGCCTCCACCAGCCAAAAACTGATAACATACTTGTAAAACCTAGAAAAGTTGTCTGCTAATAATACCTTAAAAATTGAAATGAGTTACCATCTTGGGCATTTGTCTTTTATCCCCAAGAAGGACTGGGGCTGATTTCTAAGGGGAAAAAATGCCTGTTTTCTTCACACACTCTGTATAGTATAATACCATAATCTAGGTGCTTATAAATGCAAGAGATTTGTTTCTCAATTATGGACCTAGATGGTGTGAAATCAAGATATCAGTACATTGGATGTATGATAGGGACTTTTTTAATATTTATTTATTTTACATGCTCACTACAGTTGCCCCCTCTCTTCCCATTCCTTTCCCCACACACACACCTCTCCTCTCCCCTTCCAGCACACCTCACAATCTACTACTCCTCTTTTTCTATTCAAAACAGGTCAGGCCTCCCATGGGTATCAACAAAACATGGCAGATCAAGTTGCCTCAAGACTAAGAGACTCCCCATGTATTAAGGCTGGACAAGACAACCCAGTATGAGGAGTAGGGTCCCAAAAGAGTCAGAGGCAGGCCCTACTTCCACTGTTAGGAGTCCCACAGGAAGACCACGCGTCACAACTATCACATATATGCAGAGGACCTAGGTCAGGCCCTTGCAGGCTCCCTGGTTGTTGGCTCAGTCCCTGAGAGCTCCTATGAGCCCAGGTGAGTTGATTCTGTGGGTTTTCTTGTGAGGTTCTTATGTTCTCTGGCTCCTACAGTCTTCCCTCCCTCTCTAAGCAAGGATTCCCTGAGCTAGACCTAATGTTTTGTTATGGGTCTTCGCATCTGTTTCCATCAGGTGCTGGGTGATGCTTCTCTGATGTCAATTGGGGTCACCAATTTATGAGTATAGCAGATTATCATTAGGCATCATTACATTGACTTTTTTGCCAGTCATGTCTGGTTCTATCCCAGGTCTCTGGGACATCCAGCCTCTGGGTCCTGGCACTCAAGACAGTGTCAGGGGTGGGCTGACTCTCGTGGCACGGGTCTCTGACTGGATAAGTCATTGGTTAACAATCCCACAATCTTTATACCATGCTTACCCCAGCACATCCCATAGGCAGGACAGACTATAGGTCAAAGGTTGTGTGGCTGTGTTGGTATACCAGATCCTCCACTGGAAGTATTGTTGATAGGGACTTTCTCATGGATGACATGCTTTCACTGTGTTCTCTCATATTGTAGGGCTGAGTGAACAGCTGTATATGATGTAAAAGAAATGGGGAGCAGTAAAAAATCCATTGTACCTCTTATAAATGCACTAATTTCACTCATGGGTCCCCGACCCATAAGCTCTAGCCATCTCTCCTAATACTCTCAACTTGGCAGCTAACATTTTAGCAAATGAATTTTAGGAAAACACAAATATCCCAACCATAGCCAGGTAAGAGACATCCTCCATACTGAGGTTTTGCATGTGCTTCTGAGAATTCAAAGCAGCGAGTCTTTTGTGCCTGTGAATGCTGAGTATACAGCCCTGGCATAAGAAGCAATTGTAACCATTACACTGTATCCATACATCCTAAAGCCACCACAGGTTTTCATTTATTACAATTGGCTATGGGTTTTCATTTGCTATAATTGGTAACAATAAAACTGTATTATCTCAAATTATCCAGTAAAAGGTTACCTCAGTCTATAACAAGACATATCTTTTCTTCGTATTAACAAGCTATTAATAACAAATTTAAATGAGGAAATTTATAATGCAAAATTCAAAAGAAAATTCCCCAGGCCCCCAAAATTATTTAAGTCCCTGTATCACATGATCCACAATACTTATTTTCCTCTTTCTGCTATATTGGATAACCCCAATTTTTTGAGTGCCAGAGAATAAGCACACCTAAAAATACCATGTCAACAGTACTTGGGGTGACTATGCAACGTTTTTTATGAAACTTTCATAAATATTGTTTTTCTAATAAAAATATGTGCCTTACTTTCCCCTCACATTTTTTCCTCTTATCTATGGCAAAAATATGATGTGATACTTGGTGGCAATACAGTCACTTTGCCACCATGTGCTTAAAAGTCATACTGGATCAGAGGTTCCGGTGATGGAAGAAGACTTAACCCTCATTGGCCTGCTGCATCATCTCTGAAGCACTTTGCTCCACGCATTTGCTGGTAGAAGGGAAAGTCTCTGTTAGATGAGGCCATGATGCTACTCTCTTACCTGAACTAAGAGCCATTTTATGATCTACCTGGCTGAACTCATGTTCACAGAGTAAGTTAAAAAATGCAAGGAGGAGTTGTTAATTTGAAAAAAATTAGCATAAAAGATGTAGCTTTAAGAATACATTTTCTTGCCGGACGGTGGTGGCGCATGCCTTTAATCTCAGCACTTGGGAGGCAGAGCCAGGTGGATCTCTGTGAGTTCGAGGCCAGCCTGGGCTACCAAGTGAGTTCCAGGAGAGGCACAAAGCTACACAGAGAAACCCTGTCTCGAAAAACCAAAAAAAAAAAAAAAAAAAAAAAAAAGAATACATTTTCTTAATAGTACAGGAAATGAGAAGTTAGAAACACTGACTTCTGTATTCAATAAGATTCAAAATATAGAATTATGAATAAAGGACTAGGAGATGAAGTAAGATCACATGATGATAAGCAAATTCGGCTAGGAGTATTAACAGAAATGAAAAGGAAATGCATTTAAATAAGATAGTGAAATTAATATCTTTGTGGATTCTAGAATTGCTCGTGATCAGATAGAGAGCAAAGCTAACATTGATAAAGACAGATTAGCTACATTATGACTAATTAGAACAGCTGTATGTGATGTAAAAGAAATGGGAAGCGGTAAAAATGATGAAAAAAGATAAAGATGTCACTGACAGAAATGATATGCATCCTTTCTATTCTTGAACAAGAAACCACTATAATAGAGCTAAATAAATCTGAGTTAGAACAATGCACT
Organism: Peromyscus maniculatus bairdii; assembly: GCF_049852395.1. Lineage (NCBI taxonomy): Eukaryota > Metazoa > Chordata > Mammalia > Rodentia > Cricetidae > Peromyscus > Peromyscus maniculatus. The sequence goes on along the minus strand of NC_134868.1, from coordinate 33,150,048 downwards.
CCTGTGCAAAAGAAAAGCTTGAGTCTACAATTTGATTAACCAGTGGCATTAATGAGGACAGGACTTTGCACCGATCCTGTTAAAATTTATAAATTCATGTCTGAGGAACAAAACATAGGTTTAGTTGCTAACTTGGCAGGAAAGTTTTCTTACAGTGAAAGAAAACCAAACTGACATGAGATATATACTTAAAAATGTCTAACAGCAATGGGCCAAAGTGGTATACCAAGAACTCCATACACAAAGTATTTTATTCATGAAGACAGCAGGTAAAGAGATACTGAAATTTTTAAATAAATGTTGTGATGGTCCATTTCAATTGCTGTCTGGTACAACGTAGAATAACCTGGGAAGGGGTCTCGGTGTGGAATTATCTATATTAGGTTGGCCTAGGGGCAGGCCTGGGAGGGATTTTCTTAATTGGGTTTATTGGGGTTAGAAAACTCACCATGAATGTGGGCGGCCATATTTCCTGAACAGAATGAAAAGGACAGAGTGAGATGAGCACTAGTGTGCAGGCATTACCTCATTATTCTTTGCTCTTTTGCTGTGGATGTGATGTGTTTAGTTAGCTGTTTGAAGTTACCACCAGCTTCGTTCTCCAATGGTGATAAAAATAGCCTAGTTAAGGAAGCCCATTCCCCCTTAAGTGGCTTTTGTCAGGTCATTTTATCACAACAATAGAAAAGAAACTATGACATGTGCCAATTGTGTCTTGAGGAAGGAAAACTTTAACAGCAAATTCTAACCATCTGAAGGATTAATCAAAAATTAAGAGGAAAAGTATGAATAAAAAATATTATGTCCCTTACTGATAAGATGGTTATGTTCCAATCTACTTTATTGCACCTGACAGTATTTATTTGTCAAATTTGACAAGAAATGCTTGGAATATTTTATGACTTTCTCTAAATGCCATGAAATGTTATCATCTGAAAATTGCTGCAATATTCAAACCTATTCCCTGGTACTTCTGCTTTTAATGTAAAACAGTAAATATACTAGAATTATAGGTTTTTCTCCAGTAATTTGTCATTCTCGTTTTGTTGACCTTGACTTAACAGGATGATATTCTTTTGGATAGGCACTGGGTTTTAACAGGATATAATGAGAATCACAGAATTTTTTTCAGTACATCTGCACTCTTCTAGAGTAAGCAATGGTTATAGATTTAACTGAAAACAGAAATGTGTTTTTGTTTTCATAGGTGGTTGTCTTTGGCGGAGATTTTCATGGAAGAACTCTATACAGCACTAGCCTTTGGCAGTGAACTGGGGAGATGAGGCTGTCAGCTCAAAGCATATGAAATTGAAAAAAATGGAATGTTTTTGTTATTACAGGAGGTTGGTTTATGAGTTCCTGAGTTTTGGACACCCTGCAGACACACGAACTCACAGTGTCAGCCTCCAGCACACACTTCTGATACTGACTTTAACCTCCACCTCTACTTCCCCATGGCCAGGGTCTGCCCAGGAGTTAGTGAAAATCCCTTGTCTTGACCCAAGATAAAGCACCCAGAGTTTGACATTCTAATTCCTATTCTGCCCTTGGCTCACCAGCATTCTCAGATAAGACAGTTATCTGGTCTGTGCCTAAAGCAATCTACAAAGTAAGAATAATATTTTGATCCCAACTCTCTAGGATGCCCTGGTGGTTCACTAATAATTTATTTTGAAGCTAAGGAGAGACACAGATAAGCGCAAAGTTATCAGCACATTCAGATAAATGCTTTAAAAATCTTAGGTATCATGACTTTCTCATACCCAACTACCCACTGTAAGCATTTAAGTAGGAGAAGGATGTTAGATAAACGGAACTGCATGTTAATATTTGAGATCAACAAACTCCTACTGAGCTTTAACACAGAAAGGTCATTCCACCTTCCCTGAGTAAACTCCTTTTTGTCCTTTCACCATATGCAGCAATGAAATTATTTTTATAAAACTTGACACCATATTCACATTGTTTTCTGCAATTAGCATTTTGCTTAGTCACTTAAATTCGGATGAGGCCATGAATGAGCCTGCAGGTCTGTAGAGCTTTGTCTCCATGTCCTTTTTAATTGCAATTTAGTCACCTTATCAGTATTACATTGTAGTTTTTCAGTCAATGATGATCTTTTAAAGAAACGTACACTACTGAAATTATGTGTTCATTCTCCTGTGGATTTTCTTTCAGATTCACACACACACACACACACACACACACACACACACACACACACACACACACACAATGGTTGGAGTTTTCCCTGCTGGATTTAGGTCATTGGTCCAATATTTCCTCAATATGCTCCCTTTCCTCCCTGTTGGAATGGTAATATATATTCTATACCATTTTATGTTGGAAGTATGCGATTTGCTTTTTTTATTTTGATTTTACAGGGGGCTATAGTTAGGAGGCTGCTTTGAGTCTCAGAAGAAACTTTGAATTTTGGACTTATAAACAATGTTGAGACTAAAATAGACTATGGAGACTTTTCAAGTTGGACTGAATACATTTTTGCATTTTGATATGGCAACAAGCCTATGGGAGTCAGGAGGTGGAACGCAGTGGTTTGAATAAGAATGGCCCCAATAATCCCATAGCTTAGTCATCAGAGAGCAACACTATTTGAGAAGAATTAGGAGTTGTGGACTTGTTGGAGGAATTGTGTCACTAAGTTTGAGGTTTCAAAAGCCCATGCCAGGCCCAATTCTCCCCCCCCCCCCTCTCTGCCGGCAGACCATGATGTAGCTCTCACCTACTGCTCTAGCATCATAAGTGCTGCCATGCACCCTGTAGGGAGAAGTTTGTGTCCCACAGCTGCTCCCAAATAAACACACTGAGACATATTAATTACAAATGCTCAGTCGATAGCTCAGGCTTATTATTAACTAGCTCTTATAACTTAAGCCATTTCTATTAATCTGTGTATTGCCATGTGGCCTGTGGCTTTCCCTGTCCTACAGCATGTCTTGCACCCTCTATCTCTCCTGACAAATCCACTGACTCTGTATGAGGGTTACACTTACCTGTGGGTATGAGGACAAGCATGTAGAGTAGAGTTAAGAGGGTGTATTGATTTAGGAAAATGGCTGCAGTGTTTTCTTCTCTGGGGTTTAATGACCTCTTCAGCCATAAATGGTTAGATACGTTGAGATTACCAAGCATGAATTTCTTCTTATTGAACAATTCAGTCCAATTAGACAGGTGTTCAATAGCCCCAAGAAATAAGCACCACTGTTGCGCCATTGGTGACGCTTTGCCAGGCCTGTCATGGTTGTGACTAACATCTTTTTAGTTAGGTGGGATTGTTGATGACTTTTCTTCCTTCACAACTTGTATAGCAATTTCTGATACTATGGGAGCTAGTCTTCAGGGAGGAGGTCTTCTACTTTATTTAGGTAAGGTCACTATTGTTGTGTGTGCCATACTGCATACTCTAGACTAGTTGGCCTGATAAATTAAATAAATTTTAGCCAGGCCATAAAACAGACTACTCTGCTTAAGTAAGTATTTTTAAACATAGTCAAATCAGTGGTTTGGAAAGAAATTTGTTATAAATAGTATAGCCTTTTAAAAGTAATTTGAAAAAAAAAACAAATTTTAAAAAGAAAGTCAGATGTGTGTATGTGTGTATATCTGTGTCCAAATACATTCCCATATATTTAATAGCAAATAAAAATGTGGAAATATGGTCAAGAAACATGAAAAATACCTATTTTGTAGGGAATTAAAGAAGAAATTCTACATACACCACCATAGTATTTTCTCATTACAAAAGTTATACAGTCCTTTTATTGTTTTTAAATTATAATCAAACAGTATAATGAGAAAACAATAAGTGAATGTTTAAATACAATGAATAATAAAGAAGAATTAAAATAGAATTAAACACTACTCAAAGGACAGAGCAAAATAAAATCTCCATAGAGGGTCATTTGTACGTCAAACTCACAGACACTGTGAAATCTGTCAAACAAGACACCTAAGATGAAAAGGTAGGACAAAAGAACAAAGGGATAGACACAAATACAAAAGTACCACTATTACAGAAGGGGTAAATAAGTTGGAACAGAACAACACAGAACACATGAGGTCAAAACTGAACTAGAGGTCAAATGACTCCAGAAAATGAAGACAGAGATCATGAATCTCTTTGAGGAGACAATAGATACATCAGACAGAAAGCAATGATCCAGCTAAAGAAAATCAATTGTTTTCATCCTAGGGAAATTGTGTTCTCTGTCCTGTAATGGAATAGGGGCACAGAATTCATTTTTCTGTATAATGAGAACATTTCCAGGAAAGAAAATGGATCTTCCAATTCAACGAGCCTACGGGGTTTGAGAAGATACAACACACTATTAAACAAATCATCAAAAGTAAGAGATGTTCTGGAATTTTTTCTGAATTTTGCAAGTGGAGACTCAGCTCAATGGGAATTTAGTCAGGAAAGAAAGCAGTGAGTGAAGAGAAGGAGGGGGAAACCTATGCATCAGTGCAGCTATTACCACTAAGAAGGGGGTTTGACTGCAGACTGGAAATGTGGGTAGTTTCATCCATTGTTACCCTTACTGCTAATGTTTTAAACCCTGCCCTGAAGATAGGCAAAGCTTATGGACATTTTCCTGAAATTATTTGTTAGATGGAATACAGGTATTTACATTTTAGCAGTGAATAGAGCTTTATGTGGAGAAAACCAACAGGCAAAGCATCAGTCAACTAAAGGTTAGTAGGGAAGCTATTTCAGGCATCCAGAGAAGTCTAAAATTATACCTTAGAGACTGCTAATATGAATACCCCACAAAAGATCACTTTGTAAATATATTTTTTTCTTTTCAGATGTGGTAGTGCATCCTTGCAATCCTAGTGCCTTTGAGACTGAAACATAGGATTGTAAGTTCAAGGTCAGCCTGGGCTACACAGCAACACCCCATCTGAAGTGGTGTATCTCTACACAGCGAGACAGAAATGGACATGGAGAGAGACAGACAGACTGCCATAATTTTTGGCAAGGATGTTTTTCAAAATAATGTGTGTTCATTTTTTCTGTGAGGTAGAACATATCTCTGTTTTTCTAGCTCAGATCCAGACATCAGGTCATAATGTCTCAAAGGCAGTGGCAGCTCTCATCAAGAGTGTTCAACAGATCTTCCTATCCTTGGAATTGAGGATCTTCTCAAAACAAAAATGGGAAAACATCCTTATGGTTCCTAATTCTTCACTAAGATCTCTGTAACTGGCCTTCCCTGACTTCCCTGTTCTAGAACTTGTCATCTGTTTCAACATCACACAATGGCATAAATGAATGTCAGTGCTGTGCCATGCTGGCCACCATTGCCAAGTGTACTATTGACTGAAGTGGAGATAAGAAAGGAAGTTAAACCCAAAGTCTAGAATTTGCCCTGAAAGCAAAGAAGCAAGGAATTACATTTGAAGTACAGTTAAGGAGAGACATTGTCTAAATCTGCATGGTAAACAACTTTTGAGAAGAAAGCAAAGGAGTTCCCATAACATGTACACTAGCCATATGCTGCTTTGATGCTTTTCTGAAATGTGGTAAGACTATAAACAGACTAAGTTTTTTAAGACTCAAATGTGACTGGCAAGAAGTTACAGGTAACTAAATCAAATATTATCTTAAACATGATTCTAGGGTGGAACAATATCAGCATCGCAAACATATTTCATTAAAATGGAAAGATTTTTGAAGTAAAATTAAATGTCATTGGTACACTTTAAAACCCAGCACCTTTACAGCAAATGAGGTATCCTCAAAATTTCAGTCAATCCAGTAACACCAAGCAAGACATAATGGAAAGCCACTGACCTGGACAAGCTAATGATTTTCTAGATCAGCACACAACTACTTAAGTGCAATGAAAATAATTCCAGGTCATGTACTGGACCTATAAAAATTTGTTGTCTGTGATATTGGATTTGGCATTTGACTCTGTGAGGTCAAAGAAATAACAAGAAAGCTACACTTGCAGTTTACTCATAAATCATTTTATATTCATGAAGGTATTGCTTCATTGCCAAGGGTACTACCTAAGACCAGACTGAAAAGGTCAATGAATTGAGTTGGTTCCAGATAGGTAGCTACCTGATATCTGAACAGTGACCATGCATTTCAAGATTTGAAAAGAAGGTTTATATATAATATAATATGTATATGATCAAATATGGATAAATATACATTAATATATCTCATATACACAAATCAGTAGCACATAAGACAGTTTTCAAATTGTACATCTTAGATACTTTCATTAGCCATAGATTAACTTATGACACTAAACTCAGAAAATCATTACAAAGTCATTAAAATCACATTGTAATTAAGATGAAGTAAAATCATGTACTAAACTTTGAATAATTTTGTGTAGTTCGAATGCTGTCTGACACAGTGAGTACTCTTATTTCTTTCCACAGAATTTGTTAAGCACACCAGTGGGTCTCTTCGAAGTTTATAATCAGTCCTGGGGTCAAATAGAGACTCTGGTGCCAGCAATAACAGCACTTTCTTCTTAACCTTGATGTCAAGATTCCCTATACTGATTAATAACACAAGGCGCTCTCTCTCTCTCTCTCTCTCTCTCTCTCTCTCTCTCTCTCTCTCTCTCTCTCTCTCTCTCTCTCTCTCTCTCCCTCTCCCTCTCCCTCTCCCTCTCTCTCTCTTTCCTCAGTTCAAATAATCCTTAGGTTTCACCTAACTCTCTAACTCTCTAGTGCATTATGGACATCATTTTGAATGCCCCTACATCCTACTTCCCTCATTTCAAAATTAAGATTTCACCATCATTTACTCCAATCATAATGTTCACTAATCTTGCCCATTCCTCTACATTTGACTTTTTCTGGCAAAACTACCAGACTACCAGTTAAATTCATTTCTTTACTACTCTTTCATCTGCCCAAATGAAGAAAACTCCACAATCAGGAAGGCTGATCATCATGGATTTCCATGATTTTCATTCTATCTACCTCATTTTCACTTGCAATAGATAACTTGGTTTCTTTCTCTTTTTAAGCAATGCAAAGAATATTCCCAAAATTCTATGGAATTGTGTTGCTGTGTGTGTGTGTGTGTGTGTGTGTGTGTGTGTGTGTGTGTGTGTGTGTGTGTGTGTGTGTTGTTTTAAGATAATCTTTGGAATCCACAACTGTGTGCTTTGATTGGTTATTGTTTTCTGTACTGGTTTCCTTGATGAGGGGTAAAGACTAATAATACTAGCACTGAGTAGTTATCTTTGTTCCCAGTACCAGACATGGTGTTCCTCTTATAGAATGGGTCTTAAGTCCGATTAGAGAGTTGTTGGTTATCCCCAAGGTGTGTGTGGCACTACTACATGCCAGGGGTATTGTGTCATGTTGGTCCTTGATGTGGTTCCTAGTATTCTGCTGGGTAGAACCATTGGTTGCCTCCCTCCTTTGGAAGCTTGCATCTTGACTTCTGGTAGCATGAAAACTAGTCATTAGGAAGAGGGCACTCAAATCAGTTCCAACTCAAATTAGAAAGTTTAGAAAGTTGCTTTAATGTGTATGAAACCCTCCATGGAGGAGTACCAAGTCCCTATCTCTTCTGCACGTGTGTCCTTTGAGTCCATTACTAAGTACCATGTTTAACATGGCTAATGTTTTATGTATTGGCTAATCAAACCTGTATGTTAGCTCCCAAAACTTAATGATGGCTGTGTGGGTGGCCTTACTAATTTAATGGCAGTGTTTTTGATCATGTGATGCTGTGGCCATTATCAAACACTACAGGCAGGAGAACACATCATTACAATGCTTTGTAAAACATTTGGATAGCCAAGCAGTGGTGGCAGATGACTTTAATCCCAGCACTCGGGAGGCAGAGTCAGGCGGATCTCTGTGAGTTCGAGGCCAGCCTGGTCTCCAAAAAGAGTTCCAGGAAAGGTGCAAAGCTACACGGAGAAACCCTGTCTCCAAAAACAAAAACAAACAAAAAAAACATTTTGATAATGTACATTACTCAAAATCTATTGTTTTATAAATATATTCAGATATATTTACAAACATCTCTCTATGGGTTATTGCTCAAATTATTCATAATATTGTTAAACATTTGACAAGCAAAATAATTTAAAAGCATAGATAAACTCTTTTAATAATCATGTGGAGAATATTATATAATTACTAAAAAGTATGTTCCCAAGAGTTGCTTAAATGATACCAGAACTAACAACATAGACAATATAATATTTAGTTAACATTTTACCTGGTGCCTGCCAACCTGAGGTAGTTTAAATAGATGTCCACTCAAAACAGAAGGGACAGTATTGTCAAATACAGCCCATTTTGTGTCACATTCTATTAGAGGAAAATCTAGACTGATGGATCCTTGAGAGATGGTCATACTGGGATCTTCATGGAACTGAGCATTATAAAACAAGACTCTTTATGAGTGATGGGGGCTATAATAAAAACATTCCTCTCTAGTTATCTCCCTACTATACTGGTTCATCTGAGATGAGTGAGGGGAGACAGCAGGTTTGGGTCAGATCTTAAAGCCCCATCCACTCTGTGCTTCATGGTGGCTTCCTTGTAGAAACTTCTCCCCTTGCTCATGAAGCCTCGGACTGAGATGTCACTCCATGTATATGACTACCTTGTTGTTCTTTGCTTTTATTTAACACACAAGTCTTTTTTCTTTTCTTGGATTATACACACACACGCAAACACACACACAAGGTACACCCAAGCACCTTTTCCCTGTAGAAAGTTTAAAATTTATTCTCTAATTGCCCCTTCTCCTCAAACCCAAGAGCCTATTTTCTACCTTTTCTGTGTGTCTTCTAATCTACCCCTCCAAGGACTCTCCCACCAGATGTTTCTCCCAGTGGTTATTTTCTCAGTTTTGATCTCTCCCTCAGATCTGTCTATTCTAACCTCTGTAAAAGGTTTAGCCTTTGGGAACTAAACCTAGAAAGGCCCTTTTCCACCTGTTACTTTTTTCTCCTTCCTGTGTTACTTCTGACTCAAAAGAGACTTGAAGAGGATGTTTAACTAGAGACAAGAAAATGCCAAGGAAAAAGAAAGTTTGCAAATAGTTCAAACATACTTTGCTTCTCACAGTTTTACAGCCCATCTGATAGTCAACATTCTCCATTCTAGTTAGTTAGTTAGTTAGTTAGTTAGTTAGTTAGTTAGTTAGTTCGTTCGTTAGTTAGTGTACACTAGGGAGGAGTACATGTGCTGTAGCACACATGTAAAAGTCAGAGGACAGCTTACAAGAGTCAGTCCTCTCCTTCTACCATGTGGGTCCTATGGATTGAAGTCACGCTATCATAATTGGCGGCAAGCACCTATATCTCCTGAGCCATTTGGATGGCCCATGGTCAGCATTCTTATAAAGGATGCAACTCAGTATTGAAAAAAAAAGTTTAAAATGAGGTATGGACTCCAGGAAAGAGATGAAAGTTTTACATTAAACAAAAGTACTCTGTTTCTCCTCATCATTGGAAAGCATGAGAAAGAAGGCACGAAAGTAGGCATCTGTGAACATCACATGCTCAAGATAATGAGACAGCCTTGAGTGAAGTGAGAGCAACCGTGTCGTGTTCATCAGGGAAGAATTTAATACACACAGGTCAATTGGCCAAGACCATTGTGCATGGAAAACAAAAGACAACGTCCAGAGGAGTTTCTAAATTTGTTTTGAAGGTTCCTCCTTCAGCCAGGAGGTCAAACAGCATCATCAGTTCCACAGAGATGTATCCCAATGAAACGCCTTATCTCTCCATCTAGTCTGTATGGGTTTCTACACATCCACAATCATCCTGTATATTGCGTTTTATGTTCTCTCAAAATGCAGAGGCTTCTGCCATTCTCATTCTGAGGGAATGTGTTTCCTTGGGAGCGCTAGGGAATCTCCAATTTTAAATAAAGCCCTCAAGGTATTTATAAGGCATGAGATGTCAAAGTCAAACCGCAGGCAGACTGACACTATTGTGTTAGGTAAACTTGAGCTTGCATATACCTTACCTGGGTTGTACAGATTCACATAAGTGAATCTGTGCTTGTATTTATGTCCCTTAACCAAGATATCTCATTATGTACATACAAACATTCTAGATATGAAAACTCCAAGGCCTGAAACACGTTGGTTCTAATTATTTAGGGAAGTGGATGGTGAAACTATATTTCTCTTTGACAGTGCACAACTGTTTCACATCTATCATTACTTGAATCTGCACTCTAACTTTGAGACAAGACCATAAGAAACCTACTCTGGATAAATTATTTCCTCAAACACTTTATGTTTCATATTAATTAGGCTTGGGGAGTGGGGTGTTGTTTGTCCAAATGAGTTGAATAACTTAATATTTAGAAGAATATGCAGAGACCCATGGCCAGACATTAGGTGGAGCTCAGGGAATCCTGCAGAAGAGGGGGAAGAATGGTTGTAGGACCCAGTGGTGTCAAGGGCACCACAAGAAAACCTACAGAACCAAATAAACTGGGCTCCTAGGAGCTCCCAAATACTGAACCAACAACCAGGGAGTCTGCGTGGGACTGACCAAGGACCTCTGCATTTAAGTTACAGTTGTGTAACTTGGTCTTCGTGTGAGACTCCTAACAGTGATGACAGGGGCTGTCTCTGACTCTGTTGCCTGCTTTTGGGACTCATTCCTCCTACCAGATTGCCTCATCTAATAAGAGAGGAGGTGCCTAGGCTCACTGCAACTTGATATACCATGGCTGGCTGATATGCATGGTAGGCCCACCTGTATCTGAGGAGAAACAGTGGAGCAGAAGTGGATAGCGCAGGGGGAAGGGGAAGAGAAAGGAACTGGGAAGAGGGAAGGAAGGGGAAACTTACATTGGGATTTAAAAACAAAATATAAGTAAATAAATAAACAAAAAAAAAAGAAAAATATACAAGGCCAGAAAGACAGCTCAGCAAGTATAGGTACCTGCCACGAAGACCAGGTCTATCCCTGAGACTCACAGACTGGAAGGAGAAAACTGACTCCTAAAAGTCTTCTTTTATTTTATTATTATTATTATTATTATTATTATTATTATTATTATTGTTTTGGTTTTTCAAGACAGGGTTTCTCTGTGTAGCTTTGCGCCTTTCCTGGAACTCACTTGGTAGCCCAGGCTGGCCTCGAACTCACAGAGATCCGCCTGCTTCTGCCTCCCGAGTGCTGGGATTAAAGGCATGTGCCACCACCGCCCGGCTAAAAGTCTTCTTTTAACTTCCACACACATACTGTGCCATGTATGTGTTTATAGAAACACACACACACACACACACACACACACACACACGAATATCCATCCCCTTCTATTCATTTAAACAATTATCAATGGTCAGATTCTATTGTAAGTAAAAACCAACAAAGATTGTGGGAGGGATTCAATTGAGAAACTGGCCAGGAGTTTCTTCATAGCTGCTCAGCCACTGTACTTATTCAGAATTCAATTTAAAAGCAGTAAAACTTAGATAATGTGTTGAATGGCTCCCAACCACTGAGAAAGATTTTATAGCTCCCACAGAAATGTAACACCGATCATAAGTAAGATTTGTGCAACAATGAGTAGCATTGGCGTCTCCAATTTAAAACGAACATTTGCAAACCATGAGGGTGTTTGAGATGGCCTGGAGCGCATCAGCTGTTTGGACTCTAGGTGTGGCTGCATAGATTGTCTGCAGACAGAGTACTCCGAAGAGTTTTCACAGCTGCCTCCGCAACCCACTCAGCTCTCAAACACTCTGTTTTTGTTCTACAGATTGAAGTTGGGGCCTCAGTTATGCTAGGCATGTGCTCTACCACTAAACCCCAATCTCCCCAGGCCCTCCCATAATTTTTACAAATACCCAGGCAAAACAAGTTAATAGGATAATAAGATATTCCAATATTAATAATAACATCATTAATAATCACTTATTTACATTTTCTAAATGATATACACTAAATATTCACATATTGGACAATTTTTAAGCAGGATTTGAAAATGACTCTACAGACAGGCCCAATGGTTTACCTCTTTCAACTGTATGACTTGGGCCGTATTATTTAAATTCCTATGTGTAAAATAAGGTTAAACATATGTAATCATAGACAATGAGAAATTAGTGATTTTCATGTAAAGTCCATGCAAGAGTGTCGATAACAAATTAATCTCAACAGCTCTAACAGTGATGGGGAAAGAAAATTATATTCAACTAAGAATTTCTGGACCCTTGATGAGGAATATGATAGCCACATTTACCTACTTCAGTGAAGCTTGTATTATTAACAAGTCTTGGGGAAGACACAAATAAGAAACCAATAAAATTTTGAAGACAACCTTATTTATATCACAGGGGGAAAAAGACAATAAATATGATAATTAGGTTGCTGTTTGTGGGCAAATGACATAAAGGAGTAAGAAATGGCTGTCTATAGAGCAATCATGAAGATGTACAAAGGACGACAGTGAGGCACCCACATCAAGAATTGGTCATGGGGTCTGGAAATTCCAGGCAAAGAGGGTTAATATATCAAAGAACCCAGAGAAGCTAAAGCCAGTTAAACCCCTCACTCAAACAGATTTAGATCTCACTCAAAGAGCAAAAGAGAAATGCTAAGGGCTATAAGTGGTTTTTTAATCTTCTTTAATCACTTGAGTTTCTGCGTGATAGAGTGAGAAATAGAAAAAAAATAAGGGAAAGAGAAACACCATTGTAGCACTCCCAACAAGAGATGAAGGGCAGCTAGGTTAGAATGATGGCAACAAATAAAGAAATGAATAAACAGAATTGCAACATGACTGAGAAGTAACAATGAGAATAAGTGATAACGCAGCCACACATCTCTAAGGAAATATCATGGTTGTTTTGAGTTTGTATGTAGAAAATTGTGTCTAGTGGAATTTTAAACTTACCTCAGTTAAGTCAGTGTTCAAAGTATGACTGCCATGAGGCTACTAGGATCCGAATTGTGGTTGTGTGAACAATTCACTTTTACTTCAATATTTTCCATGTCAGCCTGTCTGGAATCCAGTGCAACACCATAACGTGTTCTCTGAGTATCTGCTGTGAATTTGCTGCGGGCAGCACCTATGTTTTGTTTCATTAGGTCTTGTAAGTTACCAAAGTTTTGGTTTTGTATTTTCTTTCTGCCTTCCCTTCATTCAGTCCCTTGGGCATGCTCAGAAGGGAAAGTGGTGCAGGATAATTCGTCACTGTCCGGCTTTTTACTTGAAGCAAGCCTGTTGTCTCCTTGTCATATTCCCCAAAAGGTAGATTTCTTTCTGAAATGTGTGAACTTCCACTTGAAAAGGGGAAGTTGGAGTCTTATTTATCTAATCTGCTTAGTCATGTGAGAACATCAGAATTACAGGATTATCATTTTACGGTGTGCGGATCTCCACTTCTAGCAGGATTTTTGCTGTGAGGAAAAAACCTTCCCAGACAGATTTTTGTTTAGGTGCTGCCGAAACTCTAGTCTTTCTAACCAAGTAACCTGCAGTAAACTTGGCAGTGCACCTCCCTGAACAGAATCCTCTGCCCTCCAATCTCTGACTGATAGGCTTACCTACAGCTGCAGGGCTTGTAACAGCATTATTGAAACGTATTGGGAAGATACAACCTCTGGGGACCGCGTAGGAATGGGGTCTTCTCAATCGTATCCCGGTAAGGTGAGTCACTCTTGCATCCTACCTCCAGATATTCTGAAGAATGCAGGTTTTGACATAGTTGTGCACAATTGGGAGAAGGAGCCTGATAATTAAGCACATCAATGTAGGCGTGTTGAACAGAGGGCACAAGGTTCCAAATGAAGACAGGAAAGGAAAAGTGAGTCAATTCCCTTCGGTGAAAGTCTTTGCTTTAACAGCTTCCCCTTATTAGACACCCTCAGTACGTTTTTCACTTCTGTTTTCTGAAAACACTTCTGAAAGTATTGTTATAAATGGCCAGTTCTTCAGGCTGACACTTTATGTACCTCATATATCCAAGTTGACTAGTCCCTTTACCTTGGTAAAACAGTTGAAGAAGGGAGGTGACAGGGGGTAAGTGGAAAAGAGAGTGTGAAATTTTTCATCGATATTCATAATTTTTTCATTCACTTTCCCAGAGCCTGTATTTTCTCAGCATCAAACACGTTTCATTTCTTGAGTCAAGAAGAGAGATCTGATATGATGGTTCGTGGGCACAGTATCCCAAGATGCAACTGATGGTGTAGGGGAGAGTTAAGGAGGCATTCCTGGCATTCACAAAGCATCAGTCAGCCCTGGCTGTTACGTGATGACATTCCTCTAACTTTTTAGACTACAAAAGTGGTATGTTTGTTTCTACAGGTGACCAAACCCACCATAAACTCCCAAGGGTATTGTTCTACCACCAAGCCATGTGTGACTTACTCGTGTGATATTCTTCATGAGTGTGAAAGGATTTGTCAACTGTTGCAATTACTAGATGAAGTGAAATAAGGTGAGTGACTAACAAAGCTTATCTACAGCTTCAAAGACATCCAACTTCATTCCTGATTCCTTTCCATTCTTCATGTTGGCAGTTACGTTTACGTAAGAGGTTTATAAATAATTATCCAAAGCTTACAAAGGCTGTACTGGTACCTGTGGCACTTTGAATTATTCATTATTCCCCCCTGAATAGCATATGGAAAATTGTTGGTAGAAATGAGGGGACAGGTTTAGGAAGGCAAGAAGGTCTATGATTTTCTGTCCTCACTTCTTCCACCCTTAGCATCAAGCTAACCATCCCCATGCCCAGCAGTGTACTGGTAAATGTTTTATAACAAAATCTCTCTAAGTCCAGCAATCCTTATTGGTAGTATTTGACAGTTTCTTGCTGTGAATTCTCTCAACGAGGCCAATTTCAAGCTCCCAACATGATACCATTGCTCATGGAACTGGGACAAGATATGCACGATCAGCTCAGGGTAACCACGCTAGTGCCCTTACACATCACCCACGGTATCTTATTTGCAGGCAGCAGGAACACTGTGGACAGTAAAGATGAGGATGAGAGCCCAAATTATAAGCCACCACATTGCTTGTGATTAACATTTTGCCACAATTCTTACATAAATGCTGCTTTCACATCTTATGCAATAAAATCATTAACCCCTAGATAATGCTGTCATACTGTGACTAGCTGTGAAAAGAATGCTTTCTACATAATTAAAGAAGTTCATGGGAATAGAAACTCCTTTTAAGCATTTTGACACTGCATAAATTACATAGCATGAAAAATATAGGAATCTTTAATAGATTAGGAGGAGCCATTTACTATCATGTATGGTATGTATGTAATAATGAATAATCAGTGGGAAATACTGAATTGTTTGGCCCAAATGTAGCTGTAATATAAGAAGTTTGCCACACTTGAATCCTTCTCCTGATGCCCCTTGCCTAACACCTTGACAGGTCTCCAGGTCTGTTAAAATCAGCAAGTCTAATCCTGAACAAAGCTGGGATATTGCACATTTCCAACAACTCATGTTTGGTTACGACTGAATGTAATGGCATACTTCCCTTTGCATGGCTCAGAGATCAATTTCCTACATCAGCCAGACAAGTCAAATTGTTCCTGAAAGCACAGCCAGTCAACTGTTTACCTTACCTGAAGAATGCATGCTCATTCCTTGCTTTAAAAAGTAGAAGGCAAAGGAAGTTCATTCTGGGGAAGTGATAGCATCATGTAACATTTTAATTATTCTAATTCTAACATGTAAGTGTACATATCCACATCATCTATGGTTTTATTCCTGCCTCTGGGTCCTTATGTCAAGGCAGAAAAAAAAAAACCTAGCCACATGGGGCTATTTAAGTTTAAATTGACTCAAATTAAATGAAATTAAAAATTCATTTCCTAGCCACCCAAACCATATTTCATAGTGATCATTTGCCACAGATGATTAGTGGCTGCCATGGTGGACAAAGCAGACATCAATCATTTCCACCATTGCAAACATTCCCTTGGATAGCACTAAGTACATTTGGCTCTAGTATACCAAAACTACAGAGAAAAGAGGTTCGGGGAAGGAAATTGTCATTTGCCTAAACCTGTTCCTATGTTCAGAAACTAGGAACATCTCAGTCTTAAAATGAAGATCCCAATATTCTTAAGTGAATATGCTCCATTTTTCTCTCATAATTTTAACAGTGAGGAATAGAGGAAACATTTGCCAGGTCATGTTTAACATACTAATTCCCAAGCATTGTGTGTGTTGATGGGAGAAATTAGATTTGTGCAGCCCAGAATTGATTCTTTCCCTTCTTTTACAGTTCTCCTTGACCCTGGTATATCAGAAACCTTGACAACACTCTGTTTTAAGGTTATGCAGAAAGGTCCCCACAAGCTTCCCAGCCCCTCGGCAGCCCAGATGTTTCTCTTTGAAATCTTGCCTCTATCCAGCTGGATGGCAAAAGGGATTCAGAGTCTCCTCTCTTGGGATATCGGTAAAGGAGAATTTTTGCTTCTCAGCTTCTAATTATCTTCAAAAGCTAATTATTGTCCTTGAATATGAAAGATCCAGTGCCCCTAGAAAGAAAAACAGTCAAGGTTCATGCTGAAATCTGATGGTTTCTGAATTTAATTTTGCAGAACCTTGGTTTGATTAATTTACAACTTGGGCAGCAACAACTCTGTTCTTGGGCATGATTAGCTTCTCTTAATACAGCTACCACAGTAACGGGAACAGCAAAACCAGCACAGTAGAAGCTGAGACACAACGTTTATAGTTACGTCCACCAGTCAGAGGCCCATTGCTTGTTCATTATAGAAATATTAGATGGAAGATAAAGACATACATGAAAAAAACTTATATGCATTGATTGTTCTAGATAAGCTAAATTTGATCACAAAGGTTAGAAAATGACATTACCCACATCACCACACACATATGTACACACACTTACTGCAGCTGGAAAGATGGCACTATTGCCTGAAGTAAAAGGTCCCTGCTGGAGGGTTTTTTTTTTTTTTGGTTCATCTATTCCCTAGTTAAGTCATTTCGGCCTTTTCAACTGATCCTTTTTGTTGTCTGCCTCCAACTTGCCGTGTCCACAGGCTATACAGCCCCACCATCAGTCTGTGAGAGTGCCTGCTCACATGGTCACTTCCAAAAAGGATTTTTTTCTCCAAGGCTCAAGGTGTTCTACCTAAGATACAACCATGAACACCACCCACTTCTTAAAAGAAAAATGAGTGGAGAGAAACTCACAACACTTCTTAGCTTACTTTGTTTAAACTGAAAGGAAAACACACAGGATTTAAGTGATATTTTCTGGTCATGTTTCATCTTTCCCTGTCTTAGTTACTACATGTGATAGTGTATGGTTCTCATCACATTTATTTTCGTGGTTAAAAACCACACCTTCTCTTATAATTAAAAAAATCAAAGCACTTTCCGAATGATTTCTAATACATGGGATTAGTTTTCTTTAGTTCTAAAGTGGTTGACATGACAAAAAAAATCATGAGCTCCAATTACTGAATAAGTATTTAAAAACAAATTTCATGTCCTCCCAAAGTTAATATCATATGCCTTGACATGTTTGGGTGCTGTTGGTTTGCCTGTGTGCAGTTTGCAGTCTGGGGGTGGCACCAAGCTCTTTCTACCTGGGGTTGGGGGGAAAACCATAGATGTGTGTTGTGGATATTGCTCTATATAAATAAAACACTGATGGCCAGTGACCAGGCAGGAAGTAGGTTGCCAGGCAGGAAGTAGGTGGGACAAGGAGAGAGGAGAATTCTGGGAAGCAGAAGGCTGAGGCGAGACACTGCAGCCACCGCCAGGACAAGCGGCATGTAAAGACTCTGGTAAGCCACCAGCCACGTGGCAAGGTATAGATTTATAAAAATGGGTTAATTTAAGATAAAAGAACAGTTAGCAAGAAGCCTGCCACGGCCATACAGTTTATAAGTGATATAAGCGTCTGAGTGATTATTTTATAAGTGGATTGTGGTACTGCGGGGCTTGGAGAACCTGGAGAGAAGCCCTCCAGCAACAGATGTGTACCTGTTGTCCTAGATAAGCTATGCAAAAGCAGGACATGGTGCCACATTCACTTCTGCACGAGTCAGGAGGAAACTAGGAGCAGCTTTCACCCCTTCTCCCCTATTTGGTCTGTCATCTGTGGAATTTAGCATCACTGAAGAGGCACCATTTCCTCGTTAATCACTGCAAGTGAGGAGATAATTTTATTGCTGTGAATGTATTTGGCAAAACGCCCAAAGGAGAAGACAGTAAGCCGACCCATTTTTCTCTTAAGATGTATGTTTCTGTATCTTCAGCCAATATTCCTTAGTCTGCTGAATTGCATTCAGGAATAGAAGAGGTGAATAGACTTGCCTAGCTCTTTCATAGTCGGGGATTGAAACCATGAGGTGTATAGGAATTACAGCTGTGTGCCCACATATATTAGTATAGTAAATGCCTTCAAAAATAAACAGTGGGTTTTTTTTGTTTTTGTTTTTGTTTTTTTGTCATTTCACCAAGTGACCGACTCAAAATAGACACTTCACCTCACTTAGTGGCAAATCCAAAGAGCAAAGCATTTGTGTAAATTTGGGGGTGTACAGTGAAAAGAGCAGTAACTATGATGCAGTATTTGCAAGTATTCAAACCTACATCAGTAGAATGTAAAAAAAGAAAAAAAAGTAGCTTCGTTGCGGAAAGTCCATTGTATAAATGTTCTATTTTTACAAAAAATAAATAAATAAAAGGAATAATAATCATTATAACATGTCTTTGAATAGACTAAATTCCAGAAGTGTGTGTGTGCATGTCTGTGTTGCTCATTGATGCTTTCCTGGTATACAGGTATGCAATAGATTCTTTGGAATGGATCTTCACAAAGACTTTCGGTGAGATCACCTGTGATCTCATCTGCCACAGCAATCTTGACAAGAATATGCTATCCCAGAAGCTGAAGCTAGCCAGGAAGCCAGGAAAGGGGCCTTGATGACAGAGAGAGTAAGCAGTGATGCCACTCCCAGTGTCCTATAGACAGCAAATCAGTATCCACTAAGCCATCGAGACTTCCTAAGGATTCAGTCCCATTGAACTCAATCTTCTTTCATTCACTATCACAGCACATCTTATTTTCATCATAATTCTGTTCAAAATATAATATCCTATTAGTCAACTGTGCATTTACTTGTCATCTCGCCCATCCTAGTAAAATGTCAACAGCATAAATTAAAGAAATCCTTGACTACCCTAACCCCTACTGAACTGTCTGATATGTGGCAGGCACTCAGTAAGATTTGAACAAACAAGTGAATCAAAGGGCAACCAACAACCCGGGAAGAGCAGGGTGGATCACTTTGTTTCAGTTATTTTCTGTCTTGTGTACCTTTCTTGAGTAGTACAGTAGAGCTGTGTGAGCTCACGTGTGCCCATGTCGGCACTGCTCATCTTCTCATTCTTTCCTCACTGAGGTGCTGACTACCGTCTCCTTGAATGGATAAGAAGCCCTCAGGAGACATTACAGGATCATGGGAAAAGTAAAGTGTGGTGGTATTGTGTTCCCCAAAATATTGTGCACCCTAATAAACTTATCTGGGGTCAGAGACAGAACAGCCACTAGATACAAAGGCTAGAAAATGGTGGCACTCACACCTTTAATCCTAGCATTCCAGAGATAGATATCCCTCTGGAGCTCTGTGAGTTCAAGGCCGCATTGGAAACAGCCAGGCATGGTGACACACACCTTTAATCCCAAGAAGTGAGCCTTTATTCACAGGGAGTGATGGCAAAAACAGAAAGATATATAAGGCGTGAAGACCAAAAACTAGAAGCATTTGGCTGGTTAAGCTTTCAGGCTTTTGAGCAGCACAGTTCAGCTGAGAGCCATTCAGATATGAGGACACAGAGGCTTCCAGTCTGAGGAAACAAGACCAGCTGAGAAGTTGGCCAGGTGAGGTTAGCTATGGCTTATTCTGGCACTCTGACCTTCCAGAGTTCACCCCAATAACTGGCCTCAGGCTTGATTTTTATTAATAAGACCTTCTAAGATTCCTGCTACAATAAAGAAAACCAGGATCATAATTTTATTGGCCTAAGCTAGCCCTTTTCTTATACCCTAAGGAAAAAATGTTCTTTTTAACCATGTATTCATCTTCACAATTCTTCTGTTAAAGTGAAAGGATTAATACCAAGCAACCAAAAGGCAGAAAATGGAGAGGTCATAGACCTAACTCTAAAATAGGTCTCTTTGTGGTTCATATGCACTTTGCTCAGCATGTTTAATAAATGCATCTGCTGTCATCGTCCTTTGCATCATGGTCATTCTTTGACAATACGGTAAGATGAAGCTATATCATTTAGATACTTGGTTGCTTAGTCTTTTGTGAAAACTCACAGCATAAACATAATAGGTAAGGAAAACATCCTCAGGGTAATAATGAGGCAGGGCTTTGATGCACATCTTCCAGCACTGAGGCATTGCTCTTCCCTTATATGCAATGTTTTCACCATGTTTCATTTCACTGAAAATAAGAAAATTAAAAATTAGTGTGTTTAAATATCTTAAAGAAATACATTATGAAAATATACATCTTATTGTCTTTTGTTCTTTGGTTGAGAAGTAAATTAGGTGGCATGTTTTTTACCATGTATTTAATCTTTGTTTTCTTCTTTTTATTGATTAATTTTGTATTTGACGTGTATATAATGCATTGCAATTACTTTCTTCCCTATACCTTCTCTTATCTCTCTCCCATGCCGATCAACACCATATTATCCCTAGTAGCCCCTTTCCCAGAATCATGACTTTTGGTTTGGTTTTGTGACCCATTGAGTTTAAGCAGGGCCATTCATGTGACCATTGCATTGGAAGTCTCCAATGTGCTGAAATTAATGACAGATAAGTGTTCATCCCCGAACAGGACATTTGTGTCTATCCCTTTAAGGCTCGGGGGACACTATGGAGGAAAGAACTAAAAAAAGTCTCAGAGTCAGATGGTATGGGAAAGGACTATGGAATGTCATCTTCTAGGCAAGACACAGCATGGTCATCATGAACTCACAGGAGTTTCAGGTGCCTGCATGGGGCCTGCACAAGAAGGGGCCTTTCAACAGTCAGGCTTGGAAAGAGAATTGGTTAGGGACCTTGCCCGTCATTGGTGTGTTATCTGTTACCAATAGATTGAAGAAGATTGTGAATTTTGACCTTCAGTTGATACCAACGGACAGCCCCCAACATGGCTTGTTTTCAAGACAATCAAACAATACAAAAAGAATATAAAGCAGTTCTAATTTAAGATAGGAAGAAAATACCCTTACCATCTTGACTCGTATATCTGACATCTCAATTTATTGCATTTTCTCCTTTCCAGGCGATTTTCTGGGAACACTGAAAAGTTTTCTTCTATTTTATCCAATGTCAGTAATCCTAAATCTTGAAGCAATAAAACTAGTCATTATAAATTCAAGGCCACTTGGAATGTTTTAATAAAAATCTGGCTATGTCTTCTGATCGGTGTCACTTGAAGAGTTATTTTCACTGCCCCTGCTGTGTTTGAACATTCTTAGACCTTAATACAAGCAATCACTTTTCTTCATCGATGCCACATACCACTGGTCCCCATGGATCAACATTTTGCTTGATACTTGTGGCTAGATTTAATGGTATTTCTCAAACAATTACAGCGTTAATTCTGCATCTGATTCTTCTCTTCTCACCTGTTGAAACATGCCTTTGACGTGAACTCTGTTTCTTGTAGAGCATAAGTTCTTTAAAAGCAAGATTACCCCCTTACACAGTTTGATCTCTACATATTGTCTTTTTAAATGAAAGCCAGGGTTAATAGGCAACAATTATCGCCTCCTGTTTGCTCAATTCATCTCTGATAGTTTAATACGTTTGTGATAATTAGATTTGCATTGAAAGGAGAAATTTAGGAAAGGCTGTAGGCTAATAATGAATGTTGTCCCATTATTGGACATTAGCTATAACAAGTCTGAGCTAGATCCTAAGGAATTAAACAAAAACCCTGAGCATTTTCATCTTTGTTTCCATTATATCTAAATGGGGATCTGTGTCCTTTGAAATTTAATCATCTAGAAATTTGCTGCTTTTGCCTTAGAGACTCTTGGATGAAATTATTATCCCACAGCACTTGCTTTTCCACTCCTAGCTGCTCCTGGAGCACTATAGAACTCCTTAATCCTTTACAGCCAAAGTGGCAAAATCTTCAAGAGATAACTGAAAGATTGGCCAAGGAACTACAGCAGCTAATGCAGCAATCTTCCAAATTTGTCAAGTTGAAAAACCTGCCCTGTATATGAAACCAAACACCTCATTTTCAACCTCCTCACTCCAGGAGGAAAGGAAAATGATAGCTACATACAAGGTAGGTAGGCAAGGCCTGGTTCTGGGCTCTGATATATAGACTGAAACCTTAAAGGGAGGAATTTAGTTTGGGCAGGAAAAAGTTTCCCACTCTTAAGGTTATTTGACACTGAAATGAAGTACAAAGAAAAATCACAATACTGTATCCATAAGACTTTAGGTTTTTAAATGTTACACTGAATTCTCTGGAGGCCATCACAGAGCAAAGAACTATAAAGAGGAACTCTATCATTCCAAAATTGTAATGAGAGTTGCCTAAAACTGGAATTTTCAAAGACTGGTACAAGTCTTTGAAAAAAATACCATTCTAGAAATTTAAACAAAAAGAATTATATGCCTGAATCCAAAATTCTTTTAGAATTAAACTTAGTATTCACAGTTACAACCCTAGATTAGATAGATAGATAGATAGATAGATAGATAGATAGATAGATAGATAGACAGACAGACATATAATAGGTAGATAGACAGACAGATAGATATGGAATCAATAATCAATTAGCACTGTACTCATAGAAATCCTGGTCCTAAATAGCCATTTCCAAGACAAAAGTGTTTGCCCTTTGTGGCCCATGTTCTCTACATATCAAGGTACAACCTGAATTTTACAATGAAATAGTTTATGTGCATTTTAAATTTAAAATTAAAATTTAGTATTTAAGTTAGAACTTTAGAGTTTGGGGGGAAGAATTTTGTCACAGTTTTATAAAATTTTAGTATTGTTATCTGTCTCCTGGACTGCTTTTCTCTTTTGTATGTAAAAATACATGAATGAACCTTCACAAAGCCAGCTGTGGTCATAGCTTACAAAAAGTAGGACAGCAACGCAGATCCCCTGGATCTGCTACAAGTTTTTGGAATATTACTCATCAATCGCACACCCTGCACTGTAGAACAAGGACTCTCGTTCGCATGCAAGCACCATGGAAATCTCTTTCTCTATTATTTCAAGGAAACGGCTTCCTGTGTTCGTACAATAAAAAGCGCCAGGGAGAGGAAAAATAGGTCAGTAGAGCCCAAATTTACTCATCCATGCACCTATGGGGAAGAATCTACATGCTCGTGCTCCCGCCCCTACTACTGTTTTCTGTCAAGAAGAAACAGTGGCGAACAAGTGTCAGTCCTCTCCAGTTTCATGACGGCCCCAAAGAGGGCTGTTATCTGTGACGACCCTGGCACTTCAAATGACGCTCGGCAACAGCTTCAGGGCCTCTCTTGGGCAATATGTAAATGTTCTGCCTTTGAGTTGAGGTGTCTCGTTGTGGTTTTTCTGCCGTATCTTGAAAGGTCAGCGACTGCTTTGTAGCAGGCTCTACAGGTATGGAACATGCAATAAAAATCATTTTCTCCTCTGGAGCTCTCCGAGGTTCTGAAAATGACTTCCCATCAGTAAGAAAAGTTTGCCTCTCTTCGACGCATTCCTCAAGTGCAGCTGAGTTAATGAGTGTTCCTAGCTTGCAGCTATCCTTCCAAAGGCAGCCACCAAAATAGGGGAACGCATTCATCAGTGAAACTGTAAGTAAGGAAAGTCGATCTATTGAAACCTTGGTGATGGGTTCAGGATGACTGAAGTTGAATAGACGCAGCCAAGGCTGGGGGCCATCCTGATGAGGATTATTAGAAGTAACGCTGGGGATAATGGTTCTTTGATCATGTGTTTGGCCTAGGGCTCATAGACTCCTGTCATTAAGAATTCTACAAAGGACTATGCAAGTGAGCATTTGATGAATATTTTTTTTCTAATTCACCATTTTGTACAGCATGTTTCTGAGCTACTCTATATGGTAATTCTGGAAAGTGTTGCTCTAAGAAGTAAAAAGATGTAAATTAGAAAGTGGTATCACCAACTCCGGCTCATGAGCAGTTCTTTGCATCCAGATGATCCAAAGCCCACTGTAAAACAGTTAAAGGAGTGTGCAAATTTGTGAACTAAGACAGATTGGGATCGCCTCCATGTAAAAGGAAAAGTGACTCATTCCTCAAAGGCTTCTATAACAATTTTCAGATCTCATGAAGCTAAGTCACGTGTAGCCTCTATTGTCTCTAAAAGCCATAACTTAGTAGAAACATCACAGGGGACAAGAATTTAACATGTGGATAGGACCAAGGACTCCAGCCTTGTCATCTGGTGTCTGAATTTCTCTAAGTCTGATGCAGTGATTTCTCCACACCACATCCTTTATTTCCTGCTCCACACTTCACCTTTCCTGGAACCTTTGGATCTGTATATTTTATCATCCACTGCTTTTTTTCACACTCAGTTTCCCCAGCTTTCTTGAGTCAGAGTTCTCCCTTCTTCCCTGCCTGTAGTCATCTATTAAAAACTCAGGGGTAACAGAATCAGGGTCCCAACTACTCAAAGGGAAATCCTTCCTTCACCCTGAATAAAGTGCATTTCAGCCAATTCAGAAACATACCATCAACCGGGCAGTGGTGGCGCACGCCTTTAATCCCAGGACTGAGGAGGCAGAGCCAGGCGGATCTCTGTGAGTTCGAGGCCAGCCTGGTCTACAGAGTGAGATCCAGGACAGGCACCAAAGCTACACAGAGAAACTCAAAAACAAACAGCAACAACAACAAAAAAACCATCTCCTCCATGCTGTAAATATACTACTATTATTTTCACATTTATTGTCCCTCACATTTTCTCTTTGGATGGCAGCTAAGAAAGAATATTTTCTTCCCTTTCTGAGCTCTAACAATTTTTTTTTTGCATTTGGTGTCGATGGCTAATAATCATCTGAGAGGAAACACCTTAAATACTGTGTGTGCCTCTAAAAGTATATATGGTAACCAACAACTTTGTTTTTCATGTTCTGTTGGTGCAAAGGCAACATGTATTCAGCAGAGATTGCATTTTGAATTTTCAAGCTTGGTCTTTCCTAAAATCCTCTCTCCTGGTATTCTGTGGCTGCATAACCGAAGCTCCAGTCACCCTTGTGATCATGGGAGTCAACAAATACTCTAGAATTGACTGTACTGCTAAGCTGTGGGGTTCACTAGTGGACATGTATTAAAGCCATTTTACTTAGAATAGTTTTACTTTAGTATGGTTTGTCAGAATGTGATCCTATCATAAGTAGAGAGGAAGACCATGTCTTTGATTTACAAAATACCAGGAACTGACTTCATATGTGAGCTCGGATTGAAGACGCCACAGATGCCATCATGTATTTTACTCTCAATTCTCAGTGGCTTGCATTTTCTTTTGCAAATTCAGTTAAACCATGTACGATTTAAGTGACATGCTCAAGGACCATATTTCCTCTGTGGCAACTAGATGCTGGCAGCTGAGTTGGCTCCCTCCAGCAGAGAAGGGCAGTGGAGTTCCTGCTAACGCAAGGCAGAAGCAAAGCGGGAGGATGATTGACGCTAAGAAGATTGTTGTTGATTTTTGGATCTAGCAGGCAAATGAATATTGCAGATAAACACACTGTCAACTTCATCCTCACAACCTGATATTGACATTAGATCTGAACTTGGAAAGCTGCACTCAGAAACGCAAAGCTCTTTTTGAAATGACATTATTTTAAAGGGGTGAAGCAATAATTTATCTAGTGACAAAATTTTCTTTGGGCACTCACTGTGGGACAGACAACTAAGTATTTTATTTACATCATATAAAAATAATCCTTGTGAAAAAATGAATGAGGTTACTATAGCAACTACATTTACATATATGGATATGGAGGCTACTTAAAGTCAGGTCCATTTGGCATTATGACCTAAATTCTTCTTCCCTGTTTCCATACTACACATCCATAGTCTCTGCTTGATTCGTATGGCTGTCTATTAGTTAATAAGCAGGGCTTTTACTGATAATTACTTTTTTATAAAACCAAGTATGTATAAGTATGAAAGGCAAGTTTTAAACAAAGTTCAATCCAAAACACCAGCTGGTGAATAACTGAAGCAGGGCTGAAATAAAAAGGAAAACAAGGCTCAGAGAGTCCTACGAGACGACACAGCCATCTTTCAGGCTCTCTTCACGCCTTCTCCATACACACACTACATGCTTTTGAAATCACCAGTCATCTTTAGGACATGTTTACTTTTCATTTCTTTGGGCTTTTTTAAGGACAGATGATGCTAGCCAGGCAATTGAATTCTAGGAAATGGGACATTTTGACTAAGAAAGTAAACTAATTTGTCCACCATAAACTAATACTGTCCTTTTTTTAATTAACAAAGATCTCTGGGGTGTGATGGGATTTTCTACCCCACTTGTTAAAGATCTATATCTGTTCTTGTCTCTTGACTAAACTTCTGTGTTGGGGCAAAACTGTTATTGGACACAGTGGTTATTTTCAGTTCTGATTTTCAAAGAGTGCAGCATTTGATGTCTTCCTCCATGTAAGCATCTCCCTACTTTGATTGCACATCATCGTGATCTTTGCATTTCCCATTCCTCAGCTTTCCCCTCCTTTCTTCTACAGGCCACTTGGCTGTTACTCACCCATTGATACTGAAGTTCCTCAGCCTTTGTCTGCAGTGTCTTCTTTCTTTCTGTGTATTCCATCTGGGCTGTCTCATCCACTGTAACTCTGAGATCTCAATCTTCAGTTCAGAATACTATATCACACGTGCCCACGTGAGTGTATGTGTGTGTGTGTGTGGGGGGGGTGTAACATCAACCAGATCACCCAGGCTCCTACATGCACACTTAACCATTTATGATTTACAATATCTAGTTATCTTTCTCCAACCCTGTTATAAAACATTTCCCACTCTCCATAAAATAAAAGCCAAGCCATGTGCAGACAGACAATCCTTATTATCGATCCAACTCCCACGTCACTATTCATCCACTTCTTGTCTCTCTAGTTTAAGTTGTGTCTAGCTTCTACATGGTGTTTATTGGTGGGGTGGGTCATCCATGCTGCGGCATGCATCAGTCCTCTTTTTTGTGTGTAATCACACCGGGCTATGTGCATATGTTGCCTTTTCTTTGTTTCACTGATGATTGACATGTGGGATCTGTTCCTCCTCCTCTGGCTAATACAGTTAGTGCTGATAACAGACATTTTCTGACAAGGCTTCCTTCCCTTCCTCCTAAATAGATAAAGAGCATTAAATTGTGTGCTTATGGTATGTCATGTTTAACCTCTCAGACAATTACGAAATTTTTCCAAATCGGTCACACCATCATTCTAGTTAATGTGAAATTTCCAAAGATTACCTATGATTACTGCTCTTTGAACAAGCCTGGCTATGCTAGCCAAACTAGACACAAAATCTTACCAACTCTGAGTGCTTAATATACTCCCACCATTTTGCTATATTATTGTATTTTGTGTGTTGCTAAAGTATTACATCAGTTGACAAGAAAAGTTGAACTACATGTTTGCTAAAAGTGCTTATTGACGAATAAGCACTAGAAAACTTAAATACAAGCCAGTTGTTAAAAATGGGTTTGGAAATATTCTGGAAAAGCATTAAAGCATTCATATCACATGCGTGCTAACTGTGAAAAGATGAAGACTAGTGAGCAGTGTGGTTACATGACAAAGAAAAATCCTTCAGTGAGTCGCCTCAATAAAGACTCAGAATGCGATTCAACCTTCAGAACACTGTGGCGTATCTGTGGAAAACAATGTTTCATGTAAGACTAATGCTGGAATCCAGAACAGATAAAGAAAGGCTAAAATGAAACAAGGTTCACAGATAAACAATCTCCCCTCCTTGGGAGAATTCTGCATTGTCAACATCAGAGGAGCCAAGATACAACCATGACGTTAAACAGAGTTCTGGAGACCGGGACTTAAACATACAGCTTTGACCAGGAGAATTTTTCTGTATTTAATGAATCTTCATTTAATGGAAGAGCGAGATCGCCCTCTAGCGGAAAGTATAAGAAATTAGGTCTTCAGCCTGTGTAACAGATAAGTAGGACAATAGCTACAAAATAAAAACTGTTAATAGCTACTTGTTGTTTACTAATGAAGTCCATTAATACCTAAAAAAAATTATCTGATTTAGCATGGAGACAGTGCAAGATGGAGTAACCACAATTATATTTTAAAATAAATGTAGGAAAGAGAAGAGAGGCAAACTTTTAGAGGTATGGAAAACGCTCAGCTAGATGATTAAAAACGTGTAGGTAACATAAATTCTCAACGCCATATAAATTGCAGTAGCAACTTCTCTCAGCTGAAAGAAATTAGTGGTGGGGTATTTTTCCATCAACAGCCGTGTGGAGCGGTAGGTTCTCTGAAGCCATCCGAAGACTAAAAATGATTGCGTTTCTAAACTACATCATTTTCAACGGGCAATTACGCAGTTCTTAAAGTCGTATAAAACAGTTTGCAAATTGTACAGATCTTATTGTGAGTTTATTAAAAATTCCTGAGAATGACAGATTTGAGACTTAGAAGTGTTTTGTAAAGTAGTTTTTATTAGGATCCAGGCCCCTGCACAGAACTTAAACAAAAATAATACAAGAAGATTTGCCATGTTCTAGGCACTGATGAGAACTTGGGATAAACAGTCTTATCTGTCCATTTACATAATCCTGTGTGTACCTCTCTTAGGGGTGAAAATGGGGTCTTTATGGAAAAGGTAAGAAAACTTAACTGTGAGATGGGAAATCAGACCCCCAAGTCGATTCTCTTAACTGCCAAATGAAAACAGAAAGTCAATACACTATAAAGTAAATGCACATGAAGAGGAAATGTATAGTCTCTTTTACATTACATTTTTGACTTGCTAATTTTGAATGAATTCTGAATGCAATGGTAGAACAAGCCCTGGGGTGACAGTTAGAAGTCCTGAGCTCTATCGAAGCTCTCTGCTTTCGTTTCCATTGAACCTTCCTCAGCTTATTCACCCATATTCCTTGTATGAAAGCCGTCCAGTGTTGTACTGACATTATCTGGACTATGGCAGTGCTATATTCTGAAGTGTGTGTATTCCATATGCCCACTATGAGACAACTGTACTTAAACATAAAACTTCAGGAAAAGTGTGCTTGAGAGAGCCAGAGGTCATTTGGTACCGTATCCCAGAGACATCAGCTTCACTTACTACAAGGGGACCCAGAACTCCTACAATGTTGCTCAATCTTCTACCCATTCAACAAGTGACATGGTCTACGATTAATGGAAATTGTGGTTGTTTCAAGTTTTAGGCATCCCCAACGGTATCACTGAATATTCACATGCAAGCTCTTTGGTTAACCTGTGTGTCCATTTCTCTATCTTTCCTAAGAGTAGGGTAGCACATCATAAAATAAGTTCTCACACATCATTTAAACATATATAATAATTAAAGGTTATTTTTTCTGTCATCTGATCGAGCACCCCTTCATGGAGGCTGTCTTCCCAGGTGATTCCAGACAATGCCAATTAGGGGGACATGAGAGGATGGAGGGAAGGATGGAAATTATATAGATACCATACTCATATCCAAAATGCTTTTCAACTTTTTTAATTGGTGGGTTGGGGAAGGGGGGGGACTGGGAGCCGGAGGAGGGAGGAGAGGGGGATCTGTTGGTTGGTAAGTAAAAAGAATAGAAATTTTCTTAATAATAAAAAGGAAAAAAGACAAAATTCCAAACTGTACATGGAATTTCCTGTCCCACCCCATCCCACAATCATTCAGTCCCAAATAAATGCACAGAGGCTTATATTGATTATAAACTGTTTTGCCTATTGCTCAGGCTTATAACCAAATAGCTGTTATGCTTAAATTAACCTATAATTCTTGTCTATGTTTAGTCATGTGGCTTGGTACCTTTGCTCAGTCCAACATTCTTATCTTATTTCCTCTGTGTCTAGCTGGCAACTCCATCTCTGCCTTTCCTCTTCCCTTGCCTTTTCCTAGTCTGCTCACCCTGCCTACACTTCCTGCCTAGCTACAGGCCAATCAGTGTTTTATTAAACCAATAGGAATGACAAATCTTTACAGTGTACAAGAGCATTATCCCACAGCAATTCCCCTTTTCTTTCTTTTGAAAACAAAAACCCTAAATCTAAACTCCTTTGTTCAGCTTTCTTCCTGACCATTATCCATAATAATTTTTAATCAGCATTCTAAACAAAGATAAACATCCATAATCTATTTTGGGGGAATGTGGGTATAGTTTTCTAGACTACTTCCTGCTGATTGTGGACACTGGTCTTATGGGAACCCAAAGAAAATTTAGGACTATGGTCAAGTCCTGACTAGAGTAGTCTGTGAGGCTGGGTCATCTCAGTCAGCAGCCTTGAAGCCTTTCTGTTTGCAGAAATTCTGAGGAAACTGCAACAGAGCCATCCAAGGAGCAACATGCCAGCCAACCAGTAATGTCACAGCCACATGGCAATACATGGATTAATAGGAATGGGTTAACTTGAGATGAAAGAGGAAGCTTGCAAGAAGCCTGATCAATAAGCCAAACAGTTTGTAATTAATATTAAACCTCTGACTGGTTATTTGGTACTTATCAGTCTACACTAAACTGTTTTCCAAAATTAGTTTACCATTTTATACCTCTAATAATGGTGTAGCATGAATCTTAAGGAGTCTTGTTAATAAAAACAAACCCAAGGCCAGTTATTGGGGTGAATGCTGGAAGATCAGAGAAACAAAATAAGCCACAGCTAACCTCACCTTGACAGTTCCTGTTTCCTCAGACTGGAAGCCTCTATGTCCTCATCCGAATGGGTCTCAGCTGAACTGCTGCTCAAAAGCCTAAAAGTTTAACCAGCCTAGTTCCTGGTTTTCACGCCTTATATTCCTTTCTGCTTTCTGCCCTCACTTCCTGGGATTAAAGGCGTGAGTCACCATGCCTGGCTGCTTCCAGTGTGGCTTTAAACTCTCAGAGATCTGGATGGATCTCTGCCTCCCAAGTGATAGGATTAAAGGCCTGTGTGCCACCATTTTCTGGCCTCTATATCTAGTGGCTGTTCTGTTCTCTGACCCCAGATAAGTTTATTAGGGTACACAATATTTTGGGGAACACAATACCACCACATGATGGTGTAATAGAATACTCAAATGGGAGGGGTTGATTTTATTTTATTTTATTATTTTGTTTTTGTCCCAGAGTGGACTTGGTTTCAAAAGACCTAAACACAAGTCACAAGATTTTCAAAAAGGATGCTCAAACTGCCTTATGAGTCATAAGCCATAAAAAAGTACAAAAGGGGGCAGATTCCCTCCCATAATTCAGACTAGCAGCAGTGGATGATCCAAGAAAGGACTGGATGTCCTAGAAGTTCACTAGGCTGTAATCCTATGAGCAGCTCACCCTCAAGAAGGAAAGCAGCTGGGATGGGGGGATTTCATCAAGCAGAGGCCACTGGCTGTGCCACCAGGAGACTCTGGGATTGAAGCATGGTACATGCCACTCATATATCTGAGAACTGTACCATGGTCCTCCACAGAACCCAAACATGTGCGTCCCAAGAAATGGATCCTATTAGGTATACGCCAACTAAGAATGCTGGTGTCACATCAATTAGTTATGATGTAAATGTTTTGAATTGTCATGCTGATATATAAAGATATATATCAAGGGCTTGGAGCAGCTTGTGGTCTGCAGCAATCCCATTCTCCATAATAATAAAGCTACTGACAGGCTAGTGACAGAATGAAGTCCATTATCCAAATATGTAACCCACCATCCCTCTGCTTCCTACATAACTCACCATCCCCCCTGCTCCCTAAGAGACCAGCATTGTACTGCATTCTGTCCACCTCAGGAGGTCCAGACCTGTCAGGCATTCTTCCCACTCTGTTTTCTTGGCCTCTTTTCATCTATGACTTATTTCATGTATCTTATATTTTTCTAAAAAGAAATGAGAGTACTAATTATGTGGTTTTTGTCTGTTCTTAAGTCTATATATGCATTTGGCATACTTCATATATAGGGGTGCACTCTTTGTGAAAGGTCATTTATTTCACATATTCAATGATCCTAGAAACGTCTCATGGTTCTGAATCTATTTCTTCTCATTGTTTTCACATTATATAAGAGTAGCTATTTACTCCTTTGTGGGCTCTCCTTCAGTCCCTTCCCATGTTATCTGAGACCTAAGTGCATCTTCCACTCAGAGAACAACCCTGAAGAATGGGAATCTCCAATGTTGCCCTCACTCCCTTTTACTTTACCTAGGAATGATAATGTAGGCTAAAGAACACACAGGTAACTTGGGGCTGCTAAGAAGGGATTCAGTGACTTCTTCTTTTCTTAATTTTGAAGAAAATCAAATGCATTTTATTTTGTCCAGTCAATTTATAACTCACCCCCTTAATTCAGAGAGATCTGCTGAGTTTTGCTCTATAAAAAGCTACCCTGTTATTAGCCTTTATTCTTCCTTCTTTAAAACCTTATTATTAAGTTCCTAATTTCAAATGAGAATTTTTCACACCAGCCATTAATCTTTTCATGCTCTCCAAATGCAGAAATGAAACACCATGAGAAGTGAAATTAGTGTGTCTAGTCAGAAGTCATCTAACAAAGAAAATGGAAAAGCTCAAAAACCTGAAACACTCCATGTCCTGGACATATTAGATAAGAAATATTCTAGCTCAGTGGTAGAGTGCTTGCCTAACAAGCACAAGGCCCTGGGTTCGATCCACAGCTCCATAAAAAAAAAGAAATGAAAAAAATATTCACCCTGTATATATTCTATCTATTTAGTTGTTTTAAATGCCCTCCATAATCATGTCCCAAACAACCTTCCTGACACAATCGCCCCACAAAAGTATACACAGAGGAGCCATAACAGTTTGTTCTCCACTATACATTCCATCTTCTGTCTTCAATGATCTGTTGTTTCTGACCACTGGTCCTTCTCCTGCTTCTGACCAGAACATCTGTCCCTTCATCCTTCTCCTGCTTCACTTGTATTTAAAATCCCCTTCACCCCCCAGGGTCTGGATCAAATATACATTCCTTGGGGTTCCATAAGGAAAGAATCTCCTTTCTCCTTTCTGTGCCGGCCAATTATTATTCTCCCTGTGTGTTTACTACAGTTTTACTCTTGTCTCATGACTCTTGCTTTTATTTTCTCTGTTCCCCAATATAAAGACCTTGACGGCAAACTTGGTGCCAGAATCATCTCAAAGTCAGTGGTTAAGGCCTGCTGTGGTCTCCATGTTTGTGCCCTCTCAAAGTTTACTTGAAGATGGTGCAGATGGTGTGGTAATGGTTGTGGGAATAATGGTGTGGGGATGACTGGGTGATGGTAGGGATGGAAGTAGTAGGTAGGACCTTTGAGGTGTGATTAGGTGATGAAGGAAGAGCCTTCAAAGGGGAGCTTCATTTCTTTATTAAGAAGCAAAACAATACCTTAGGAAGCTGAGGTTTTCTTTCAACCATGTAAAGATATACCAAGAAGGCTTCATTTGTGAAACATAACACCTATACCAGGTCCTGAAATTGCAGCTACTTTGACTTTAGGTTACCCAGTCAGTACACCTTAAGCAAAAAAAAAAAAAAAAAAAAAAAAAAAACTGTTGTTTATAAGTAATTCAAATTATAGCATGCTGTTACAACAATTTGAATGTACTAAGAAAAACCATTTGTCTTAGTTGGAGTTTTTAGTTCTGTGATAAAATACCATGACTAAAACCAACTTGCGGAGGAAAGGGTTTATTTCAGCTTATAGTTGCACATCACAGTCTATCACTGAGAGAAGTCAGGGCAGAAACTCAAACAGGGCAGGACCTTGGGGGCGGGAGCTGATGCAGAGGCCATGGAGGAGTGCTGCTTACTGGCTTGCTTCCTAGGCTTGCTCAGCCTGCTTTCTTATACACTCCAGAACCATTAGCCCAAGGACGGCACTGCCCACAATGTGCTGGACTCTCTCACATCAATCATCAAGAAAATGCATGACGGTGGAGGAAATCTGGTGTAAGCATTTTCTCATTTGAAGTTCCTGCCCCCAACATGGCTCTAACTTATATTAAGTTGATATAAAACTAGTGTCACCATACTTTAAAAACAATTTCTTTGTAGTCTGGAAGACCACAGGCCTTTTGACCAGAACTGCTGTGCCATTACTAAATGAACATAATGTTCATCACTAACTACTCTAAAATAATTTTAGATACGTGAATATCTACTAAATCAATTTATTTTAAATCTTTAATAATTATGGGATAGATTTGCTTTAGTTTTTAATTGTTCTTTATAATTTGAAAGATGTGTAAAATTCTCTTTTTGGTAATAAGTTGTTGGAAAAACTGAGTTTCAAAAAGTCTATTTGGTTCTAGTGTCGCAGGGTTCTGTCTTCAATGAATGACAGACAACCTTCACCAAAAGTAATCTCATAATGAAAACAAGTCAGTCTGTCATGATCTTGCATCAGACAATAACAGCACTTATATTTTCAGATATCATGAATCATCACATATGATGTAGAAATGTGTTAAAGTGATGAGAGAAATTACCAGCATCTCTACCCAACAATAAAATTGAGAACTCTGAGACTGGTGGTGAAGCTGGAAAAAAAAAACAGCAAAGGGAGTGGAAGACTGGTATAATGAAAACACTGAAATAAGGGGGGGAGTGTGGAAGATCCTACAAGGTGGAAACACCTTCCAGGCTCATGGGTAAATGGGATTATTATTGCAAAAATGGCCACCCTACCAAAACAATCTACAGATACAATTCAATCCCCATTAAAAAAAATAAAAATAAAAATAAATAAATAAATAAAACTCTTCACCAAAATTGAAAAGATTGTCTTAAAATTAGTATGGAAACACAAAAGACCCAGTATAGCAAAACAATCCTGAACAGCAAAAATAACTAATGTAGTCAGGAATTATTCTGGTTTAGTAAAGTGGAAGTTGTAGTTTCTCCTCCAAGATCCCTAGGCAGTCAGTTCTCTGGCCCTATGTAGTTCTCTGGCCTAAGGGAGTTCACTATGTTTCCAGTACCAGGTGTGATTTTCCTCTTGTTGAGCAGATTTTAAGTCCAATTAGAGAGCTGTTGGTTGTCACCAGGGTATGCATGCCGACACTGCACCCTTAGGATTATTATGCCATGCTGCTTGTTGTGTGGTTCATAGGCATCACGGCTAGGTAAGACTGTCAGTTTCTCTTCTTTGAAAGCTTGCTTGGTGCCTCCTGGTACCATACAAGTTAGTCCTCATGAAGGAGACTTTCAGATCTTTCCAGCTCAATGGTCTCTGGACCATGTGTCTGAAGTGTATGGTGTCTTCAGCAATAGAGATTTGGCTGCCACCTCTCTGGCAGGAACAAAGAACAATAGCAGTAGCCTATAATGTGTGGGG
Organism: Peromyscus maniculatus bairdii; assembly: GCF_049852395.1. NCBI lineage: Eukaryota > Metazoa > Chordata > Mammalia > Rodentia > Cricetidae > Peromyscus > Peromyscus maniculatus. The sequence goes on along the minus strand of NC_134868.1, from coordinate 33,114,493 downwards.
AGTCTCTCTAACAATCCTGATCAACAACTCAAAGAAGGCTTCTAATGCCTGATGTTGGGGAGTTGGTTAGATGTAAATACATTCTAAACATTTGTCCTTATGCCCAGAGGTAATTGTAGTTCTCCCCTCATTAAGTAAATTTCTCTTTGCAATAGTTACACTAACATGGACGGGGGGGGGGGGGGGTGTCAGAGGGCAGGGAGGAAACATGGGAGCTTCAGCTCTACACAAAGAACTACAAGCAACTAAGGAATTCTGAGAGCAAAAGAAAGTCTTCCCCAGAGAGGAGTACACCAGCTGATTATTCAATATCAAATGGTCAGTCCAAAAAATATACAAAAAACACACATACTGAGAAGGTTGTACTTATGTATTTAGGAATATGTATGTATGTATGTATGTATGTATGTATGTATGTATGTATGTATATTGTATGTATATTGTATGTATATATGTTTATTCATCATTAGTGAGAAAGCAAATTGGTTCAGTCACTATGGAAATCAGTGTGCATGTTCCTCAAAAAACTAGAAATCTACCATATCATCTAGCTATAACCACTCTTGAGCAAACACTCAAGAACATCATAACCTGTTAGAGAGTTACTTGTTTGTCCATGCTTATTGCTACTCTGCTCACAAAAGCAAAAACATGGAAGCAGTCTAGAACATCAAAAGATGTGTGGATAATGAAAATGTGGTATGTATACACAATGGACATTTATTCAGCTCTCACAAAAAAAAATGAAATTTGCAGATAAATAAATGGAGCTGAAAATAATCCTTCTGGGTGAGGTGACCGAGACCCAGAAAGACAAATGCTGCATCTTCTTTTTATATGTGGATATTTGCTTTGCATCTTTCATTTTATATATGCTTTGATTGGAGTACTCATAGAAGTTAGGAATACAGTAAGGAGCTATAACAGGAAGGAGTTTACAAGGCAGATGGTAAAAATAGGGAGAGAGAAATAATGGAGCAAGAATGGTTAAATGATTTGGGAATGGATGGGCAGGTTAAAAAAGTATATGGGAAGGGTTAAATAAGACTAAAGACCTTTGTAAAAGCCAGTGCTCTTGGCTACCCTCCAGAGCTTAATAAAACCATATTGCTGAATATATTCAACTTATTCCCAAAAATGATACCCCAAATTGTATAAATGTGTGTTTTTTAAAAGGGCAATCTTTTCAGCAATGGTGCTGCAATGGGGTGATGGATCCATGTGTAGAATAATGCAATCAGGTCCTTATAGCATACTTTATCACTCTGCTCATTTTCCTATGGCAACTAAAACTACCAGAAGATACTTCAAAGGATAAGTATAGGCAAGGCGTTTCTGAAAATGATTCCAACTGTGCCAGAAGTGACCCTGGGGTTTTAAAATGGAATTGTATAAAATTAAACAGCTCTGCACAACAAGGAAAACAATTGACAGACTGAAGAGAAATCTCTACCAGCTATTTACCTGAGAGAGGATTAATATTAAGGAAATTAAAAATATTAGAAAATGAAGAACTCCATAAAGGAAGCACACAAAAAAATCCAATCAATGAATAGGTGGATGAACTGAACAGAGAGTTGTCAAAAGAAAAATTACTAATGGCTAATAAATAGTCTTCACAGAAATGCAAATCAAAACTATACTAAGATGCTTTCCCACTCTGATCAGAGTGGCTAACATCAAGGAAAGAAATTACAATGTATGCTGACAAGGATAGAAAAGGAGCCCTTCCATATTGTTGGTAGGTATGTAAATTACACAGCTGCTATGAAGTCAGTGTAGAGTTTCCTCAAAAGACTAAACCTAGAGCTACCCTCAGGTACCTACCTAAGGGAATCTGTTATCATTCTGTGGAGATGATTTGCTCAGCCACTTTATAATGTGTGATAGTCAAGTTGTAGAGTCAGCCAAGATACCCACCAATGAATCAATGGGCAGGGAAAGCATATATATGCATGTGATGGATTTTACACCATAAAAAGAAAGAAACTATGTCATTTTCAGGGAAATGGGTGGAACTGCAGAGTATAATGATAAAGAAATTAACCAGCCACAGAAAGACAAATAGTGAGGCTTTTCTTTCACATGCACAATCTAAATTCCTATAGTGTGTGTGAATGTGTACATTCATGTGTGTGTGTGTGTGTGTGTGTGTGTGTGTGTGTGTGTGTGTGTGTGTGTGTGTGTGTGTGTGATAAATGTAGAAGGGTACTATTTGGAAAGAATAAGAAGTGGGTCAAGGAGAGAAAACAAGAGCATAGAGTATAATGGTGTAGCTGGTAACCATTCCAGCTTTGGTCTGGAAGTTCTAACCCCCATTGAGGCTTCGGTAACTATCACGCCTACAAGGCGGGGCCAAGAGAGGACCCTGAAGACCAGAGATGAGAATAGCCGAGCTCTCTTCCTGCTTGGACTGTGGACGCTAGAGGTAGACCGAGGAGAGTTCTCCAGAGAACACCGCGGGACTGCGCTGCATAGAACCTGCCACCTACCTATCTCGGGTCTTCAGGGCCCTCCCTTGGCCACGCTTTGTAGGCGTGATAGTTACTGAAGCCTCAATGGGGTTGGAACTTCCAGACCAAAGCTGGAATGGCTACCCACTACATAATGGGAAATGGATATAACCAAAGTTCATGATGCGCATGTATGAAGTATCACAAAGAAACCCATTATTTCATACAATGAATTTTTTAAAGCCAACTTTAGTAGAACTCATAAAGCATTGAAATAAATAGAATATTTTCTTTGCTCGAAGTCTGGCATAGATTCTCTTGACATGAGCAAGGTCCTCAATATCTAAGGACCTTTAAATAGTTTGAGGAGTATTCCCCTGCATATGTATGCCACGTTTTCTTTGTTTATTTGTGTGATTGCAGACATTTGGCTTGTGGGAATAGTGCTGACATTAACAGTGGGGTTGAAAAGCACCAAACTAAGCAAAAAACAAAAACGTATGAAGTCAGGATAATTAAAGTGTGTGTGCAAGTTAATCTTCCATAGCACTGTGAGGTCTCTTTGAGGAAGATGCTTCTGGCTTGTGGTTTTATCATTCATATATACCTCATCTCATGGGGAGGGAAATCATGAATATCCATCTTCCCTCTTCTCGACATATTACTAGTGATGATCTTTGCTTCATTCCTTCAAGTTTCAAAGCATTATGATGTGCAGTATCTTACCAAAGCAACCTCAGTCATTGACAGCTGATTCAGTCAATAAGGAGGGTGGCAGGACTAACTCTGAGTAACTCTCCCAAGCCTCTGTCTTGTCATTTGTAAATGGTAGAAACACATACACAGTCACTGACCTCTTGTATTGAGATATGTTTACAAGCTGAGGGCAGATACAAATCAAACTAATCATGATCTTCATCATCAACATCATCTCAAAATAGTTGAAAGTGATAGCTGCCTTCAATGAAAAATTATAGTCGCCTCCCCTTTCTAAAAATGCACCATTTTTTCTGGTATTAATATTTTTTTCATAGTTCAACACAGCTACAAATTCACTGATTTTAAGACCTAACCCAGGCTGGTTGTGTCTGTAAATAAAGCTTTATTGGAACACAGAGACAGATGCTAATTCCCATCATTCATATGTCATCTGTGGTTACCTTTTCACTATCATGACAAAGTGAGTAATTGCAACAGACCTCAAGGTCCAAGGAAACCAAAAATATTCACTACCTAACTCATGGGGGAAAAAAACCCTTATCAATCCTTGATAATTAATAAATTATTATTGTTGTTAATACAAATTAGATTTGAATTTTAAGTAAAACATAATGATTCCATAAAATTCAATGCACAAGGCTTCATAATTCCTAAACTCCTTGTAACACAACACATACAGTCCTGAGTTTAGTAAACTGGTGCATCCTGTCCGGTAATATTTTCATTGATCAGCAGAGGGCGAGCTTGGCCCAACAAATCCGTATGCAATGCAAAGGGTCCTTTAAGTCAGTCAGCCTGGCAAAGTTTAGAGGCGCTGTGAGTGAGTGTTCTATAGCTTTAACAGTGGCGAGAATTAGAAGAGAACAAAACGTCTGCTCTAGTGTTATCTAATACTTGCATGTTCATCCGGAAAGGAAACGGTTCCTCCACCTCACCCTGCCTTCTCTCAGCCTTGCAGGGACCATGAATATTTCAATCAGCAGCAGCAGTTGGGCTGTAGAAACAGGGATTTTTTTTTTTTCCACCACGATGACCCAGCACACCAAGCAATGTGGCTGCTCTTTCTCCACCCTCCATCTCTTTGCACGGCTGCCTCTCTGCAGAGCAATGCCATTAGCGCGGAGAGAATCATTGTCTATTGTACGGAAATATAAAAGACGATCATTAGAAGTTCAGATTTCTTCAGTGGCTCCCTGGTCTTACTGATCAACCCAGGGGCTGTCTCAAAAGTGAACCATTTCCAAGAAGAATGTCCCGCAGGACTAAAGAATGCTGGGGCCCTCAAGAGAGCCTGAAAAAAAAAAAAAAAAAAAAAAAAAACACCTACCAGCAGGCCAGACAAGGGCTGCAGGTTGGGGCCTCTGCTTTGAAAGACCTGATTAATGTGAGGTCTTGTTACCTGCACTATCATTGTTTTGTTATGAGTGAAAGGTTTCGCATTCTTAATTTGTCTTGGGGATGGGAAAGGGGAAGGCAAACTTGCCTGATGGGGTTCTTAGGGTGAGGGAGATCCATTTGCTCTCTGAAAACTAACAGACACAAAAAGATGCAGGTCCTTGTACAAATCCGCACCAACAGTGGTTCCTGAAAAGGCAGCCTGTGGGGCCCTCGCTCCTGGGGCACTTATCTTAAAGAATAGACTACGGGCCCTGCCTGGCAGTTGCTCAAAGTAAAAGCCATCCATTATTCTAGAGAAAAAAACGGATTCAAAGAACTCAGGGGAGAAAAAGGACATTTTAGAGAGATGTGGGAAAAGTGAAAAGTATGTGTAGAAAGATAAAAAACAAAATGATGTTTATACCTCATTACTGTATATTTCATTATTTAACAGATCATGCTAAAGTATGTTTGAAGTCTTTTAGAATGGTGTGTTCATGAGCTGTACAATTTAATATTTAATACCAAACCCCTTTTTTGCACCAGCTATAAAATTATGTTAATAGAATTATCTGTATAATTTTGTAATTATTATATAATTTATAAATATATATATATGGGTACATACGCATGCATTGACATGCTCACACCCTAAATATTGGAGCTTTTTATATGACAAACAGATCATGGGCCTGTTAACTTGTGTCTGCTATGCAGTGGAGTCTGGGGAGCCAAGAGAGAAAAGACAGCATGAGAAGTCTGTGCTGGTCAAGCCATTCATGTACATTAGCTAGTAAGGGCTAATATTTACAGAGCCAGGTAATTTTTACTGCATTAGTAAAGAAATCTGTTAAGAAATGGCAGCTGGACATGTTGTGACATGCTTTAGGAAGACAGTAATTTATGTCTCATTTTTCAAGATGATTGATAAACAACATAATAATTCATAAGTTTGTTTGCGTCTGATCAGGGTTAACTCACTCAGAAAACAGTTGTTTGTTTGATTGTTTGGTTGTTTGGTTGGTTGGTTGGTTGGTTGGTGGTTTTTTTGTTGTTGGGTTTTTTTTTGTTTTGTTTTGTTTTGTTTAGTAGATTTCTTATGAAGGACTAGTGGGGATGGAGAGATGGCTCAGTGGTTGAGAGGACTGGCTGCCTTTCCAAAGGACACAGGTTCAATTCCCAGCACCCATACCACAGCTCACAACTGTCTGTAACTCCCATTCCAGAGTCTCTGACACCTTCACACCAATGCACATAAAATAAAATTAAATAAATTAAAGAAAAAATGGGGGGGGGAGCCATCCACTTACCACATTTCACCTGCCTACTTACTATGGGGTATTTCCATTTAGTGCAAAGTATGTGTTTTCTTGACTAATACTTCACAAGAAATCTGCTAAAACAAAACAAAACAACAATAATATTTCCATGTATTTCCTTATATTCCTTAGAAACTGATGCTTCTTCCCTCTCTCTTTTCTATGGAAGCCAGACACCTTGAAAAAAACCTTGTCTCTGTGAACACACACACACACACACACACACACACACACGCACAAAACATACATATAAGCCTGACTTCCAAGGATTAAAATATTAGACACCACTGTATAGAACAGTGGTTCTCAACCTTCCTAATGCTTCGACCCTTTAATGCAGTTTCTCATGTTATGGTGACCCCCAACTATAAGATTATTTTAATTATTTTTGTTGTTACTTCATTGTTGCTGGAGAGCTTCTCTCCAGGTTCCCCAAGCCCCGCAGTCCCACAGTCCACTTATAAAATAATCACTCAGACGCTTGTATCACTTATAAACTGTATGGCCGTGGCAGGCTTCTTGTTAACTGTTCTTATATCTTAAATTAACCCATTTTTATAAATCTATAGCTTGCCACGTGGCTGGGGGCTTCCCAGCGTCTTCACATGCTGCTTATCCTGGCGGTGGCTGCAGTGTCTCTCCTCCTTCTTCCTGTTTCCCCAATTCTCCTCTCTCTTTGTCCCGCCTATACTTCCTGCCTGGTCACTGGCCATCAGTGTTTTATTTACATAGAGTAATATCCACAGCACTTCCCCTTTTCTTCTTTTTTTAAAAAAGAAGGTTTTAACTTTAACATGGTAAAATTACATATAACAAAACAGTTACCGAGCAAGAATTATAGTTACAATATTAAAGAAGATGTCTTATCTATCTTATATTTGTGAGTTTAAGGTTTTATAGCTAACTTATCTTTTATCATAACTGAGGAAATTATAACTATCTAGTTTTCAACCACATCAAAGACCTGAGAAGGAACATAATGGTACCTGAGAAATGGTAGATGGATGCAAGCAACTTTCGGGAATCTTGCAAGAGTAGACCAAGACAGCTGGCAGCCTGGGCAGTCACCTAATGTTTCTCAGCATTGTTGGTGCATTCAAATTGGCTATAGGCCTAGAGTATCTGACAGACCATTTTCAGAAGCAGGAATTCTGAGAGACCATCTTACCCTGTCTTGGCAGAGTACAGTGGTCGCTTTCCTTGTGTCCCGCTTGTCCAGAAAGGAGAGCATTGCATTTGTACTGTCAGCCATCAAGGCAAGGGCAGTTCTTTGCCCAGTAGGCCATTTTGTGCCAAAAGACAAACTTCCAAATGGAAATGTCTTAGAAGCCCAACATTCTCTCGGGATCAAATTGGTGCAGCCAGGAGCAATTGTGTCTCACGTCAACAGAATTTTAAGTTATTTAAATGCCATATTCTCTAGGTCTATGAAGTGTTTCAAGATTACCTATCTATCTGAAATATCTCTATGTATACCTAGAAGACTTAACTAACATGGCTACAAATATGATTATCATAGATGACTAATTATTAATCTATTTTAATTATCCATTATAATTTTAAATGAGTTACATAAACAATATCTCAAACAAGAATAGAAATATATATATACAGTATAACAAAATTAACTTCAAGTTTGTATCAATAAACTAAAATTTATACCAATGTAAAACATTTTAAACATAAACTAAAATCTATACCAATGTAAAACATTTTAAACATAAACTAAAATCTATACCAATGTAAAACATTTTAAACAAGTTGTTCTTTAAAGGTAGGTTCATTAATCTACCCTTTTATCTTATCATCTCTATATCCTCCTATATATCTAGTCATATCCCCTTTTTCTTTTTTAGAAAGAGATCACATTTATAATCAACCTGTTTTAAATAAAAATATTGGTTTTCTCTGTCCCACACCAGAGGGCTCTTCTGATTTGGGACACAAGAATCTCTTAACCTTTTTTTTTTTTTTTTTTTTTAAAGCAATATGTCTGGGTTTAGAGGGGGAGTGAGCCAATTCCACCTCTAAAGCCAGCTTGGTATATTTGGGAATTTGGGCGTAGCATCTCTTACTACTTCCTGCTGGAGGGGGGCGCTGTATCTTATGGGGACGCAAAGGAAATTTTAAGCCTATGGGGTAGTCCTTGAGGCTGTATTGTGTGAACCGGTTGCCTTGAAACTGCTCTGGATGTTGGATCATCTGGGCCATGGTGTCACCGGAGGCCTTTCAGGGGGTCTTGGCTGGTGAAACCTGATGTATCTTAATCTGGAACAAATCCACAGCCTCTGGCTTTCTGTGAAAACAAAAGCAGAACTTCTTTTCCAAAGCAACATATCCTTAAATCCAAATTTTGAAGTCAAGTTACCTTTAAAATATACATATTGGTATAATTCAACATCTTTTTTGATCAAATGTTTTTTTGCAGTTAAAAATCCCAAAGACAACACAATCCAGATTGTCTGTGTAATATTCATCTTTACGTGGCTTTTTACATTAATTTTTTTGTCTCTTTCAAGCCTACGTATATTTTACACACATTGTAAACGATGTTATCTGAATCAGTCTTTTTGTGAGCCTATTGCTTTAAACTGCATCCTTCTAAGCCTGAAACAGCGCTGTAGCTGCTGGCTCCGCCCACTTCAGCTTCCCAACATGGCAATGGTACGTTTTCCGCCAGCTCTGGGAGTCATCAAGTCTCAGAAATAGTGGGTCTAAGCTTTTATCAAAGCAGCATGTAGCCCAGAAACCTTTTTTTTTTTTTTTTTTTAAATACTAGTAAAGACTAAACCTACTACACAGCATAATGTGCCTCTGGCGTCTTAGACCCCTCATTCCCGCCATACTGCCGGTCAAACGCACACGCCAGGAACCCGCCAGTGTTCAAACCCGCGTTTTGCGGCGTCTAGCTGCTCATATGAGACAAGAAGCAGGAACCTGGTTTTGGCTCTGTTTAGAATTGGTTATTAAATATTCTCAGGTTTAAGGTGGAAACTCGAGCCGTTGGGCGCCATTTGTTGCTGGAGAGCTTCTCTCCAGGTTCCCCAAGCCCCGCAGTCCCACAGTCCACTTATAAAATAATCACTCAGACGCTTGTATCACTTATAAACTGTATGGCCGTGGCAGGCTTCTTGTTAACTGTTCTTATATCTTAAATTAACCCATTTTTATAAATCTATAGCTTGCCACGTGGCTGGGGGCTTCCCAGCGTCTTCACATGCTGCTTATCCTGGCGGTGGCTGCAGTGTCTCTCCTCCTTCTTCCTGTTTCCCCAATTCTCCTCTCTCTTTGTCCCGCCTATACTTCCTGCCTGGTCACTGGCCATCAGTGTTTTATTTACATAGAGTAATATCCACAGCACTTCATAACTGTAATTTTGCTATTGTGAATTGTAATGTAAATATCTATGTTTTCTGATGGTCTTAGGCAATCCCTGTAAAGGATCATTCAACCCCCAAAAGGGTTTCGACCCACAGATTGAGAACCAATGGTATAAACCCTGCTGAACATAACTGGCCAACAACTTCTTGTTCTTGGTAAAATTGTTGCCTCTTTTGAATACCTTCAAAAGTATAGACTCATTCTACCTAGCCATCTCTTCATTGTTATATAGTTTGACTTTCCTTCCTGAGAGACATACTGACCCATAGTTGTTAACTTCGGGGACAGGTTTTAAGTGCACCGCAAAAGAATCTGATGGGGAACGGGAGAGAAAAACAATTTGGAATTTGAATAAAATAAAAGAGGTCTCTTCCACCTCAACATAGACATGTTGTTGTAAGGGAAAGTTTCCTGTCAGTAAAGCTAGATTCCAAGGCATCCAGAACTCTCTCTGCACATTAAGTGCTTTTTTTCTCCTGTTTTCTCTTTTTCCTTTTCCTTCCTTCCTTCCTTTCTTTTTTTCTTTATTTTTTTCATTTCTTTCAATTTTCCAAAGCTTTAAAGTAAGGCAGAATAGACCTGGACTTTGGAAATTAGTTTAGAAATGAAGTGGTTTTTGACGTAATTCTTGAGAACAGAAAAACACTGTCATTTTCTCTTCCTCCCAAACACTACCTTTGTTTCATCTTAGAACCCCAACTGACAGAAATGATGATGGACGGATGGAACATCAAGCTTTGGTCTCCTGGTGCTGAACGCAAACCCAACTGCCTTCCAGAATCTTACAGGCAAATATTCACATCTATAGATCACTACTTGGTCATAGGGGGCGTGGTTTTGTAGAGCATCCAATTATTGTCTGTCCATGGTACAAATCTGTCATCCAAACAGTCAGGGCACAGCAGCAAAAGAATGAAGAGTTCAAGGACAGCCTGGGCTACATAAGGACGCCCTGTCTTGGAATGAAGCTCCATGGTAAAGCACCTGCCAAGAATGCACAGTGCTCTGGGTTTGTTTCTCAGCTCTTTATTAGAATGATACACTTTCTCTCTGTGTTAACTAAGTTACCACTTAACTTGGCTGCTCCATTTTAACATAAGTATAATAGAACCAACCTCCAAAAGTATCTTGTAAAGGTGAAATGAATTAATGTGTCTAAAGCACTTCACAAAGTACCTAATACATGACACATCCAAGAAATAATTCTGTCTACGCCACTCTTCCACCTGGCTAGTGACAGCAACTAGGCCAGGCTTTATCTTTGTCAAGAAGATAAATGGTTTCCTACACTGTGCTTTGAAGTCCAGCAAAAAGAAATCCCCACTCTTCAATTAATGATGGGATAGGCTGCCTTTGCCTTGAAATTTCTGTTTATAATTACCTTAATTAAGAAGTCTGCTAAATTTTCATTAGCAGTACTAAGTATCTATGACTGTTGCTCTTTAGTTCCACACCAGCATTCAGTTTTACTATCCTGTCTCTACTTAGGGTCTTTCCCTAAAGTGAGCCCACTTCATTTTTCTTTAAAAGACAAGGAACATGAAACAGTGGAAAGATCTGAAAAACTTTGAAATGAGGAGATCATCTTGGATTATCAGTGTCTATCCTAAGTCCCATGACAGCTATTCTCATAAGAAAAGGAAAAGAGAGATTTGAGACACCAAAGAGGAAAAGACACAGACAGAAAAGGGAAAAGGCAGTGTGATCATAGAAGCTGAAATGGGTCAGATGTGGCCACAAGCCAAGGAAAGCTGGCAGCCACCAGCAAGTAGGAGAAAAGAAATCGGTTCTTCCTAAAGCCTCAAAAGGAATGCGGTCTTGCTGATGATAGCATTTCCAAATCCAAGAACTATAAAGAAGAAATCTCTGGTGTTAAGCTTCTGGGATTTATTTTTACCACTTTCAAACTGACTTTAATCAAAGTACCATGTGCCCTTCATTTATCAAACCAGTACTGAGAGGATGAAGTCCACAAGTATAAGTGAAGATTCATCCTCAGCCCAAGGTGCCTAACAGACATATCCACATCATCATTTCTAGGTGGACTACATGAGCTGTCTTTGCACCAGGGACCGCAACTTTTAGTTTCTGGATAACGTCTCTACTTGACCATATGTCTTTGTTTTATTTTGCTGTTTTGTGAGAACTAGATTTACAGTCCTTGCCTCCTTCATCTGCTACCAAGTATGGCGGGGACTTTCTGTTGCTATGACAGAAGACTTGAAAAAAAAAAGAACTTTAAAAAAAGAAAAATCTCCTTCAGCTCATGATTTTAAAGATATCAGCCAATGGTTGGCTGACTCCTTTGCTTTGAACAAAAGACAAAAGCATAGACTATTTCAACATCACACTATCACATGGTGATCACAAATGCCAGGGGAGGCTACTCACCTCACAGAGGTCAAGAAGTGAAGACAGAGAAGAAGAGGAAAGAGATAGAACAAACCCTTCAAAGTCAAGCTCCCAGTGACCTAGTTCCCACCACTTCCCATAGCCCAATAATCTATGAATCCATAGATGAACACATTGCTGAGGTCAAAGTCACCCCTCACAGGCCTCACTTCAGAACACTACTGCACTGGAGACCAAGCTTTCAATACAGAGTTGAGGACCTCTTCCTCAAATCACAATCACTTCCTGGGCAAACATTTGTTACGCTGTTACTGTCTACTGATAAATTGGGTCTCAGGAGAAATTCTCCTTAACCCAATATTCATACACAAGCAAATTAAACAACCCTATTCAGATAGTGGGAAGATGATTAAGATGAAGTTAAGGAGATTAGTATAGATTGGAATGAATAACATCTAGTTATTAACCCTGTCTATTAAACTACTTGCCCCAGATATACATAGCACTATATTTTTGTTTTCATAAAGGATATTCTAGACATAGTATAGGAAAGCCTGCATGTTTTCTTTTAGAATATAAATACATTCAATTTCTCAATAAAACTGAGCTTTCTTCAGATATTTTTTTCTAAAAATCATTTGATCTAATACCACCTGAGCTATGGCTTTTCTAATTAACATCAGAGATGCACCCTTCTAAAAGCCTTCTTAACCAGCTCGAGAGAAAGGTGGGAGGCAGAGCATCAGTCTTGAATCACACAGAAAGAGATGGCTTTGATTCTCCACTTTTGTTTGGAAACTGTGACCTTTTTCAGTTCATCTCAGTGATTGCCTCTACCTCCCCCGCCCCACACACACACCCAGAGATCAGATTTCCCTCTCATTTGTAGTAAAACTCTTCATTTGATAGGATTTGGATGTTACTTAAGATTTAGCTCAAACTAGCCAGCAGTGAAAGTTCCAAATGGGTTTTTTCTTTTTCTTTTTGTTTTTTTCATTTTTCTTTATTAAGAAATTTTCTACTCACTATACATACCACCCACAGATCCTCCCTTCTCCCTCCTCCAACCCACTAGCCCTCCCTCCCAAGCCACCCTACATCCCCACATCCCCCAAATCAAGGTCTCCCATGGGGAGTCAGCAGAACCCTGCACCCTGAGCCTAGGCAGGTCCAAGCCCCTCCCCACTGCACCAAGGTTGCACAAGGCATCAATCACACCACAGGTACCAGATTCCCAAAAGCCTGCCCATGCACCAGGGACAGATCCCCGATCCCCCTGCCTGGATGCTCCCCAAACAGTTCAAGCCAAACAATTGTCTTCCATATCCAGAGGGCCTAGTCCAGTCCCATGGGTGCTCCACAGCCACTAGTCTACAGTTCATGGGCTTCCACTAGTGTGGCCGGTCATCTCTGCACATCTTCCCATCATGATCTCGACATCCTCCGCCTGCAGAATCCCTCCTCTCTCTCATCAATTGGATTCCCAGAGCTCAGCCTGGTGCCTGGCCATGGATCTCTGCATCTGCCTCCATCAGTCACTGGACAAAGGCTCTATGATGACAGTTAGGGTATTCCCTAGACCGGTCACCAGAGTAGACCAGTCCAGGCACCCTCTGGACCACTGCCAGCAGTCCAAGGTGGGGTCATCCTTGTGGATTCCTGAGAGCCTCCCCAGCACCCTGCCTCTTCCTATTCCCATGATGTCCTCATCTATCATGGTATCTCCCTCCCTGCCCTCCCACTCTGTTCCTGTTCCAGCTCAAGCCTCCCATTCCCCTATGTTCTCATCCCCCACTCCTCGCCCTCTGCCACCACCACCACCCCACTCCCAGTCTGTTCATGTAGATCTCATCCACTTCTCCTTCGCTGGGCCATCCATGTGTCCCTCCTAGGGTCTTTCCCTGTTAGCTAGCCTCTCTGGAGCTGTGGGTTGCAGTCTGGCCATTCCTTCCTTCACATCTAGTATCCACTTATAAGTGAGTACATACTATGTTTGTCCTTCTGAGTTTGTGTTACCTCACTCAGGATGATATTTTCTAGTTCCATCCATTTGCCTGCAAATTTCATTGAGAATCAATGTAAATCATCATTTCTAAATGTTATATGAAATTCAATTCATTCACAGAAAATTTAGTCGAGACCAAGGATAATTCTGTTGTGTGTCCTACAGTACATTCTCATTTCACAGTCATCAACACCACCTAGCAGTTCTACTAAGATTTCCTCTTAAAATTATTTAAATTTTATAAGTAAGAGTGCTAAACAACATCTCTTTTTGTGTTTCCAGTTTTATTTGTGGGTTTCCCTACATGTATTTCAATTCAACTTCACAGTTATCTGAAACCACAGCACTTACAGAAGTAGCATCAGACCAAACCCAGGCTTTCCAAAGGTACTTCTGATACTTAATGAACTCTATACACATCACACATGCTCTTATCAACCATGAGTGGTCAAGGATGTGGCTGAGATTCCCAGTGATGTGACACTTTTCCCAAAAACTTAATACAATTCTAGTAAATGGTCTTTGAAGATATAATGCCAAGGAGGAGTCATGTACCTTATTGGGGCTCTAAATACATTAACAAATCCAGAAAAGAAATATTGCTTCCCTTATAGAGCACACTTTCATTGTGAGCAATAGTAGTCAATTCTCACTCTCTGTCAAGCACTGTTTATGTGTGTGTGTGTGTGTGTGTGTGTGTGTGTGTGTCATACATTGAAACTTACAAAAATTATGAGACTGTGACCCACCCCACCTCCATTTAAGGCAGAAGAAGACTAATGACAGAGTTAGGTGACTTACCCACTTGCAAGCATTTCTTAATGACTATGACAGATGCCCAGTGCTTACTTTAGTGTGGTACAGATTAGTGAATAAATCCATCCCCACTGAACAGGAATTTTGCCATGCAGATTTCAGCTCACATGAAATTACTTTTCCAAATTTGAAAAGTATAAAACTAATACAAAATTTATACTTCTACATAAGAAAAGAACTAATGATTGTGACTTTAGCTTTGAATTGCTGCTTTAAGTAATAAAATGACCTTGGTGCTTACCACAGTTCATAACTGTGCACATGTTATGTTATTACTCAATTAACGACTTTCACTTTAGCCGCTGCAATAGCAGGACTCAGCACGACAGAATAGTGTCTTGTGTATCAGAAATGTTTGTTTAGCATTCAGCCTTACGTTTCTTTTTAGCATGATGGAGAGATTGACTATTACATAGACATGGATGTGTGTTGATTTTCAGTGAGATTGTACCCTAAAAGAAACTGGGTATAAGTGCCAAAATAATGAACTGGAGAAAGAATCATTTTTCAACAAATGGTCCTGAGACAAGAAGATATCAGTATACAGAAAGGTAAATTGGAACTCATACCTTACACCACCCACAAAAAGTCACTTGATTTGTATTATGAACCTAAATCTAAAAACTAAAGCTATAAAAGGCTTGGGAAAAAAGCATAGAGATAAACATCAATGATCTTTGACATTATAACAATTTTACCACAACAAACACAAATAAAAGAACTTTAATAAATGGGCATGAAAACCTTTGCACTTCAAAACACCCTTAGTTAAGTAAGGAGACAGCAGAGAAGGAAATGCTTGAGAATCATGTTTCCAAATACTTTTGTATCTAAAATATATATATATATATTTTTTAAAAGGACATGTACAACTCAATGATGAAGAAAATAAGTGACTCAATTGAAAAGTAGGCAAAACATCTGAATACTATTAACATTTTATTATTTAGAATACTGTTAGTCTTCTTATCATACAAGGAAAGCATACTATCAGAAATATCCTATAACTATAAATATCTAATACAAGACTATCCAAGAAATGGTACAAAGTAGACATAGCTGTATAAAGACCTATACCAAATTTCCTTTCCTGCAACACCTTGGTACTTATATACCATGACCACTGTTCACTCTTTTGTTGAGCTGGTTTCAACCTGTCAGCTTCCATTGCATATCACCATCTTTGGCAAGCTGCTTGTACTCCTAGTATCATGCAAGAAAGAGAACTTGGAGATGTAGTGAGAATCTCTCCCCAATTTTGTCAGTGACCACTGGCATTGAGGTTATTATTGTTACTGAATCTCCTTCAGACACCCCTCAGGAACATATTTCTTTCATTTTGTCCTCAAGGTAAACAAAGCTCGTGGCTTTGAAGTCACCTTCTGAGTTCTTTGCTTTCAACTACCTTAAATCTTACACTACTGTGCCCTTCTCTCCTTCACAGCTAAGTACAAAATCATGTAAGGCAGACTGAGTTTCCTGTACTTCTTTAAATGGGGCAGTATTCAACAATATTGTGGGGTGGATTGACCTGATGCAACAGAATACACCATCAGAATAATAGAACGTGAGATAAAAGTCTTCATGAAGAATCAAATGGCTATTATCTTACCTTTCTGGAGTGTTCTTTTAAGATGCACTTAGTACATTTTGTTTCCGTTGATAATAACAGCCCTAATTTTTTTAAAGAGTAATTTGTCTCTATTCAAATGGAATCTTAGTCATGCGTTGCCCACAGATAGCATAAAGGGGACTCTGGCTTATGGTGTTCAAATCACGTTTTCTGAAATGTCTGTAAAACATTCCCTCTGCACAATTTGATTTGGTGGCCTGCCTCTCTCTGGATTGTTAATATCAGCAGGACAAAGCACACAATTAGGGTCCTCTATCTATCTTAGCATAGTTCTTTGACAAGAAGCAACACTGTGTGCCACTGTGTTAATACATACCAAAGGGGCAAAATAGTCTGCTGCAACTGTCAATATGAGAGTTTCATGAAATGCCGAAATCTAAAAGCTAGCTATTTTGCTGGAGCCCCCAAGGGGTGGAGTTTGTTTTTCCAACTCCCAATGTGTTCTCTTCTTTCTGGTAATGCCAAGAGCATTTTTCCCTCCACACAAGTTGGCAGCTCATTAAAGCAAATAATGCTTTAGTGGCTCAAGCAATAAAGTTGAATAATTGATGCCTTGAGTCTTTCTCAAAGTCACTTGTAAGATGACCATTGTAAGATAGATTTACTTCTGCTAAATGGTCTGTGTTAAGGGGACAGTAACAGAACAGACTAGGTATGAGGTAACTAGCAGCTGGGTGAAGAGATTCAACTGTCTGATAACAGTACTCTGCTAAATCTTCTTCAGCAATATAGTTACAGTCAGCACCTCTTCGCCCTCAACTGCTACTAAACATACACTCATGAAACAATCTCTTTTATAGGCAAAGATGATCACCTGGTATAGCAGGAATCTTAAAAGGTCTTATTAATAAAAACAAACCTGGAGCCAGGTATTGGGGTGAATGCTGGAAGATCAGAGAAGCAGAACAAGCCACAGCTTCCTCACCTCGACAGTTCCTCAACTGATCCTGTTTCCTCAGACTGGAAGCTTCTGTGTCCTCATCCCAATGGCTCTCAGCTGAACTGCTGCTGGAAAGCCTGAAGCTTAACCAGCTAAAAGCTTCTAGTTTCTGGTCCTCACGCCTTATATATCTTTCTGCTTTCTGCCTCACTCCCTGGGATTAAAAGCTCACTTTCTGGGATTAAAGGCATGAGTCACCATGCCTGGCTGTTTCCAATGTGGCCTTGAACTCACAGAGATCCAGAGGGATTTCTGCCTCTGGAATGCTAGGATTAAAGGTGTGTGCTACCACTGCCAATCCTCTATGTTTAAGATTGTGGCTGTTCTCTTCTCTGACCCCAGATAAGTTTATTAGTGTGCACAATATTTGGGGAACATAATACCACCACAACCTGGATAATCAAAACTAAGTATAATGCTAGAAACCTTGAAGCCGTGTTTGAAAATGTAGAACCCTACTTGGGAGTCATCTCAAATCTCATAGAAGAAATGGAAAATAAGCCATTTGATAGTAGCATGCATGGAAGAATATAGGCTGGAAGAGTCAGTCCATCTCTAAGTTCTGATTTGGTAAATTTACAAGCACTATCATTTGCTGATTGGTTCGTTGTGATCAATATTGCTTCTTCATTTGCCTCCATTCTCCCATGTATAAACTGAGAGCACTAACTCTTTCTAATGTCACTGAGGGAAGGCTGATCCTGGAAGTTCAAGATCTTGACCAGCCTGAGAAACATGGTAAGAGCTGACTTGGAAAACTTCAAATAAAGCAAATTTTAGAATTATAGCACAGCACAGAGAACTCTACAGAACTAGACATTATTATAATGAAAATACATGGATCTTCAGAATGAATAGAGAGGGCAGTGGAGTTTTCTCAGAAATGCCTTATAAGTAGATAAGGTTTAATTGAGAAAAATGAGCAAGATAAGTGAAGTATTTCATTGAAGATAAGAACTGAAAGTTGTTAAAGTATCAGTTCTCACCAGAATGAAGCCACAAAGCAGAACTTAATCTGATTAGGTGATAATTACAGAATAATATAATCAATCCTAGAAACCATAAAATCGTTTTCCACCATTACTCCTCCATGGATTTGATATACAAATTGAACATGAAATTATCCACAATGTCTCCAGAACTGTTCGGTGGTTCTAAAATATTTCTAACTCAAATTCTTGCTGTAGCCCCTGCTCCCTGGGCTTATTAAATACATAAAAACTGTGTTGTTTTGAAGACTTACTTCAGTTGGCTCTCTACACTCTCTCAGTTAATCATAACCCTTCTCATACAATTGCCCAAGAGAACTCTTCTTTGTCTATGCTTACATTTCACTGGTCAAGTTCTGGTGAGTATAAATCAGTACTTGGCTTCTTCCTATAGAAAGACCTTTAACTTCTAATTATATTGATATGTCATCTACAAATATTTATTCAGCTTCCATCTAGGAGTGCAGCACACACCTATACCTCCAGTACAAGGGAAGCTAAGCAGAAGTGTCAAGAGTTAGAGGTCAGCCAGGGTAACAGAATGAGACTATACATTGAAAAGGAAAAAATTATGATTTCAAATTGTGAGCATAATTGATAGGGAAAAGGAGAGATAGATAAATGCACTTTTGTATTTCATACTACAGAGACTTTTTTGTATTTTATATTATAGAAAGGAATCTGCATGTAAATGTTATTAGCATGTACACATCATCAATTATTTGTTTGTTACTGCATCTCCAATCCAGATGCTGTTCAATGGCCTAATTATATTGAAGATAAAACAAGCATGATAGATACGTGGATAATATATAGATTGACAGATAGGTAGGTAGGTAGATAGATATGTAGATAGATAGATAGATAGATAGATAGATAGATAGATAGATAGATAGATAGATAGGATAGATAGGATAGATAGATGGGATAGACAGATTGATAGATGATAGATAATAGATGATGTATTGATACAGAAAACATTTTTTAACAGAGCTGAGGACCAAACCCAGGGCCTTGCACTTGCTAGGCAAGCGCTCTGCCACTGAGCTAAATCCCCAACCCCAGAAAACTTATTTATATAGAAATATACTGCATAGACAGACACATAGTGCTTTTATATGTACATTTTTTATGTGTTTTGCCTACATCTACATCTGTAAGAGTGTTGGATACCCTAGAACTGAAGTTACAGACAGTTGTGAGCTGCTGGGAATTGAACCTGGGTCCTCTGGAAGAGCAGCCAGTGCTCCCAACCACTGAGCCATCTCTCCAGGCAGCACATAGTGCTTTACATAGTAGCATTTAATAAATGCTTGATAGTAGTATATTATAAAATGATTCTACAAAATAATATCAGATATATATTTGTTTAGCGAAAGTTGATTCTATAAGTACTTCCACTGGGTTACCTTTAGTTTCTATTAAATAAATTGTTCTTGAGTTAATGAAAACATAAAATGTTTTTTTACATGTTACCAAAGAGGTAGGCAGCAATTTTTTTTGTTTTTGTTTTTGTTTGTTTGTTTGTTTCTTTTGTTTTGTTTTGGTTTTGGTTTTGGTTTTTGGTTTTTGGAGACAGGATTTCTCTGTGTATGTAGCCTTGGAGGCTGTCCTGGAACTCACTCTGTAGTCCAGGCTGGCCTTGAACTCAAAAATATCCGTCTGTCTCTGCCTCCCGAGTGCTATGATTAAAGGCATGCGCCACCACTGCCTGGCTTCATTTTTATTCAATTCTATCAAAGCAATTAGTATTCTAATACTTCAGTGCCCAACGTATTGATTTTCATACATCTCTACAATTTCTACAGGAATTACATTCAGCTAACAGATGTTGAAAGTAGATACATTTCAGGACCAGCTGGACTTTTAGAGCACAGAGCACTGCCTAAAGATGACTAAAAGGTAAAATGGGTAGGCAGCTGAAGCTGGAAAATCACAAGGTCAAGATCTACCTGAGCTACAAAATGAGCTCAAAGCTAGCTTGCAATAATCAGTAAGTCCCTGCCTCGAGAACAAAATTAAAAACTGGGGGTGTAGCTGAGGGGCAGGGTTCTATCCAGTCTGAGCAAGACCCTAGTCTCTATCTTCGATAAAAGCAAAGAGAATGGAGACAGGAGAAGATGGCAAGGGAGGAGAGGATGGGGGAAGGGAGGGAAGGGAACAGAACCAAAGAGGACAGAGGAAATCCCAGAAGACTTTATCTCTGGACGAAGAACTACAGGTGACTAAGGAATGTTGAGAGTAAGAGAAATGGTCTTTCCCAAAGAAGAGTACAGCATTTCTTCTTTTATTGTACAGGATTGTTTTAACTATCCTGGGTTTTTTGTTTTTCCATATGAAGTTGAGTATTTTTCTTTCCAGGTCTGTGAAGAACTGTGTTGGGATTTTGATGGAAATTGCATTGATAGGGAAATCTACAGAGACAACTGAACCAAGCTTATAGGAACTCACGAACATTAGACTAGCAACTGTGGAACCTACATGGGACCGGACTAGACAGACCCTCTGCATATGAGAGAGAGAGATGTTTAGCTGGGTCTGTTTGAGGGGCCCATGGCTGTGTGATCAGAATCTATCCCTGGTGCATGAGCTGGCTTTCTGGATCTCATTATCATTCTAATAGACCTACCTTCCTAAGTACCTTGGCCTTTATCTCTTGAAGCTTTCAATATCTTTATTTTGTGATTTTTTAATGGATTTTTCTATAATATGATGTGAGGAGCTTCTTTTCTGGTCATGTCTATTTGGGATTGTGTAGGCCCCTTGTACCTGGACGGGAGTCTGTTTCTCTAGATGTGGAATACTTTCCTTTTTTACTTTATTGAAAATATTCCCTATGCCTTCACAGCAGTATTATTCTCCTGTGTTCACGATTTGAAGGTTAGGCATTTTCATGGCATTCCAAAGTTTTCTATGTTCTTGAATTTTATTAAATTTATCGCTTTGTCTTTTTATGGGATGTGGGAAAATGGAAGAAGAGAAATGACATCAGAAAACCTGAATCCAAATGCTCACCAGGCAATGTATTTGCTATACTTTCTGGAAGAAACAAAAAGCTAATAATGTGAATTAGTCTTCTGGTTAGTCTTTAAGTGGTGACAAATCATCATACTGATCATAAATAAATGCTAAACATTCCAGGATTTTTTTCTGTTATTAGACATATATCCATAAGAAGACAAGGCTATTGTGGACCTTCTATTGTATGAGAGAAAAAGAAAAAGAAGAGAGAGAATAAGTATTTTAGACAATGACACAGCATGATGTGTCAAGATGAGAAGAAGAATTGAGAGTGCCATGGTCAAAGTAACATGGGCTCACAACTTAAAGAAGTCCACCTGAAGAGGAAGTGTGAGGAGTGGAGGGATGGGGAAATGGATTGGCAGCGCAGAGGTGCTAACAGGTGATGTACAAGGAGCTAATTTGTTCTGAGGGGAGTACAGAAACCTTGAAAGTTTCTGGTTTGGTGTGATATGATTATCCTTTCCATTTTTGCAATGATCGGTAGGGCAGCTCTACAGAAAGTAAACTAGAATGGGTGGAGAGCAAAAGCAGAGAAACAAGGAAGGTGGTCTTCACAGTCACCTTGGGGAGAGATGGTGGTGTCTCTGCACAAAATGGCTGAGGAAGAAGAAGAAAGAAGTGGCTATACAACTCAGATATTTATAGACGCAGGTCTAGAAGTTTCCCTTGAGGATTTATATGATGTGTGAAAAACAAGTAAGGTCTGAATACTGGGAGAGATGAGACGGCCATGGTGAGGTGGGAAAAGCTGCAGATGAAGCACCTGGGAGGACTCCCACACTGGACTTGTTAAAGTGGAGATCCCCAAGAGAACAGAGTAAAACTGAATTACTCTCCTCAGTGATAGAATGGTGATCGATGCCACAGTTGGCACTTGGCATACATCAGCTCGTCTGACGTGATTCCTGAAACACTTTAATGAACAACTTTGCCTTGCTGGAATGACCTTACCAAACATTAAACTTGACTTCAGGAGATGGCAAAAATGTAACCCGTTCTTCTCTCTCTTCAAACTGTATTTTTATTTTCTACAAGACTTCATTCTTAAGGATTGAAGAAATGATACTAGTATACCTTGTTTCATAGCACATATTGCCAAACAATAAGTGGCTAACTATTAAAATATAACGATGGAGAAAATGGACAAAATTGCCTTAATAACCACTCAGAGAGAAATTTTCTGAAATTCACTACGCTATACCCAAGGACTCAACAGGAAATCAAAATCAGTTATCAAGCTAGCTATGAAGCTTTCATCATTCTCATCTCAGAAGATTGTTTTTCCAACTTTAAGTAGCTTATATGACTTATCTTCATGGGTCAGACCAAAAAGCCAGCAGTCATATGGGAAAAGGCCTGGCCATTGTGTTCAGTGACATTTTATATTGGCAGGAAGTAATCATTTGTGCAATTATTTTCTGTAATCCCTGCATTCCTGTTAGTATAAGCTAGAGAAAGGAAAAAAAATCATTGGATGATCATGTTCCTTAGTGTGAAATTGGAAAATAAAAAGTCATCACATCGCTGATCCCTTCTTTCCACTAAAATGCAATGCCTCTGGAGTACGTACAATAAAGGCATAATGAGGATATTTTCTTTTGGTGAATGGAGAGCTTCAGGTGGGGGCTACATTCTCATTACTTTTCCATTTTACTTACCAGAATTCAATTTCTTCTTGTAATAGTATCTCCTTCTAAAACCAAGACAAAAACACAGCCACTGCTAAGATTTTCATTTCAAGATAGTGAGAACCAGAATGAAGCCCTTGAGTGCAAAAATCACAGTCCCTGTTTTATTAATCATTTTAGTCTCTCTTCATAATTGAACTTGACCTACCAATAGTTTTTGCTTTGAAAAAGAAGACATAATGAAAGAGAGAAAGATAGGAAGAAGTGGAAAGAAGAAAAGATAAAGAGAAAAAAGAGGAAGAAGATGGAAAGAGGGGAGGAATAGAGGGAAGGAAGGAATAAAAAGGAAAGTCATGTTATTCCTTTTGTATTGTATTTGATTTATTTGCTTGGAGTTTTTCTATAAAGCAAAAGCAAGAAGAAAGAATTATCTGATGAAATACAAATTTCAGATGCTATATCAATATTGTTTACACTTAAATATTATTTGTCATGCCCCATCTGAAATACTAAAAGATTCACAGTGCTCTATACACAATCATTTCACACAGGCCTGAAAAGAAAGACTGCTGGTAGATTTCAGATGGTAGAGATGGGTGCTCTCCAGGAAAGGGTTAGACAGTGAAAATGCACAGAAACTCCCAAGAGAAAAATCTACTGGAAAAGATATTGTACTAGTTATGAATATCTTTGACCACAGAAGGTGCTAAAGTAATCAGGGTCATTAGAATCCGGTCTCACAACTTTGGAATGCTGATCACCAACTTTTTATACTCTCTAGAGATTATGGGCAGTAGTATCAAGCCATATCTTACAGTCAGTCAGTCACATGACCATGGGGAATACAGTCAATATGCTATTGCATGCTATTTTTTCAAGTAATAATGTTTGGTTGGTGCATTTAATACCTTTTCAACTTACACTAGACTTTTTGAGACATAACCCATTATAAATCAAGGAGCATGTATGCTTACTGAAACAAGAACCCATTATATGAAATTTATTTTTCTAAGTTACTAATATTCGGGCTATTGATGCAAATGTTTTTCAATATTTAGTGTGTGTGTGTGTGTGTGTGTGTGTGTGTGTGTGTGTGTGTGTGTGTAACTGGGGACTGAATCCAGGGCTTCATGGATGCTAATTATCTACTTTTGACTGAGCCATACCCCCAGACTTCCAGATTCCTTTTCTGAATTTTTATACATAAACTTTCCTTCTGTCCCCAAGTGTGTCTCAAGTTAATAAGGTTCTATAATTGCATTGCACGTACATATTCCATTTTAACTCTTGGCACGGAATGAAAGGTGGCAATGATACTATCCAATTTATTATTCTAATTTGTAAGAACACGAATATGTTTGTCAGGGACATACAAAACTGAATGAATGGAAAATGTGCCAGCGAAGACTTACTGTGCATGACACTAGTCTGTATTAAATTATTCTCACATTGATATACTATGCAGCAACTAAAAAGACATTTAAATGATTAAGGAAACATTTATCTCATGACTGTTCAAGAATTGGTGTGTCTGCACTACAAAAGCTTACAAAATAGACTTTTTAAATCTAATGAAATGTCTGCATAAAACTTAGATTCCTAAAAGAAGAATCATATTACATTTAATGAAAAGAAAATATTTAATGACAAAATTCATGTTTGGCATTAAGCTATAACTTAACTTTGTTTACAGAACAACAAAAATTTTTGTATTTTTTGGCACAAAATGTTTCTGATTTCCTCTAGTTTTTAAAGTCAGAAAAATCTATATTGTCATTTTGGTAAAAAAAATATGTTATGCAAAGAGGTTAGCTGTTTAAACATATAGCAGTACTGTGCTGATAAATAAAAAAAAATCATTCCTGCTGTATTGTCTCACAAAATACAACTTTAGAGCCACAGTTCTTATAAGAGTCACACATCTAAGATTACTGTTGAAGATAAATACGTTTTGAAAGAGGCTAATCTTACCTGAGTCAAATTAAATAGAGTTAGACATGAAAGTCCTCATGAATAGTCTACTTCCTGTTCCTTCTCAAGCGAAGTTTCAAGCCAGGGAGGCTCTGAGTCTGCAGCTGTCATCTTCTCCACCGTTTGACCCATGAAGGAGCCTTTTGTTCCCCGGATAAGTGATACATTGTGTGCTGCTCAGGTGCCTTGAACGAACAGTATAGGCAACACAATGAGCCTGTCTCCAGGCGGTTTTAAGAAGGTGCAGAATAAAAGTCAGTTAGCTTTTACCTGAGATGTGTTCCTTTCAATGGGACTTTCTTTACCCACTCTATTGTAAAATATCATTTTGTCTGATTATAAAAGCCAACTCTAGAGTTTGTCCTAACGCCCCTGAGTCCCAGTTCTGGAACAAAAGCAATAGGAATAGAAGCAGGCTGACTCACTCTCTCTCTGTCTCTCTCTCTCTCTCTCTCTCTGTCTCTCTGTCTCTCTGTCTCTCTGTCTCTCTCTCTGTCTCTCTCTCTGTCTCTCTCTCACACACACACACACACACACACACACACACACACACACACACACACACACAAATGGTTACATTGGGTGAATTGCTGGTTTTTTGAAAAGGCATGTTGGATGGGCTTCCTCAGAGATAAATTTCCTCACTTAAAGTGTCTAAACAACCAGAGTCCCTTAAATATCCATTGATTCTATTTTGTTATCACGGTAAGCATAAGTGGTCCTTCTATGTCCTTCACAGTGAGTTGAAAGGTTTTTACCTTTATTCAACATATTCCTAAATAGAAAAATACACATACTTAACATATAAATGCCATTAAGTATGAGTTTGCAACACATATCAGCTAAACAGATAATAGCCTAAAATAGTTGTTTATCTGGGGAGAGTTGGGGGAAGGAAAAAATATGACCAAAGCAAACTGTATGAATAATAAACAAAATCAATGTCAGTGTAGCATATATAACTTATTTAGTGGAACTATTTATTTATTGTATGTAAAGGAAATATTTGTATATTTAGCCATACTTTCAAACCACAACATACAAAGCATTCTTAAGTGAAGGAGATAATTTCCTTCCCTATTGTTTTGATTCAGTTTATAGAGAAGCACAATTGGGTTATCTTGGAGTGTAAAGAGGGCAGCTACAAAAACTGTGCTAGTCATGTATGAGTTCACTTCGTTAAGAAAAAAACCCTCACCACATTATTGATTATTATTACAATAATGACATGTATTAGGGTTCTTACTGAGTTTTACTGATCCATCTTTGATAATCATAAAATCACTATAGTCAGTAAATAATTTTCTATGTAACATTTCCATATTTGGTAAATTTGAAAAATATTTATTGGGAAACAAATAAGAGATTATCCAAATCATGTCTTAATATGTTTTGTCTCCAATGGTTCTTCACCTTTTGGATGTTTCATTGTATTGCTGGCTGCCTTATAAAGTCTTATTAATTACATACGTACATTGTAAACACAATGTAACTGTGTATAAAATATTTAGACGCTTTACATACAAATGCCTGGTGGACAGGGTTTTCATCTACTTTATTAATCTATCAATTTTAGGGGCACAGAAGGCAAACTCAAAAATAGTGATACAATATTTGTTAAATAAATCTAACTTATTGACATTGAGATGATAAATACAAATCTTGAACTTATATAGAATATTCTCTAACTTCTACTTAGTTGGGTCCTAGATCAAACTGACATTATCTCAATTACTTTGCCCTTAATAATATCTGAATAAATTAAGTATTCTTTCTTTTTCATTAAATTCCAAATTATACAATCAATTAAAAAATTTGCAGCTAAAGACTATTCTTTGCATCATTTTCTCAAAAGCCACAGTATATATTTATAATTGCAAATGTTCAGTGCTTTTATTACAGTTTATGAATGTAAATTTAGGTGATGAATATATCAGTGTATCAACACATTAAATGAGTACTGTATTCATTCATTTAATGGCATTGAAAATATCACAATAAAAAAGTTTTAATTTTACTCATTAGTGTGTCCTCTCAGTAGAAAAAGAACAGAAACAAAGGAAAACATTCTTCATGTTTACTACTGTATTTTACCAGGACCATCAAGGCCAAATACTCATCAATGTCTTAAATTTAGATAACAAGTTGGGATTTTTCTCAGACACATTTATTTCTCCAGTTAATGCAAACCCCCTGAGGTCATCTTGAACCTCTTACATGACCCTGAAGGACCCATACCTTCCAAATCCTTTTCACAAGTGGTATGCTGGATAGAAGAAAGCATACAGCATGATAAAATCCTCTCCTACCAAAGATCCAAAGTCTATGTAGACAACTTTATTTGAAGTTCATCATTTGAAGTGAAATTACTCCTTTCACTTCAATCCTAGAAAGCTGATAATGAATGAGGGGCTCAATATTAAATTCCTAGGAATGGCTAATTAAGTGAGAAAGTGACTAAGCAATAGTTAGGTTGTATAATTCATATTAGATGCATACATGTACTTACACATATATGTACATATGTACGGGGGGACAGACAGACAGGAGGGAGAGAGGGAGAAAGAAAGGTACAAAAAGAGGGTGAATTGGAGGCTAAGAAGTAAACGATAAACTTTCAGTTCACTTTCACAAAAGCATGCTTCCTTTTCCCACCCAGTATTTTATATCGGCATTTTCAAGTGTTGTAGAAACTTTTTAGAACCATCCTATTATAGAAACATTTCGAAAGCCTTTAAGGGCCCCATCACCAGTCTGGTCCTTTGTTCTGTTTGCCTCCTATCTAAGGATGATAGGCAACACTTTGTTGTACTTTATATGTATTCTATACCAGACTCTGTTTTTAAGATTTTTGAGGTCTTACTGTCCCAAGCCAATCTCTACTTTTGTTCTGATTCAGAGCCTCCCATTGTAATGTTTTGCTTTGCAAAAGCCAGACTAGAACAAAACAAAACAGACAGGAAAAAAAAAGAGCAAGAAACACGTACAGGTACTGAGACACACACATCTGCACACACAGAAAAGTAAAAATCAGCAACCATAACATATAAACAAAAGATCAGTAAGATTTAAAAAAAAAAGCCTAGAGAAAAAAATGTGAGACATAAAGCCTTCCCAAAATACTATTGAGTTTGTTTTGTGTTGGCTATCTACTGCTGGGCATGGGACCTACCCTTAAGTGTCGTATGTATACCCAGTGAGACTGATTTAGAGAGGACTAGTTTTTTTTTCTGCAAGTGGTTATTAATTAGAGACTTCTAAGAAGATTCTGCTGCACTCACAAATCAGTGTCTTGCTCAGCCACCATCAGAGAAGCTTCTGCTTACAGAAGATGGGAACAAATACAGAGACTCAGAATTAGACAACGCAAAGAGTGAGAGGCCTTGCAACACTAGTCCTAGTGGGATGTCTTCCTCAAAGTCCTCCCCCACTTCAGACTCAGAACTCTGCAGAAAGGGAGGCAGAAAGATTGTAAGAGCCAGCGGGAATGAGCATCACCAAGGAAACAAGGCCTTCTAGAGACAGCAGGACTGACAGACAGACATGTGAACTCACCTCTGAGTGGGGTAGCACAAAGAGGGCCTGCGCAGCTCTTTCCCTTGAAGAAAAGTAGGGCTGTCGTCATGAATACACAGACACCCTGGCTGGGGTAGTTCTGCTTCAGCATAGAAAGGCATGGAATACATAGAAAACACAGCAAAGCATTGCCTACCATCCCGAGATAGGAGGCAAACAGAACAAAGGACCAGACTGGTGATGGGGCCCTTAAAGGCTTTCGAAATGTTTCTATAACAGGATGGTTCTAAAATGTTTCTACAACCTTTGAAAACGAGGATATAAAACTTGGGGTGTGAAAGGAAACATGCTTTTGTGAAAGTGAACTGAAAGTCTATTGCTTAATTTTTTTAGCCTCAAATTCACTCTCTTTTCTCCCTCCCTCCCTCCTGTCTGTGAATAAATCAACCTTACTGTCAACTTTAAAAATGCACAACAAAATTATTCCATAGACAGATCCTTGTTTTGTGTGTGCTCCGGCCTATTTAGACTCACTTTATAGCCACTCCTTCTTCTTTGTGTCGTAAAGGTAGGTTTTCATGCTTTACTTAAATAATCAGCATGTGTATAACATGGTAGGAAAGTTCATGACTTTGGGATCAAGTGGCAAGAGTTCACATGACTCTGTGTGTTCAAGGATACAGCCAGCATGGAGACACATGCCTTTAATGTCAATACCAACCATAGGAGGTCATGTGGCTGGATTTACAACCAATGAGAAGGCAGAACAGAAAGTCAATAAAAAGACAGATACACAGGAAGTAGGTCTCTTTCTGAGGGGAAGGACAGCAGCGGCAGCAAAGGGTAAGAAAGGGTTTTTAGTCTCAGCTCTTAGCTACAACTCTGACCTCTTGGGCTTTTAACTCTGCATTTGGCTCTCTGATTCTTATTTAATAAGACTGTTACATCTACACCTCCACTTCCTCATCTACTCAGTGGAGTCAAGGATGAAGTCAACTTCATATTTTACTATGACTAATAAAGAGATTATCCATGTAAAGTATCTTGAGGAACAGCTGATACATAACATTGTAGTGCTATTTGTCTGTAATAATAATAAAAAAAAATCTTGTTGTAGTGTCATCATAATTATGTAAACAAATCTTACTCACCCGAAGTATGTAATTAATGCTATTTACTACAATTTTTATTACCCGGCAGTAATTATATCCTTTCTATAGTCTAAATAAATTGTAAGTTGTTAAGCAACTTTTAAGTGATATTTATCAAACAATAATCCCAATATCAGTTACCTCAATATTGGTAGTAGGATGACAACTTACAAATTTTCATCTAATTAAGACTCATTGCTCAAATGTTTCAGGGAATGAATTATAAATTCATAGAGTAGATAAAGATTTTTAATATGAATTCAAAAAAATTTTCCCAGAGTGCCTCTGAAACAAGTATTTCTACAATATGAGAATACCAAGTTATTAAGCATCACATATTTTATATTAAATAGTATATATAATGGTATCATAAAATACAATCTAAATAAAAGAAGACTATACATAATGTTATATAATGAATTTCGGTTTTGCATTTCTTCTTTCGGCTTTTATAAGTAAGCCCCAAATCAACATTTTAGATGAATAATACATATCTGCATTTATTATTCTCCACAAAAGCCTCACCATGCAACAAAATGCCACAAAGGGATGCAAACTAATACCAGATGACAGAACTGGCAAGTGGTGATAACTCAGGGTCAGTTATCAGTCCACATAAGAGACCATGCAGCCTTGTGGAAGAGAAGAAAGGAGCAGAAGCCAGCCCTCAAATTGAAGAATGCTGATCCCACTGGACCAGCATTTCACAACCTACTGGTCCACATGGCACAGGCCGGAGTAAGAAATCTTTATGTTCTCTCATATAATTGTAACATTATGTACAGAGACACTCCTTGAAATATATGCCAGACTTCTGTAAATATCTGTCCCAGTAGAAATTTCATCCAAAAACACAGAACACACATGACCTCTTCTCTCTTTGACATTTTTAATATTTCTGTTTCCAAAATCTGTTTGTTTGTTTGTTTTGTGTGTGCATGTTTGTGCATACAGGTGGCAGCAAACTTGCCATAGCGGATATGTAGAGGTCAGTAGGCAACTTGCAGGAATTAATTCTCTCTTTCTACTGTGTGGATTCTGAGCATAGTATAGGACTCAGGTCATCAGGTTTAGTAGCGAGCACCTTTACCCCCTAAGCCATCCCACTGGCCCCACAGATCTTTAAAATTTCTTTAGCAACCCCTATTGAAATTCTTTTACAAAACATGTCTGGAATGAGCTATCTCTTAAGTCAGTAACTTCCCATTTCTTAATTATTAGTCCATAACTGAATATAGATTAGTAGAATTCCATCTGGAAATAAAAGCATCATTCTGGATGCATTATTTCCAATGCCCAAAACATAGTGGGGTGATCTATATGGTAAATGGAGGATCACGGAGATACTGTATGAGTATTGAGAAGTATTAACAATAGTTTCATTAAAGAATGGTTTCCTATACATTTTACAAATAGAATAAAACAAAAAATGATTAAAGTCCAAAAAGGAACTGTTTATGTTTCAGAAAGAAGGTCACTAATAACTAAAGAGAAAATCCTTCAGAATTATGTGACACACATCACTATATAGGAAATGACAAACATCTTTACAAAATTATTATTATGTAAATCTAAAAATATAAAGTTGAGTTTTATCTTTAAAATAACAATTTAAAAATGTTTGTCCAACCCCCACACTCTCATTATATTCTTTTACATTAAGGAATTTCAAGAAATGCCTGCGCTTGTGTTACAGTGAATCGCCTCATTGTGTGATGTACTTGGAGGTCTGTAAGAGCAGCCGTTTGAAATGAGAATTTTATACAGCAAGACTATCTATGCTCACAGAGAAAGCGATGAGTATCTCCCAGCATCTTTTGGCCACCCATGAACATCTCAGAATATCTCTGATTTTTTTTTTTACAAACTAGTAAATAATATGAAGTATGTATCGCACTGAATCTCACTTCTTTTTAAGCAATTATTTTCTGTTCAAGGGCATTAACTGATCTGTAAGATGAACAACAGCAGCAACAGCAACAAAAATCTCACTTACTATTTCAAAACGGTTTGACAACTGGTTCAGTTTCTACCTATCACTTTAAGATCAAGAAAGTAAATGTTAATGGGCTTGGCTAACTATCCAGTGTTGATTTGGTTCCAGTTTATGGACCCTGGTTTTTAAGCAGGTAGGATCACATAAGAATGTCAGCTGTGGAGGTGAAAACGAATCTCTATTCTCAATTTTCTGCTTTGATTCTTCCTTTATTCCAGCCTTTGTTTGACTTCTTTTATTCTCTTTCTCTCTTTATCCCACATTGACCCTGTCTGTCCCTTGGTCAGATTCCTCGGTTAGTGTCGCTGTCTCCTCTTTCTGCATCCTCCTTTTTAAGTCTCCTACATTTTTCTGTCTGAGGCTCCTCTTTAAAATCATCTTTAGACTCACAGATCCTGTTTTTTTGTCTCCAGTGCTCCCCGGCTCACTTTATCATCTCTCTACCTCCTCGCCCTGAGACTCAAGGCCTGTGAAGTCCGTCTGTTAAATAATGCCAACTACTAGAAGACATGTTCTTACTCTAACCTGGACTGGCCCATCAAAATAATAATTCAAGTGCAATCCTTGACATTTTAATCCTTCAAGGAACACACTCCCAGAAATGCACATCCAGTCAGATCCACGTATATTGTACAAACACATGTTTTGTTGTTGTTGTTTTGTTTTGTTTTGTAAGTACTGGGAACTTATCACTAATGAATTAGCCTTTATATGTGTAAGACTAAATTTAACACATTATACTATTTGATTTGAGTCAAAAAATACCAACAATGGCTATGTTTAAAGAGAAGGGAAAAGATAAATTATACAGCATAAGAACTAGGAAAGTTGCAAAGGTGCAATGAATTTCCTTGGAATTCTGCTAGATGGCGGTAGAGCATGCGTGTAGCATTGAGCAAGACAGCTGCTCAATAGAAAATAACAAGACAAACAGATGTTTCATATATTTTACAGCATCAGATTCTGTTAGGAACTAAAGAGCATGCAATAATTAGAAATGTAAAAATCTAACACTTCCGAGAGGAATAGTTTGTATCTTTGAAAGGAAAGATCCATTAATATTTATTACATACATAATTTTAGAAATACTTTTGAAAGTATTTCTAAAGTTTCATTCATTAATTAATGATATCAACATTTTCTGTGTATTTGCAAAGTTCTTCAGTCAAGGTAATGGCTTCCAAAGCCCCCTGGGACTTTGGGTTTCTGCCAGTTTTGTCTTTGATCAAAACTGGAAGTCTCCTGATGTCCCTCTGTCAAAATGGCACAATTCTCATTTCATTTTAAACAGTACCAATGAACACACGTGATTTGGTCCATTTTTGTGGTATGCATTTGGACATACATTTAGCTACTATGTGGACAACTATTTAAAGATAAGTATTAATCACTTTTTAAATTGCTACCATCAAACAACTGATAAGAACCTACTTAAGGAAGAAAAGGTTTCTTTGGTCTCCCACATTAATGGTACAATCTGTCATGGAGGAAGCCATTATGACAGGACCAGGCAGCTGGTCACATTGCATCTGCAGTCAAGCAGAGAGAGGTGAATACTGATACTCAGCTCAGTTTCTTCTTTTTATTCATTCTAGGATTCCAGCCCATGAAATGGCCCCACCTACATCAAGGAAGGGTTCTTCCCATCTCATTTAACCTGGTCTAGAAAATCCCTAAAAATAGATATCATATGGTTTCCACGGTGTTCCTAAACCTTGTCAAGCTGACAGTTAATGTTAAACATCATACATGGCATTGTTTCGTTATATTTTACAGATTTAATTGAATTGATTCCTTTTTAAGCAGTTTGGAGTTTGAAAATAAGCCACATTCATCAGCAAACTTACTGTGGAGGAGATCAAGCTACTTTCATCTCAGGTCATCAAAAAAGTATGAACTTAAAATGACTAACAGGCAACCTACTTAGTAAATTTGTAGTGTGTGTGTGTGTGTGTGTGAGAGAGAGAGAGAGAGAGAGACAGAGAGAGAGAGAGAGAGAGAGAGAGAGAGAGAGAGAGAGAGAGAGAGAGAGAAAGTCTAGTGCTTTTTTCCAGAAAATTTATTTCCCTATAGGCATGATATAGATAATAGAGAGAGATAATTAGAATTGGTTCCAATTTCTGTTTTCAGAAAGTAACCAAGAATGAGACAATTATAATTGATATCCAGTACTTAAGTATATTTTATAATCTGTCTGTACAATATGTATAATGTAGTTGCACACACCATGTTTATTTCACTAATTCAGGTTTATCCATGAAAAGGATTGAAATTCAAATGTGTATCATCTGTAACAGACTCTCCAACTTTGTTTTAGAATCCTTTTATATCCCCAGAGGTTTCTGGCAGAGTTCCTAACCTAATAGACTCCTATTATTGCTAACGTCTTTATAGTGTACTCAAAATATAAAATTTAAAGACACACAATCTTCTGCCCTCAATTCTAAAAATAGTAAAAATAGTGGGAATATCTGTTTAATCAAAAGTGTCGCATTTATCTTGATCTTCTTGATTTATTTTAAATTATTCAAATAAATAACTCACAAAAGAAAGGGAGAATAAAACTAATTTTTATTCTAGCCCTTTCTTACAGAATTATTTTCTAAACAATATAGACAGTATGAAAACTTTGCATGGGTTACAGAATTGTTGATGAGCCAACTGAGAGGCTCTGTAGCCCCGACATCTCATCCATCCATCCATCCAACCAGCCAGCTACCCTGCCATCCTTTGACTCATTTGTGTAATGCTTACTGGGCATTCATTATGAATCAGGATCTTTATGAGGCAATGCCTTTAAAATAAATTATAAAGATCTTCCAATACACCTAGAAATCCAGAGAATGAGATGATTGGGAAGATACTTAATCAAGTGGATGAAACACAAGGAGATGCATGTTATGTTGACCGTATGCATGAGAATCCAAGATGGGCTTCCTGGAGCAGGCAATGTCTGACACAAAGAGTAGTGTAGTAGACCTGGTAAAACAGTCAGTCCCTCACATCATCTTTACTTGTAGGAGCTTTAAAAATAAAGATGTAGAGATTGGGAAGAAAACAAATTATAAAAAGAAAATAGCTCAATAATAAATTCCTCTCACTTTATGCACGATTGTCAGATAATAGAACAGAATAGTCTACAGTGGGATCTGAGAGCTAAATAATATTCTATATGAATTTTACAATTTTGTGAGATAACTATTAAAGGCTTCTATTAATTTATTTGTAAAAATTAGGAAATTATTACTTACCCTAGAGAGTAATAAAGACTACATAAATTCACGCATGTGGGACATTACAACTATTAATTCCCTGCCATCTTTTTGTCCATAGCCCCAAACACCTAGAAAAATATTTGACCTGAAGTTTTGTGAAAAAATCACTATGGGAAAAGTAGTAGATAGGAAGTTAGAAGATTTGAGCTGGTGTTCAACTCTGCTGCAATTACTAAGCATGTAACTTTGAGTCAGTCAAGTAACTTTTCTTATAGAACCACAGAATGTAATTATACAAACTAAGATGACCATGCTCTCTCTGGGTGATGAAATTACATGAAATCCAATTTGTGGTCCATTGTTAAATAGTGCATAGCTGCCCAAAATAGTAAATACCAGGGAGTAGACCTCAGTGAAAGGAATCTTAGAAGCTTATCATAGCTGTGGATGACTCAGTTTCTTCCTTGTATATATATTATAAGCAAAGTTCATAAAAAGAAAAGAATCTGTGAAAGTAAGTAACAAATTGGCTAATTCACTAATGGATCAAGTTTGATGAATATTCTTGGATATTTGACTAATATCCAAGAATATTCATCAAACTAAGACAAAGAAATATTTATAAACTAATAACTAAGAGAATATTTATAGAGCTAGCTGTTCAGGAAAGCCTTTTGATTAAGGAAGAGAAGAAGTAGTCACCTTTGAACATGAGATTTCTCCCAGCAGTTCTATCATTAAAGGTTTGGGCTCCAGATGCTCTCACTGTTTTGGGAGATGGTACAAGCGTTAGGAGGCAAGGTCCAGGGGGAGAGGTCAGGCCGGCAGGGCTGAGTTTGGGGGAAGTAGCCTGTGATTGCCCACCTCTCTTTCTTGCTTTCTGATCCTATGTTTGATGGGGTGAAGAAACTCCTACCATCACTTCTCACTCTAGGCCCAGAATCAAGGCAGTCACATCAAGTAAGCATGAATTGAACCAGCTTAAATCCAGAGCCCAGATCACGCCTCCTTTAGCTGTTTCTGTGAGTGTTTCAGTTCCAACAATACCAAAATCAACTCTCACAGGAGGAAGGATGAGGGAGAGGAAGCTAAAGAAGACATTTCATTGACAGAAGCTTGGTGGATCCTGGAACTCAAATGTGTATCATTCTAGTTAAGACATCTTCTTCCACATCCAAACACTGGAAAAGGCCAGATGCTATAAATGCCAAGTTAAAAACATGAAATATAACCATTTTTGCTATGGAGTCAGAGCTATATCTCTGTGGTTATAATTAACCTTCCCTTATAAACAAGGATGTCGTGGAGGCATACTCTGCTACTTTAATGGTATATGGTTACATTTGAAAGAAAGGCTGAAACAAATGCCTTTTAAAAATATAATAGTTTAGCTCTACTTGACCAAAGCAGGAAATTATTTTTCATCTAAGATTTTTTTTTTTTGCAAAACAAAATCTAAAATCCCATATGGCCACTTTGTTGTAATTGTCTTCCTCTCCTATGTATAAAGTGGGTAGGATCATAACAATTGAATACACTTTCCTCTTAGACTAACCCTGGCTCTTATGCGTCACAAAATCTCTGATGGGAAGAAAACAGAGCTCTCTCTGAAAATAAAAGGCCTGTGTATCAGCCAGAGAGATTATCTGATTAAGGAAAGACAAGAAGGTTTACAGTCCAAGAGCAATCCCCCAGCACCACACCACAAACTCAGCAAAAAAAGGGTCGTGTTGTTCCCAAGTCCATTCACAAAAGCCAAGAGGAGTTTTTTATAGTTCATCTGCCATTATTAATTCTTGGTTGTAGATATGTGGCCAAACCTCTGCTAAATTCTGTGAACAAAGAACAAATACTGCCATTTAATAGTAACTGTTTGAGTTGTTTGGCCTAGATTGAAAGCCAGGTTCACTAAAGGAAATGAAGTATGGGTTTAAAATTAAATCCTACAGTGAGGAGCCTCCTTTAGGGGGGCTTCTCTTCAAAGCAAGAAAAAAACAAGTGAATAAAAACAGATTTTCATGTTAATGAAAACATTTTTTTTTACTTCTGTGAGTCTATTTTTAAGTCCAGGTAAGGAATTTTTAATGAGATAAGCTGATAGAAGAAGTTATTGAAATTCAAGTTTGCTTGAAAACGAAGGAGGGGAGTGGAGAGAAGGAAGAAGATGAGGTAGAAGAGGAGCAAGGAAAAGAAAAAGAAAGAGAAAAGAAAAATGACTTCAAGAGTTATAGGACTTAAATTATTTCATTTTATGCTGAGTACAGTGTTGGTAATCCCCATCATGGATGAACAGGTGTCAGTTCGAGGCTTCATGGTCTCTCCTGAGCTTAAAATTCCAGAATAGCAGAAGTCAAAAATAGCCTGTTGTTTACTGCCTCTTACCTACCTCGAAGATGTTTAAGAAGTGAGAGTTCAAAGACAGACAAGACAAAATGAGGAACAGGCAAAGGTTTTCTCCCCCCTGAGGCAGAACTTCTCTCCTCTCTTGCCTTTGTTCTCTTAGGGTGCTTTGGGACGGGAAGGTGTTTGTTATGTAAGCAAAATGATATTGAATCATTATCAAAGTAGCAATTGTAGTTCAACAGTTTAGTCACAGGATTAACCACAGAAATCCTGCATGGTTGAACTGAGATGGGAAATTTAGTTTCCAACTGGAGTCAAGACATGAACTCTGTCTAAAGAAACGTGTTCTCTCCCTTGTGGGTGTGTATCAATGACAGAATATGATTTATGACAAAACAAAGTGTATGGCTGTTTGTTCCTATCTTAACACAAAACTTCAACACAGAAAGAGAAATTGAAATAAATCTTATTAATCAAATAATTTCTTATTCATTTCAATTTTTTCTTACTCTACTACTAAGAGATCTAACCCTTGTCCATCCTATTTACCTACCCAAATTGCTCAATAATGTCTGCATTTCCCAAAGATTTTAGCAAACTCAGAATTCAAATATACCTAGATTTATTTTTTTATCATCCTAACCACAGTTGCCCTTCCCTCCTCTCCTCCAGGCCCATTCCCCTACCTCCCCTCTGCACACACACACACACACACACACACACACACACACACACACACACACACACCTCCACTTCTTCCCCATTTCTATTCAGAAAGAGGCAGGCCTCCCATGGATATCAACAAAACATGGCATATCAAGTTGCAGTAAGACTAAACACACACCCCCCATTAAGGCTGGACAAGAGACCCAGCATGAGGAATAGGGTCAAAACAGCCAGCAAAAGAGTCAGAGACAGCCCTTCTTCCACTGTTAGGAGTCCCACAAGATTACCAAGCTACACAAAAGTCACATATATGCAGAGGACCTAGGTCAGTCCCATACAGGCTGCCTGGTTGCTGGTTCAGTTTCTGTGAGCTCCTATGAGACCAGGTTAGTTGATCCTGTGGGTTTTCTTATGTAGATGTAAATACTAGTTTTTCTACTTACTACTTATAGGACTTACAAACCAAAAAAAGTTACTTTATTTGTAAACTCTAGGTACTTTACTGTCTTTCATGAAGAAGTATTACGAGAGAGAAGCCAAGCAACCTCCTTCTCACAAAGCCTGGCATATATTAAACATGTAGTATTGTTTTGCAACATTAATTCTTAATTATTTTATTCTCTGTTTAATTTTGTAAATGTAAGTTCTTATGTGAAAAATTATACAAATAATTAATTTAAGGCTTATAGCATCATTGTTATAATGTCCAGTGCCTTGTTTTATATTTGTGAAATCAAATTTCTTAAATAGATACACTATTATGAATTTGTCTGTCAGTTTTATAACAGACACAAAATAATTAAGGCTCCCCCCTCCCCCCAAAGAGTATGAATAAAATGAAAATTTTAAATATCAAGCATAGGGGAAAACAAGGATAAAATGACAATGTGGCTCAATTTACTCTATAAAGACACGAATTCTTGAGCCAGGTGTGGTGGCACATATCTTTAATTCCTGGCTTTGGAGGCAGAGGCAGGAGGATCTCTGAATTTGAGACCAGCCTGCTCTACATAGAGAGTTCCAGGAAAGTCAGGGAGGGCTACATAGTGAGGTTTTGTCTCAAAAAAAGTAGAAATAAAGAAAAAAGAGAAAGAAAGAATGAAAGGAAGGAAGGAAGGAAGGAAGGAAGGAAGGAAGGAAGGAAGGAAGGAAGGAAGGAAGGAAGGAAAAGTGTTGCTGGATCCTAAAGGATCCCTCAGAGAAAGGAGGGAGGGAGGGAGGGAGGGAGGGAGGGAGGGAGGGAGGGAGGGAGGGAGGGAGGGAGGGAGGGAGGAAGGAAGGAAGGAAGGAAGGATATCTTACAAGCCATCAGGTTTCTTCTGTGGCTATTATCCTTGTCAATTGTTATCTTACAGTATCTGTGAAGAGTTATGTTTATTGTTTTTGCAATATTGTTTCTCTCTATCCTCCCATTCTAATCCCAGGTCAGGAATCAGTGTGGCCTTGGTTTATAGAATTGTCCTTTGCCTCCATGTAGCTATGGAGTTCATGGATCGAAGATGACTTGGAACACCACAGACATACACTCTTCAACTGGGCAGGAGCAGAAATAAAGCTGCCTCAGCATTAACATCGACCTCAAGTATAAATGCACTCTTGAATTGGTATTTATGTCTTTGATTTACCTAGAATCAAAAAGACCTGCACATATTTAAAGGGGGAAAAATGCCAGGCATGGGATGGCATAGACTGTAACTCTAGCAAGCACCCTTCAAAGATTTGGGGCAGGAAAGTCAGGAGTCTAAGGTCAGTCAGCTATAAAGTGAAGCCTTGTCAGACAAAGAGCGTATTATAGTTTTGTTGTTGTTGTTTTGTTTTTGTTTTTTTGTTTTGGTGAAAATAGACAAGCACGAGTCATTCTCCCCATACACTCTGGATTAATAATTTTAATTAACCTTTTATTGAAGAAGAACTTCAACACAAGTAGTTAATTGTTAATTATGCAGTTATGTCTTATACATAAATATTAACTGCAAATGTGTATCACACATTTATAATCTAAATA
This sequence comes from Peromyscus maniculatus bairdii, assembly GCF_049852395.1. NCBI lineage: Eukaryota > Metazoa > Chordata > Mammalia > Rodentia > Cricetidae > Peromyscus > Peromyscus maniculatus. The sequence goes on along the minus strand of NC_134868.1, from coordinate 33,074,993 downwards.
TATATATATATTTATTTATATATATATATATTCATGGAGTCTTGGTTGGGAAATGAGCATAGAACTGATTTTCACATCTGAGTTATCAGTCAGTACAGTGTAGAAACAATCCCTGAGCTGCACTGATTCCCGGAATCAGCCATAACTATAAGAACATAAGCATCTCAGACATGACAGATACTAAGGATCACAGAGGCTCCCACAGAGCATAAATTTGGCAGCTCTGATAAATCTTATCTACAATTCATAGGACAGAAGAACTACAGAAGGCATGTGGCTAATTGTAAAACACCAAGACTCATCTATAGCCCTAGTGGGCCGTGGTTTAGAGCACTCTGGGTTTCACCTCATGATTTACTCAAGCATTCTCCACAAAGCAGAACCTGAACTGAGACAGGTGTTTGCTTATGAGAAGTTTACTGGAGGAGATAAAGCCAGGGAAATGGAGTTGGGGACTGGAAAGAATGAAACAAGGTGTACCCTAAACCCATCCCAGGGTTCCAAGTTAACACTGGCTCCTCCCATGGGCAATTAGGTCACAAACCCTTTGGGAATAGGGTTACCTGGTCTAACAAATAAAATTAGGCAATATCCCTGTATCTCTGAAAATAATATAACACACGGATATTGTTATCTTAGTTAGGGTTTTAATTGCTGTGATAAAACCACGACCAAGGCAACTTGGAGAGGTAAGGGTTAGTTCACTTCCACTTCCATATCACAGTTGATTACTGAAGACTATCAGGACAGGAACTCAAACAGGGCAGGAATCTGCATCCTGATGCAGAGGTCATGGTGGGGGGTGCTGCTTATTGGCTTGCTCCTATCGCTTGTTCAGCCTGCTTTCATATAGAACCCAGGACTGCCAGCCCAGGGATGGCTCAACCCACAGGTGAGCCCTCCACATCAATTACTAATTAAGAAAATGCCCAATAGGCTTGCCTACATCCCAATTTTTTGGAGGTATTTTCTCAGTTGAGGTTCCCTCCCCTCGGATGACTCTAGTTTGTGTCAAGTTAACATAAAAACTAGCCCTGATAATTTTTTTTATAAAAATATGTTTGTGCACTATTTGGGACATATTCATACTTTTGAAAAGGCTTTGCTCTTTATCTGAACATTTGAATTCACCTGGGAATTCCATAATTTTTTATCTGACAACTCTTGCAGGAGACTCTAAGGAACTATGTGTAATGTATCTCAGATTATCTGTCTTAAGATGGAGAAATGAGGAGTACTTGACAGTCCTAATTTGGTCAAAGTTTGCAGAGATGGAATGGGGAAGTAAAAGAACCAAAAACTAATATGAATAAACAATGCCACCAAAGCATGTGCCCTCAAGCTACATCTGTACAATGGCCACAGGTTTCTCAGCAACCATGGGAACAAAAACTTTGTCAGTTTAGTGTTGGTGTCTAAAAGATGTCTATAGTACTCTTTATATTGAACTCTGCAATGAATATTTTTCATACTTTGTGAGAGAAATACACCTTGAAAATTGATGCCACCTCTCTTCTCTCTCCCTTTTGCTAATCTAGGAGCAGAGAGAAAAGCCTGATTTATATCAGCAAAGAATGAATAAATATAGTAAACAACAGGCAAGAGAACAGACATCAACACACCCACAGACATCAACAAAGTAGGGCTCATAGGAGCTCACAGAGACTGAAGAAGCAACCACGGAGCCTGCATGGGTCTGCGCTGGGTCCTCTGAATATATGTTATGGTTGTTAGTTTGGTGTTCTTGTAGGACTCCTAACAGTGGGAGTAGGAGTGTCTCTGACTCTTTTGCCTGATCATGGGTCCCATTTCCTCCTACTGGGTTGACTGCTCTAGCCTTGATATGAGGGTTTATGCCTAGTCTTATTGTATATTGTTAGGCTATGTTCTGTTTATATCCCTAGGCGGCCTCCTCCTTTTTTAAAGGGAAATGAAGGTAGAATGGATCTTGGGGTGAGTGGAGATGGGGAGCTGGGAAGAGGGGAGTGAGGGGAAACTGCAGTTGGGAAATATTGAAAACAAAAAAAATTAAAAAGAAAGAAACAAACAAACAAATGCATACAACCCAAACTATACATGTCATCTTGCGTTCAATCTCTGTGCAGCCAAGCTTGTTCAACAAGGGCACACCAGACAACCCAGACAACGTCACACAGACAGCCACAGCTTTCCTGAACAACTAGCAAGATCACCATGTATAACCATTGAGAAAATCCCAGTGGAAGTCACTTCAAATTGAATGCTAGCTGTGTAGCAATGTGACAAGCAAATGAGATTCTATCTGGATCCCAACTGAACTAAATAAAATGAGCTGGAAACCTTACAGTTCCCCAGGACAGATAGCTCCTCTAAAGGAAAGAGCCTTCTGGGCTGGGGGATGGCTCAGTGGCACAGTACTTGTTAGTATGTGCAAGGTCCTGGGGAAACACAAGAGCTTTTTAACCACTTGGCAATAATTCCTTTGGGAAGATCTCTGATTTCTTCTCTGAAAGAAATCCTGACGAGGAGGAGAAGGTAAGCAGAAAGGGGGTTAAAGGATCATTCGAAACCAATTCGAGATTTTTCTCAGGACTAAAGGAAAATTCTAAGACATGGTCTCTTAGTGGATGACAACAATGAGTTTGAGATTCTTATCTTTTGACCTTTGTCAAAATCTCTCTGGTTTTCCTTAATTCCATTTGTTTTCAAACTGTTAACAATTCTCCGAAGAAAATAGCACAAGGTTTTACATTTCAAGGATTTATCATTCTGCAAGCCATTTATATCTAGTGACCTTTAAACTAACGCAGTCTAAAAGCTGGTTGAACTGTTGGCAGAATTTTAAAGCGGTGGCATTTGCTTATTATAAATACTCTGATAGCCTAGCCTGGGGATGAGAAGGGATGGAAAAATTATATTCAGTCTTCTTAGAAAGTGTATGTGAACATTTTTGTTACAACTGAAATACATTTTATACTCACAGCAACATGCAAAACTAAGGTGAACTAAAATAATAGTAATAATAATAATAATTTTAGAGTATAAAAATTCATCATTATCTTGTCATTTTACTGGAAAGTTAGAAATCTGATTAGTTTCGAGTAAGCTCAGTATGTTAAAAAAAAAAGTCAAAATTCAGTTAATTTCAAAAGTGCAGGAGGGGCTGGAGAGATGGCTCAGCAGCTAAAAGCACTGGCTGATCTTCCACAGAAATGAGGTTCAATTCCTGACACCCATATGGTGACTAACAACCATCTGTACCTGCAGTTCCAGAAGTTCCAAAGCTTTCTTCTGCTAAGCAGTGAGCACATGTGGTGCACAGACATACATGCAAGCAAGACACCCATATACATAAACTAAAGATAAATAAATCTTTTTTAAAAAAACAACCTCAAAAGCTTCTGCCCTTGCTGTGTCCTTCCTAGATTAATATTTAGAAGTAAATTATAGGACAATGACAGCCTTATAAGTTACAAGAGTAGAATGGATCTTCACTACTGCACATTATACACAACATGGCATAGCATTCATATCTAAACTGTGACAAATTAAAGATGCAGCCTAAGCCCTAAAGGAATTATCAGTATAACGAAATGGTGAATTGTGGGTGATAAGCCAATAAAGAAAGCGTGATGGGTAATTGGTTGTCAATTTGACAAGATCTAAAATCACCCAAGGAGACAAGCCTCTGAGCACCTGTGAGGGATTATCTAGGTTAGGTTAGCAGAGGTAAGAAGACCCACCTTACCTGTGTGTGACACCAGTCTATGAGCTTGGATCCTGAGGTGAATAAAATGGATACAGGGAGATAAGTGATACTTTTATTGCTCTATGTCCTAGTTGAGGATGCAATGTTACCAGCTACCCTCGAGTTCCTACAGTCAATACTTACCCTTCTCCTTCTGCATTCTGATGGACTGTATCATCAAACTGTGAGCCAAAATAAACCCTTCATTACACTGCTTTGGTTGGGTATTTGTCATAGTGACTAATACAGGAAACAACACAGAATGATTTAAAAATCCTGAGCCCAAATATAAAAGGAAAAGAGGGTAGACTATGTTCTGAAAAGAGAGAGGAAAAACAGCAGAAATCACAAAAAGGGAAATGGGACAAATTTAATTGAAAAATGAAAACAACAGATAAAAACTATTATAATAGAAAAAAATTGACTCTCTCCTTAGCACAAGAAAGGAAGCTGAGGAATGCTACAGCAGGTTGTTTTCTTCTCTGTGTGTAGAACTCAAGGTTTAGCCCTCTAGAGAAAGATGCTGACAAACAAGATCCTCAGATAAAACAGGAGGAGATATCTATCATAGCAGATATGAAAACTGTAACACACAAACAAAAAAATATGAAAACCAAGACAGCATAATTCATCTAAACCATCATTGCTCTTGATTATAAAATCCAAAATTAAAGAATTCAAAATCTACTTGTAAAACTGAAAAGAAACATCCAAAAAGGATACAAACAAGAAGATGAACATTCACTCACAAGAGGAACTGAAAACCTCAGGTAGACAAAAGCAAATAAAACCCCCTCCACAGCACATTGCAGCTAAAGAGCTAAAAATGTATAACAAAGAACAATATTGAAACCTAAGAGGTTTCATCAACTCATTGCAGGCAAACTGATCATTAAAACTTCATAGCAAATTCCCTAAGGCCAGGAAAGCATCTAATATAGTTCAAGAGTTGAACATACAAAACTGCCGACCAAGATTTCTATATCCAATCTTTTAAAATCAAGGGGCAAATAATGATCTTCCTGGATGAGGACAAACTCAAAGAAAACATGACTACAGGGCCAGAACTGCAGAGGATGTTGAAGGGATCCTACACACAGAGGCAGAAGAAACCATAGTCTGAATCACAAGATTTCAAGAAAGCACAAATGTCATGAGAGCAACAGATGAACTAATAATTGCTAGGAAAACATAAATCAAATAAGAGTAAGTCAGTAATAGCCAAGTTAGAATAGAGGGGAAAGTAACTTAAAAACAGTATTTGAATCAACCAGAAAAAAAAAAAACAAAACATTTTCAAGAATCAGAAACCTCTGCCAATGATAACCCTAATTGTAAATGATCTTGACAATTAAAAGACAGGCACACTACAGATAAAAAGCAGATACAACTATCTACAGATACACACCCTGTTGGCAAAGGCAAACTGAAAGTGGAAAAGTGGAAGCAAGAGAGAAATCAAAGGGAAAGAGAAAAATAGTACCAAGGTTCTTTGATAAAGCCTCCAGGAATCTTATTTTATTTTTACCTCCTGTCTTAGTTAGGGTTTCTATTGCTGTGAAGAGACACCATGACCACAGCAACTCTTATAAAGGAAAACATTTAATTGAGGTGGCAGCTTACAGTTCAGAGTTTCAATACATTATCATCATGGTGGGGAGCATCATGGCATGCAGGCAGATATGGTGCTGGCTACATCTTGATCAGTAGGCAACAGAAAGTGGACTCAGATACTGAGCAGTATCTTGAGCATAGGAAACCTCAAACCCTGCCTCCACGATGACACACTTCTTCCAACAAGGACATAATACTTCAACAAAACCACATCTCCTAATAGTGCCACTCCCTATGAACTTATAGAAAGCAATTACATTCAAACTACCACATCTCCTAAATTTATATACAATATACTATATATGTATATATATACATATATAGATATAGATATATTAGTATGTATATATTAAACAAAACAAAGTTATGTCACTTGACAGTGTCTTCAGCAACAGGGACATACTTTCATCATCTGAGAAGCTGCTGTGGATATCACTCTGTATGCTGTGAATGTGTTGCTCTGATTGGTTAATAAATAAAATGCTGATTGGCCAGTAGCCAGGCAGGAAGTATAGGCAGGACAAGCAGAGAGGAGAATTCTGGGAAGAGGAAGGCTGAGTCAGGAGTCGCCAACCAGACACAAAGGAAGCAAGATGTGAAGACAGAACTGAAAAAAGGGACCAAGCCATGTGGCTAAACATAAATAAGAATTATAGGTTAATTTAAGTGTAAGAGCTAGTCAATAGTTAGCCTGAGCTAATGGCTGAGCAGTTTTAATATGAACTTCCGAGTGATTATTTTATAAGGAGTCACAGGGTCTGAGGGACTGGGCAGGACTGGAGAAATTTTCAGCTACACAGGACATACTTTCATCATCTGAGAATCAATCAAGGTCAACAGGAATAGTCTACATTGTTTTGGGAGTCACATGGACTACCCTGACCAAGAACTCAAAAGATGGTTTTTCATGCTTCATTCTAGAAACCTTGTCAACTACCTGGGCTAATGAGGTCATGGATTATAGAAACAAACCTACTACCATTACTTTACTAGACCAGCAAAATCCCTAACTGCATTCTAAAACTCATCCTTTTACCCAAAGATAAATGTAGGTCTTGCCCCTCATCAAAGCTTCCATTTACAGCAAATGGAGGCCATTATAGAAAACCACAACTGGACACAATGCAGAGGTCAATAGATTGTGGGGAGCCCAACCCTAATAGACACATCTACATCACAACTCCTGTTCTAAAAATTCAGGGAATAACAAAGAAGAGGAGACAGAAAGATTGTAAGAGCCAGACGACCAGGAAGTTTGTTGTGAAATTATGTCTCCTAGAAATCTCCTGAACAAGAGCTAAACAATGACAGTATCAATCTGCATGTTAATGCAGAAAGTAGGAAATCTCATGGAGTCTCACCCCTAGACAAAGAACTACATGCAACTAATGACTGCTGAGAGAAGCAGAATTAGACTCCCTCGGGGATGAGGTCCCTCATTGGTTATCCAACACAAAGTGGTCATCCCTGAAATTATATACACATAAGCAACACAATCAGACTCGATTTATTGTGTTCATATATATATATATATATATATATATATATGTGTGTGTGTGTGTGTGTGTGTATGTGTGTGTGTGTCTGTCTGTCTGTCTGTCTGTGTAACAATAATAATCAAAGAAAAAGAGGCCATAAATTTGAGATGGAAACAGGAGGGACATGAGGGGGGGAGGAAAGGGTAGGAGGGATGACATAATTATATTTTAACTTAAAATACATTTAAAAATAAATTTTAAAAAAAGAGGAGGAAAAGAGCAAGCAAAAGTAACAATATTCATATCAGACAAAACAGACTTCCAGTAAAAATTCAAGCCAAGTCAGAAATAAGGAACATTACATATTAATAAAGGGAATAATCCATTAGGATGATATAACCATTGATATGGACCAAAACTTGGTACAACCAATTTCATTAAACAAACATCACTAGAAGAAAAGTAAAAGACATATCCAAATACTGATAATGGTGGCCTACAAAGCCCCATACACATCAAGAGGTAGATCATCCAGATTATAAGAGATTAACAAAAAAACTTTGGAGTTGAATAGCACCACTGATTAAAAGGACTTAACAGAAATTTGCAGGGTGCTCTATCCAAAGGCTGAAGAATATATGTTCTTCTCAGTAGTCTATGAAACCTTTTCCAAAATAGATTACATTCTATGTCATTAGATAAGTTTTAACAAATACAAAAGAGATGAAATAAGTCCTCCTGTGTCTAGATAAATCAAATGAAATCAAACTAGAAGTCAGTAGTGAAGAAATTTATAGTAATTGCAAATATTGAAAGGCTAAACAGTACACACTCTTGGAAAAGCAGTGGGGTACTGAAGAAATGAAAGGGGAAGAAACTTTCCAGAACCTCTGAGACACAAAAAAGCAAGCCCACTGAGGAAAGTATATAGGCTTGAATGTTTACGTTAATAAAAATTTACAGAGGAAACAAATAACCTAATGATGCACCACAGGGTCTTAGGAAAACGAGAATAAGTCAAACCCAGACTTAGTGAGAAGAAAGACACAACAAAGACCAGAGAAGAATTAATGATATAGAACCACACAAAGAGTCAATGAATCAAAGATTTGCTTCCCTGAAAAGATAACTAAGACTGACACTCCCTAAATCAAACTAGCAAAAAATAAAGAAAGAAAAGAAAAAAGAAAGATGGAGGAGTTTGAAATCAACAAAATAAGAGTTCAAAAGAGAACTCTTACAACAGATGCCAACGAAATCCAAACAACTGTCAGGGAATATTTTGAAAATATACAATAAAAAATGGGAAATTAAAATGGATAAATTCCTAAGTCCATATGGACTACCAATTTAACTTAAGGACAAGGATCAGAGTGAATACTGTGGTCAATACTTAGGAGGCTGAGGCAGAAGGATCAACATAAGTTCAAAGCCAACGTGGGTTCTACATAGTGAGTTCCAGGCTGACCTAGGCTACAGAATGAGACACTTTATTTTGAAAATTAAATCAAAAGGGTGTAAACATAAACATATATACAATGAACAATGATATTAAAACAGTAATAAAGAGTCTCAACAGAGAAAAATCTTAGGAACAGAGTCTCTGCTAAATTCTACTAGGCCTTGATAAAAGGCAACACCACTGTTCTTCAAACTATTCCATAAAATATAAAGAAAGGGAATACTGTCACACTGATTCTATGAGGCCAGTATTACCCTGATACCAAAACCAGACAAGAACACAACAAAACAGGAACTTAAGCCTCTCAGTTAAATACTAGCAAATTGCAAATGAAGATCACATACCATATCCAAATTGGTCTCATTCCTGAGGTGCAAGGATGGTACCCCAAATACAAACCATTAAATGAATTGCAGCAGGCAAATAGTCTCAGAGACAGAATACAGAGTCATCTCAGTAGATGCAGAATTCAACATGCCTTTGTGATTAAAAAGTCTGAAGAGATTGGGGAGGGAAGGCAACCTCCACCAAATCATCACTGTATGTGACAAATTAATAACATATATTATGCTCAATTGGAAAAAAATAACATTTCCTAAAATCACTAATAAGAAAAAGGTGACCCCAATAACACAGACACTCAGACTAGGAATTAATAGATGGAAATTCATGAAATTGACATTTTTCTGTATGACAAAGGACACCATCTTTTAGACAAAGTGGCAGGCTAGAGAATGAGAAAAGATCTTTGCTAATTACACATCCAATAGAAGATTAATGTCAAAAATATATAAAGAACTAAAAAAAAAACCTGGACATCAGTAAAACAAATAACTCAATTTCAAAATGAGGTACAGAACTAAACAGAACGTTCTCAAAAGATGAAACAGAAATCCTGAGAAACTTAAAGAAATGTTCAACATCCTTAGTCGTCAGGGAAATGCAAATCAAAACTACCTTGAGATTTCATTTTACACCAGTCAAAATGGCCAAGATCAATAAAACAAATGACAGATCATGCTAATGAGGATGTAGAGTAAGAAGAACATTCATCCACTGCTGGTGGGACTGAAAGCTCATACATAGAGTCACTATAGAAATCAATATGGCTGTCCATCAGGAAGCTGTAAATAGATCTATCTCAAGATCCAGCTATATCAATCTTGGGTATATACTCAAAAGATGCTACCTCCTACCACAGAGATACTTGTTTGTCTGTGTTTACTGCTGCTTTATTTGTAATAGCCAGAAATTGGAAACAGCCTAGATGCCCATCAACAGATGAATGGATAAAGAAAATGTGGTGTGTTTATACAATGTTAATAGCTGTTTTAAAAAAGTGAGATCATAAATTTTGCAGGTAAATGGATGGAGCTAGAAGGGAAAAAAATCAAACTGAGTCAGGTAACCCAGGCTCAAAAAGACAAATAAGATATGTGCGTGCTTATATGTGAATGTTAGCTTTTAAGCTTTCAGTAGACATGCTACAATTCATATAACCACAGAGGTTAAGTATAAAGTAAGTGACTAGGGAGGAAAGGAGGATCTCCTAAGGACGGGAAATAGGATATATAATTATGGAGAGACAGGGAAGAAATTGGAATGGAAATACTTAATGGAGAAGGGGAAGGGAGGGGGTAAGAAAGGGAATCCAGAGAGGGACAACTATCACTAATGGACATTTCAGGGATCATATGGCAACCTACTATAATAGAAGCTTCTTAAAATATATATAGATAAAGATAGAGCAACAGACAGATATATGAAAGAAATATAAATTTAGTCATCAAATAACAAGAAAGAGAATACCTCAATTAGACATCTCTTGCCACCAAGTAAAACCTCCAATGCCAGGAATGGCTTACATCTTACTAAGATTTTGGCCAAAGGATCACCACAGAAGCCACCAAACAGCTCAGACGGTCACCAAGGTGGTTGGTTGCTCACCACAAACTGATCATAAAGCCCTTTGGTTAAAAATAACATATCTCATTGACCACAAAGTTGAACTGGTACCCATCTAGAGCCTTCTCCCCCACTCACTAGTGTACATGGTTCTGGAAGGTAGTCCTCATGCAATCAGAGGAGAAAGCCAATTACCAACACAGACACAAACCCTTTGATCTACAATGATGACCTGCCTACATGATACAATGGTAGAATAGTGGCACAAGAATTTTGGGAGTAAACAACCACTATCTAATTGAGTTTAAAGCCCACTCCGTGAGCAGGGACTCATGCTGACATTGCTCAGGTAGGCGAGAACCTGAGACTAGATAGGTCATGGGCCTAGAGGAAAACCAAATACTATCATTCTACTAAAGGAACATAGCAATAAAACGACTCCTAACTGCTCAAGACCACTATAGTTTTTCTATACTCACAGATCAGTGTCTCACTCAGCCATCCTCAGAGAAGTGTCCTTCCATAGTAGATGGGAACTAATACAGAGGCCCACGACTGGAAAATGTGCAGAGAGTGGGAGACCTTGGAACACTCAATCCTAATTAGGATGTCTCCATCAAATCCCTCCCCTCAGGGGTCAGGGAGTTCACAGAGACTGTGGCAGCATACACAGGGTATGCACAGGTCTGGGTCTAATGGTGTCCCAGTGCTGAGAGTGAAAGTGGACACAAGTTCACGTCCCCAACACAAAAACCATCTCCAATTAGTAACCACTCAAAAACGACAATTTTGTTTTCTTCAATGGAGTTCACTGGGTGTACAAACCACTCTTAATCTATTGCCCATGCCCAGCAGTAGATTCCCAAGACAAAAGGAACTCAGTGGTATTTATGGAGGGTTTTGTAAAATAATTTTTTTATTTTATTATTTATTTATTTTGATTAATTGATGGATTTTTGTCTCGTAACACTTTGGGCATTTTTTCTCTTTTATTTTCTTACTATACAGGTCTTTTGTTTTTATATTATATTTTCTGATTTTGTGTATTTACAGGATTTCTGTGTTTGCCAACATGTATGCCTCTGGACCTATATCTGTTTCTTGGACTTTTTCTTTGGCTCTTTGTTTTTCGGTTTGCTTGTTTGTTTGTTTGTTTGTTTGTTTTGTCCTATTAGAGTTTGCTTGTTTTTATTTTTTCTTATTTTATTATTATTTTCTTTTTCAAAAGATGCCTGTTTTCTTTTATAATGGGAGAAAGCAAAAAAAAAAGGATTTGAATTTGGGTGGGTGGGAAGGTGGGGAGGATCTGGGAAGGTAACCATAATCAGAATATGATGTATGAGAAAATCCATTTTCAACTAAAGGAGAGAGAGAGAGAGAGAGAGAGAGAGAGAGAGAGAGAGAGAGAGAGAGAGAGAGAGAGAGAGAGAGAGAGAATACTAAACTATAGCCCCCACTCCTGGAGTATTGCCACACTGAGCACGCCTCTCTTACTCTGCTATCATATACTTATAGCTGAATAATGCTTGTATAGAATTTAAAATTCATTTATATTCTTTTGCACAAATACAATGTATGTGTTATATTCACCACATATATATTCATTCACACACACACATATATAATATCACACACACACACACACACACATATTCATCTCATTCTACAGCATGTTAAAGCAAGTTTGGGAATCTGTGTTGATTTATTTCTCTGAGTCATTTTTGCAAGGAACCAGCTTGTGTTTCTTCTTGTTTTTCTTATTACTGAGGGTTGGGACATGCATTTCATTTGGTGAGCATCTTTAAGCACTGTCGTTCACGCACAGAAGCATGAATAACTCTACAGTTCTTTGTATAGTTTTAAACATAAATTTCAGAGGTTCTTTTTGCAAATTGAACAAACCACCTGGGATTAAAAAGAAACTCTGGGCCTTGGGCCAGAACAAATTTTCATCCTCAATGTAATGAAACAAAGCCAAAGGCTAATGTTTCACTCTTAGGCCAGGGGTTCTCAACTTTCCTAATGCTGTGACCCTTCAATACAGTTACTCATGTTGTGGTGACCCCCCAACCATAAAATTATTTTTATTGCTACTTCATACCTGTAATTTTACTACTGTAATGAATCATAACGTAAATACCTGTCTTCCAATAGTCTTAGGCAACTCTTGTAAGAGGGTTGTTTGACAAGCACACACACACACACACACACACACACACACACACACACAAGTGTTCACAACCCACAAGTTGAAAATGACTGTCTTAGGCAATGCCCTGAGGCCAGACAGGTATTGCCATCAGTAGTCATGACAATGCAGTGAGGAGCCAGCAAGATAAAATAGAGGGGATAAAACCATAGCCCAATCCATGTCCTCCTTAACCTTTCATACTAACTACCTTTAGAGAAATTTCTAAGGCAACATCATTATCAAAAAATGCAAAATGAAAGCACAAGGCTCAAGGTGGTGATGGGGGACTTCGTTTTATGAAATTTGCCTCTCAAGAGTTAGCACTCTACAACTGAGACGCAGGATAATTCTATTGTTTAGGACATCTGTGTGACCATAGAGTAGCCCCCAGTACTCCTGTCATTAGGCAATAATTCAGAATGTCTAGAGGGTATTAAATCTATAGATTATAGGCTTGCCGGATTTAATAGTTATCAACTCACCTCTTCAGAACTGAAATTATAGCTCTTACTAGGACAGGCAGAAAGAAAACAAGACCATTTGCTGAGTGTTGAAGGGCAGGGTAGACTCACAACAGTGTAAGACACCTAAGGATGAGATTTAAATAGTATAACTGAAGTAGACCTGAAAAGTATCTTAACTACTTATATGTAGATACAAATCCATACTTCCATTGCTTGAAGCTATCCAAGTACAACTTAATCCATGGGATATTGTCCTTAGAGACGTAGCAAATTCTTACATTTTCTAGGCAATTATTATAACATGATCTAGACATCTTTGAAATGCTTTTTCACAACTTTTAAATATGGAAATATAACTGATATTTCTTGATTACTTTTAACCATAGGTGCTAATTGCAAGGTGTTAAGAAAAAATTGTGAGAAAAATTAATGAAGGCTTTAGCAAAGACTTTACTAGTCTTGTCTTCCCAAGAGATGCTGTAAAAGTTGCAAACCCATAAATCACTGTCCTGTGACTGGTCAAATTAAAATGTATTCAGCAGTACCCAGGAAATGGTTTAATTGCAATACTGTGAGAATTTTGTCTTCTGTAAAAATCAACTTTTATTAACAGTCATTTTTAACTTTTAAACAAAATAAAATAAATAAATTTTAATGTAAATTTGAGAAGGCTAAAGTACTGAAAGTCTCTATGATATTTCTATAGTTTGATGGCATCATTCAGACACTGAAACTACATTGATAATGACAATAATCAAGCAGTATATTGGATTTAGATAGAGAACCACAAAAAATACAAACAGGAAAGAAAAGACCTGAATATGAATGACAGCATTATCAAGCAAAAGATGTTCAGACTGAAGAAGCCAAAGAAATGTCTGTATCACATTGTAGTAACTTCACGAATGTGACTGCCCAGAGCAATACCTCTTTTCTTTCTAGAATGTTCTTATTTTGTGATGTTTTAAAAATTATTCAATCTTAAGGATGACTATTTTCCCTAACTACTTCTGTTTTATAAGATTGCAAAGACCAAAATCTCCTCTACTATCTTCTTTTAATTATTATACCCCTCATCTTGTCCCTAAAATGGATTGAAATTAATTTTTTTATTAATTTTTGTCTCAGGGGCTAATCCACATAGCACAATTAGAATCCATAAGTTTTCACATGAATAAATAAGTTATTATTCTGCAAAATTCATACCATAATGCCACCTAAGCAACTAAACTCTGCCAGTCATTGGAGATAGTGACAATGTTCACACTCAAACCACAAACAAGAGAAGAAAATGAAAACCCAACCTGGAGCCCCTTACCACTCTGTGACAGTGAGACCCAAAAGTTCCAATGTATAGTAAAAAACGGGGAGGGGAGCCTGATATCAGTCGCTTGGAAAAATGAGCACGCATTCTTGTTGTCGCATGCCTTTGGAAGTCAACTTAGAACAAAGCTGACTCCCGACATTATAAAGTAGGGCAGGAATTTCTGGGATGCATAGTTCTATGTGCTTCTATCTCTAGCTGCAGACTCTCCTGGAGAGATGGTTTTCTGTATGCCTAAGCTTTGCAGTGTCATGAGAATAAAGAGACACAGAGAGCACTTGGCAGAGGCTGTGTATGCACTGCCCACCGCACATCTGTAGAAAGAGCAGAAGGACTCAAACAGGAACAGTAATACAAACATCCACATTAGGTCCTAAGGGAATCAGGCAGTCCTGTTTTGAGTGATTTAACCAACCTAATTTTGAAATTCATAATTCACACTCTTAAAATTGTGAAAATGCTTTGAGACTTTTCTGTATATCTACCCCATTCAACTTTCTAAACTTAGAAGGTAAAACACCTTTGTCAGTCTATCAGAACAAACGTTTTCTTTTTTTAGACTCTACCCCTATCTTCAAAGAGGGCTCGTGGTAAGACTTGGAAAGCACACTCTATAGGGAAAGGGTGTGGGTGGATGTCTGTAAACACAGTTCTCTACTCTCCTTTGAAATTATACTTGTAAAGTTATTACATAGGAAATCCCCATGGATGAGTAATACTTACACTGAATAACTACTCAACACTCCATAAAAAATCCTAGAAATAACAATATAGGAAAATAGTCATTGTCTTCTTCCACACTTCTGTGAAAACCAACTGAACACATTCACTCATAACTCACTGTTAAATAATGAATAATTGTCTTTCTGCTTAACATAATGAGGTTCAGTAGGAAGCAACATAAGTTCAAATGCCAATATTCTCCAACACACATATGAAATCAAAATACTGTACTTTAATTTCTCCCACATTCAGAATTTTTGAAAGAGCTCCAGAAATTTGGTGTTCTTAAACATATTTTATTTTTATTTTATGTGTAGGTGTACATGTCTGAATGTGTGTGTGTGTGTTTGTGTATGTGTGTGTGTGTGTGCGTGTGTGTGTGTGTGTGTGTGTGTGTGTGTGTGTGTGTGTGTATCACATGTGTACAGGTACCCATGAAAGACACGAGAGGATGTCAGATCCCATGGAAAAATGGAGTTACAGGCAGGTGCGAGTTGCTCACTGTGAGTGGTTGGAATGGAATCTGGGTCAGCTGCAAGACCAGAACATGTAAATTCAGGAACTACAGAATTTGGTGTATCGTTGATACATGCTGTAGAAAAAGTGTTACAGCCCAATGGGATGACTCAGTGGATGAAGACATGGCTACCAAGACTGATAATCTGAGTTCAATCCTAGGGATGAAAGAGAGAATCCATTCCCGAAGGTTGTCCTCTGACCTCTAGACCCTGAATTATGGTGCGCATGCACGTGCGCACACCACACCACACACACACACACACACACACACACACACACACACACACACACATCAAATTAATTAATTAATCAAAAAAAATTTTAAAGCCCTGAGTCACCTTCAATGACTTACGTAACTAAAAATAATGGGAGAATTTCTAAATATATAACATGGGGGCGGGCAGTTTAAAATGATAAGAGTATAAAGGGCTTGAAGGCAGATACTAGAGTGATAATTCTGATCTAATATTTGTCAGCAATGTTCCTCAATCAGGGACTTAACTTCTGGAGATCTCAGTTTCCTTATCTTTAATACAGGAGATGACAAGAATACTTATCTCTGGGAAGGGAAAAGTCATGATCAAAATATATTTATGGAAAAATGTTTTAGTTTAAAAATAAAAGGAATATCTACATCAAAGAATTGTGTGATGACAAGTAAAAATTCATAGAGGACCTAACGGTGTATCTGGCATCAGAAAAGCAACAAATGGATATTATTATAGTTGGTCCTTATCTGGTGCTTCTAAAATCACTTCTCAGTGATGGTTAGTCCAATACTACAGGAGTCTACCTGTGATAACTCTAAGCCAGGTAAATATCTAGCAAAAACTTTCAACCTACTCCAGCTGGCTCCTCATAATTATGGATACAGGAATAAAATTTCAATACATTTTGCACCCAATTCCTTAATATATCCCATAGCTATTGTGGAAGCGATGACTATTTTTATTCTTCACTCATTATCACCTTTCACTGTCTTTAATTACAATTACAGTTTTCCCTCAAATATTAATATAGTTTTGTAACTCTGGGTATGCAATCTCTACTAAGTAAACATAAATTGATGTCACTTGCTATCTGGTTTATATATACTTAAGGAGAAAAATTTATAAACATAATATGCATATAGTACACCTAGGCTGTGGGCGCCTACAATTTTTTAAAGACAATTATATGTCTAATCTAAACTCTGTCATTTAAATTTTTAAAAAATATTTTTATTGCTATACAATTCATCTATTATAAATCTACCCATTTAAAATGTACATCTTATCAATTTCAAGCTCATAACTCTATGTTTTATAGACATTTATAGAGTTAGCTGTGTGTCCTTATATTATAACACTATTATCATTGCAAAAGGAAGCCATGCGTCCGTGGTCTATGACTTCATGCTCACATGTTCCATGTTACTTTGCCGGTTTTTCTAAACTACACCTTTTCCCCCCAATGTCTTCTCCATAATCTTGTCTTTGATATCAAACCTAAACATTCTACCCACCACAACCTATCAGGATAGCTAATTATACGTTTTCCAATTTAGCTATCGTGTTTTCCTTAGGAGTCTTTTCCCTTGAGTCTTCATTTGACACTAATATCCACAAATCTTCCCTGGAGACATGCACGAAACATACTCTTTGAATTTGACTGGCAGTTGGTTGGTGTACACATATTAGAGGAGAGCCAACAGGACTCAGAAACACATCTATGCTTGTCTTATCTTCAAAATTATGATTTCAGCTGAAGATTTACACAAAGGAGACATATGCTGAGAACTGTCATGGTGTCGAACAAAGTTCTCAAGTTTGAAACGAGCTCTGTGACTGACATAAGACCCGTTGTTTGACTGGGTTGAACCTGATCCCTACAACCTGCCTGAGATCACATTACCATGCTACACACGGATACATAAAGCTGTCTGAGTGTTGTTTTAGAAGATGTGCGAGGAAGGACATGGTGATATGGGTCATCTGCTGCCAGGAATATGGCTTTAGGGCATGATAGAGCTGTTTAATGGTCCACTGATATTCCTTGAGACACCTGAGGTGTTTAAAACTTTAGCCACCCAGGGTGTATAAAACAATGACAGTCAAGCTGAATATCCTTAGATGTATGCCATCTACATGTTTTTAAGACCCTGAGCTGAATTATGATCATAGTTTTAAAATTCAAATGCATGGAAAAAAATTACAAAGATAGAAAAACAGCCAAACAATGTTTCTGTCACTTTGAATTAATAAAAAGGATTAATGTCTAAGCTCGTCTCCTCAAGTCAGCTATATTGTTTCTAACATTGGCTTGCAATGAAATTGTGATGAAAAAATAATATATAACATTATTTGAAAGTGAATCATCCTCCATTATAACTTTTTTCTTTTTTTATTTTATAATTTAATTTAATTTTACATATCAGCCACGGATTCCCTTGTTCTTCCCCCTCTTGTTTCCCCTTCCCCTCAGCCCACCCTTCATTCCCATCTCCTCCAGGGCAAAGACTCCCCTGAGGATTGAGATCAACCTGGTAGTTCAGCCCATGCAGGTCCAGTCCCCTCCTCCCAGGCTGAGCCAAGTGTCCCTGTATAAGCCCCAGATTTCAAACAACCAACTCATGCACTGAGTACAGGACCCAGTCTCACTGCCTGGATGCCTCCCAAACAGATCAAGTTAATCAACTCTCTCACTTATCCAGAGGACTTAATCCTGTTGGGGGCTCCTCAGCTATTGGTTCATAGTTCATGTGTTTCTATTTGTTTGGTTATTTGTCCCTGTGCTTTATCCAACCTTGGTCTCAACAATTCTTGCTCATACAAACTCTCCTCTTTCTTGCCAATTGGACTCCTGGAGCTCCACCTGGGGTCTGGCCGTGGATCTCTGCATACGGTTCCCCCAGTCATTGGATGGGGTTTCTAGCACGACAATTAGGGTGTTTGGCCATCCTATCACCAGAGTAGGTCAGTTCTGGCTGTCTCTCGACCATTGCCAGTAGTCTATGTGGGGGTATGTATCTTTGTGGATTTCTGTGGGCCTCTCTAGCACTTTGCTTCTTCCTATTCTCATGTGGTCTTCATTTATCATGGTCTTTTATTCCTTGTTCTCCCTCTCTGTTCTTGAAAGACACAGGGATCGCCCAATGACAGAGAAATGGCTGAGATCTACATGAACAACATGGACGTGAGTGGGGGTAATGAAGGGCAAGGGTCGAGGGAAAGAGAGCTTAGGGGAGTAGGAGATCCCAGCTGGATTTTTTTGGTTTTTCAAGACAGGGCTTCTCTGTGTAGTTTGGGTGCCTGTCCTGGATCTTGCTCTGTAGACTAGGCTGGCCTTGAACTCATAGAGATCCACCTGGCTCTGCCTCTCAAGTACTGGGATTAAAGGCATGTGCCACCACTGCCTGGCTATAACTTCTTTTTTTAAGAATAGATCAAAGACTTATTTTTTCTGAAATTTTGTGTGTGTACTATATATGTGCACACATGCTGGGTTTGTGTATATACACACATACATACACATATATATGATATGTATATAAGATAGAGTTATTCATATGTAACACTCAGCAGTTAACTGAAATTGACATCACGATTGTCCCATATCTACACAGACAGGTTCCCAATCTGTGTCTTCATTGTCAGCCCGAATTCAGAATGGCTGAGGTTAGGGGTGAAGTAGGAAGAAGGAACACAGAGGGGAAATAAAATGCATTGACTTCTCTTCTTCATTGGGCATAAGGTGTTTGGTTTTTCTTCACCTT
Source organism: Peromyscus maniculatus bairdii (assembly GCF_049852395.1). Taxonomy (NCBI): domain Eukaryota; kingdom Metazoa; phylum Chordata; class Mammalia; order Rodentia; family Cricetidae; genus Peromyscus; species Peromyscus maniculatus. The sequence goes on along the minus strand of NC_134868.1, from coordinate 33,055,832 downwards.
ACATGATAGGGTTTGTGACCCTAAGTTTAATGGAGTGACTCTGAACTCACAGATATTAATTTCTATTTGAAATATTCACACTTCAGATTTGTTCAGCTTTAACTAACTTGTTATATTATTCACCATTAGCAACACAGTTTATGGCATGTTGGTTCATAATTATTTTATTCTTAAATACAGTATTTTCATTTGAGGGGAATTTCATTCATGTATATAGTGTATTTTGATCATATCTATTCTCTATTCCCACTCTAATCCCTTTCAGGTCTACTCATCACAATTTTATGTCCTCTTATGTACATTTTTTTTCCATCACAGGCAATTTATTTTGTTCTATTCATTCACAGTTAATACAGAAAATACTTGGAAACATTTCCATATAATGTTTGACACAGAAATCATCAAATAGAAGTATACAATGTTGACAGGAGGCAGTACATTTATAATTTATAACCCCAAATGTATTTATAAATTAGAAATGGAAAGATCTACAAATGAAATTATGAAGGTTCACCAAAGTCATTTAATCTGTCAGTTTCTCATTCATTTTTATGTTTTAATAATATTCTATTGTATGAATAAGCCACATTTTATTTTTCTCCAGTATTTGATAGCTATTTGAGTTGTTTTAACTTTTTTACTATTAGCAACACACTGCTGTAAACCTTCATGTACATGTTTCATAGGTGCACATTTTCAGTAGTTTGGGGATATATTTCTATGGGTAGAATTGTTGAGTAACAGAGTAATAATGTTTTGCATTTTGACCAACCACCAAACTGTTTTGCCAAAGTGGCACACCATTTTACAATCTCACCGATTTTTGTACAAAAGCATTCAATCATTCTGTCAGACCAAACCAGGAAAAGGAAGCTATAGTTCACAGCTGTTCTATTCCATTTACTATGCAAAGCCATTCTTGGTGTTTGCAACTCTCAGCCCTTTTGAGTATTCTTGCAGTGTTCACCTTTTCCTCCACCACTTTTTTTTTCTTCTTTTTTTTCTGGTTTATTTCTATCTATTACAAATGTATAAAAAATCCTCCATCAATGCTGCTGATAGCAGAAGAACCTTGAGAAATATACCTTTGGTTTGCCTCAGAAAAGGAACACATATTGCACTGTAAAGTTTATAAAATTGGTGCAAAACATTGTGATAATGTTACAATACCAGTTTTAAGAGTTCAGTGACTAATGGGGAGCCAATGGGATACATGCAGAACTGTGAAAGTGATCTCACTTAGCCAGCTGTACACGTACACTGTAAATCTACATTCAGATCATTTCTGAACTAAGACTATCATCTCAGTTTATCTGTTGAGGTCAACCAGGAAACCCTAGAATATACCTTGATTTTTGCAAACAAATTAGGGGGAGGGGTTTCATCAGCATTTCAGTCCACGAGTAACAGTATCCTAACAGGCAAAGTGTTCTCTCACTGTCAACATAGAATGAACTGCTGCTGGAGGTCAACTTGGGTTTTAATTTGCATTAGCACTTACATGCATAGTAGTCCAAGTTGTTGACCTCATGACTTAAAGTAACTCTAAAAAAGTAAAATGGCCCTTCTTGGAAGACTAAAGAAAGACATCCAGCCACAGTTGTAAAAAGTCTCATCAAAACAATATACCCTTTTATGAATTATGCCTAAATTAAAAAAAAAGTAGCCCCAAATAAGAAGCAGCTCTGAAAAAGAAAATATAACTTAAGATAGTTGAAAAAAAAACAAGGTGAATACAGGTTCAAAAATAATTAAGATACATTTTCTTAAGGCTACCTGGAATTAGGCTTTAAAGAATTCTACCATTTCAAGTTTACCACTAGTTACTAGATACCTATTTACAAACAAGATGTTCACCTTTTTTGTTTCTTTATCAAGAGAAAAATCTACCTTCAGACTATGAGGGTGGTGATGGGGAGGGACTAGAAAACAAGATTCAAACAATCCCATGCAAATATCACATTTTTCAAATGGAAGAACTCCAAACTGCACTAGAAGTTCCAATCACTAAGACACTTTCCATTGAAATGATTTAAGTACAACTACATGGCACCAAGGTTTAGGCCTAATATAGGCCTGACAACCAAGTCCTTGTTTTCTGGAAGAAAGGCCTCAAAAGTCCCACTCAATTCCACATAACAATACTTCAAAGATCAGTTAGGTTTTCCTTTCCTTAATATTTTTGTTTTTGACTTCTAATCTTAAAGACTAGATTAAAACTTAGCTCATTTCCCAGAAGGTATTGCTTCCCTTTGCTCTATGAAAGAGTCCACCAAGACCTCTTCCTCAAAACCATCTAGCCCCCAGCCTCCAGCCTGTGCTTGTGATGCATCTTTCTCAACATCCTGAAAAGGTAATGTAGGTAAAATATGCTCATAAACATTAAAACTAGTTGTTAGAAAGACGTAACTAGCTTTATAATTTAAGTTTTAGAACATAAATACTTGCAGCTTAATCTGCACTGACAATGATTGTCGAAGCCTAGAATTCAACATTTACAAATTCTCATTCACACACACAAAGCACACTATTATCACACAACTTGTATCTTGAGAGAATCTTCTGCTTTTTAAATCTTTGGCCTCCCAGTCAATCTCAAGTTCAACCAACTTTAACTAAAACTTCACTCATAATTTCACCAAGCTTTTCACCCACACATTAATGCTTGTCGTATCTTTCATCAACTGTCAATATCTGAAGCCTGCTCAGAGATCGCCAGGTAAAAGAAAATAAATGAAATCTGCTGCCTTAGTCTCTGTCGCAGATTTCCGAGTTCTGGTAGTTACCTGGACCACTGAGGCATTGCCACAAGACTTCTTCTCTTTTGAAACATCCTTTTTCTCTAGATATTAGGATAGCTACACCAGCTTGTTTCTTAGGTCCATTTGCTTGGAAAGCCTTTTCCCAGCCCTTTACTCGGAGGTAGTGTCTGTCTTTGAAGTTAAGGTGTGTTTCTTGTATGCAGCAGATGGATGGGTTCTGTTTTCTTATCCATTCTGTTAGCCTGTGTCTTTTTATAGGTGAGTTGAGACTATTGATATTGATGGATATTAATGACCAGTGATTGTTAATTCCTGTTTTTTTTTGTGGTTGTGTTGTGTTGTCCTTCTGTGGTGTATGTTGGTGTGGGATTATCTATTGCTTGATTTTTCATGGATGTGTTTAGCTTATTTGGGTTGAATTTTCCCTTCTAGTGCTTTCTGTAGGGCTGGATTTGTGGACAGGTATTGATTAAATCTGGTTTTATCCTGGAATATTTTGCTTACTCCGCCTATGGTGATTAACAGTTTTGCTGGGTATAATAGTCTGGGTTGGCATCCGTGGTCTCTTAGTGTCTGCATGAGATTTGTCCATGATCTTCTAGCTTTCATAGTCTCTATTGAGTAGTCTGGTGTTATTCTGATGGGTTTACCTTTATATGTTACTTGGTCTTTTTCCTTTGCGGCTCTTAATATTTTTTCTTTGTTCTGTGTATTTAGTGTTTTGATTATTATGTGGCGAGGGGACTTTTTTTTTGGATCCAGCCTATTCGGTGTTCTGTAAGCTTCTTGTATCTTCATAGGTATTTCTTTCTTTAGGTTAGGAAAGTTTTCTTCTATGATTTTGTTGAATATATTTTCTGTGCCTTTAAGTTGGTATTCTTCTCCTTCTTCTATCCCTATTATTCTTAGGTTTGGTCTTTTCATGGTGTCCCAAATTTCCTGGACATTTTGTGTTACGACTTTTTTGTCTTTAGTGTTTTCTTTGACTGACGAATCTATTTTCTCTATCGTGTCTTCAGTGTCTGAGATTCTCTGTTCCATCTCTTGCAATCGGTTGGTTATGCTTGTTTCTGTAGTTCCTGTTCATTTTGTCAGGATTTCTATTTCCAGCATTCCCTCAGCATGTGTTTTCTTTATTGTCTCAAATTCATTTTTCAGATCTTGGAATGTTTCTTTCATCTGTTTAATTGCTTTTTCTTGGCTTGATTTGATTTCTTCCCATTTTTTTGTTCATTTTTTCTTCCATTTCTTTAAGGGAGTTTTTTTATTTCCTCTTTAATGGAGTTTTTCATTTCCTCTTTAAGGGAAGTTTTTATTTGCTCTTTAAGAGAGTTTTTCATTTCCTCTTTAAGGAAAGTTTTTATTTCCTCTTTAAGGTAGTTTTTCATTTCCTCTTTAAGGAAAGTTTTTATTTCCTCTTTGAGGGAATGTTTTATTTCTTCTTTAAGGGCCTCTATCATCTTCTTAAAGTCATTTTTAGGGTTGATTTCTTCTGTTTCTTCTGTCTTGGTATGTCCAGGTCTTGCAGGTGTAGAATCACTAGGTTCTGATGTTGCCATATAGGTCTTTATGTTGTTGCCTGTATTTTTGCACTGGCGTCTACTCATCTTTTCCTCTGTGCGGTGCAGGTGGTGTCTGTGTCTGAGAATGCCTCTCTTGTTCTAATTTTTAGTCTTGGTTTAGTAGGGGTTCTTGGTTAAATTGGTGCTATTGGGCTGTTTCTTCAGGGACAGCTGATTTCAGTAGGTGAATTATATACTTATGATTCTGGTGATCTTGTTTAGTGGCTGTGTATCGCCTTCTTCTGTGTTCCCAGGTCACGTTTTGTTCATTTGTCAACTCCTCAGCTGATCTTGTTTCTTCAGACTTCAAACTGTAGGCATCTGAATCCTCTCCCAGATGGGTTTCAGCTGAGCAGGGTAGTCTCACCAACACCTCCAAGTTGTTGGGTTTCACAGGATCAGCAGTTGGGCCCTGGGTTGTCCCCAGACGGAGTGCCCAGACTCGCCCTGGTTCCGACCCATGGAGATAGCCTCTTCCCCAGGTTTTGGGGCTAGGAGTGTCCCCGTTCCAAGCTGCGTCCGCCCCTCTCCGTCCCCGGGCCTGTCCACCCCTGTGGCCCGCCACCACAGGCCCACCTGCGTCCACTTGTCTCCGCCGCTGGGCCTGTATGTCCCTGTCAGCTGCTGCTGAGTCTGTCTGCCTCTGCGGGCCGCCAATGGGCCCATATGTCTCTGCCGGCTGCCACCGCGGGCCTACCTACCTCTGCTTGTCACTGCTGCCGGGCCCATCCACCTCTGCGGGCCGCCACCGGGCCTGTATGTCTCTGCCGGTTGCCGCTGGGCTTGTATGTCCCTGTCGGCCGCTGCCACCAGGCCCGTCCACCTCTGCGGGTCACCGACCTGCGTCTGCCTGTCTCCGCCGCATGGCCCGTCCACCTCTGTGGGCCACCGCCCGCCGGGCCTGAATGTCTCTGTCGACCGCCGTCGGGCCGTCCACCTCCGTCTGCTTATCTCCACCGCAGGGCCTGTCCACCTCTGTGCGCCGCCGCTGGGCCTAAATGTCCCTGTTGGCCGCTACCACCAGGCCCGTCTACCTCCGCGGGCCGCTGCCACAGGCCTACCTGCGTCTGCTTGTCTCCGCCATCTTAAATCAATCCCTCTTTTTCGTACATTTTTTAATAATGCATGGAGTCCAATTAGAGCTTCCTGAATGCACATGAGTATAGGGTAGTCTAACAGAGCATGAGTAATCTACCAGGTGCCACATTCCTGAGGAAAACTGACAATCATCAACTGCTACAGCTCCTCAGCCAGGGCTGCTATTTGGTAAGCTGGTCCTCTGTCCAGAACTCATAATCATTAGGAAGCCAATAACTTTATTAATACTCACTTTTTATTCTCATTCTTCATAAATTTGCTTATAAATGTGTTATTTATAGATACATTGTTTTCAAATGATTTATATGAAATTCTAGAAAATCCAGCTAATCTTTATGGTATCAGATAATAAAGACTTAGGAAATGAGGCAGGAGATCAAGTGGGGTAGTGAAGCAGGAATAAAAGATAACCAAGAGGTGGAGGTGAAATCTGGCTGTGATGGATGTCATTATCACCATGGTGATGAAGGTTTCATAAGGGTGTCATGTTTTCTCAAAAGGTATGTTTTGGGTATTTATATATTATTTTATTTCAGAATACCTCACTATATCTGAAAGTCACTCCTAGACAAACTCTCTACTCAGAGGTCCCATCTTAAGATGCCAAAGCAATCTATCCAGAAAATTTGGTCCCCTGGGGAGCTGTACGGTGGCTATAGTCTAAGGTGAATACTGTAAAATATTTTCTACAGTCAAAACAACAAAAATGCTTACCAAAAATGACTCAGCACAATATGAATGTATTATGACAGTGATGTAAGAAGATAAATTAATTGGGAGAAATGTTTCTTCAGTTAGTTATAATTGAGATAAATCATTTAATATTCCAAGAGATTATATTTTTCAAGTTTTTTAATTTTTTATTGGGTTTCTTGAGATAGGGTCTCATTTTGGAACCCAAGGTAGCCTGAAACACTCCGCAATTGGTAGTTGGAATTTTCTTTGGGCCACCAACCAGTTCCCAGATAAAAGACAGAGAGACTTATTATTAATTATGAATGTTCAGCCTTAGCTTAAGCTTTTCCCAGTAGCTCTTATAAATTAATTTAACCTGTTTCTATTCATCTACATTTTGCCTTGGGGCTCTTTATTTTTCTTTCATCTGTATGCCCTACATACAGAATTCCTGCTTCCTCTGTGTTTGGCTACCTGGCCCCTGGCATCTCCCTGAAACCTCTTTTTACTAATTCCTCCTCCTACTTACTCTCCCTGTCCAGAAGTCCCACCTATATCTCCTCCCTAACTATTGGCCATTCAGCTCTTTATTAGACCAATCAAGTGCCTTAGGCTGGCAAAGTAAAGCAGCAGCACATCTTTACATAGTTAAACAAATATTCTGCAACATAAACAAATACAGCACATCTTTACATAGTTAAACAAATACAATACATCTTTGCATAATTAAACAAATATTTTGCTACAGCAATTCTCCTGAATTAACCTCCTGGGTACTCAGATCATGGGTCATCCATCCTGCCTAGCCAAGAGATTACGTTCCTTCTTAATCCTCAAATTAAGATATTGGACTCAGAGACACTTACACAGAACTATAATTCAAGATCTATTCCCGCATTCTATTTTATATATGATTAAGAAAACTGTGAAAGTTAAAGAGGAGGGTGGAGTATTTTTTTACAGCTTTATGTTTACAGATCAGAATGCCAAAAACTGTTACTGCTCAGCTCTCGGCATTGACTATTTTCCTCTATTGCATAACTGCATACTGTCGTTATAAAATAAATAGGGCAACAAAACATAAGCACATGGTTTGTAGCTGAAAGATGGGAGGTCCTTTAAGTAACAGTTTTTTCTACAAATAAATTTTTTTTTGTTTGGCTGGTATGAGCTGTTGAGACAGGGCTGTCTTGAAACCCCTGTTCTCCTGCATCAGCCCCCAAGTGTTGGGATTACAGCCATGAACCATCACACTCTCCTTCAAATTAAAAAAATAATTAAATATAAAATTTTAAATCATTTTCATTATACTTCATTCAGAGTCACAGTATGTTTCAGAATGTCTTAGACCTTCCAAGAGTTTACATTCTAAATACTAACAATTACTTCATATCATCTATTCTGTTTGACTTCTATAAGCCTATTGAACTGTAAAAAAAAAAATGTGGTTAAAGTTCCTTTAAACCACAGCTTTTCGAAGGTGATGATAAACCACAAACCTACAGTTAGAGGTTAACCTCTGTAGTCAAGCAATAATAATGCCGGGTGTCCCTTGAAGTGGTGAAAATTATGGTATTCCACACAAGAAACTGTGATGGATTTCATTGCTCAAAATAGCCCCTAAGTCAAGGATTAAGTGGGAATTTGCTTTAAGCATTTTTTGCCAGGCAAAGCTTCACAACCAGAACTCCCTTTAAAAAGCACAACTTCTTCCTTACATTAGTATGCATCCACATCCTTGAGCAAGCAGATTTTTTTGCTGAGCTAGGATTATTCTCTAGCTTTACTCCACAATTACAAATAAAAGATTTCATTGGTTTAGTTTTAAAAGGTGGGTCAGTGTAATAGAGAGATTCCAGTGGTAAATATTATGTTTTAAAAAACATAACGTGAAATAGGGAGGTGAATCACTCAGTAAGGAGGCTCTTGCCATGCAATCCTTGAGTTTGGGGACTTGGGTTTGCTCCCTATGACCCAGAAAAAAGTCAAGTTGTCATCCCTGCATGATGAGGCAGAGACGGGAAGATCCCTGGGACTTACAGCCTGCCAGTCTAGTTAAACTGGGGAGTTAGAAGTTCAGTGGGAGAGCCAGTCTAGAAAAAACAGGTAGAGAGAAATAGAGGAAGACACCAGACATCAGAATTTGACCTCCACACAGGTATACACACACTTGCATATGTACACACATACACAAATATATGAATGCATATACACACAAAAAGCTATAATACCAATCCATTTTATTTTAAATAGTCTGATATTATCAGAAAGATTAAGATATCATGCACTCAAGTATATTTCTCAAAAGTTTATTTTTTTCCCACATCTTTGGGAGCTGAGAGATCAAATTCATTTTATCTAAAAAAATACAGTTCTCTGTTTTCCTCTTCCATGGTGTATAAATATTTGATTCATTATTCTTTATCTAGGACAAATTTAATTCTGCATATTATTAAGCAATCTTACATTTGTAGATGAATGAAAGACAAGCAAAAAAAAGTGCAAAAACATCTAATTCACTAACTTAGGTGAAGAATATAATAAAGTCTCCTTAAGTTCCAGACACAGGCTTGTGACTCATACAACTCTCCACATAGCTACAGACATCATGAACTTTGGGAAATATAATGAGACATTGCTAGATTTCCATGTTTTTCACAACAATTAGCAGAAGACCTTGCAAATAAGGGAGCTTTACTAAAAGTTATTGAATGAACACATAAATGCTGGTATTAGCAGTCGGGTCCACTGCTTCACCCTAAACAGTAGTTACTGAAGACATTGCTCACGACTCTTGTACGTTATCTGAGCACAGGGACATGGGGCTCTTGACTACATTTTGTCAGCTGAAGGTATCATTTGATCAATGCTGCCAGATTGATTGTAAAATTCAGAAGCCATTTTCATGCTCATTAGTAAACAGGTTGTCGTTTGTTCATAAGTGGCTCCACATCAATATGACATCTTCCTCCAATATTAATGTTCAACCTAGGAATAGGCCTCCAGATGCCCCTAAATGAGTCAGTGACAGCACCTCTACCTCACACCTACCCACACCCTATACCCAACTCCAAGGTTTTCAGGGATTTTTTGACAGCTGCAGGTCCCATTTCCGTATGCTCTTCAAGCTAAACATACCTGGGCTTAAGTACAGGAGATGTTACTCTTCCTGGGGTTGCTGCACCCCAGTGAGCAGCCAAATGTTATCAATACCTCAAAGCTACCACGAGCTGAAAGATCCCTAGAATTCCCCTCAGATGATCATGAAGAGAGCAACAGCCAACACAGGATTTTAGGTTTGATAAGGAAAAAAAGAGCAGGCTGGTCGATTCCATGAAGGGGAAACACACACACAAACACAGTTACCAAAATGGAAATGTCTTTCCTAGTTCACCTATGAAACAGCTTTTGGATTAATGAGTTGGACTGAGGTAACATGACTAACTGAACGATGCTTTCAGCCTGCTGCTGAATCATTGGGAAAGTGATGAATTTCAAGGGAGTGAAAAATTCAAAAGGACACAGTATAATTAATGGGCAATATATCATTCTGTTATTCTTTCCATTGTGGTGAATGTTGGGTATAAAACTATTCAAAGACTATCATGGTAGTATAGTTACATTTTTTTAAAAAATTGTGTTTTGTGCATCATGCATCTGCTATAAAACTGTCATTGTCCTGAACAGCCCAATAGCTATAATTTAAACCAAAATTTACTGAGCCTCTAACACATGCTGAGCACTGGACCATAAATTCCATAAACATAATTTCATTTGCTGCCCACATCATTTCTTGCTAGATAGTGAGTCCACTTTATAGACTGTTAACCTTGTGTTTAATGAGCTTAGGGACAGGGTGATAAAGAGCTACAGTTTAAGGTTTAGTTATCTAAAAGTCAGGCCTTTTTTTCTGTACAGTGCCTCAAAATATAAATTTATGGCACCCTCAAAAGACAGATTTTTCTCAAATGAATGCATGTCAGTCAGTCTCACGGCGACCTCTAGGTTATACACTTTCTGTTCTGGTCACATCATGGGGCCACAGGTGCAAACCTAGAGCAAATTCTGCCTTCATTTCAGCCAAATATTGAAGTGGAAATTTGCCAGATCCAAACATAGTCACCTTAACCAGCAGCGAATTGTGTGCTTCTTCTTTAGCATCAGAGGAAAAAATAAATGATCATTTTAATAATGAGTGTCACACACTTGAATATATCTAAAATATGAATAATTCTAACCTGTAAAAAATAGGGCCTACTTATCTTCCTGCTGTGAGAAATTCTAAAGGTAAAACGGGGTGAGGTATATATACTTTTTGCTTTCATTATTTATTCTTAGTAGCAGAACTTAACTTGTGCAACTACATATGTGATACATATGTAGTTGATACATTTAATACAATTGAAAAGATACAATCAAAAAACTGTGCTGTAAAATTTTGAGATTATTGTTACATGCATTATGTTCTCAAGTGTTCATAGCTCTGACAGCATGGCTGGTTGTATGAAAACAGGTATATTGTGCTTTGGAGGAGAGTCAAAAAATTTATGTTGGTTCCAATGATGTTTGAATGCACTGACATAAGAAATCAGCCTCCTAAGAGGGAACAGTTCTGTATATACCCAAAAGGAAACAAGCAGCTTTGTTCACGCTTTTAAATACAACTATTAAATTCCAGCTGATATGTACCCTGGATTGGAAGCTGAGCATGTATATGTACACCCAGTTTGTGGTGCTCTAAGGTCACTTTGGTATAGAAGAATCAAATGCCATGTCTGCATCTAACTATACACACACTGTGACCCTCCATTCGGTAAACGCAAGCACTCTGACAAGGGCTTTGTAGCCTCCTCTCCTGTTTTCTACATTTTCCTGCAGAATGTGATTGAAGTGAAGGAGGGCAGAGCTTTTAACATCTTTAACCTTAAAGAGCCCTAAAAGCATCCCCCACCCTCCTGAACATCGAATGGTTCTAAAATAAGGGGACATGCTGCATCTGATTTCAACCTGCGACCTCTTACTTTCAAGCTTTAACAGTCTCGGGAATTGCAAAGAAAACAGTATAAAAGCCCCTCGAAGATTAGCAAACCATTACTATCCTCCACACTTCAGCCGATGAACCCTCCCTGATCCCAGACTATAAAAACGCCTTCTGAAGGCTGTCCAGCTTCTCTTTGATTCTTGGCCCAAGTCTTCATTTTCTCACAATTCAGAGATCTGTATTTCATTAGAGGTACCATCTTAAGTCGCTGTGTGCCCCTCCCCTTTTTAACAGGATTTTCTTCCTACAGATTCATCAGTATCAATTTTGAAGATGAACCTATGAGTATCAAAATACATTTTAAGTCAATGGATAATTTAAACTGAAAGTTTTATCCAAATAAATCCTCATGGTTCTGCACCTGAATTTTTCTCATTCTTGTCTGGTGTACTGTGTGCACATTATATCCTTCGGTGAGAAGTTCACTTACCTAGATCAGATTGAGGCTTTATTTCATAACCTTCAAAGCTATTTTTGAATTTTTTCCAACTAAATCTGTAGAACCTCGAATGATGACCACCAAATCAACAGGGTCACTGAGTAAAAGAACTCACCACCAACTCTGATAACCTGAGTTTGAATCCTCAGGACCCACAAGGTAGAAGGAAAGAATTAACTCTATCAAGGTGTCCTCTGACCAGCACACTCGCACTATAATATGCGCACAGACACCACAGACTCACTGAAAAGATAAAAAAAGAAAAATTGTAAAAATGATACAAAGTCCTTTTATCCCACACAGCATAAATAATGTCCACAGAATCCAGTGGGAGTGCAGAAACATCTCAGTAATTAAGGCAAAGCAGAGCCTCTGACAAAAGTATTAAGTAACAAAGTATTCAAATGTTTCAAATTCAAAAGTTTTAACCAAACTATTAGGTTTTGGAATTGAACACAACTTTTGTGTTAAGTAATTAAATGTAATTTTAAAACTTACATAATTTTATTTTATATAGGTTCAGTTGAGACAAATATGTGTGTTTAATCACAAGGTCACTCACTGCCTTGAAGTGAAAGCTGACTTCTACAGATTTGTCAGAGCTTTTCCTTGTTTGATTTTCTAATGTGCAGTGTGTGTTAGCTGGAGGTAAGCAGAGCATACATTGACCTAGCTTCCTTGGCATCGCTCTCTCTGGAAAGTAATTCCATGTGAGGCAAACATACCTGTCTACAGAACTTGGAGGACAGCAGAGAAACACTGATACCAATTTAAAGTCTTAGCTTCTTAAGCCGAATGAAGATAATATTCTATTTTGTTAGACACTGCTAAAATATTAATCTTTAGATGCATGAACAGAGTATTGGAACCATTCTAATTCTCAAGAGCATTTTTTGTTGGCTTCTATCATTAGTGAAAACATTAGCAACCCTCTCTCATATAAGATGAAAATAATACAACTATGACCATCACTGGATGCTTTCACGAAATGTCTATGCAAGAAATAGAATTACATTGTATGTAAAATGATTCAAACAGGATGCCTTCCTCAGGAACCATTCAGACAAGGAAAATGAACTTTAAATAATATTCAGAATTTAGAGTAGATATCCACATCATGGGGTCCTTTAGATGCTCATGCCAAAAACTTGAAATTGGAGAACCTGTCTGTACAACTACCTTCTCCCAACTTTGTACAGTGATCATGATAGAGAAATAGTTTCATTGGGAAATGGATTATGTTTTTATTTAGACTACTGGTCCATGGAAAAATAATTACTAAATGAGCAGATTATTAAGAAGATAATATGTCTATAAGTATATGCATGTGTGTATTCATCTCCAAATACTTATATGAAATATTTTGTATGATGCATGCAAATATACAGTATATATAATAGTTCACGTAATAAAGAAAGAGAATCTAGGTAGAAAAGATCAAGACAAAAATAAAAGCAATCCCCACAGTTCCCTTAAAGCCAATTAGTAATCCTTAAAACCCAGTCAGCCTTTAATTTGGCTCCATCTTCTCTACCAGACAACAAAGATCAAAATGCAGAGCAAAAACATTAAGATGCCAAAATCCAAACTGATCATACGTCTAAAGATCCAGCTTTCATCAGAGAAGTAGGGAAGTCTCTTCAGTGGGGCTTCTCACAAGTGACAGATAAAATGATAAAGGGGACAGTGCAGTGGCAGTAACCCTCGGTAAATACAGGAGACAAGGTGTTGGGGCACTATATTCTAAGAACACTACAGGGCAAGATTAGTTAACAAAAGAGAAATGCACTTTGCCAGATGAAACCTCTAGGTGAACTTATTCTGCGGATGAGCAGCTCCCAAAACAAAGGTGCACACATGGGCAAATGGTATTCTCTGTGTCATTTCCTTCAATGACAAAATGAAGGAAGCAGACTATATTGATTCTGAAGTTCTAAGTCAACAGAGGGTCTCAGGGTGACTCACCTGGATTGTTGAGCAACAATATTTAGATGAAAGAGAGAAAAATATTAATGTTGTTAGAATGTCGAGAAGAAAAAACAACTGAAGAATAAAACACTGTGTCTTGGTTTGAATGACGACCTACCAGTTTCTCCAAGTTAAAAAACAAACAACAACAACAACAACAAAAGCACAAGAAAAGAAAACCATGACAGATTGTCACAACCTGGAGCCTGGTGAGATTTCATTCATTCTAGCAAGCAATATGCTTAACATTTTAGTTCATTGATGATCCTTAAGTTTTAGAAGATTACAGATATAAGTGTGCATATCTAGCTTCACCTGGATCTGTTGGAAGCTGAGTTGCCAGTGCTCAGTTGCCAGACCAGGGACTCTCAGTGAGACATTAGTTGTCTGTTTTTAAAGAGTTTGTTCTGTTGTAGGGTTTTGTTTGGTTTGATTTGAGTTTTTTTGGGGGGTGGGGGTGAGACAGGGTTTCTCTGTGTAGCTTTGCACCTTTCCTGGAACTCACTCTGTAGCCCAGGCTGGTCTCAAACTCACAGAGATCCACCTGCCTCTGCCTCCCGAGTGCTGGGATTAAAGATGTGCACCACCACTGCCCAGCTATTTTATTTATTTATTTATTTATTTATTTATTTATTTATTTATTTATTTATTTATTTATGTGTGTGTGTATGTATGAGTGTGTGTGTGTATGAGTGTGTGTGTGTGTGTGTGTGTGTGCACGAGCCACTGTGCACACATGTAAGTCAGAGGACGACTCATGGGACTAAGTCTGTCCTTCCATCTTGTAGATCCTGGAGATGGTACTCACATCATCAGGCTGGGAGACAAGCACCTTTACCTGCTGAGCCAACTTGTTGGCTCCATGTTACAGATCCACAAGAACACAATATTATGGGTTCTCTCATATACAAACTTCACTTCAAAAATAGGAAACGAAGAGACTGATGAAGACAGTCATCAGCTTTAGGAAAAGTTAAGAGAAAATCTTATTAGAAGTAAAGAAAACACCTACTTAGTCAAACACATTCAATTAACAAGACCTGTCATATTACCAGAAGGCATGTGCACATAGAACCTTAGCCAATCAATTATTTAATGTAATGTAACATAGTTTGGAGAAAAACACCTGGCATTTACTTCAAATATCCTGGAAAATTGAAAAATTATACAAGAATTATATTTCCAAAAGAAGTACTGAAACATTGTCTAGGAGAAAATGAGAAATTCTAAAACTCACAATTTTTTACTTAAAAAAAAAACTATGGGCACACATTTTTCTATAAGATTTACTTGAATATAAAAAGAAAATTATAGTTTGGAGTTGGTTGATGGTTTTCTTTGTTTTGCTTTTAGTTTTTGTTTGTTTGTTTGTTTTTTAAGTTTTGTGTAATACAGGCTGGCCTCAAGCTTGTTATGTAACAGCCAAGGATAGCTCTAAATTCCTAATCCATATACCTCTGCCTCCTAAGTGCTGAAGGTATAGACACATACCACAGCCCCCAACCTTCAAATTAGAGATCTTAATCATATGGAAATGTAGATGTAAGTGTGATAAAGTACATACAGGTTTATAAACACACCAATATCATATATGGTATCTACTTAACAATTAAGTATGAAAGTGAGTAAAAGACTTAGCAATGTATGATTAAAAAAATGACTAGATTTTTTTAGGCTATTGGTATGTGAACTATATAACAAAGATTGAGGCCTGGATAAAAGAATAGAATAAGTTGCATCAACAAAAGATTTATTTTAAAGTTAGTATATTTCAAAAGTACTAAACTGAATGACCTGAATACAAAAGCCATAAATCATCTTGATGAACACTAATGTTTTCATAAAATTTATGTTCATCAATAGAGGTTATAGGCTTACTATGAAAGATATAGCAGTAAATGTGGAAAAAAATCAATGGATATAATTAGGAGGAAATATTGAATTAAAACTAGGGATGAAGCCAGGCGGTGGTGGCACACACCTTTAATACCAGCACTCAGGAGGTAGAAACCAGGAGGATCTCAGTGAGTTCGAGGCCAGCCTGGTCTACAGAGTGAGATCCAGGTCAGGCACCAAAAAACTACAGAAAAACCCTGTCTCAAAAAAAACAACAACAGCAAAAAAAAAAAAAAAAAACCACTAGGGGTGAAATATTTAGTTCTTTTGTAAGTTTGTAAGCAAGACAAAGGGCTTCTCAGTTTATATTTAACTCATTTAACATTTTCAGTCTACCTACAATTCAGGTCATGTTCCCCATAACTTAATATACTAAACTGGAAGACAAAAATCCTTAAAAATAATCACAAAATTAATAAGAAATCTTGGCACATAGTAACATTTCCAGAGACACAAACTTAGACAAATGGTTGTCACCAAAGCCAACCAATGGTAGAGCCAAAATGTGTGCAGGCATTATTTAAAACTGGAAGGGCCATCCTTCTTGCCTTTTCTCACTTACCAGTATAGTCAGCATGCAGTAGTTAAGTCCACTGCACAATAAAACCTCCATAACGAAACTAGGTTCCTTAACTAACTGCTTTTGACCCTTTATAATCTTAGAAGATGACAGTGATAAGATAAAGAATTTCGTGGTAGCTTCAGTTAAGCAAAATATGGACTTTTTTTAATGGTTTTTCGAGACAGAGTTTCTCTGTGTAGTTTTGGTGCCTGTCCTGGATCTCGCTCTGTAGACCAGGCTGGCCTTGAACTCACAGAGATCCACCTGCCTCTGCCTCCCAAGTGCTGGGATTATGGGAGTGGAGGGTGGCCTGGGGGAGGGCCATGGGGGGAGAGAGCAGGGGAATCTGTGGCTGATATGTAAAATTAAATTATAAAATGAATGGCATGCACCACTGCCACCTGGCAATATGGAAATTTTTTACAATACATCCAAGGTTCCATCTAAATTTAACCCCTAACCCTGAAGATCCTGTACATTCAAGTCCATACAGTGAAAATTTCTCTGCCAAGAAAGAATGCATGATATCAACACAACCATAGTTTCGCAGCGAGAGAGTCCTGTGTTTAAACCCTGAATTCTCTGCTTGCTTGTGAAATCAGTAGCCTTCAATCTGCTCATTATGTAAGTGTAAGATGAGGGCAATAATAACAGTATCTACTCCAGTTGTTCTGACAACTAAGTAAAAGGATCTATTTCAAGAACTTAGGAAGATCATAATGTAGCAAATCCAGTTGATCAGTTTATTTTAACTTTAAAAGTACATGTGCACTCTCTCTGTGTGTCTCTGTCTCTCTTCTTCCCTCCCCCTCTCTCTGTCTCTCTCTCTGTGTCTCTGTCTGTCTGTCTGTCTGTCTGTCTGTCTGTCTCTCTCTCTCTCTCTCTCTCTCTCTCTCTCTCTCTCTGTGTGTGTGTGTGTGTGTGTGTGTGTGTGTGTGTGTGTGAACATTTTGGGAACAAAGTCAATCCAATACATATTACTCTAACCTGAAAATATAATTAGTGCTAACATCTTATTACCCTACTACTTGGATGACTGCAATTACTAAAACTAGACTAGTTTCAATTTTCCTTTATTCATTCATATATATATATATATATATATGAATATGATATATATATATATATATATATATATCAAGGTGCTTTGGCACAGAGTAAACAAGAAAATCAGCTTTTATCTTATATGTCTTGTCATTCAACTTTCAGATGAACATTTTAGCATACTCTAGAATTAATTTTTATAATTGTATTATATGAAAATTGAATATTAAAATACATAAAGAATGTTTTTAAGTTTTTTCATGTAAAGTATTCCACTATAGTCTCTATGGTGTAAGATATAACTTAATTTACTTAAAGAGATGAATCCTTTCCAGTTTATCAAATTCTTGCATTTGTTGAGCCTTTTCTCTGGAATGAGAGAGACAGCTATATTAGCTCATTAAAAAATGTGTGATATAAAAGATATTTAGAGAAATGTTTGTTGTCACCCGGAGCCTTGGAAACCTTTCTAATACTTCTCCACAAGATGATAAAAAAAAAAAAAAATTTTTTTCTCTTAGGGTTGTATCCAGACAAGAACATAACTGAAACCTTAGTGGATATCATCTCACCTTGACTGCAGAATGACAATAACACACACAGAAAGAACAGGGTTCGCTGGCTTTGAGGGGTTGTTTTGCTTTGTTTGATTGTTAGAGTTCGAACAAGAAAGTGGCAATGAACTCCAGGCATGATAGATTTTTCAATCGGCAGCTGGTTAACATTATCTGAATGAATCATGGAAAAGAAGTGACAGCTGGATGGGAGCCAGGACAACCAAGAGATACCAAAGATAACGCCTGTGTTTTGAAGCGGGAGGCTTTTCAGCATCTCTGACCTAACACTACATATGTCTTCATTTAAAGTGAAGGGTCGTGTGATAAAAAGCAAAGAACAATTATAGTTTCAACGTGAAGTCTCAGAACAAATGAAAATGAGTTAAGGTGGTCTATTTTCCAACTCCAGCAAGAGGTCATCCCTGCCCAAAAGCTCTTAGAACCTCTACTTCGTTTTCTATTCAAAATCGCTCAATGTTTTTCTAAATAGGGAATAAACTGGATCTGGTTTTGGTCAAGTTAAAACAAGACTTTTATCTATAAGCTTGACAGGTGAAGCCACACCAAGCTTTACAGCTTTAAACCTAGCTTTAAAAAAAAACTGTTTTATGCTTCTCAGGCTAGACAACAAAGTTATGAGAGGTTTTTCCCCTTTCCTTTAGTGTAAGTGTCTCCACCTGACACATCCAAAGCCTGACTATCAAATGCTGCTGCTGTTCACACCTGCACATTCCCAGCTGCCAACAAAGGGAGACAGGGACTTCTCTCACCTACACACCTGTCGGATGGGTGGATGCCTCTCACCTCCTTGTCTTCTCTTGATCGATCCCCACAAGAAGTGGAAAAGAGAGCTTCACAAAGTGGGGGCCCCTAAGGAGAGCAGACAAGCAAAACGGCTCCCTTCTAAAGCTTAAATGTTTAATTATAGGATGGAGCTGGCCACATATGGGAAAGAAAGTTTGCATTAAGACAATGCAAGAACTCACAGTTGCTCCTCCTAACAACTGTGAAAATACAGGCTTTTTTTACTTTAACACCAAAAGAACATAAATTATTGTGCAATGTAAACTAAACTTAGTGTGTATGGTAACTAATTTTTATTATTAGAAAATTTACAAAGAATATATGTACATATGTATGTATATATATTCTTTATTATATATATATATATATGGAGAGAGAGAGAGTAGTTTTCCAAAAGTACTACAGAATATAAAGGAAAAATTATGATTTTTAGGGATTAAATGTTTGTATACTTAATTCAGTGCCTCGTGTGTTCAAATATAACACACAACCATTTAATCTGTTTTTTTTACCGATTTTAGTCGATAATAGATGAATCAGTAAGAAATGAACAAAAAAAAGTGTCCATTTGAGATAATGTTTAATGAAACCAATTACTCATTGGAAAGTATGAGAAAAGTTTTTTCATCTAATTGTACATATTAAAGCATCACATTATAAAATTCAGACTATTTTACTATGCAGCATCATATAAAAAAGTTTATATATATACACACATGTGTACACACACATATGGCAAATTCATGTGACTTTGTGTACATTATAGCAATTGACAATTGCATTTTAAAATATCTTGTAACTCTGGTTTAAATTCTTGTATCATCTAACAAGGCATCTTTCAAAGCTCTAATTGATAAAATAATACAATACAGACAGACTATTCAGTGGGCTTTAGTAGTTAATAGTTTGGGCACATAGACATAATTTCATTTCATTGATAAAACAGGGACACTCAAGAACACTAATCTGTTTCTAACACTGTGATTTGTTTCAAGGCTTCGGGGAGAAAACTCAAACATTGTGTGTTTTTCCAGTGTTAGATGTGGGTAGAAACAAATCCCTTTGGAGTTCCTGGAAGATGAAAGAGTGAGCAGTTTTCTTTCATGCTCCTTTCTCATCAGAGACAGGGCAGTTTTGTACAGCTCCCACCTAGTTGCAGATCATTCCAGTTCTGGACTTTTCCCAAAAGTTGTGAGAATTTTTCCTCCCTCCAAACAAAGTGATTTAGTCATTTGTGTGATGACACCATTAGGGAGAACAGATCCCCATCCCAAGCCAGGGCATCATTTGTCACAACCCATAATTCAGTGGCCACTTCTCTAACCTATGATTGAACTTTGGCAGCAGTTAAAATTCAAATTGGACTGTCCACTCCCTATAAATGAGGCTAAACCGTGCTGACAGTGTGAGGATAAGGGCTGAGCAAGCTAATAGGTTTGAGTGTCTGAAACTTTTGATAATCCGGTCTTAAGTGTCATGGGTCTTTCAAGGTGGATTCCATCTGTCTTATAAAGCTATGTATTGAAACATAATGCATCCTTTGATCTCCTTTGTAAAAACCCTATGAAGTCAATGAAATGTCCCATTGGCTCAATAACCAGATCCCCAACCTGTTGACATGAGAGATTTTAACACTTCTAAGTGTTGGCAAACAGTAAGTGACCTATACACTCAAAGGTTTTCAGTGAGAAGGTTCAAGATGGGCTGAGCCTTGCCAGAAGTCCGGCCTACCCTTCTGGTCTTTCATCCCAAAATAAAGCAAAATAGCACAAGTCAAGCCATGCTCAAGTCTGATAATGACCATTTAGATAAGTTAATTTTTAATGTATTATTTAATAAAGTATTTATCTTGAAAAGTTAAACATCATTTATCTTCTATATTTCTTAGGCTTGCAGGCAAAAGTTCTACAATATTGATGTATACTGTCTTGAAAAATAAATATAAAATATACATATGTAAAAAATGTATATGTAAAATTGTATTTGTATATGCTTCTGTTTGCAAACCTTCTTTTGTGTATGTTTATTCAGTGTTTGCTCAAGACAGGTGTATAGAGGCAAGAATGAGCAATGGAAATTAAACATATATCTATAGTCAGAAAATCCAAAGATTACTGTTACTGAAGAGTAACTCTGAGTATTTTTCTTGTTTCTTCTTTTAAAAAAAAAAGTTATTGGTTTATGTGTGGGGAGAAGAGACCATGTGTGCCATAGAATGCCTGTGGAGGTCAGAGGACAACTCCTATCACCACATGACTCTCAGGGATCAAACTCAGATGATTAGGTATGGCAGCAAGTGCCTTTGCCTGACCACTGAGCCATCCCACCAGGTGCCATCTTCCTTACTTTCACAAATGAATAGATACCAAACCTGCCCTGCTGACTTCCAAATCAGACTTGTTGTATTAAGTATTTTCCAAATAGCAGCAATCAAGATACTATTTCTCCTTTGCTTCCTCATTTCAGCATCAGGCCCAGACAGAGTTCCAAGTTTTTATCCAGTTTTAGAATTTAATCCCTTTCCTATTTTAGCATTGATATTGGAGTTCAAATTCTCAGGTCACTGGATACAGTCAGTGGGCTCCTTTTTAAATATCAAGGGAATGTGGTCTGTCTAAAGTCTGCATCTGTTAACTTATCCCCCAATAAGGCGAAAGTCTTGTCCATCCTTCAACACCTCCATTCCTGTTTGATAGTAATTATTAGCTGTTCTTTTCTCTCTCCCCAAATCTTTGCTCAGTACTTATTAAATAGCACAACAATTAGTTCTGGTCCTGTATGTTTCCTCTTAGGGAATGGAGTTGCACAAGGTCAGAATCTATCTATGCCTTAGTCTTCCCAAAACCCTCAAAATGAAGCTCAGAGCCTGGCAGGCAATGAGCAGAATGAAATTGGAGTGGGAAGGAGGAAAAGAAGCCAGAAGTACTATTTGCCTACTTCTTTGTATCTTTGATCACATAGTTGATGGCAAATAAGGTTTAAAAATAAACAAACAATGGCCATTAACTGAAAGAATCTAATAGTTCTAAGCCCTTCTGAGTCTTGGGAATATGACTCTGTGTTATTTCAA
Organism: Peromyscus maniculatus bairdii; assembly: GCF_049852395.1. Classification (NCBI taxonomy): domain Eukaryota; kingdom Metazoa; phylum Chordata; class Mammalia; order Rodentia; family Cricetidae; genus Peromyscus; species Peromyscus maniculatus. The sequence continues at coordinate 33,034,354 of NC_134868.1, read as the reverse complement.
CATCTCTCCACAGCCTTCTCAAAGAGCTGTTCGTTTTCTGACACCATCTAGCCAAGCACATAACAGATGGCTCCTGAGATCCATTCCTCATTTATTTGCAAACCAACAAATGTTCTGCTCAGTGGCATATGTGCTCAAATATTATCAGTGCTAGATACTCTGAGATTGCAAACAAAGCCCTGACTGAGGAAATGTACACATCTTGTGAATCTCCAAACATGTTAACCTTTTACTTGATTCAAAATTAGTAGACTACTCAGGTGTAGTTTTCCACTTACATATTTATTCCCTTTTTATCTTTTTTACACCCCTTCCTTTCTGGACACAACTTTTTACAAAGTATTTCTGTGAAAACACACACAAACACACACCACATCCAAGCACATATCTATACATGGAGCGTCTCATCAAGGTTCTTTCACATTGATTTCTACCAGGGATCTGCCTAATCTAAACCATGAGACTTTCCTACCAGATGAGTTATGGACAGTACTTACTACACTGCGTCACAATTTACACATCATGGAGCTATTATAACTAAGCTACCTTCCACTCCCAACTATGCTCACCTCTTATTCCTTTTCAGATATCGTCTGCATGTTTTAAGCTCTTGTTTTTCCAACTAAAACTTGTACTCTTTACTCTAGGTTGTATATCTATTTAATAGTGAGTCTTCTTAGCAAACTTTCCATGATGCCACATGTCTCTCACATCTACTGAAGATCTGATAGCCTGTCCACTTTGCACCCAGAACATTCTCTATAGATTAGCATACCATGTCTCATAATACCGTACTGCAATTGTAGCTGTTTTTTTTTCTCCTTGGGGGCCCACCACCCAGCTCCTAAATAAATACACAGAGACTTATTCTTATTTATGAATGTTTCTAGCCAGCTTTTCTAACTTTTCCATTTCTCTTTAACTACATTTGGCTCTGGGCTTTTTACCTTTCTTTCTTCTGTATATCTTTCTTCTGTATATCTTTACTCCATGGCTGGCTGTGTGGCTGAAGGTCTGGTCCCTGGTGTCTTCCTCTCCTTCTTCTTTTCTCGCTCCTCACTCTTCTCTCTTCACTCAAACCTATATTTCTCTTCCTATTTATTCTCTCTGCCTGGCAACATCGCCTATCCCTTTCTCCTGCCTAGCTATTGACTGTTTAGCTCTTTATTAGACCAACCAGGTGTTTTAGGCAGGCAAAGTAACACACTTTTACAGGGTCAAACAGATGCAGCATGAAAGAATGAAACATATCTCTGTATCATTAAACAAATATTCCACAGCATACACAAATGTAACACATCTTAAACTAATATTCCACAACAGTACATAGACATTTGCTTCATGAGGTTGTATGTTATTTGAGAAGGAAAAAATGGGTGTTGCTCATTACTTATTTATTCAAAGCCTGGGATGTGATATGCTTAATTATTTATTAAAAGGGTAAATTATTTTATAGATATTATCCATAAAGCATTTGGAGAAACTTTATATGGATATGCATGTAATTATAAAGCTTAAATAGATATAAAATAATTGAGATTTCAGTATCAGTACAAGGGTGTTAGCAGACAAGCATGGAATTAGACACATTCATAAGCATGCTTTAAATTATGTCAGTTTCTTTACGTAAGACCAAGTATGTTCTATTTGGAACCACTAGATGTCTACCTTCTTACTAGCCAAGAATTCCCTGAGACTAGCGGGCAATTCTGATGCAGCCACTAACAACATTTCATTCTGTCACAAGATGACTGTGATGAAGGTTTTGTTCGGTCTTGTTGTCCCCCCAAAAGCAAATCAATCGAGGAAGGCAGCAAGGCTACAGATCTCTCTACAGAAACAGAATGAGATGGGGATGTAAGGCAGCCAGGGCATGAGCTACTCTTGAAATGTTACATCTTTAGGGAGTGATAAAAAAGCAGAACCAAACAAAGACTGTAAAAGAGCAGCCAAGTGCTAATAGCTATCACTCACTAAAGTGAAATAAGGAAATGTTCTGATTCAATCCTGACAGTAGCCTATGAGAATATTCATACTTGGGGTTGTTTTTATTTTGTTTTTATTTGATTTTTCCTGTTTTAATTACTTGTTTATTTATTTATTTGACATCCCAACCACAGTTTCCTTTCTCTCTCCTCCTATCCCCACCCGCACCTCCCCTCTGTGCCCCACCTCATCAATCCACTCCTCCTATGGCAGGCCTCCATATGGGTATCAACAAAGCATGGCATAATGAGGGCAGCCTGATCTACAAAGCAAGTTCCAGGACAGCCAGGGCTACACAGAGAAACCCTGTCTTGAAAAAACAAAAATAAACAAGAATAAGTATTAAATTTCTGTGACCACAGTTTATTAATGGATAAGTGGTATGGTAAAGATAGAAGTAGATAGATGATAGATAGATAGATAGATAGATAGATAGATAGATAGATAGATAGATAGATAGATAGATAGATAGATAATCTCCATCCTTCGGTTTCCTCACCAGCCAGATGAAACATGTAATATGTGGAAGCCAAGTTCTTGTTTAAGGTCATTAGATTCACCAAATGGATAACTGTAGCTTTAGCTTTAGCCTACAAGTCACCTTTCCCTGTTATCTGCTATTTCTGCTGTCCTACCCTACTGGAAATGGTTGAATGTAGCTCTGTTATAACTCATTATAGATAATGAAGCTTCCCATTAGTCCATTTGCACTGTATAAACATTTTTATTTACTTCCTTTGTGTATTATTTCTAACACTGTTATATGGAATAGTGGAGATCATATTTGAATATGAACCATGCTCTTTATTCACATCTTCATTAAGTCATTTTTCTGACACAAATAATTTAGTCAATGATTTATTTAACAACAGTAATGTAATAGGCAGCCTAATAATCAGTAGAACTGCCATCCTGGGCTTAAAAGATCTTCCTCCAACCCCATGGATTTTATCATCTAACAGAGACATCACATGTAAAACACAAATATGAATATGCAAAACATCCTATTATGCTTTTACTCTGAAAGAAATGCTGAAAGTTGGAAACTGGGCTTGAGAACAAATTTATATTTTAAGTGAAGTGTTACCAGTTTGCTATAGGGCATGATTGTTTATAGAACTGTGTTCAAGAAAAGAGCCTCTGTTTGACATAAAGCCAGCCTTCTTTGCTTCTTGGACACTGGATGATGACAGTATTCTCTATTGGTAATAATGTAGCAGCCAAAGATAATTCTAGCAACTGGTGAAGAACTAAATATTGTCCTACTTACTTGTTAAATGTATGGGTCATTCTTTCACATTTCACTCATTCACTATAAGATCCAGCCTTTTCAGTTATACTGCATTGATGAGATCATGCCCAACCAGGAAGTCCACAAGGATAATCAGACTCTTCAGTATTGCAGCTTTTCTCTTTTTCCATGCTATGTTTCCTAACGGTTTACATGTATTCTATCTTCTTTAGTTATTTGCTTCAATGAGAGAAAATTTCCATTTTCTTACTTTTCGATGATTCTCATTTATTTGAAGATATTGGAGATCAGAACCATAGTGATAAGAATAGACATGGGACAGAACTTCATCTGAGAGCAATAACTCAAGGGGAGAGCACTTGCCAGGGCCAGGCTTCCGTTCTCACCACTGCAAAAACAGCATACATTTCCACACAGAACAGAACTGTTACTCAGACGTGGCCAACAAATTGAGAAGGAGCAAAAGAGATGCAGATTGATTTCACATGTAGATAACCATAAGAACATACTTGAAAGGGAATGGATTTGTTGAGGAAAAGTGAGTACTCATCTCAGTTCTAAATTTCTGTATGAATAGAATCTTAACTGGTTTTTCTACCTAGTATCTGATGGCATTCAAATTGTCAATCACTAAAGGACAGAGATTTTATAATAATTATAATATTATTATAAAATAATTATAATTATAATTATATTATAATAATTATAAAATAATTCTGAAGAATAAAAAAGCAAAAAAGTTAACAGTATGATAAAGCATAATAAAAACATTAGTTATGGTCTATAAATAGATGCTAATTAAGATGCTAATTCTTACATCTGCATAGCAAATGTAAAATAACAAATAATAGAGTTGTGGTAACAAATATTATATGACACGTTAAGTTGTTACTGCATCTTCATTCATATGTTCCATAATGTTGCTGCATAACCAACCTATGTGAGCAGATCCATGTCCTAGCATCTCCACTTGCCATGGCAAAGCTTAACCATGCCTATAGTCCTGTCTAGGTGCTTTATAAAAAGTCACTTCTCAGTAAAATCCATTGTGGCTTACTATCCCCAAAAGTCCAGCCTCAGGTAAGCCATTTTAGAGGCCCAGGTGTACAGACCAAAATACAGTTGTTTCATTTCCCTTACTCTGAGTCACTTGTAAATTTTTTCCTTTAGGCTCCATTTGATGGCAAAAGAAATCCCCCATGTTTCAGGTCAGCACAAGGTCAAACCGGAAGTTTATTTTGTAAATATAAGTATAACCCTTCAAGTTATTTGTTGCATTTTCCTATGCAAATGGTATTTGAAGTGGAGAAAACACATTTGTAATTGATAAAATCTTTTATTCTGCTTTAGCTTTGTACCCAGGGTACTCTCAGACTTCAAGAGAGTCACCTGCATGCTTCTGCTTGCATGCAATTAAAGATCTGGATCCAAATTTACTGGTTGAACCTTCGCCTCAAGTCTTTGTGACTCCATCAAAGTCAGAAGTAAGCCTGAAGAAACTGCGGTGGCAGAAACAGGAGAGGAGGACTTTATGTAATTTATAGTTACTGCATTAGATGGCAGCATAGTATTCAAAACCAGTCTAGCATATTGTTAGCCAATACGGTGTTTCTTAAAGGCTGCCTTTAGACACTACGCTGGCTAGTTCTTTGTCAAGTTGAAACAAGCTAAGTCATCTGGGCAGAGAGAACCACAAAGGAGAAAATGCCTCCCTCAGATGACCTGTAGGCAAGCCTGTGGAGCATTTTCTGGAAGAATGATTGCTGTGGGCGGGCCCAGCTTCCTGTGGGTGGTGCCACACCTGGTCAGGCAGTCATGGGTTGTGTATGAAAGCAAGTGAGCAGGTCATTGACAGCAAGACAGTAGTAAGTGGCATTCCTCCACGGTCTCTGCTTCAGCTTTTGCCTCCATGTCCTTGCCTCGAGCTCCTGCCGGCTTTGTCTTGATGGTCATCTATAAGCTATAAGTCAAACAAACCCTTTCCTCTTCCAAGTTGCTTTTGGCCCTGGAGTCTTGTCACAGCAATAGAGAAGCAAACTGAGATAAACCATCTAACAATTAGTATTTACAAAAATGTTATTGTATCTTCAATGTGTTCATCCAAGCTCAGGCATATTTTTGAAAACTGATTTAATTTAATATCAGGAAATATTGTATTTCTGTCCATCTGCTCAGGACATGTAATGGAGAACCTGCAAAGTGACATGGGGCTGTTCTAGATGCTTCCGCCATGAATGAGAACAAATATCTTCATTTGCCTGGAACTTACTTTGAAAAGTTGGGAAAGACAATAGAAATGCTAGTAAATTATCTAATATTTTTAAAACTGGTGTGTGGTAGTTGTTATGGTTTGAATGAAAATGGCCCCCATATGCTTATAGGGAGTGGCACTATTAGGAGGTGTGGCTTTGTTGGAAGAAGCATGTTATTGGGGAGGACTTTGAGCTTTCAGATACTCAAGCCAGGCCCAGTGTCACTCCCTCTTCATTCTTTTTTCTTCAGATCAGGATGTAGAACTCTCAGCTACCTCTCCAGCACCATGTCTGCCTACATGCCACCATGCTTCCTACCATGATGATAATGAACTAAACCTCTGAACTCTAAGCCAGAACCAATTAAATACTTTCCTTTATGAGAGTTACTGTGGTCATATGGTGTCTCTTCACAGCAATAGAAACCCTAAGACAATGGTTAATCTTCATTTTTAACTTGACTGGATATAGACTCTCTTAGGAATCAGACCTCTGCACATGTCTGTGGGGGTATTTCCAGAAAGGCTTAACCAAGGAAATAAGACTCACTTTGAATATGGCCAGCACTCATCCAGGGGCTGGGGTCCTGAATAAAATGTGGAAAAGAGGAAAGAGAACAGAACACCAGCACTCATCACCTGTCAGCCCCATGTGTATGTTATGTAATTGCAAATGTGTGTGATGGTACCCTTGTCTGTATGTGTGTGTGTAAAACACAGAGTTCAGCTTTGCTAATCTTCCTCTATTGCTCCCTGTCTTGTTTTATTTTTGAAACAGATCTCTTACCAAATCTGAAGCGCCATGTTTCAGCTACAATGGGTGGCCAAAAAGCCTCAGGAATCAACTCTTTCTGTCCAAATATGGCTGGTGTTATAGGCATGCACCATCATACCTGGCTTTTTAAGTGAATGGTGGCACACATAGCAAGCTCTTTTACCCATGGAACCATCTCCTAAGCCCTCTTCTTGTTTTCTGGCTACAGATACCATTCATGTGTCTGTTATTTTTGTTGCTATAATAACACACCAGCACCAAGGCATCTAATAAAAGAGTTTAATTTGGGATTACAGTTTCAGAGGATTAGAGTCTACAACCATCATGGCATGAGAAAGGCAAGCATGGCTCTAGAGCAGTAGCTGAGAGTCTATGTCTTGAGACATAATCAAGAGGCAGTGAGGGTTAACTCAAAATGGTGAGAGCCTTTTGACATCTCAATGCCTGTACCAAGTGACACACCTCCTCCAACAAGGGCATGCCTCCTAAAACTTCCCAAATAGTTCCACCAATAGTGAACACATATTCAAATATATGAGCCTATGTAGACCATTCTCATAAAAAACACTACAGAATCCAATTGCCTCATGCTTCTGAGGTCATGTCTTCCCCTCTATGGTGGACTTATAAGCCAAAGTAAATCCTTCCTTCTTTAAGTTGTATTTGTCAAATGTATTGTCACAATGGGGAGAAAAGTAACTATTTTAAAAACACTGTAAAGAGGAAATGAGGAATCCTAGATGGAGCAGGAGGTCAGAAATTAATGTTGTATAGGAAAGTCAATGCAGGTCTGTTACTTGCTGTGACAGAATGCCTGGTAAAAGTGACTTAAGGAAAGGATTTATTTTGGCTAACAGTTCAAAGATATAGGTATCCGTGCTGGAGATTAATGGTGACAATAGTCTGAGGCCATTGCTCACATTGCATCTACAGTCACAAAGTGGAGAAAAATGAATGCAGCTGCTCAGCTCCACTTTGTATGCAGTCCAGGACCCCAGCCCATGGATAAGTGCCACCATTTTTAGATTGGGTCTTCCCACCTCAATTAATTTAATCTAAAAATTACCTCACAGTTGTACCCAGATATTTGACTCTATAGTAATTCTAAATCTTGTCACATTGATAACCAATATTAACCAGATCACTCCCTTTTCAATTTGACCCTTTAAGAATCAGTTTTAAGCCAGAACCACTTGCCTCCCTAGGCTCATGGGCATCTCATAACACAAAATTCATTCAGTCTAACTTCAAAGGTCTTCATAGTCTTTAATAGTTCCAACTGCTTAAAAGTTGAAATTCCAAGTTTTATCTAAGATTCAAGGGGATCTCTTAATTGTGAATTCATGTAAAACCAAAAACAAGCTACATATTTCCAATAGATGATGATACAGAACATTTCTATGACAAATGATAAGAATGGAAGAATAACAAGAGTTATTGGACCAAAAGAGGAACAAAACCCAGCAAGGTAAGCATTAAATTGTGCAGTTTCAATCCTGCAACTAAAGCACTTGATGAAATCATCTGGGCTTTGAAGAACATGGGTAGGCCTGTACTTTAACCCTACTGCCTGCAATATGCAAAACCTCTTTTGTGGGCTGGATCCACTCCTTGCCTGTAGCTTTCTTGAGCATCATCCCATGGTTCTTGTATCTCTAACATCATGATGTCTCCATTTCAACATAGACTTCACCTCTACAGCTTCATGCAGCAGCCTCTCAAAGACTCTATGCAGGGACTTTGATTCTTCCTGACCTCAGGTACTTTTATGCCATAACCATCTACCCCTTATTCCCTAGGCTCATAGCCATCTCATAGTGCAAAATACATTCAGTCTAAATTCAAAAGCTAGAACTCTCTGAAACTATAACACAAGACCCTTTTGTCTTCTCTCTTCTGCATCTTCTATGCCTACAAAACCAATCTGATGCAGATGCCAAGTCCTTCTGCCAGCTTAGGATGGAACCTAGTTCTCCTCACAACACAGCTATCTCAGCTTCTATGTGATGACCCCAGGGAATCACTTCTCCATGCAGTTACTTTCAAGAAATGGAATCCCTTCAGAGGTGTCTGAATTTAGACTTTCTCCTTTCAAAAGAACTTATAATTTTACAAAACATAGACTTCAAAAAACAAAAAAAATGTAGACCTCAGATATAATTGTCCTGTTGTCCCAATGAAAAGCACCAGGTTCCTCTTTAACAGTTACAGCTGATTTTACACCTGTCTTGTCTGTAAGCATAAACTTTCTCACACTATTTTCCCCACAAACTTTCATGTTTTTAATATCTTTCTGCTTCAATTTTTCTCTTTCTCATTAATAAACATGGGAGAGATCATTAAGTAGTAGCCATGTCAAAGCCTGAATGCTATCCTCTCTTGAAATATCCTCAACCAAACAAATTAGTCTATTGCCCCTGTATTTGGGTCTACTCACATTCTTAACTCATGGATAGAATGTAACCAGATTTGTGACAAAATATTCAAGAATGGCCTCTATACTTGTGTCTAAGAGTGCTTGTTCCTTTCTGAAACCTCACGAGCTGTTCTAATGTCAACATTTCTCTTGGCATTCTGATCTTTCAAATTCTTCCAGATTCCTTCCACAAACCACTTACAAAAGCCTAAGAAGCACAAGACCAGAATTATTGTATCCACAACCCTACTCCTGGTATATTATTAATTATATGTCTTATTGCTATATTAATTATATGTCTTATTGCTTCTGCAAGGTATCAGACAAAAGCAACTTGAGGAAGTAATATTTTACATTGGCTCACAGTTCAAGCATACATTCCAGCATGGTGAGGAAGCCATGGAAGCAGAAGCTTGATATAGTTGGTCACATTGCCTCCACAGTCAAGATGAAGAGAGTGATGGATATTTCTCAGTTCTCTTTCTCTTTTGTATTTAGTCTTTTACCTCAACTAGTGGAATGATGCTACCCACACTAGGGGTGGAAGCCATTCACAGACATTCACAGAGATTTATTTCCATGATGGTTATAAATCCTGTGAAGTTGACATTGAAAACTAATCACTGCAAGGTCTTCCTAAGACAACAACATTGAGCAAAGATGAAAAGGAAGACAGAAATTTGCTGATCAGATTACTAGCATAAGACTTTTCTAGGTAGAGAAAACAGCTGATGCCAAACATGGGGACATTAGTGAAATAGTAAGAAATGGATAGACTAATAAGGAATTTTTTAAAAAGTAACACATGAGAAGAGGGAGAAGATAATAGAAGACTATGAAAGCTATTGTAAAAAATCTCGGACTTCATAGTAAGTAAAATGAAGATGAATTTCAAGGTTTGACAGAGAAGTAATCCAGTTTTCAAAAGCCTACTCTATTGATAATTGAATAGCCAGGAAATGGCCATAAGGGTGCAAATATAGAGACCAGTTAGGATGTCATTGAACCATCCAAGTGACAAGGACTATAGCTGCGGAGGTGGTAAGAAGAGGTCATAACTGTGGTGCAATCTGAGGGTGGACACATTAGGAATCCAAGTAAATTGGTTAGGAGGGTCCTGAACGAAATAGCCATCAAAATTGAGCAGCCAGAAGTCAAAAATGAACCTGAGCAACTGTAATTTGTCACTAAACGTGATAGCAAATTATTACTAAATTAAATGGCCATAAGCTAGATAAGTTTAGGAAAGAAGTAATTCTGAGAATTTGAGATTAACATTGGATATCAAAAAGAAGTGGCAAAGGGCAACAAGATACCTAGTAAATAGAACATGGACCCTGAATGGATAACCTCAAACCATATCCAAGCCAAAGCAGCAGGGCTGGATTCCTTAGCAATTTCATTCTGAAAAGTGGATACAGCCTCACCAAAAACAGGTGATCAAGGAACTCATCATAAGAACTGGCCATACAATTTATGTCAAGGTGGAAGAAAAAAGGGCACAAGCATGCACAGGACATTAAGAGGATGGCATTATTCATGGGATGGAGGTATAGGTTGGATATAGACAGGGCACAGTCAGAGTAGTCTGGAAGACGAACAATGGCTGTCACCAGAAGAGAACACGGACTTGACTTTACAGCATGAAATTTGCAGGCAAATGGATGGAACTAGAAAAAATCATCCTGAGTGAGGTAACCCAAACCCAGAAAGACAGTCATGGTATGTACTCACTCATAAGTGGATTCTAGATATAAAATAAAGAACAATCAGACCAAAACCCATAGAACCATGGAGGCTATATATATAGCATGGAGGTCTCTAGGACGACTGTGGCTTATAATAAATTTCGGTTTTACTCAATTATTGAAAAAAATAGCCAAATGAATGGAAACACATGAACTATGAACCAAAGGCTGAGGGGCCCCCAGCTGGATCAGGCCCTCTGAATAGGTGAGACAGTTGATTGGCTTGATTAGTTTGGGAGGCAACTAGGCAGTGGGACCAAGTCCTGTGCTCATTGCATGAGTTGGCTGTTTGAAACCTGGAGCTTATGCAGGGACACTTGGCTCAGTCTGGGAGGAAGGGACTGGACCTGCCCGGACTGAGTCTACCAGGTTGATCACAGTCCTGGGGGAGGATTTGCCCTGGAGGAGGTGGGAATGGGGGGTGGGCTGGGGGTAAGGGGAGGGAGTGGGAGGGGGGAGAATAGGGGAACCCGTGGATGATATGTAGAACTGAATGGTATTGTAAAATAAAATAAAATAAATAAAATAAAAAAAAAGAACTGGCCATAAAATTTATGTCAAGTTGGAAGAAAAAAGGGCATGAGCATGCACAGGACATTAAGAGGATGGCATTATGTATGGGATGGAGGTACATGTTGGATATAGACAGGGCACAGTCAGAGTAGTCTGGAAGATGAACAATGGCTGTCACCAGAAGAGAACAAGGACTTGACTTTACAGGTCGCAGTTCTGTTACCAATTGCTGAGGGAAAAGGATGGCTGGTGCAGGATGTGATAACTACTTGAGGTGAAGTCTTTAGTCTTCATAATTCTGAAAACACTTTGTTTGAAACGTCTCTGTTTACCTATAGTAGCCAGAAGTAACTTTGATGTTTTTGCATCGCCTATCTCGTTTCAATCTCATCCCAGAATGTTATTTCTGGATGATTAATTATAGCACTAGAGGAAATTTCAGCTGTGTCACTTTATTTACATCATCTACCTTCTTCTAGATTTTCTTAGTCGAGTCATGAGTTTCTGCCATCCTGCGTTACCCTTGAAGAATTAGAAGCCTGGGTGTCTCAGCATAGCTACCAATGCCTTTCACCAATATCTTTTCTCATTTTATTAATGAATAGGTACTGTTATCTTTCAACAGGATACAATGAAAGACCTACTGCTGTTTATTGAAATTCCTCCTTTTCTATATTTGTTTTCCTCTTTTATTCTGGAAAATTCTATAGCTCAGGGATGATGCCTACAATGCTATTGTTCGTTTGTTTGATCAGGCTCATCTTCACACTTAGAGATGTCAGAACATGGAGATTCTTTAAATGTTATCTTGGTGACACATGATATTAACAAAATTATTATATGATGACTCATTTTCAACCCTTTTTAAAATAAACATGAAGTAGGTTAAGTCCATTATTTCTGGCATTTTCATCTGAATGCAACCTGATTTTCATGTCCATAATCTTATGAAACATTTGAGGTATGATTACTCTTCTCTCCATTTCTTTATAAAATTGTCCTAGTTTAGCAGAACAAAATCCTCACTTTTTAGATTTCTTAGTAGAGCTATCAGACTAGAACACGATTTTTAAAATCTAATTCAGTATTGCTCCTGTAGTGTCTTCTTAGACACAGCATTAACATAAACTCATTTAGACAAGATGGGGCCTTATTCATCGGGAGAACTTCCCTTTCCAAATCTAGAATGTCAATTTTGCTTTTGTTTGTTTTGTGTGTTTTGTTTTTTTTTAATCAAATATAATCTGGTTTGTTAATTTTATATGGAATTTACGAAGAAATGAAAACCTTTTTATTATACTTTAATTTATCCTTACATCCATGTTTGTCTACCCATGTACATGGATGTACCTATTACATATTTGACAGGAATGCCTACACATAACGAAATGATAGAATTACAATAAAAAGTTATGATATTTCACCATTTTTAAAAAGAATTACAAAGAAACTTCAACTCATTCAGATATTTTATAGGTCTCCAAAGAAACTCGTTACACTTTTTGTAGATACTTTCCAGCATCTCACAAGCTTGGAGCAGTTACTCATCTTGTTCTCTGTGCTCGCTAGGCATACAGTATACTTGGCATAGGGAAAATGCAGCTATAATAAAACATTACCTGTGCCCTGAAGGAGCCCACTCTTCAATAAGATGCTTATACATCTTAGTCCAGAATAGAAAAGTGTGTACTAAATTTTAGAAATCAATAAAATGATGGTAGACTAAGTACCAAGAATGTTTCGCAGACAATTAATATTGACCTGTGTCTTAGTCAATGCTCTATTGCTGTGAAGAGACACCATGGCCTAAAGCAACTCTTATAAAAGAAACCATTTAACTGGGGACTTGCTTGCAGTTTCAGAAGTTTAGTCCATTATCCTCCAGGCAGAGAGCATGGCAGCACACAGGCAGACATGGTGCTGGAGAAGTAACTGAGAGCTCTGCACCCAGATCTTTAGGCAGCGGGAAGAGAGAGACACTGAGCCTGGCTTGAGCCTTTGAAACCCCAAGAGCCCAACCCAATGACACACTTCCTCTAACAAGGCCATGCCTATTCCAGTAAGGCCACAACTCCTAATTCTTCTCGAGTAGTGCCACTTGCTGATGATTAAGTATTCAAAATATGAGCCTTTCTTGTTCAAATCACATCCCATTCCCTGGCCCCCATAGGCTCATGGGCATATCATAATGCAAAAATGCATTCAGTTCAACTTCAAAAGTCCTCATACTCTATCACATTCTCAACACTGTTTAAAAGTCCAAAGGTCAAGATCATCTCTTAACTGTAACCCCTGTAAAATTAAAATCAAAAAGCAGACCACATATTTTGAACACACAATAATGCAGAATATACATCACCATTCCAAAAAGGAGGAACGGAAACATAGTGAACCTGCTTGTGCTTTTCCTACACAAAATACCAAACTATCCTAAAGGTTACACCCAATCACATGATGTTATGAACCCCAAAAGTAAAAACCCAAGAGCTGAGATTGCCAAAATAAGATCCAAAAAATCCAACTGCTTGAGCAATACCACTTTTAGCTTACGGCACTCTTACAGGGTTGCCAACAAAGTTGTAGTCAAGATGGCAAAAGAAGTACTTTCTCTCCTCAGTACAGGATAGTATCCATACTCACAATTGACAGAATGTGCTCATATTTGTACTCAAGAAGAGCTAGTAACTATACTACAAACTACCTTGATATACTACTGGAAATGTCTATTTGTTTACAAAGAGACTTGTTGGAAATGGAAGTAGTAATTCACTTATTTCATCAACCTTGTTTGTTATAATTAGTGAAAATCTTAAATAGAACTTTTTGACTGGACAATAGTATTTATTTAATTGATTATTTTTATTGATTCTTTGTGAATTTCATATCATGCATCCCTATCCCACTCATCTCCACATCCCCTCAAATCTGCCCTGTGCACTTGCAAACTTTCCTCCAAAACAAAATAAAATTGAGAAGAAAAATTAAAAAACAACCAAGCAAAATAAAGAAAAAAGAATCTCGTATGGAAGCTGTAGTGTGGCCCATTGAGTCACATAGTATACCCTTTAGTCTATACATTTTTCTTTACTTGTAAATGTTCATTGCTATAACTCATTAGTCTAAGTTGAGGCCTCTGGCTTCTACTACACTATCGATAATGGGCCCTCACTGTGACTCCTCTTGAATAGCCTGTTGTCCTGTGTAATGGAGATCCTGCAGTTTTGGATCTGTAGATCCAACACCTTCACATGCTCCAACAGATCATAGATGAGGTGGATGTTGGAGTGGGCTAACTCATAACCCTGATTCTAGGCCTTGATGGTAGCTGGGCTGGTCATCCTGCCAGCTTTCCCTCATCTTCTCTAGCAGGACAAGCTTTCCAGCACTGTCCTTGCTGGCTCACCCAATACATCAGGCAGCAAGGAGCAGATCCAGTTCTCCTGTTCTCAAGCCCTCGGTCCAGCTCACCCGCATTCATACCACCTGAGCCAACTCTACTGTTTTACCCAGGTGAGGTGTAGGGCCCACTATCCCAATTGCTGTAGGGGGCATAAGGGCATGGAGGGCAGGGTCAGCTCTCCTGCTCTCACACCCTCGGGGCCAGTCCACCTGTGTCCCCAACCAACAGTGTCAGCTCTAGTGTGCTGTTCAGGTGAGGTACAGGGCCTGCTCTCCTGTGTGCTGCAGTTGGTGAGGGGCAGGGATAGCTCTCCCACTCTCCTGAACTCTGGGGCCAGCTATCCTGCCTACCACAGGAAGCAAGGGGAGAGGGAGGGAGACTTCTTTCCCCTACCCTTGCCACCACCTGGCAGATGAAGAGGGCATGTCAGCAATCCTGTTCTCATGCCCTTAGGGCCTGCTCACTTGTGCACCCCGAATCCCCTCACACACACACATACACACACACACACACACACACATACACATACACACATACACACACACACACACACCCTACTGGCCCACCAACAGGGTCAGCTTTGTTGTGTTGCCTGGGTGAGGTTCAGGACCCACTCTCCCTGGTGCTGCAGCTGGTGAGGGGCAGGAACTAACTTTCTGCATCCCTATCCTTACTACCTTTGGTGGTAACAGGAGCCATGGATACCAACACAGACTGGGGCTGCAGGAGGACCATGAACCCAAACATGGCACTTGGCCACAGCCCAGACCCAGACAACACTATGGGCCCAGCTGGCAATACTTGTCACTATGGTCAGTAAGGGCCTAGGAGCAACACAGCCCCTGGACATCAACAGAGCCCCAGGTGGCAGCCCAGATCCTAAGCATCTATGTGGCCTTTCAGGGCAACAAGGGCCACAGACAGACATCAACAGAGACTCAGACTGTGGTGGGACCACAGACCCAGACATGGTCCTAGGCAGCAACCCGGGCCTGGATGTCTCTCCCATTTCCCCACCTTGTACTTGCTCACCATAATGGTGCACGACTGTCCTCCTCACCTGTACCCAGGCCTAGCTGTACCAGGTGGCTTGTGGTTGATTTCTGCCATCCCAAGCCAAGAGGCATGGTGCAGAGCTGTGGTTCCTTGTGTATGCCTGGGCCTGGATAATAGTGTTTTTATGTTTGAAAACCTATACAATAATAAATATGACATGTCTTATAGGTCAAAAGTGTCTCACTTAAGGCTTAGTTAATATTACTAAATATTTCTTTTATTTTTAATTTGGGGTGAGGCCAGAAGAGGATGTTGAACTCTCTGGACCTGGAGTTACAGGTGGTTTTGTGTCCCCTGATGTAGGTGCTGGGAGTCAAGTTTGGGTCCTCTATAAAAGCAGCAAGCTCTCCTATCAACTAAGTCCTCTCCAGCCCTGCTTAGTTAATTTTTAATAGTTTTCCCCATCTAAATGCATACATGAACCACACTTAAGACTTATTTTCCATCTATTCTTTCTAGGCTAATGATCTTTGCTCCCAAGAAAAGCTTCCACTAATAATTAGCCAGCTAAGTACTGTGATATAATACTGAAAATGTCTTTTTGTTCTGGTCTTTTCACTGAAATTTAAACCAAGAAAAGGGATCTCTTTGCTCCTTTATTCCTATTTTTAGTGTTTTAGTCTTTTAGAATTCTGGCAGGTTTGTTTCCCTTCATTTCCCCGTGGTAATCACAAGGTAGCTAACACTTATTCTGTGATGCTTGTGGTTAATATATTTTAAAACTTCAAAGACAATTTGAAAAGCAAACAATCGCATGGATTTTAATTTCGTGTTTTCATCCATAGTTTAGCGTGAGATTGATCCTTCCATGAATTACTCAGAGCATTCATGTGAATGAGAGTTTGTCTTTGATGAGAACGAAGCTGCACAGACCTAGTGGGTTCCTCATCATCTTCATGTTACTTCCAGGGAGGGAACTGTCACTTTGAGTTGCACTATTTCAAGAGGAGACATTAACTAATCTATTAATGTTGAAGGGTGACTGGTCCAATTATTCGGTTACTTATGTGTTGCCTGGCAATTTAGGTTGCTTCACAGGATCTAATATCCCAAAGAAGACTTAGATTTCCTTGACCCTCTGGGTCTATGAGAGGCGGAACCCAGATTTATGATCTTCTAGGGTTAGAACAATAGACTTGCTTTGGAAGGCTAGCACTCCTCCCCTTTTTATTGCCTTCTGTGAGCCTATTTTCAATTTCTCATCTTTCGGTTGTGTTTTCTCTCTGTGTGCTCTCTTGGCCTGACTGCAAGAAGTTTTCTCTGTGAGAAATGTGTGTTTGAATAAAGTGAGGTGGTCTGTCTGGCTATTTGTTAGTCTTAGGACTCCGTCAGAACATTAGCTCAGTCCTAACTTTGAAGCTTTTCTATTTCGCCACGTCATAACTCAACCTGTAGTTGCCTAATTTCATCAGTACCCAAAGCATGCTTTGAAAGCAGTACTCAGGTTCATTTGTGTTTCAAAATGGATATCTAAAATTGTAAAACAGTTTGTGGAGGTCAGGTAGTATGCATACAAAATGCTTTGGAGTTTCAGTTTTCTCTCGGGTTTTATGATTTTTCAAGGTCTATGAAAAAGTCAGAACTTTGGGAAATTCTAACTTTTTAAAATCACATTATTTTGTCTGGCAAATTAAGTTGAGAATCAAAAGCTAGAGTGCATACAAAAGTCATTAACATCTTTGAGAACCAAACACTGTGTGTAACAGTAGCTCAATTTAGATATGGCTAAAACCACAAGTAAGTAGTAATCTACCACGGCAATGGTTTCTTTTTCCTCTTGTGACTTAATAGTCCAGCAATTATGTTTATTAGAGTCTGTAAGAAAGCCATATTTGGCATCTTGGGTCCATTCTCATTGGTTCCTGCAGTCATTTATCAGGTACCTCTCTGAAACAGCCAAAACAGTGGAGCTGAGAAAGAACAAGAATGCTCTCAGGAGTCCCTGGACTGCGAGAGGTAAGGCTGTAGTGGTGGACCTCTTAGTCACATGGTGTGGACCTTGTAGAATGGCCAAGCGTTCTTTCATCCCCTCTGTGAAAAGTGTTCCAATGTGGTATTCCTAGAAGTAGATGTGAACGATGGCCAAGAGGTTGCCATGTAGACTTTGAAGTCAGATGCATGGCCAACCTTCCACTTTTTTAAAAGGGACAAAGAAATGTGAAATCACTACTAATGCATTTGCTTAATCATACTCTGAAAATTATAACCAGGCAACAGTTTAAAATCTATAACATTTTTGGTTTTCAAAAAAAGAATGTAGTGAGATTCTATACCCAACTGCCATTATATTATAAATAATAACAAATTAGTAACTCTACCCTTTTACGCAAAGAAAATGTGTGCATGTAACAATTAATGAAAAAGGGGGCCATGAGTCTAAAAGGGAGCAAGGAGGGGTATTTGAGAGGGTTGGAGAGAGGAAATGGAAGATAGAAGTAATGTAATTATACTATAATCTTGAAAATAAAAGAAAAAAATAAAAATGTGAACCAGAGAGTAAAATAAAATAAAGTCTAAGAAAACAGTGTCATTGATAAAGCCCTAACTCACAAATATCATATCTACAAATGACTCAATTAACTTCCTCTAAACTCTGTTTATATGTCTTCGTTATTATTTTATTAGTGTACTTATTGGACCGATCAAACAATGATGGATGATATACAGATAGATCAACGACAAATAGATGATAGGTAAATAGATACCTAGAAGATGATATAAATAGTTATGTAGATGCATAGGTAGATCCAATTTCTTTCAGTATTTTTAATCCATATTACAACATTCTTGCATAATTTTAAACTATATTTAGGATTCTCCTGTGTCTTTGATGAGTTGGTTGTTACCATGTAACACAGGTCTTTATGGATGACTCCTGTTTGCTATGCAAATTGCCTTGTGTGGTGCTAATTCGGCCACTCTGTTGGTCCTCTTTCAAGGACTTATAATTCCTTATTCCCTTTACTTTTAATCTACCTGTATTACACTTTAAGTGAATTTCTGAAAGAAAACATAGATCTGATCCAGTTTTTCTGTTAATATTGTAGTTCTCATGGTTAGACTATTTGCATGTGTGGTTGCTGCTGTCTTTAGGTACCTGATTTTATGATCTGTTTTATTGTTCCAGTTGTTGTTGTGGTGGTGGTGATTGTGATTGTCCCTCTGACCCGCCTTTTCTTTCTGCTTTAGGGTTATACAGATTTATTTTAGTGTCCACTGTAATCCATCATATTTTGACAATATCAATTTGTACTAACCTGTCAGTTCTTGCCTTAGGAATCACAAATACAAACCCAACTTCAAATATAACCTGCAGTCAATATCTTAGACAAAGTGGCGCTCAGAAACCTTAGCCATTACGGAGCTCCCTTGAACCTCCCTCCCTACTTATGATAGTTGTCTTTTCCAATACATTTTTCACTGAAAACCTGCAAATAATGCTATTTCCTATCAATCACAAACCTATCTTTTAATCCAAGAGTAAAATGGTCTATAGTTTGTTGTGTGAATCTAAATATGTATTATTTATCATCTCCTTTCCATTCCCTATGTAACATTCTTTCTTCTGATTGTTCAGGTTATTTGTGTGTGTGTGTGTGTGTGTGTGTGTGTGTGTGTGTGTGTGTAACTATTTTAATTGTATTTATTTATTTACTTACTTATTGTGTGTGGCTGGGTGTTACACATATGTGCTGTGTGTGGGGTGGTACTCAAATGTGTCATGTTGGGGATGGTCACAAGACAACTTTGGGGAGTAGATTCTCTCCCTCTACCATGTGGGTTCCAGGATCAAACTCTTCATCAAGCTTGGTGACAAGTACCTCCATTTTTTGAACCTGCTTGCCAGCCCCAGAGAAGAACTTCTCTAATAATTCTCTCTGAGTAGAAATACTCGGTTTTCTTCATTGAAGAATCTCTCCCTGCCCCCTCTCTCTCTCTTATATATTCCAGTGGGAAACTTTGACTGATTTTAATATCTAGTCTTTTTCTTTGACTTTGGTTTTAATCAGTTTAGTTATGAAGTATCAGTATACAAATTTTATTGGGTTTATTGTTATAGCAAAGTTTTAAGTTTGTTAAGTTTATTTTTCATTTGAATTAAGCATTTTGGTGCTGCTTTGTTCACTATGGCAAAGAATTGGAATCAACCTAGTTGTTGATCACCAGAAGAATGGATAAGTAAACTCCGGTATATGTTAAAATAAAATGCTAATCAACTCTAAAATATGAAGTTGAAAATTTGCAAGAAAATGGATGAACTTAAAATCCATAATATTGAGAAAGGTCACACATTTTTAGAAGGAAAAAACCCACATTCTCGCCAATACACAAAATGTAACTAATAATTGTATATGGGTAAACAAATGTACATGTGAGTATATTATAACTTAAAATAGAATAAGAAAGGCTAAGTACAAGGAGATGAGAAAGGACTGAAGGCAGGTAATGGATACAAGTTATGAAAGATAATACAAAGATAATAAGCTTTCTGGTTCTAATTCTGTCTGGATTTTTTGTTTGTTTGTTTTGATAAAAGATGAGTCCATAAAATATATTCAACTGAAAATGTAAAATTTAATGTAAAGTTCCACAGCTTCCATCCTGAGTACCCATTCTAACTGTACAGAAGTTTACTGAGTTGTATAGACATGAAGTCTAGCTAACTTTGCTGTGAGGTATTTTTTATTTATTTGCAAAGTGTATTAATAAAGTTCATAAAATTTTAAAAGTTCATTGTGATGGTCTATATAAAACAAATAATTTTAGTTGACCTAGAAATACAATAATTTTCTATTATTTTCTCCAACTTTGCCAGTGGCAATTAATTTTATGCATCCAAATATATTCATATTTCTTGAGTCCTTTTCATTTTCAGTCTCTAGCTCTACCACAGTGAGCAGGACTTCTGACTCCGATTTACAACAGAATGAAAGAGAAAGCACACACTTGCCACTTCCCATCTAGACGAGCTTGGATAATTTGCCTGTATCTCTGGGGCAAATTCTGTGCTAATCTCATCAGTAAGAAAAGAACTTCTTCTATCTTTACAGGATTGGGGAGAAGGAAAAATATTTTAAACTGTGGAAGACCTCTTGTACCTGGTCCAGAGTAAGCACCTGTTACAAAGAAAGCAGTCGGCAAGAGTTGATTTAGTGTCGCCGTCATCATTGCCACCGATGCCATCCAGGTAATGAAGGACACAGCTTTGCTTATGGAGAACACTGGAATGTGGTGGCACTTTAATAGAACCCCTCAAGTGACACTCAACCTTTGGTCCTACAGTGGCACTCTTGCAGCTTATCATTTCACTCATTATTTAAATCAACTGCCTTCTATGTAGAACTGCTTTTCTCTCTTATGGTCATGTGTGTGACCTTGTCACAAGTAACCATGTAACATATGTTTTGCTGATTTTCTCTCATAGGCCATACATAGTATATGCACAAGAAAAAGAAAAAAAACACTAGATTTTTGAATATCATTGAAAATGAGGAGAGTGTTGTTTAAAACTTGCCACTACTTCTAATGATAAGCAAAAGTCTAAACTAAATGAAATACTAATAAGCATCCTTAGATCTGTCAAAGAAGTGGGATCACAGGGCAAACTGCTGTACTCCAAATTGAAGAAACAGTTAGACAGACACAGAGAATACAATCTACAATAGGTGAAACCCCGTGGGAACCAGTGTTGGTGGGGGGACACCTCAACTGTAATTGGCAGCTTGCTAGAGACTCTGGATGAACAAATCTGAAAGTTAAACACTCCAGGGGTTTTTGCCTTTTCGCGCTTAGCTCATTACTTTTAACATAATGCCTTCAAGGTCCATCTATGCTTCTGCAAATTTCATCCTATGGCTGAATTGTTTTCCATTACATGTACATACCACCTAATCTTTATCCATTCATCCACCAATAGACACCTTGGTTGGTTCCATATTTGAGTGACTGTGAACAGTCCCACAGTAAATGTAAGAGTGAGAGTGGTCCTTTGCTATGTTGACTTCATTTCCCTTGGGTATAAACCTGCTAGTGGGGTAGCTGTGTGAGAGGGGAGTTCTTACTTTCAGGTTTTTTTAAGACCCTCTGTACTGGTTTCAAAACCACCACCAGTGCACAAAGTTCCTATTTCTCTGCATCCCCACTGACATTTACTGTTGCTTTATCTTTGCAATAATAACCATTCTACCTGGGGTGTGATACCTCATTGTCATTTTGACTTACATTCCCCTGGTAGTTAGTAATAGTGAGCTCTTGTCATATGTTTGTTGGCCATTTGCCTGTCTTCTAAGAAGTCTCTATTGATATCCTAGGTTTTTTAGTTAGATTTTTTTATTATTGTTCCTCATATATTTTGGATATAAATCTTCTGTTGGATGAGTAATTTTTAAATATTTTTCCCACTCTTCCAGTTGTCTTTTCATTCTGTGAGTATTTTTTTTTTCGCTATTCAGAGGCTCTTAGTTTGATAAAAATCCCTTTTGTCTACTTGTGTATTGGAGAAATTATTTTGGCCACTCCACGTAGTTAAAAGGATATTTATTTAATGGCGTAACTCACAAATTAAGTAATGGGTAGGTCGCAGGGTCTGGGGAAGGTGTAACGCAGTCCAGCGGTGTTCTCCGGAGCTCTGCACAGTCAATCTGCACCGGTCAGCGTCCGGACACCGAGAGAGCGCCCAGAGAGAGCGCTGACCCATCCAGCTCTCGGGTCCCCCGGCGCCTCCCCTCGCCCCGCCTCGTAGGCGTGACAGTTGCCAGAGTCTCAATGGGGGTTGGAACTTCCAGAACCAAGCTGGAATGGCTACCCACTACACTTGTGTGTGTTCTCACATACATGAAGGTTATAAAAGTTGTTTAAGCTGGCCAAAATAGCTGAGGCAGGAGAGCATCAGACTTCAAAGTATATTTCATACAAACAGAAAGCAGGAATTATTTTCTTATTAACAACAAAAATTAAAACCTTAGGAAACAGAATCATAAGAGCTCTAAAGAGGTCATGAGTTTTGCTCTAGGACTTTTTTAAATAACTTTTTTTATTAAGAGATTTTCTATTCATTTTACACACCAACCACAGATTACCCTGTCCTCCCTCCCCCTGCCCCCCCAGCCTTACCACCAGCCCACCCCCCATTCCCACCTCCTCCAAGGCAAGCTCTCCCATGGGGAGTCAGCAGAGCCTGGCACATTCAGTTGAGGCAGATCCAAGCCCCTCCTTCCTGTACCAAGGCTGCGCAAAGTGTCTCACCATAGGCACTAGGTTCCAGAAAGCCGGCTCATGCACTGGAGACAGGTCTGGATCCCACTGCCTGGGGGCCCCCTATACATTTCAAGCTAAACAACTGTCTCGATTATCCAGAGGGCCTAGTCCAGTACTGGGTCCCAGGCAGAGTTCCAGGAGTCCAATCGATGAGAGAGAGGAGGGATTCTATTAGCAAAGGATATCGAGACCATGACTGGAAAAAGTACAGAGACAACTAGCCAGACTAGTGGAAACACATGAACTGTGGACCAATAGCTGAGGAGCTCTAGGACTTCTACCAAGTCCTCACAATGACTATCAGAGAAGTATCTCCCTGTGGTTCTAACTAGAGAAGTGGGGAAATAGGGAATTGTATCAGTTACTTTTCTATTGCTGTGATAAAACACCATGACCAAGGCAACTTGTAAAAGAAAGAATTTAAATGAGCTTGTTACCAGATAGTTAGAATCCATAACGGTGTGGTATACACACCTCAAACCACAAACAAGAGGTAGAGAGCACAAACTTGAAATGGCAAGGGCATAGGTCTTTTGAAACTTCGAAGTCCACCCACTATCCCTGTTGACACACCTCCTCCAGCAAGACCACACCTCCTAAACCACCACCTAGAGACCAAGTATTCAAACTGATGAGCATTCTCAGGCCAGCCGGCATAGGAAAGCAAGAAGGAGGGCTGGATACAAGCATGTTAGGTGTAGCCAGAGCACTTTCTTCTTCATAAGATTTTCCATTAGGAAAAGTATCTTACTACAGGCCATTCTTCTGGGGTCCTCGCCAACCTGACGGAAGGAAAGTATCCAACTCCAGCCCTCTCCTCCTGTCCTGCAATAAATACGGTGAGCATGCGTAAAGGATGGGAAACATGGGAGACGTTCACAGCGGGAAGCCTAAGACCAAATCCAGGCTCATAGAGCACCTTCCTCCCCGCATCCCACTAGCATATCAATAAAGGCCATCTACTAGAGCTCCATTCACTCAGTATATCATATTTTCATGTTAACAAAACCGCAAGGCATACTCAAACACAGGAAGAAAACAAAAACAAACAAAAGAAATTAAAGGACCTGAGTGTGGGAGCTTCCAGGTGAGATTAGACTGTGAACTAGAAACTACATTTATGTGACTTGGTGAAGAAGAGTCAGAATATGAAAAAAATAAGCTCTATTCTCAAGAGAGAGAATAAAGGCTTTGCACACTCACCAGAGTACAGATAAAAAGTCACTGACACACCAAAACCAAATGCAGGCAGCAGGAGGATCAGCCCAGATACTCAAGTCTAGAGAGGGGGATAGCTTCACTCCTAATGGCTGAAACCAGAAAATAGACCTGGAGTTTGATGGAGATCAGCAGGAGATCATCCTTGGAGTCATCTGTCTGCTGTACAACTTGAGAACTCTGAAGCTCCAACCTTCTCCTGGACACACACAGTTGTGTCCTGCGACATCAACAGCATCATAATGCTTAGGAAGTCTGGAAATAACAAAGACAGGCCCTCCACCTGTACAGATCTGAGAGAACCTGCTCATCCCACAGACTGCAAGGCTGAGTAAGGCCAGCAGAGGCCTCTGGTACCCAGAGAAGGGCAAGTACCAAGAAGAAGACAGCTCTGGGCAGCATGAGACATTTGCCCAATGTGAAGTCAGCATAGGAAGTTCCATTAACAGATATTTAGGCATGTGACTGCCATGCGCAACCCCAGGGCCTAAAAGGAACTGCTCTAGCGTTCCATCCACCCCCCTTCTCGTGTTTCTCTTTTTATCTTTTAGCGGTACCCTTATTTTATGAATTTAAAAACGTTGCAGGGTCTGGAGGACTGGCTATCGGTTTAGCAGCCACTTCCTTGCATTTGCAGAGGACCCAGTTTCAGTCCCCAGCATCCACATGGTGGCTCATGGCCATCTGTGACTGCAGTTCCAGGGGATTCCACACCCTTTTCTGACCTCCTCTGGCACCAGGTTCACATGTGGTACAAACACACACACACACACACACACACACACACACACACACACACACACACGCTAAACATCCATATATATAAAACCAAACACATGAGTCTAAATTTTTTTTAAATTAAACAAATAAAATATGTTAAAAACATTATGTTTTATCCTAATGCATAGTCTTTTGTTGACACTTTTTTTCATTTTTCTTTATTAAGAAATTTTCCACTCACTCTACATACCACTCACAGATCCCACCTCCTTCCTCCTCCCATCTCCCAGCCCTCCCTCACAAGCCACCCCCCATCCCCACATCCCCCAAATCAAGGTCTCCCATGGGGAGTGTTGACACTTTTTTATTGGTCAATCATTTTTTATGTCTCTATGTTACCATTTTGACCCTTGTGTTTCCTCTTCTCTTTTCCCTGCTACTATATATTTAAAAGTATTTTAACTTGGTTGGTTTAAAAACTCATTATTTCTTATTCCACTAATTTTGTTTTTTTAACTTTGTTATTGTTAGAAAAGTGTTTTTTATCATTTTTCATTTTCTTTTCCTAATCTTTTGCCCTGTCCTCTGACCTTCTGTAACATGTTTCTCCAATATTTTTGCCTTTATTTAAACTTGTTTCTCTATTATCCCACTTTCCTGCCTCTTTTCATTAATTCTGTTAACTGGTGTTTCCATACTTACTCTGAATACCATTTTATGTTCCCTCCACTGGTCTTTATATGTACACTCCTCTAGTCTTGCCACTTTTGGTTTTATGGTCCTTAGAGAGTATTCATGGGCTTTAGTTTAAGTGTATTTATTTATATTGTAAAGTGCAATGTTGTTGCTGTCATAGAAGTTTATTTTCTCCTCTCTGAGTAATTCTAGAGATTGAACCCTCAAGGGAAGGCTTCTCAATAATAAGATCCCCAAATGAGCCTTAAACCCCAGCATTTGGGAGGCAGAGCCAGGCACATCTCTGTGAGTTTGAGGCCAGCCTGTTCTACAGAGTGAGATCCAGGATAGCCAGGGCTACACTGAGAAACACTGTCTCAAAAAGAAACAAACAAACAAACAAAAATAGATTCCCAAATGAAAACAGAAGAGATGTCAAAACCAACACAAGGGCTTGAAAAAAAATCACAACACCAAAAATGAAAACCATAGAAGTCAGCCTCAGGGATCTAAATGATTGTATGATCACAACTTCCCAAACTCCCTGAAAAAGAAAGGAAAGAAAGAAAGCTCTTCCAGAGGACCCAGCTTTGATTCACAGCACCCACCTAACAGCTTACAATTGGCTATAGCTCCAGCTCTAGGAGAGCCAATGCCTCATCCCGTCTCTGTGGGTACCAGGTGTGCACGTGGTGCACAGACACCGATGCAGGCAAAATACCCATGCCCAATAAATAGATAGATAAAGAAATAAATAATTCTTCACAGAGAAGAAAAGAAGAAACACTGCCAAACTCATTGTATGAAGCCTGTTTTTCCATGTATTGAAACCATATTTTTAAAAATGCAACAAAAGAATGCTATATAGCAATTTCCCTAAAAAAAAAAAAAAAACTAAGCACAAAAATTTTTCATGATGTATTTACAAATCTAATTCAAAGATTTTAGCAGATTGTATGTGAATGTGTGTGTCTCTATGTCTGTGTGTGTTTCTTGTGCATTTACTTTGGCTCTTTCTTTTCTATTTATTTGTTTGTTTGTTTGTTTGTTTGTTTTGTCCAATTCTGGCTTACTTGTTTTTGTTTTATCTTAACATTTTGTTTTTGTTTTTGTTTTTTATTCTTCTAGGTGACCATTTTCTAAGAAGAGAGAGAAAGAAAAGGTGTGGATTTGGATGGGAGGGGAAGTAAGGAGGAACTGGGAGGAGTGGGGGAGGGGAAAGTGTAATCAGAATAAACTGTATGGGAAAAAAGTCTATTTTCTTTGTTGTTGTTGTTCTTTTGTTTTTGTTTTTGTTGTTGTTGTTGTTGTTGTTGTTTTTCAAGATAGGGTTTCTCTGTGTAGCTTTGGAGCCTGTCCTGGATCTCACTCTGTAGATCAAGTTTGGCCTTGAACTCACAGAGATCTGCCTGCCTCTTCCTCCTGAGTGCTGAGATTAAAGGCAGGCGCCACCACTACCCAGTAAAAGTCTATTTTCAATAACAGAAAGTAGAAAACATTATCAGACAAATAGAAGAGTCTATGATAAAGAGGTCACTTTTTCAAGAAAACAAGACAATACTTAAAGTTTGTGAGCATAACAGTAGAGCATCAAAATCTGTGGGGAAAACTAATGGAACTGGAGAAATACATAAATCCACTATTATAATTCAGAACCAATCTATCAGAAGTACACAGATCAAGAAGACAGAAGATCAGCAAATATTTCAATACCCCCCTTAATCCGCTGGATAATTTGATACCTATAGACTACTTCATCCAAAAAAAAAAGCAGATTATAATTTCTCACCACACATGGAACATGAATAAATGGAGATCACATTCAGACCCATCAAGAAAAACTTAACAAATCTGAAAGAATAGAAATCATAAATCATACTATGTTTGCTCTCAGACCATAACAGAATTATACTAGAAATCATTAACAGAAAGATAGCTGGACATTCAACACCGCCCCCCCCAAAAAAACCCTGAAGATTAAACAATATAATTCTAAAAAATAGACGACTCAAAAAATCCAGAAATCAAAAATCATAAATATACCTTAGAAAATGTAATTAGCCCCATAAGCCCATAGGGAGTGGCACTATTAGGAAATGATGAGGCCTTGTTGAAGTAGGTGTAGCCTTGTTGGAAGAAGTATGCCACTGTGGAGGGCTGGCTTGAAGGTCTCCTATGCTGGTTATGCCTAGTTCCGACCACTTCCTGTTGCCTGTGAATCTAAGATGTAGAATTCTCAACTCCTTCTCAAGCAGTATGTCTGCCTGCAATCTGCCATCACCTGCCATGATGATAATGGACTAAACCTCAGAAACTGTAAGCCTCCCAGATTAAATGCTTTCCTTTATAAGAGTTGTTGCGGTCATGGTGTCCCTTCACAGCAAGAGAAACCCTAAAACCACTTTACATGCTGGTAAATCCAAGTGGGCAAGAGGGTGGGTACAGGAGTTTGTTCTTAGAGGAAATGGCAAGTTTAAGGTTCTGTTAAACGGAGTGGTAGAGGAAGACCTGATTCTTCCTCTAGCCTACACACACACACACACACACACACACACACACACACACACACACACACACCACATGGATGCTAGCATCCACATACTCATGTGTGTGCAGTGCACATACATATTAAATTAAATAATTTTTTGAATTAGCTATAAAACCATGAAATGACAGAGAAGAAACTTGGATGTATATTACTACATAAAAAGAAGCCAGTATGAGCTGGGTGGTGGTGGCTCATACCTTTAATCCGATCAATTGGGAGGCAGAGGCAGGTGGATCTCAGTGAGTTCGAGGCCAGCCTGATCTACAAAGCAAATTCCAGGACAGCCAGGACTGTTACACAGAGAACCCCCCCCCCAAAAAAAACAAACAAACAAACAAACAAAAGAAGCCAATGAAAGACTATCTAGTATATAATTCCAATAAGATTAAGACAAAAGCATAGAGCATTGGTTCTCACCCTTCCTAATTCTGTGACTCTTTAATACAGTTCTTCATGTTGTGACGGCTCCCAACCATAAAATTTTGTTGCTACTTCCTAATTGTAATTTTGCTAAGTGTTATGAATTCTAATGTAAATATCTGATATTCAAGATATCTGATATGTGACCCCAGGAGTCACAACCCACATGTTGTAAAGGCAGTCTATAAGTCAGTGGTGACCAGTGGTTGCAGGACTAATTGAGGAATGAACAGAGTTTTGTCAGGGTGAAAATACTCCATACAATGTTTAATTAATAATGGATACATGCACATGTATGTCAAAACTTACATAGTTTACAACACACAGAGTACACTTCCATAAAGTACAAATTTGAGATAATAAGGATGTGTCCATAAAGGTTCGTGAATATAACAAATGTGCCACTGCAGATGGGGATGTCAGCAGTTGAGGAGACTGTTCATTCATTAAAAAAAAAAAAGAGTATAGATTTGAAAATGAGATAATATAAATGTGAGTTCTGATTCCACACTTACTGCCTAGCCATGGTTGATCTTAATTTTCCCATGGTAGATATGGACCCAGTAATAATCTTTCTACTTGTTTCAGCGAAAACTGATGAAATTGAAAAAAAGAAAACAATATAAAATAATAGTTGAAAATTTAATTTTATCCTGACCCCACAATCCCTCTTTCATGTAGCCAATATAATATGATTTAAAAGAAACTGAATGTCTCTTAGAAGCAAATCAGCTTCCAGAGACTTCTGTACCTAAGCTGTGAATACGTGTCAGATGAGGGTGTTGCATCCTCTCACTCACATTGCCGTTCATACTTTTTAAAGAGAAAATGTAAGATAAAAAGGTGTAAACAAAATCTAATTCATCTTTCTGGTATTACAGAGCTATCACCCCAAGTTATGCAGATTTCTATCTCCACTGCAATCCATTCTATTCTCTATTTCTCCATTCCTAGCCTAAACTCCACTTGCGTATTTCATTGACAGCAATTTTAGCACGGTCTCACAACGCTCGAATCCAATCCCCTCTTCAGTTATCAGTCGCTCTCACAATCCCATCTTTGTATTCATTGCTTCTGTCCATGTACCACTATTTCTCACTTGTCATCTCTGGTCTTCCCTACTCTTCCTTACCACATCTCATTTCCCTTCACACATCATTTTCCTCTCGAGCCATCTGTGATCGACTGAATCTGGTCAAAGCATTTACCACTCCTCTCATCCCATAGTACAGTCCACCTCTCCTCTTCCTTTTGCTACACTTAGACATATGACTTATTTGACCAATGGAACCAGCAAATGTGGCTCGAATAAAGTCTTGCTAAACCCATGTACCTTGAGCTTGTTCTCTGTGATGTGAAACCACACGGATAAAACCAAGCCAGTCCAGCCTCAGGAATGAACCCAAAGAATGGGACCATTCAGCTAACTGATTGATTGCTGAGACCTAATCATTATTTGATGTATTCATTTTAGGATGGTTTATCAATAAACAATAGCTTACAGAAATACTGTCTCTTTCTTTCTCTGCTAATAGCCCTGTTTGGGGCTCATTGATTCTTCTCTGGATTTTAAAAACAGGAGGATAACTGGTTTCTGTGACTCCTATACTCACCTCATAGAACCATCCAAAAGCTGCCATCTTTATTGAATGTATATAGAATTATATCTCTCCTATATTTACATTTTTCAGTTTGCAGTTCCTCTGAGTAATAGCTCAAGATTTTATTATTCTCTACCCAGGTTATTAATGCCAGTCTCATTTTCAACAACATCTACCATCTTGCATTCCTGTGAGACTTTTAATATATCTTTATTACAACTAATTGTCTATTTGCATGATCCATTTATCCATTTATTCTGTCATCTATACTAAACTTGTTGGTGAGCAAGTACCTAAATTACTGACTGGTATATAAAAATTTTACAATGCCAAGGAAACATGGTTTTAGGTTGTTTTATTTGAGTCTCAAGTTTGAAAACAAGGAATCTATATATGTCTATTTTACAGATGATAAAACAAGTTCTGAAAGTTATGAACTCTCCTTATGTCTTGGAGCATCAGTGTCTTAAGTGAAAATGTGGTTTTTCTAATTCTTAGCAAAAATATAATATGTCCTAATTACTCCTCATTTTCAGAACACTACAGAACTGCCTATTTCCAAAAGAAACTCAGCTATTGTATCCAAACAAGGCTCTGGGAATGCTGTATAATGCTGCAGAATATTTATCTGACACCATTTTATAAATAATGCCATGAATGTCTTTTCTTTAATGTGAAATTTACAGTAATAAATTTGACAAATAATGCTCTTATTGTGGTCAGTCCTTAACTAGCACAAGCCCTCCCCCAACATCTTCAGAGAAAGCTTATCTTCCAATAGGGTCAGCCTGGTAAAATCAACATAGTTAATCTTCATGTGCAATATAGCTGGCTGAAAGCCAGTGGAATCAAAAGGGCAAGTCTGAGCAAGGAAAGAAACAGACAAGTGCAGACGAGCATAGGAGTAAAATACCCCTTGGATAGATGCAATATATAACAGACTCTATTTTGCAGGGAATGTGCAATCTCATGGCTTGTGAAAGTCAGCGATTGCTCCTTCTTCCACTTACCTGTTTATGACCACAGATACTTCAACTAATTTCTCTGTGCCTTGGCTCATTAGTCAGAAAAAAATAATAATAATTGTGTTTTACATGGTTCTTGTGGATTCAGCTGAGCTATTAGAGTCCCTTCTGCAACATCTGATATATAGCAAGAAAGTAATAAGTAGTAATAAGTTTAATTGCTAGACAGTAAAGGTGTTTTCGGAATAGAGTGTCTACACGTAATCAAGGTGTAAACAGTGTCCCCAAATTGAAGCTGTTTGATTAACTCTGATACAGTTTTTAGCATTTTCATAACTTAACCAATCACATGTTAAAATTAGTGAAACTGTTGTGATTAATTTAGACACGATCAGCTCAACCCCCAAATTCCGAAGGAGTGCTTCCCTAAGAGACCTGACCACTCAGACATCATTGGAAGAACAGGGCTTTGATAGCATTGAGGAAAGCGCACATGAGTAGCCGACCACTGTGTCCATCACAGTTGTCCCCCTTTGTCCCCTCCACTCTGTCACCTTTCATTGTTCAACCTGCTGTAATCTGACATCAGTTCCCCCTGCTGGTGAAGCCACCTTTGATTGTCAAATTGCCGATTTCAATCAACATGTTTGGTTCTCATGTGACACACAACATGGTTGATTACTTATTCCTTCTATAAACGTATCTCTTTTTTTGATCATGTGATATGGTACTTCACTGATTTCCTCCTTCCCTCTCTTTAGATGACTTGCCTACCATCTATATGCTAATAACTGAAAATTTACATCTTCAGCCAACAGTTGCAGACCTATGTGTTCATTTCCTTGCTTGGCCTTTGGGTGTTCATCTACATGGCACCATAAAATTAGCATTTCAAAAACTGAACTTTTCATTTCTCTAATATATTGCCTCCTCTAGTCTTTTTTTTGGGGGGGGGGACGCTTTTGGCTTTTGGCTTTTTCGAGACAGGGTTTCTTTGTGTAGTTTTGGTGCCTGTTCTAGAGCTCACTCTGTAGATCAGGCTGGCCTCAAACTCATAGAGATCCACCTGGCTCTGCCTCCCGAGTGCTGGGATTAAAGGTGTGTACCACTACTGCCCACCTCCTCCTCTAGTCTTAAACTGTCTCTACAAATAATACTATCAGACACCTCCAACATATATACATTTACTGAAACGAAAAGTCTGGGTACATCTTGGCACGTCTTTTTTATTTCCATCTTTAATATTCTACAGTTCCCCAATTTTGTCTTCAAAATACTCTGACTCAATTCACGATCCTTCATTTTCATTGCCAACATTCCCATCTAAGCTATCCCAATTCCTTCTAGACTAATATAACTTCCTGTTGCCAACAACTACTTTCTTTCACTCTTATCCCGCCCTAATGTGTTGTCTATATTGTAGCCAATGTGGTCTTTTTAAAAGTCATTGGTGAAATGTCTCTCTCCTTAACCTCCCAATGCTTTGGGGGGGGGGACATTCAAATGACTTGGCATGGCTGTAAGAGCCTGCATGGTGTGGCATTTGTCAATATTGCGATGTCCATATCACCTACCTGATGTTCATATCACCCATGTCCATCTCATCCTTTGCTATATTTGTCTGCATTAATTATTCTAGATGTCCTGACCTTCTTTCTAGTTTCTTGGATATATCAGACCCTTTCATAACCATGAGGCTTCTTTCATTCTGACCCCTGGCTTCCTATCTACAGACATTCTGCCTTCCACACACATATTCATTTTCATACATGAGAAAGGCCTATTCTGGTTGTTTTTGTTGAAAGACTTGCCTCTTGATGGGTTTCTTAAAGCACATTATTTTCCTTTACAGTGTATATCACAATCTCTAATTATAAAATTTTTGTAATCATAAAAATACACCTGGCCTAATGATACAGACTTACAATCACAGATACTCATAATTTTGCTATATGGTTAACACTAACTAAAATTTAGAGTCCATGTTAACTTAATTACCTATGTGTACATATTCCCAAAACCTACCTCACTTCAGAGCAATTATTCATGGTCTTCTAAAATCTATACACCTAGCTACATTATACTGTCATTTTAACCTAACTAAATGCAGTCCTTGATAAAAGTTATTTCACTCTTACAGGAAAATAGATCTCAGAAAAAGAAACATAAATTCAATTAAATTCAACTTCAAGTTTCACTGTCAATAATGAATAAAAATTCTCTAATCCACCTAAATCTACTGTATTTCAAAAAAATACCTGTTTGTCTTCTTGTACCTCTGTCCTGTCCTTAACTAATTCATTAGAATTACATCAACTTCACTATACCAATTATTTTAAGGGAAATGACGTTAGCAACATTTAGTCTTTAACATCTCAAATAGGAAATCCCCATTAGTATGATAAATAATGTATTTGGCAGGGAATTGGCAAGCCATCTTAATCAGAAAACTTTCTGGCTGACAATCACAGAAAATTGAGACCACAAAGCATATCTTAAATGTTTCAGCACTTGGATTTTCCTAAATACTTCTTTTAAGTTCTTTCTGAACAACTTGCACAAAGATCAAAACATGCTAATTTCACCATTGCTAGCCAGCATCATAAAAGAGAAGTTTAAAAGCGAGAGGATAAATTTACTAACTTAGAAACAACAAAACAAAATGTTTCATGGCTTTATTGAAAAGAATCAATGAGATAAAAGATTTTTCTTATTTGCAAAATGAAGTGATTGAACTCAGTGATAGTGAAAGATATATCCAAAAACTAAAAATTCCAATTTTTCCTTTAGAATAATAGTGTATATTTCTTCTTCTTAAACTAGAAAGTAATGTCCCATATTTTTGCCATGTCAATATTTTACTTTATGTTTATTAATATATTGTTTATAGAACTGATCAGAGTAGATGTCAGCTCATTTTTGCCTCTCTGAGTAGAAATATCTCATTGCTCCATCTCAGCAAAGACAAGCACCCAACTTAAAGGACATTCTGCCGGCCTTGCTCTTGTCTCCTTTGTTTCCTGCTCCACTCCAAGTTTATTAAAAACATGCACATTCCAGCCAGGGAAGCAAGGAGACTAACCCCAGATCTTCACCTCTCCCTCTTCTCCACATCCAACCCCCAGCCTAACTCCCAATTCTATAGCCCACCACCTGCTGCAGCCATCCCTCCCTCCTGACCCACATATCCAATGGATCAGACAGATCTTCTCTTCCAACCTTCCTTTCCACCACTTATCACATTTCTGCAGCCCCCGACAACAGTACATATTCCCTGAAAACTTATAGGCCACTCCAGCCAGAAGGAAATAGGCTAACTACAGGAATTCACCTCTCTCTCTTCTTCTCAAAATCCAATCTCTTGGTATCACACACCCCCTTTGTAGCAGACCACCTGCTGTGGCCTCCTCCTCCTCCTCCTCCTCCTCCTCCTCCTCCTCCTCCTCCTCCTCCTCCTCCTCTCTGCTCCCATCTCCAGTGAATCACACAGCCCTCCTCCAACCATCTCTGGACTCATCCTCTCACCCCAGTCCCTATTCCCAGGGGACTAAGCAGATCCTCATGGAACATCCTGTTTTCCCCCTCCTGTAAACCCCCTCAGCCCACCATCACTAACCTGTCCCCATTCCTAAGTATCAGCTCCGGATACCTAGAAACACATTTTACCTGGAACTCCCAGTGGCCACACCTAGTAGGATCCCAGAAGAATTCATCCATTGCTGGTGGGACTGCAAGTTTGTACAGCCACTATGGAAATCAGTGTGGTGGTTCTTCAGGAAAATGGGTATTAATTTACCTCAAGACCCAGATATATCTATAACTCATGTTCATATACCCAAAGGATGCATCATCCTACCACAGAGATACTTGTTCTACCATGTTTGTTGCTGCTTTATTCATAATAGCCAGAAATTAAAACAGCCTGGATGCTCCTTAACAGATGCATTGTTAAAGAAAATGTGGAATATTAGCATAATGGAATATTGCTCAGCCATTAAAAATGGAATCATGAAATTTGCAGGTAAATGAATAGAGCTAGAAAAAAATCACCCTGAGTGAGGTAACCAAGACAAATATAGTATGTATTCACTTGTATGTAGATATGAGCTGTTAAATCTATGGTAACCAAGCTGTAGAACCACAGAGGTTAGATATAGAGTAAAGGACTGGGTGATCAGACAGATCTCCCTAGGAAAGGGAAATAAGAGTGTTATGGATTATGGGTGGATGGAGTGGGGAGTAGAATGAGGAGTTCAAGTGGGGAGAGAGAGGGAACAAAGAGAAAGTGGGGAAATATGGGGACAGACAGATAAAATTAAGGGCAATTTCAGGGGTAGTGAGGAAACTTACTTTAGTAGAAACTTCCTAAAATATATACCTACATGAAGGTGATCTAAATGAAACCACCAAATAATGGGCTCCAATTTGGCCATCTCTCCTGACCAAATGAAGCTTGCAGTAACAGAAACTGGATCACATCTAATTGAGTTGTTGGCAAAAAGAGTCCCATGGGTACCCCAAAACAACCAAGGCTGTTGCCAAGACTATTGGTTGTGCTCCACACACTGTTGGCAAGGCCCCATTGCTGAAGACAACACCAACACAACTCACTGAACCGGGAGAAGTGGAGCCTTCACCCCTAGATTCCAGCATTTATGGTACAGAAAAGTCCTCTGCATGCTACTGAAAGAGAAAGGTAAACACCAACTTCACCACAAACTCTTTGATCTACAGTGATATCCTGTCTGCAAGATACGCTGGTGCTACAAAGCTTTAGGGAGTAACCAACCAATATCTGATTTGACTTAAGGCCACTCCACAAGGTGGAACCAATACCTGACTCTGCTTTGGTGACAGAGAACCTGACATTAGACAGCCCAGAGATCTAGGATAAAACCAAACATTACTGTTCTACTAAAAGAATGTGACAATAAAATTCCCTTAATGATAATTCTGCTATACTCATAGATCACTGCCTTGCTGAGCCAATGTCAGAGAAACTTCCTTCTGCAGCAGATGGAAACAATAGAGAGATTCTATCAGACAATATACAGAGAGTGAGAGACCTTGAAACTCTCAGCCCTAAACAAGATGTCTCTATCAAATCCCCTCCCTTAGGGCACAGGACGGTATGTGGAAGAGAAGTGGGGACAGAATGAGAGAGCCGAGAAGATGGAGAATATCAAGAAAACAAGGTCCTCTAAGTCAACAGGATCAATGCACATAATGAACTCACAGAGACTGAGGCAGCATGCACAGGGCCTGCATGGGGCTGCACCAGATGGGGTCCTAGAGCTGAAAGGAGAAGTGGACACATGCTCCCATCCCTGACCCAGAAGCCATCTGTAATTGACAACCAATTGCAAATGAAAATTTACTTTCCTCCAAGGGAGCCTCACTGGGGAAACAAATTCCTCTTAAGGGTAGGCTGCATGCCCAGCAGTAGATGGCCAACAGAAAAGGAACTCAACAGCATCTTTGGAGGTCTCTCATCTCATAATGTTGTAGTGAGGGCTTTTAAAAATAAATTTTATTTGTTTTTATTTTATTTATGTATTTGTTACTCTCTTTCTACCCTACATATACTTTGTGTATATATTATGGCTTCCAATTTAATGTTTTTATGGGATTCCTGACTGTGTGAGTGAATGGGTCTCTGATTCTTGTGGCTATTCTTGGGCTCCTTTCTTTCTGTTTGTTTACTTTGTTCTATTCTGATGTGGTTTTTATTGTTGTTGTTGTTTTATTTTATTTTATTAATATTCCTTAGAAACCTGTTTGTTTTCTGCTGAGAGACCGAGGGAGGGGATCCAGATGGGAGGGGAGGTGCAGAGGAACTGGGAGAAGCAGAGGGAGCGTAAATGCAATCAGGGTATATTACATGAGAAAAAAAATTATTTTCAGTTAAATGGGAAAATATACATATATCACATACACACACATTGTCATATTAACTGCGGACATAACTTTTTCAAGTCTATTGAGGGTAATAGCCAATGTCTTTAATGAGCCATGTAGTAAACACAACTCTTTCAAAATGCATTTCAAGCAGCTTCTCATAGTTCAGCTGCACCTTATGCCTTATAAAGTCACTTTGCTCAGACCCTTACTCATACTCATTAGAAATTATGCTAAAAATAACTATTATAATAAAACAAAGGGACTGGGGATATCATCCAATGATAGACTACTGAGCTAATGTGTGTGAAGCCTTAGAAGTGATCCCTAGCACTAAAAAATATCAAACAAAATGTACTTCTGTGGAAGTAAAAGATTCTGAGATTGTTTATGCTTGGGTTCCAATTGTACCCTGCCACTTGGGCCATCAGAACTTCATACATTATAAGTAGACATCAGTGCTGGCAAAAGATGTAATGAATGATTTATGGGAAGTCTCAGTGGGAAAATCATACCATAAAACCCATTATACTGTAACAAGGTCACTAAATTTGCAGTGGTGAGCAATTATGTGGATATAAACTGTTAAGTCTATAATAATCAAGCTGTAGAACCACAGAGGTTAGATATAGAGTAAGAAACTGGGTGATCAGACAGATCTCCCTAGGAAAGGAAAATAGGATTGTTACAGATTATGGATGGATGGGGTGGAGGGTAGAATGGGAGGATCAAGTGGAAAGAGAGAGGGAACAAAGAGAAAGTGGGGAAATATAGGGACAGACAGATAAAATTTCAGTATTTTGAAAAAAGACAGCCTTTTCAATATTACAATTTTTATCATATTACCCAGCTGTGGTACAATTTGTTAGCCAGACTAAGCGACAAGATGTGACCATAAAGTGACGATTTCCCATTTGAGCTGAATCCTTCGCATCAACAAGCTCAGAAAGCTGAGACCTCATGTCACCACCATTGCATCAACACTTTTTCCTTGGCCCACTCCTGTGGCTCAAAAAAAGTCATTGCAAAGGACCAGTTTATGGAAGACACAAATGCCAACCTTGGTTTACACGCAGATCACCTCACTATACAATCTGATTATCTCATTATATGGAGGAGAACAACTACAGACTAATTGCAGAAAAATCTCAGAATTGCTGATGTATCTGGTTACCAACTTATACAATAAAATCTGGTCAGAGATTAGAAGGTATAAGGATTTAAAGGTAGTAGAAAGTCGTCTCTCTAATTGATCAAAGTTTTAGACAAAAAAAATAGAAAAATCAGACACAATTGACAGAAAGAACACCTGCAGATAAATGACAGTGGATATAAGTATGAAAACCTTTCTATTAAAAGTAATCACTAGACTGGGAGTGTAACTCAGCGGTAGAAGTACTTGCCTAGTATATGTGAGTCCAAGGAGAAGAAGAAGAAGGAGGAGGAGGAGGAGGAGGAGGAGGAGGAGGAGGAGGAGGAGGAGGAGGAGGAGAAGGAGAAGAAGGAGAAGAAGGAGAAGAAGGAGAAGAAGGAGAAGAAGGAGAAGAAGGAGAAGAAGGAGAAGAAGGAGAAGAAGGAGAAAAGAAGGAGAAGGAGGAGAAGGAGAAGAAGGAGAAGAAGGAGAAGAAGGAGAAGAAGGAGAAGAAGGAGAAGAAGGAGAAGAAGAAGAAGAAGAAGAAGAAGAAGAAGAAGAAGAAGAAGAAGAAGAAGAAGAAGAAGAAGAAGAAGAAGAAGAAGAAGAAGGAAGGAAGGAAGCTGAGATCTACCCAAGAGCTCTCATCATAGAACAGGCATTAATCGAGTACACAAAATGGCTCAGCAAGATGATATCAACCAGTCTGTGGCTTTGCCTATTCTCATGCTTGAGTAATTGTCACATGAAGATATGGATATGGTGACAGAAATAGAGGTTAGATACCAGCCGAACATCATGGGCTTTTATTTTTCAAGATGTATAGATAAACCAGTGTCTCTGAATGTCCAACATTCCAACAACAAAAACAAAAACTACACCCAAAAGGCACCATTCTTCAAGAATACTCTCTAGCCACTTGGGCCTCTCAGAACCATGGAATGGATTAGATATAAAATGTCCCCCACAGGCTTATGTTTGAACACTTGGTCCCCAGCTGGTAATTCTGTTTGAGGATGTTGTGGACCCTGCAATGGATATTAGCTGGAGGAAGTGGGTCACTTGGGAGTTATAGGCCAGCCTACCTGTCCTCAGTCTCTCTCTTTCTTGATCCATCAACATGAAAGCAAGTAGCTTCATGCTCTGGCTTCCATAGCCACCAGCCACCATGACCCCATCACGGCTTCCCTGTGGAGATAGTCCATGTCTTCTCAAAACACGAGCCAAATCAAACTCTTCCTCCCTTCAGTTGCTTCTTTTGGGTGTTTGACCATAGCAATGGGGAAGTAGCTAAGGTAACATAGGAAAGCGTATAGTTTATTCCAACAGAAATAGACTTGAGAGTGGATTTGCCTTTCTGGCCCACAATATCTCAGTCAGCATCACCATGCAAGAATCTGTCCCTTATTCACAAGATCCCACAGAGCAGAATAGGAATGAGGAGTAAGTCGAAAGCATAAAAGATGTATGAGTCTTGACAAGTTCTGCACCATCCACCAGCTGTGATCTTGGTGAGAGATGCAGTAATCTCACAAAGTCACTAATAAGGTCAAATTCAGAAGTGATACTTTTCAGTGATAAAACCATATTTTTCAGCATAAATCACGATTTGAATGTCTCTATACTGTGCGAAGTTCCCAGTGAGAAAGAGTTGAGAAGTACAGGAAGAAATGTCTCTGCATACCATAATTCCCAACAGCAGTCAGGGAATTTACACATCTTACTCCCAGACTCTTAGTTCTGCAGTTTTGATGACCCTGGTCCTCAGAGAGGAGTATTTCTTTGAGCGAGCATATCAAAAGTCCTATTAAGCTATAACCTATGGCTGACTGTCCGTGGTACTTCATTTTCCTTGTGTGTGTGGTAGCCAGCAAGAAGTACAAGAAATCACAATCTTGGCATAGGTGCTTGGCCCTCAGTAGGAGACAGACTGCTATTCAATAATTGGAACATGGGGGAAAGTGTATAGAACCAGGTGTGGGTGTCTCTTACTACATTCTGAAAATTGTAAATCAAATGAAACCTTTTCAATAACCCCAATCTGAGACATTTATGAAGTCCAAGGACACAAAGTCCTCACTGTCAGGATTTGATTTTCACCACCCAAAGTCACCAAAAGTAGCAGCAGGCCAAGTGAGGGTAAGGGGAATGGAGACTGGGCAACTCTATATGAAGGGTATGACTATCCCTTGTGACTGCAAGTCCACCTTCAGCAGCAGGGGCTAGGATTTATTTCAACATACTTGTTCAAAGTCCCTAAAAATGGGCCTGGTGGAATCCTGGAAGTACTTTCAAATGCTTAGGAAAATGTGGATCAAAGCAAAAGGCGATAGACTACTATGATACAGACAGGCACTCTCTATATTGTATTCCTCTGTCCCACTGTAGTGCAATGAAGCTCACACACACACACACACACACACACACACACACACACACACACACACACACACACACACACACACCTGTACAAGTGCCTTCTGTCACTTCAGGACCTGCATCAATTACAGAAAGCTGCAATTCCAAGAGCAGCCCATATGTAGCAACCGATCTGAGAAAACATAAAAGTCTTTAGCCAACTCAACCCAGAGTATTAGTGCCATTTAGCTCAACATCTCCCTGACAAGGTGGGCAAACCTGACTGACATCTATCTCACATATCAACCTTCCTGTCCTATATTATTATCTTGCCTTTCCTTCCACAATTACTGACTCTCATTCACTGCCTAATAAACATTCTGCACCATAAACTCCATTATAGTGTCTAAAAGAACTAATATGGATTATTTCTTGAAATACAACTTGGAAAAGGTAAGCCATGAAAGGACCTTAAAGTATATTAATAGAGCAGGACATTTTCATATCTCTATGCAATGAATCTATAAGTGTGTGTCTTAAAATTATTCTTGGATTTGTACTTTTAAAACTATGGTAATTGAAGCAATATATATAATTTTCAAGGATCTTTAATTAACATGTAGATAAATATATAACATATATCTTTAAGTTCTAAATATTTCACAGGCAAAAGTTATTGAAAAATCAATATCTAGTCTACATATGGATATAAAGTTTAAACTATGACATTTCCCTTAAGAAACCAGGCATAGGAACATATACTTATATATGTATATGCTACATAGTAGCATATGCTTGCACTCAAGAGGCTGAGAAATAAGGAACACCATGTGTTTAAGACCATCCGGGGCTACATAACAACTTCCAGTCCAGCATGGACTACTTGCTGAGACCTGATTTAAAATTCAAACAAAAATAACAAAAAAGGAAAACATCAAGAAATAGTGGAATAATCCTGGCCAGAAAACTGATAATCAAAGGTTCAGGGAGGTTAACAAGGAGGGATTTCAAATAGCTACTGTTCAGATGAACACAAAGACCCAGAACATTATCTTTAGAAAACAATCTTTTTAAAAATAATTAGCAAATTATATTTAATATGTCATTCTCTACAGTGACACTCAGAAAATATTTCCTAGGGTCATAATTAATACTAATCATCTTTTTATTCTATGTTAGGAAGTTCCAGACAGTAGACTATATAGTCAAAAAGAGTTTACTCTGTTTTTTTATTTATTAATTATGTATTTTTATTTTCATTAATATGTTCATTTAAAGTATGATTATGCTACTTCCCCTTTTTTCCTCCAGTCCTTCCCATGCCCCCTCCTTTCAACCCTTTCCAGATCCTTCATCATTTCCCCTCAAATTGATGGACTTTTTCCTATTATTCTCAAATATATATGTATATATATATATACATATAAATACAACCTTCTGAGTCCATTTAGTGTGGTTGTGTATATATAGTTTCAATTCTGACCACTTTATATTGGATAATCAATTAGGGGTCTTATCTGTGGGAGAGACGAATTCTCCCTCTCTCAGCAGTCATTCCTTGTCTGTAGTTCTTTGTCTAGTATTGGGACCCTGTGGTATGTCTACTGGTATCATCATTGTTCAGGTCCTGTTCAGGCAACCATAGTGTTGAGGTGTCATGGGTGTAAATTCCCTATCATTTTTAGAAGACTCCCTGATCCTCTAGATCTTACGATCTTTCCATCCCCTTTTCCATGGTGTTTCCTGGACCTTGGGTATAGAAGTTATGTTGTATATGTACCTGTTGAGGCTGGGCTCCACATGATCCCTGCATTATGTCCAGTTGTAGTTTTCTTTAATGGTCTTCATGTGCTGTAACGAGAAGCTTCTG
The DNA here is from genome assembly GCF_049852395.1 of Peromyscus maniculatus bairdii. Classification (NCBI taxonomy): domain Eukaryota; kingdom Metazoa; phylum Chordata; class Mammalia; order Rodentia; family Cricetidae; genus Peromyscus; species Peromyscus maniculatus. The sequence goes on along the minus strand of NC_134868.1, from coordinate 32,992,295 downwards.
TGATGGCAGGTGATTGCTACATGTATCTGTGGGCATAGGATACATTTTAGAATACAATTAGGAATTATGCTGGTCTACTAGTGGTAGTAGGTTCTCCTTAAAGATCCATGACTGCACTAACCCTTAGTAGTTGTCTAAGCTTCTAGTACCAGTCATGGTACCTCTCCTATTGAGTGAGCCTTAAGTCCAATTAGAGAGATGTTGGTTACTGCCAAGGCATGAGTGCCGCTATTGCACTTTTAGGGGTTTCTTGTTATGCTGGTCATTGTTATAGTTTATTGATATCACAGCTGCATAGGACTATTGATTTCTTTCCTCCCTTGGAAGTTTACATAGTACTTTCTGGTATTATGAAAGCTAGACCTCAGGAAGAAGGCTTTCAGATTAGATCCAACTTGAGTCTTTTGAGTCCTGCATCTGAAGGTTGTGGTATCTTCAGGAACAGGGATTTCTGAGAAGCAACCAAGGGCAGCAGCAATGGCCTATATTGTTTGTGGAATAATCACTTAGACTATCATGAACAACTCAAACAGAGGTTTCTTATGCTTGGTACTGGAGTTTTGTTATGGCCCTTATGGGAAACATTGTAAGCCTAAGTGGCATAACTTCATAGGTATAGAGGTGTAGATATATAGCTATTGTGTATAATTTGGGCTAAATATAAAATAACACAATTCCATGAGGTTTTGTTAAACATCCTTATTGTAATTTGTCCCTCTTCCCTGTCTGTCCTTCTGTATTGACCTCCCTCCCTGATCTGAAATTTAAGTCTGCTTTCAAAAGGTTGGGTTTCTACTCCTTGAAAAGCTTTCAATGAGAGCATGAATTTCATGGGAAATTGTGGTAAAACTGGCTAATGAAAATCTTTGGAATTACATAATACCTGCACAATAATTTTCCTGTGACTAAAACAAAGGCATTTTAGATTTAGGCTAATGTGACCTCAAATTGATAAGAAGACTGCTGGGGAGCTGACAAGATTTAGAGATCAATAGGACACAAGAATCAGCTAAATTTGCAGGCACCGCAGCCATGGCAACAACCTTGGCCGAGTCTCCACACAGATAGTAACAAGCCACTTTAAAATGACTGGGAACGGAGCCAAGAGAAGAAACTCAGAAACAAGGACTTCGTAAATCTTAAGGATAGACGTCTCCCTGCACATGAAAAGCAAAGGACAACTTCTAAAGCATTTTCTTTGATTAATTTTCTGATCTCTTTAAATTTAAGAAACCTACCGTCTGGGGAGCTGACCCAGCCTTTCAAAGAAAAGGACATATAATTCCATGGTTCTCAGCATGCAGGTCCATGGACTATCAGACCCGCCTGGAGAGACTCTAAATCCTGTGACCTGTTTAGAATAAAAAACAATATCCAAGAATCCCAAGAGCATTTAGACACAGGATAAAGAGCAGTGATTCTGGGGCACTTGAATATATAAAGAAAATTCATCAGGAAGTTGAAGGATCTGGAGAGAAGCAGCTGAAGTTGCTAAGATGTGATCATTTACAAATACAGAGATCCAAAGACGTTCTCCTGGAGTGGAGTCTCTTTTTCATGTGTGGGAAATTGCAAGAGAATTATTACAATTCTATAAGGCGGGAACAGGAGCAAAGCAATCACCGTGCTGAAAGAGGACCTCTGCAACAATTCACCACCGGCACCATCACAAATATGAAATGATGCCAAGCTGCAGTAGAAGTACACCAAATTACATAATAGGGGTGTTGGAGAAACTGAGAATAACCCCAAACACCACTTATCCTTCTATCAAACTGGTTTGACTAGTCTAAAATAGAGAAGGACATTACATCAGCCTTTTACTAATCCATGGTCACTAATATAGCAAATGCAGATCTCTTGATTTTGGTCACTGGTGTACTTTGCCTTCATTTAGCCAGAATTATACCTTTATTATTTTACTCTGGGGACACATTCTCAAGCACCATGTTGTAATCGAGGGACATGGAATTTAAATAAAAATCCTTGACCTAACACAGGTGGACAATGTATTCATTTCAAAGATGCCATATTGATTAGCAGTTAGAAATAGTTGGATCCAGGGCCCTGTCTTACCTCATTAATTTGATGACTATCCATAACACAACAATTTAGCATAGAACAATATCCATCGGCCATTAGGACAGTATAGTGGTGATGGAGCATGACCTTAATCCTAGCACTTGGTAGGCAGAGGCAGACAGATCTCTGAGTTTGAGGCTAGCCTGGTCTACGGAGCAAGGAGTTCTAGGACAGTCAAGGCTACATAGAGAAAACCTGTCTCAGGGGGAAAAAGGTCTTCTAGGAACAGTGTTATGGGAAGCAAATAAATTATGAACACAATAAGGAAAAGACTTTGTTCTTGAAAGCCGCATCACTAAACAGGAAGCAAAGAAATTGCTACATATGAATATTGCCACTTTTGTATCATGTAGCAAGTTCAACATTTAGATAGTATAATCTGATAAACACGATGTCTTGCAGGTTATATAGCCCACAGAACCAAAACATGACTCCTCAATGTTTTGCCATTGATGGAGATCTATTACCATCTCCCTACACAAATAACAGGACTCAAATTTGAAAGTCAGTCTCCAGCTACTCACTTTGCTGCAGTTAAAATAACAATTCTTAGAGTGAACATCAAATCCTTTTGCTACCCACATGAATCAGTCTGTGATAATTGGTCACTGCCTGGGAAGAATAGGTAAATGAGATCTCTGCCATTAAATTTAAATATTATAATTATTTGAGCAGAATTATCATCTCCAAAGACATACTAAACCTTCACAGAATGGTGGTAGAGCCCTAAAGTCAGTCCTAGAAACAAACACCTTTATTGATCCTAAAAGCACACTGCTGCTTTTTAAAAACATTATACTTAACTTCTACCCTTTGGGTCTAATACCTCTAGACCATTACTTATAAACAAAGCAAAGTGTGGTGGCCACCAAAATTCCAGATTCAGAGCAAAAAGTGACTGGCGGTACAATCATATTCACTAGCTTCAAAGTAATTTGTCCCTTCACAGTTTTAATTCCCCTAACTCATGACTTTCAGCAAATGGTTGGAAGTGACAGTCGAGTCAATAGATATGGAAAAACTTCAAGAATACTTTGTGATATTCATCATCATGGAGATACCTGAGGCAATAAAGTGGAAGTCCTGGACCTTTTTTTTTTTTTTTTTTTTTTTTTGGTTTTTCGAGACAGGGTTTCTCTGTGTAGCTTTGCGCCTTTCCTGGAGCTCACTTGGTAGCCCAGGCTGGCCTCGAACTCACAGAGATCCGCCTGCCTCTGCCTCCCAAGTGCTGGGATTAAAGGCGTGCGCCACCAACGCCCGGCTATCCTGGACCTTTATTAAAGCGCCAGATAGAACACAGTAGAGCTGATGTATTCACTGAATTTAGAATAACATGGTTCTTTGGAGGAATGATTTTGGTTTGTTGTTATAACACATTGTTATAAACTTAGACTTTCTTATTAATCTGATGAACCTGAGCTCTGGAGGCACGGACAGAGAGGGAGTCAAAAGGGGACAGGAAATTAAAGGAGATGCTTAGACCCTCAAGCACATGCAACATACTTTAAGTACTCGGGCCTAGGGCACCCAATCTTAGTCTCAGGACATATTTATACAGAACCCACATTAAAGTGGCATTTTGCCAAAAGTAGTTATATAACAGATTACATCATTGTTTACTTTTGGGTTCCCCAGGCTTCTAGTGTTAGCCAATTTGTGCCGACTCATATCCCTGCACACCCCCCCACACCCTCACCCCCATATCCAGCACTAGTAATCTTAGCCAGTACTGGATATCTATATTATTCCCATGTTAGGTAAGCATGAACTGGAACTGGGCTCTACAGCCCTCTGCTCCCTATAATGGGGGCTCTTAATGAAATGGAATCAATGAGTTTATTGGGTCTATATATGAGGAAATTTGATGACTCCTAAATAATTACACCATCATAGAGTCTTGCCCTAGCGTGAATGATGGTTTCCCCACAGCAGCACAAATAGAGATCCCCTTTTAGTTAACCTTCCACACTTTATATACTCTATCACCTTCCAAGTCACTGAGATCTCAGGAATGGCACATAGGTGGGAGAGAAGTATACAAGTAAGGGTCTAATGCACATCCTCACAACCCTTTCTCTAGGCGGGAACATCAACAAGCCTAACCATGAGGGTCTGTTGCAAGCAGTCACAGCTGTTCTCATGATGATGGTAATGACAGTTATGCTCTGAGAACTTGTGTTCTACAAACCATAAGGGAAGTTTACGGACAGAGGAACAACGATATGCTAAATGTTTTAACAAAAGGGAGCAAGGGAATTTCAATACAAGGCCTTTGGGGTCTCTTTTTCAGCTACAAGATTTTCTTTGGCTCTTTTTTTTTTTTATTGCCATAGTTCTCTAGCATTTCTGTTCTGCAAACTGGTCCTACCAAGCAAGGCTGGAGCACAAGTTTGTAGTACAACCTCAATGCACTTTGGGGACCTAAATGTAAGGTTACTCGACCTGATGCGAATCAAAGCTATTTGTAGTATATGTGGGAACGTTTTTTTGCCTGCTGACACTGTTTGATGTAGTTCAGCCTTGCCCATTAGAAGCTCTGCACGAAGAGGAGCTATGATCTTAAAATATCCTACCTAGCTCAGCCCTATAGGCAGGCAATGTCTATGTGTGTGTGGGGGGCGGGTCTTCCAGGAAAGAGATCAAGCTATGCTATTTCAACAACTAGAAATACCGATTAAAGTTGAGTGGAACACATTCTAGGATAGTCATGGATGATCAGGGTTGTGAGAGGATAAAAAGAAAACCTGGTAGGATATTTTCAGCAAAACAATAATGCAAATTAAATGTTTCTACTTAGTACTTATAGAACATTCAATAGGTACATTACTACACATACAAGGCAATGCATATGTTCCACATAATTGAAACATTACACTGTAGCCTGATGAAGCCTTTGGGGTAGCAGTATGAAAGACAGGAATTAAAATGGTCCGTTTGGGGGTTCTTTAGGTCCATCTGATTTGGGGGTCATGCAAAAATACCTTGATGCTATTCATCTTTTAATCTTTACATTGAAAATTTACATAAATTTGTAGCATATGGAAATTGTCCTTAAATTAATCGAATTATATTAACATACCTGGCAGAAATTGATGTCTTTCAGTTGTAATACTGGGTGTGGCTTTGGGCTAGTTATCAGCTGGATGTTATCTTGGGCTCCTACAGGCCACCTGAAGCTTATTTCTACTCTGGCTTTCCCCATCATGGTGCTTATCTCATCCATTCAGCAGGGAGAATCCCTACTGCTAGAAAGCACACACTGAAACTGAGTTTTATGTGTCATGATAGGTATAGCACCCCTCACTTTTCTGTATTCCATTTTTAGGAAGCACCCACACCTACTTCACAGGGAGGTATTGAACAAAAGCATGAGCACTGGGCTGGAATTCAGAGGAGATTAAACATAAAATTCTTCTCCAAGGTGTCTCCAATGGTATTGATGCTTTATTGACATCTAAAAGTCCAAAATGTCATTATATACATCTATTCTTGTATGAAAGAGACTCATAGGGTGTACATAGGAGTTCCTACAGCTCAGTTGCTTTTAATCTGTGTGCTTGTGAAACTAAAAAGACAATTTTATACTCCAGACATATCCACTATTAAGTGGTAGGATAGTCACAATGTAAAAGCTATCAACACTTTTGTTTAAAAAGAAGATCAGTCAGGCATGGTGGCACCTATCTGTAGTGCAGACAGTGAGAGGCAGGAGCATAAGCATTTCTGCAAGCTGGAGACTAGCCTGGTCTAGAGAGTGAGTTCCAGGCCAGTACAGCTACATATCAAAACTCTTTCTCTAAAGAATAAAGGAGGGGGGAAAGAAAACAGGAGGCTCTAAAATCTCACCAGACAATTAAGAGTTCTTGTTTGGGTTTCAAGACCATCTCCGTCACTCCTCTTTTACATAGTTTTGAAATTCAGCTCTGCTTTGGGTTTTCATGAATGTCATCACTGAGAACCAGAAACTGGAAACTTCCTTGGTTCTTAATCCTTGCCATGTCAGAAGAAACCCTGTCTTACTTTGGAGTCACGGGAAGACCCCAAAAGGGCTTCATTTGACCCAGTTAGTTGATCCTTATATTAGATTCTATGGCTAAGATGGTATGTATGGTTAGTCAACCTTAGACAAGGAACTAGCTCTAGGATTAAGCTTAGGATCACTCTTACTGGAACTAAATGAACTTTAAAAGTTTACCCTATGCCCAGTAAAATGTTTGATTGTGTAATGAATGTTGTGGCTCTGTGTTATGAAGGAGAGATTTTTCAGATCTAGATTCAAGCAACCAAGATATTATTTAGATGCAATTAGTATTCTACTTTCTGCTGAATCCCCTCCATTCCAACTCCTTCATTCATAAGAATTAGTACTCTCATTCATCTCACAATCTGCAAAATATAGATGTAATCCCACCAACTTCCTGTCTGAAAGAGTAAGACAAATCAGCATCCCTATTAGAGAAGTAGTCAATGCAGGGAATTAATTTGATAAGGATAAATATCCTACTCAACCAGACAGTCAACTTTAGATATTCAAAACAAGACAGCTGCAACGTGAGCTCAGAGTTAAGACTGTCGCATCCCTCTACACAACAACACAAGATGTGTGGAGAACCAGTAAGGGGAGAAATGCTGAGAATCCCAGCCAGAGCAGAAACTGTCCCCTCAGCTTCACTTAGTAGCAGTTCCATTCCCCTAAGAAACTCATCAACTGGTTAGTGCTCACATTTATTACGAAGCTGATCTATGATCTGTGAGTTCAAGGCCAGCCTAGTCTACATAGAAAGTTCTAGATCAGTTTGAGCTACACTGACCCTGTGTCCAAAGAACTAAAAGATAAAGGAAAAGAAAAGAAAACTGGTTGTTTCCCTTACAAAAATCTGTGTGAACAGGTTGGAAAGCAAATGGTTACATAGTTCATACAAATATGAGTATCTTTGAGGTTAAACTCTCCTGGAAAATCCCCCTTGGAAATTGCCTGGCCATCAACATCTTTGAAGTTACGGATGGGGCATGCAGGAGCTTAGATTTCTTGAAGGAAAGAGTACTCATTGTTTCTCTTATCTACACCTTTCAGCCTGGTTAGCTAATTTTTGATGTTTTGAGTCCACCAGAAATTTCACCTCCTTAGAGACGCTTTCCCTGGACCATCCATCCTCTGAGTCTGTTCTTTCCTTTTTTTTTTCAGTATGTAAAACTTTTTGAACTACATTGCAGTTCACACTTACGGTATTGTTAATCTCCTTGTTTTCTAAAACTTTCTCTGACCACGCATTAAGCTCCATGATGAAGGAATGACTTCCTCTTTATCATCACATCCCTTAGTACTCAACACAGTGTCTAGTATGTAGTAACCATGAATGAATATTGGATGCACCAATGGGAAGAACACCTAATTCAAGTGGGTAAGACCTTGCTATTATTAATAGAGTTTCTACAAGGATTAATTTTTTCTATAATCACATGGGGTGAAAGAAACTGGTTTTTTTTATATGAAGCCTACAAACAAGTAAACATGAATTGACTATATTATTTGATAACTTCAATATCATAAGCTCTAAATACTAAAGATTTTTCCTAGGCCACTTAGACTTTTCTCATTTTAAGTTATCTTCTATAATAGAACTGCTTTCACCTGAAAAAATCAATGTTATCAAAAGGATAAAATAAAAATGTTTAATTCCCTTTCAAACCTGTGTTAAATTCAAAACAAATCAATAAAACATTTTTCAAGGCCAAAAGAGACCCATGTTACATTTAGAAGGCAAGTCATTGCATAGAAATATAACCTACACTTTACTTAATTTTAAAAAACAAATGAAAGTTTTATTCTGTGGTTATAATGAAGTCTTCTTTACAGCCCAAGACAAAAACAATGTAATGGAACAATAAAGGACATTTTGTTGTTGTTTTGTTTGCTTTATTTTGTATAGTCTTCATATACCAGTAAAAATAAACTCTTTAATAAATAAATATATATAATAAATATTTATAAATTGAAAAACATATAAATAGGTCCATTCTTCTAAAAGAAATGTTCCATCCTGGTGTGGCATGTTTTGTAGCTCAAAGTCATCTAGAATTTTGATTTTTGTTTTTTTTTTATGTATAATGTTATAACCTGTAGATTTCTACAAGGTCCTCAGAATTTATGAGGCGGTAATTATGTCATCTTGATACACTTCTTCAACATGAAGTATCTATTCTTAAGGTAAATGTCCAAAGTAAACATTATCCATAGAGGTGATGCATCAGCAGCAAGATTCACATTATCCACAGATTAACTGATTTCAGCTTCAGTCAGCTGGTAAGACTGGGCCAATGAGTCTGAGGAAATATAATCCATTTATGAGGAATGATCTTGCTTTGCTTCAAGTTAATTCCTTATTCTCAATATTCTTCACAAATACAGTCTCTCAGTGAAAAACAGACTTTGTAATATTGTGAACATCTTCTTCAGTGTTATTTAACAGAAACTGACTTAAAAATAATGGCTCCAGGTTCATCAAGTGTACATCAGTAAGTCTTTGTATAATTCTGGAACTCTTTCTGGATCCACTGGTCTCGGTAAGAAATGAGTAAATTTTTGATGTCTTTTGGATCTGGCACCATCTCTTGGAGTTCCATCTTTGTTAAGTGCTACGAAATACCTGCGGCCAGTGTCTCCATGCTTATATATGTTGGATGAATAGGTATTATACCAGTTCTCTTCAAATTGCTCCCTGAAGATGCATTCCGAAGTCAATTTCTCCTTTTTAAAAAAAATAGAAAAGAAAGCCTTTTAGAAATGCCTTCAAAATAAGTTCTCTATAAAAGTCTCAACTCTATAGTATGTCTTTGCTTATAGCTATATCCTTGTCAAGTTAAATTACAATGTTTTATTTTGATTTTGTTCATACATCATGTGCAATTCGTTCCTCTACTTCACTTTATCCAGTAGTTCAAGGAACTTTATACCAAATATTCCAACTTTTGATTTTATTTTCAAACATGCAATAAATATTTTGAGCTTTCCTGTGTTCTGTATTATCTCCTTCCTGCCCCCATCACTAAGTGGGTCTGTAATTTATCTTGTCTCATCATGAGCTAGATACCAAAGGCAGGAACATTAAATCTCTGCTACCAAATTGGAAAACTCAAAACCTTGCTACAATTTAAATTCCTAACTCGAGTTCATGACTTCAAATCAGATATCATCTTATAAATGTATTATTCAATGATTAAATTTCCCATGGTTAGCTTCTGAGTATGCTACTATTAATATCAAGGAAAATGAAGTAGAACTTTAATGGTTTATTTTATTTTCAAAATCTCTCTCTCTCTCTCTCTCTCTCTCTCTCTCTCTCTCTCTCTCTCTCTCTCTTTCTCTCTCTGTGTGTGTGTGTGTGTGTGTGTATGTGTGTGTGTGTGTTCATATATACATATATTTTAAAGATGAGACCTCAATTGTTTATTTATTTCAACACATACCATGAACACTGTGCATGTACTTTCTCAAAGTTCTATCAATTGTTTTTTAATTCTATCTTCAGATCACCATACATTACAATCTTTCTTTCTTTGTTTGTTTTTCCAGAGCTGACACCTAATTTTCTATTTCTGGTAGAAATGATCAAAATATAGAGGAATTGGAAAGACTCAGGACAATGGACAGGAAGACCAGGTGAGATTATGGCAATAATGGTTGAAAACTTAAAAAGTAACATTGAAAGACTATACTCTGACTTCAACACACTTAAATATAGGATATTAGTTTCTAATTTTTATACAAGTATGTAGACATACATAATTAATGTCAGTCACATATAATAATGCTTACCAGTCATTATAGATAGACACTTTAATTAAAATCATAATTTTAATAATAATCAAAAATGATAATACATACTGATCCATAGAGTTCTCCTTTGTCATTCATTCCAAGGTAAAGACCACTGTCCACGCCTCTGATGCTGACCAGTCCCACTGCCACACTGATGAATTCCAGGATACCTGAATTTTTAAACAAATTAAAGATTTGGATTGATTAATGAACATATGGCTACAGGAAGGACAGTGATAAAGATCAACACTTTTAAGCATTCATTCCACAAATAAATGGAAGCTACTGACATCATGGATGAATAGAGTGACAGAGTTACTTCTGGTCTTCCACGGTTCTACCAGTTAATTATAACTGTTTTCCATGAATTATTTTTATCTCATTTACAAGAATCAGACCAATCTCTTATAGTTCATATGGGTATAACATTATTTCAAAGCTTCTAAAAAGCTTCTTCTGGGTTGGAAAGATGGTTCCTCAACTAAGAGTACTTGTGGCTTGTGTTGATTTTTTTTCTTATCAAGTTGACACAAGCTAGAGTCGCCTCACAGGAGGGATCTCAATGGAGAAAAAGCGTCTAATCAGGTTGGCCTGTGGGCAAAGCCATGATAATTTTCTTGGCTGATGACTGATATGGAAGGGCCCAGCCCAATATGGATAGTTCATTCCCTGGGCAGGTGGTCCTGGATGCCATCAGAAATCAAACTTAGTAAGCTATAAGAAGCAAGCCAGTAAACAACATTCCTTCCTCCAGGCTCCTGACCTGACTTCCTTCACTAGTGACCTGGGAATTGCAAATGAAATGCATCTTTTCTTTCCCCAAGTTCCTTTTGGTTCCTGTTTTATAATAACCATGGAAAACCTAAGACATTGTTCTTGCAGAGGACCCAGGTTTGGTTCCCAGAACCCAAATGGCAGAGAACAACCAGCTACAGCTGGTTTCCAGATTTCCAGAGGATCTGATGCCCTCTCTGGCTTCTGTAGGCACTGCAGTACACATGTGGTACACAGGCATATATGTGGACAAAACACACATGCACATAGAATAAAATTTTTAAAAATAAAGAGCTAATAATTAATTTTTACCTCAACTTCAAAAACTCTCTGATAATAAGGGAGGAAGATACTTTTATTCCCGTGTTAGATAGAAAGAAACTGAGGCTCAAAAATATTGACTGGAATGCCTTTGTAACACGACCATGGGATATGACCTTTGTAACTGATAAAAACGGTGCTTGAACTTACATTTTCTGAACCGTAACCTAATGATTCTAAGACAACATGTGAGGGTACAATAGTTTCTAGACTTTGTAGATTACAAAAAATGTGCTATATCCTATTCCATGATATATAAAAATAAAATGTTCAGTTCAGAGAAATAATAAGGCTTCATAATTCATTTTATATGATAGCCAGATACCAAGAGTTTAGCATATAAATGGATTTTTCTATGCATAATTTTCTGGAATTATTTTGATGTATGAAGAGATAAACTAATTTTAAAAGTTCTGAACTTAATACATTAACAAACTACAGTTTAAAAAGACAGTGTATCTCTGTGTGATACCCTTTTTTTGCTGTACACATAAACCTTTGGACCAATGTCACCTTTTTCTGGTCCTTTCCTTAGACTGCTGAACAAGTGTCACCATATGTACTGTGCTTGGACCTCCCTTCCTTAATAGCTTTTTGTCTTCACCCTATCCTAAGCTTTACAAATAGCATAAATGTGTACCATTTAGCCCGACTCTTGCTCTTAAATCATTTCTTGATTTATTGTACAAGTTCCTGTTTGGACACATGATACTCCCAAAGCCAAGAGAAAGTACAGAATCTGACTGTTTGCTGATATGGAAAGCTCTATTCTACACAGAGATTATTAATTTGCTCTTTGGCCAAAAAAAATGCACAGCATAGATTCTTAGTAAGACGGATGAGCTCTTTGGAACTATTAGGACTTTCATACTAGTAGAACTCTAGACTATCAGGGGTCTTACAGCACAATGCACTACTACATACCCTGTAAATTGTTTGAAAGAGCCAGTCTCCCTGATTGAGAGGCTGAAGCAGGGAAGACAGGATGCAGCAGGAAGGTCTAGACTCCACAGGACACCAGCACAATGCAGCTGTGGACTGAGGGGTAGTGGAGGAAAATCACACTCCCTGCCAAGCTCCTTAGTGAAAGTTCCATGTTAGGAACAAAAATATAAACCTGAACCATAATTGGCATAAATGTATATAAATGGAATCTCACCCAGGATATAATTATAAATGTATAATTACTTTAAATTATATTGAATATTCACTCAAATTAAAAACTATGTGTGGCTGTTGTGTACCCAATGTTTCTACCCCAGGACACACTCCACCTACACATTAAATCTTATCTTAAGATAATGCTGTCCAAAATATGTAATTACATAAGTAAAAATGATTACACGTCTTTAGAATAATTATATCCAATAGTTTTAGCTTTATTAAACAACATGTAAAACCTTATACATAACCAGGCATAAATGATTTTGCAAAGGCTCATGGAACTGATGGGGAAAAGATTACGTGTGTTTTTGTGCCACTCCTAAAGATTTTAGCCACACTTTTAAATTCTGATCCTTTTTCTCACCAAAGAAATAGTATACCACATAGTAATTTGTAATCGTTTGATTCTTAAATGAGATGTGACAAGTCTTTCTTATTTATAATATGAGGTGGCAACTAAGCTAATTCTCTTCCAAAGAATAGATGTGAAGCACTTTCCTTAAGAGGTAATCACAGATTTTAGGTAGATTTTCTAATGCCCAGTGTCCCATAAAAAGACTTGGAGGTCCTTTGTCTTTCTGGTATCATTTTCAAAGCCAGCCTTTTCTCAAATCATAATAAACAGGTGAGTCAACCCACAATGCAACCACATCAGACAAATCTATGGAGAACAGAGGAGAATAAAGGAAAAGGCTTTAAATGAATATGTTTGATCTCAGGCTACACTTTTTTCTAAAGGAATGATTCTATGTTTACGTGTTAGGTAAAGTCTTCCTTCTATACTACTGTACAGAAAAACTCTGCTAGAGAGATCCAGGTAGCTCGGATGGGATATTATTTTAGCCTCACTGAGAACTCTCTGTTTATGTTCAGTAGATATAGTTTTAAATTTTTAAAAATGTGAGTTTTTATTTGTTGTGTTCAAATTATCATAAAACTATTTTAGTGGTATTTAACATCTTAAGTAGCCATCATTGAGGTTTTTTTTTTTTTCAAAATTCTTATTTTAACATCACAGAAGTGAGTTTTTTTTAATGGATATAATTTAATGCTTAGTTATTAAGGCACTAGCAGAAGAGCATGGAGAAGCACACCACATTGCATACATTAAATATGACCTTGTCCCCTATCCTCTGGTAGTCAGTTGTGATATCTAGGTCACTCAGAGCACTTTAAGTTATCATAAAGAGGCTGTTCCTTTAGGCTCACATACGAATATGGGTTGTCTTCCCTTTACATAATAGTGATTATTTTATTCCTCTATATAATCTACCACCAAAGTGTGACTTAAGCCAACACAGAATCAAAGTCATATTTTTCCTAAACAATCATACAACATATAAGCTTTATGGTATCCTAATAAGAATATGCCACACCCATTCCTAAAGGATCAGATTTCAATGCAGCTCAAGGAAGGTTACCAAGTCTGGGAGTATTCATTATTCTATTCCAACAGAATCTGTCTTCTAAGGAGACAGAACACAGCCGAAGAAAAGGTAACAATTACATTACAAGTGGCTTATAGGAAGAATTTCCTTACTCCATTGGTATGGGGGGGGGAAAGTCGGATATTGCTTACACTGAACTCTCAGCTGCTTTGCCCGAAAGAGTTAGCACATTTGAGGAGATTCTTATGTAAGGAGTGGGCTACAGTCATTCCACAGTCAGTCAGTGGGCCACCTGGGCAGCAAATTCTTCGCTGTCAGCCTCCTCCATTTAAAAAACACTTTCCAAAAGTGACCCCAGGTTGGCCACTAGGTCATGACACTCTTGACTCACAGTCAGTGGGAATTTGGAAGAGATCAGTGGAAGCTGCAAGCACGTGGGTTTTTAAAAGTCAAGTTTTCTAAGCCCTTAAGTGCTGCCAAATGACCACCACATGCGTATTCTCCCATCTAAGGTTACAAATGCTCCTGAAGCGGAGATTTACACTCTCCAAAGTTTTAATGAGCACTGCAAGTGCGAAAAGAAATGGGAGTGTAAGGCTACGATGCGGATGAGACAAGAAAGAGGACACCGAGATGATATACTCTAGAAATTCCATAGTGGGGGGGGGGGGAGTTGTGTAGGGCTTCCTCATGCTGGCGACAAATAAATAATATTATGTATGTATTTTTTAATATAATAACATCCTCCAATGACATCACAGGTTAGATAAGGAAAGTCCCTTGAGCAAGTTAGCAGGTTAACTGATGAGGAAAAAAAAAAGTAGCCACGGGGGAAGTATCCCGGGATATCAGAACCAAAAGGCACCTTTAGCAAACCATGGGATTTAACCTATCTTCTCTGTTGTGCGGGCAAGGAAGCAGGACTCACACTGAGGAGGGCGCTTGCTAGCTACCTGGCTGGCCCCGGAGTAATGAACAGTAGAAACTTTACTGATCTAATCTAGAATCGGCTTCATCCTATTAACCCCTTCTGCTCCCAGGTACTGCTGGCTGTATGTCGAAACGATTCTCTGTGTTCCCAGCCGTATCTTCTTTCTCTTTCCCATTTCCTCTTACCTAAGGTCAATACCAAGATCTCTGCTTTCGAGTTTCGCAATTTCTAAAGGGAATCTTGGCCAGGTGGGCATGCTCCGTCGGTCCTTCTCCCTCCTCCCTCTCTCCATCTCCCTCCACCCCCCACCCCCTAGCCAGGAGCTCAGAAAACTGCAGTCAGGCAGTCCTCCAAGTAGAACTGTGAAGAGTCACATCCTGTTTAAGAACCATCCCTTCAGAGTGAGAAACTGGAGGATTAGCCGCATAACTGCGGGGCATGCTTTAAGATACGGGATACTTCCCGTTATTAATTTCCAAAAAGTGGACACGGAATTACAAGTGTGTAAGGAAGAAAACACGATATAGGTACCTCTTAAAATAATAAAACTGCCTGAGCAGCAAGGACTGCAGGGTAAGGCTGGGGGCGGGTGGGGTGGGGTAAAAACATGGTTCCTAGTCCAAGACTTGGGGCTCCAGGCAGTAGAGAAAACAGAGCAGCATCTTGGCCCCGGGTGAGGAACCCACCCACGCCTTCTCCTCCCACGCCCTGTATGAGGAGCTTGCGCTCCTCCAAGGCAGGACAATTGCTCCCATGCCCAGAGCCCGGCACCTCGCACCCAATGGGTCTAGGGTCTCAGGCAAGCCCTTGCTCATTCCGCCAGCGTGGAGGGAGAGAGGTGAGAAGAAGAGGAAGGGAGCTGAGGGTACAAGGGCAGGGCGGGATGCTTGTACCTACCGAAGAGGCTGTGATCCTGCCGGGTGCCCTGCACGCTGCCGTCGGGCAGGATCTGCAGGTGGAAGCCGGTGCGGCAGTAAAGCTGCCGCCGGCGCAGGATACCGTGCAGGTGCGCCAGCTCCACCGAACCCGGCCCGCCGCCTCGGGCACCCCGCTCCAACGCGCCCCGCCGCTCGCCTAGGAGTGGCGGCCGCTCCCCTGCAGGAGGCAGCAAAAAGTGCGACCCCACCTGCTGGCCCAAGCCCTCCAGGCCGCCCAAGAAGGCTCCGACTTCGGTTAAGGGAGCCATGGAGGGGTCCGGACTGAAAGGTTGAAATTCCGGAAAACAAAAAAGTGTGGCAAGGGTGGCGAGGCTAATGCAGAAAAATTATAGCAAAATAGGCACAAAAAAGTTAAGGCTGGGTTACTCCTGTGAGATCTCTGCAGGGGCAGTGCGCTGCACTGTCTTGGAAGCGATCTTCTCTCCTTGGGTAGGTGAGAGCTGGCTGCTGGCTTTGCAGAAACATCTAGGGCTGAGGCTGCTGATTTGAGGCTGGGGCTGGGGGCTGGGGCTCCAGCTCAGCAAACTGATCAGATCAGAGTCCTGTGTACATACACTCCCGGTATATATGCGGGTCCTCTTGACATATGCTAATCAAGTCCTTTCATGCGCGCCTGGGAGGTTGGTTTTGTTTGAAATCTTAAACCAGCCTCCTCTCAACACGTTTTTTGCTCTTCGGAAGTGACTAAACCGAGCACTTGGAAAACTCCTTTCTTGCGCTTGGCCAGAGTCAGTCAGCCAGCAAATTCGGGGAGGCTCAGCCGTACACCCCTGGTACTCTGGGTTGTCTCTGGGACAACCAGGGTGTTGTCTGGCTGCTTCTGGACAACCCACCTTTGATGTGAGTTCATTTGCAGAGATAGGGAGCTGGGGGGAAGGAGCCCAGCTTGCAGGATGCAGAAGGGGGAGGGGGTACAGAACCGGAGATGGGTGGGAGGAGGGAAAAGAGAGTACAAGAGAATTGGACTCCTTGGGAGCTGCTGGGAACCTGCAGTGGACAGGTGCAAAGAAAAGCAAAGAGGGAGAAGGGGAAGGGAAGGGGCGTTACCCGAGGCTTAGGCCTGCCCAGACACACATGAAAGGAAAATCAAAGCTTTGACAGTTTAACTCACTAATTTTAAAACACTAATAAAATGTACAAGCATTACTCTTTTCTTTTATCATTTAGATGGGGGATTTTCTTTACATAATCAAGCTTAGGTTGGGAACACCCTGCCCCCCCCCACCTTCTCAAGTTCTCTTTAATGTTTATCTTAACTCAGCAAATGATATAACCAGGATTGCCTTCTATCTATATGGAACTCATAAGTGGTGTGTGGAGGTCCTGGGCTTCTCATTAGAATAATAAAACAGCGCAGTATAATCGGGGATCGAGGGATTGCGAGTACATTCAAATAGGCTGGTTCACATTCCTATGGTTTGCCGTGAATACAAAACAAATGTCAGGAATAGTGTCAGACGCCTCTGGACCCTTATCCAGTCTAAGAGCACTTCCTTTTCCTTAGTGACAATTTCCTAGAAGCTAGCTTTTCTTTCTTTTTTTTAATTTCACACTTCAAGTATACAACTAAACAGAAATAATATTGGTTCTTGATGAGTGTCTGAGATTTCAAGAATTATTGGTCAAATTTAAGAATACCTAAACATATTTGCAAAACAAAAATTGACCTGAAGGAGTTAGACATATATCAACATATATCTTAAATGTTAAAACTGTATGACTAAGCTAGCCTCGAGAGCCAGCTACTGAAATCTTCAAGTGGCAGAAAAATGCAGAATTGCTGGTCAGATTTATTCTTTCCCTATGCAGAGACTTGTAAAGCATAGCTAGTATTAGAATTTCAGTCTTGTTTTGTGCTTTATTCAGCAAAAGCCTAACTTTGGGAGCTCAGATGGATTTGACTGGGTTTATTTTATTTTCGCTAAATGTCTCCCCCTCCTCCTCCTCTTCTCCTTCTCTCCCTCCTCCTTCCCTTCATCCTCCCTCTCCTTTGGATAATTAATTGGCAGGTGCTCTAAAGGAGGTAAAGTGACACTTTTTTGTCACTCCAGGCCTAACTACTGACCCTTGTGGAACCAGGTTATAAAAGAGTCCTTAAAGCAAGTGATTTACTGTTGATAGACACAAAATAAAACAAAAGCCCAGGCTATAAACAGCAAGCAGATCAATTACTTTAGAAACATATATTGATAAGTGTCTTTTAAGGTTGCACCAGGTAAATGTCATGTTATTTTACCTTTCCAATAACAGCAGCCTGTTTTGTGGTGGGACCCCCAAATCCACCATAATCAAGATTTCAAAGCACATCTGTGTAAACATTATCACATCAGTGTAAAGCATCAGCCAATGGGCTTTTACTTTGAACCAAATCTTCTTAATTGCAGTGTTAAATCAAAGAAAGTTAGATCAAAGTTGTGTGAATCTCATAGCAGGATAATGCAGGTAGCCAGAACATACATTGATCACATTTAAAGAGGGGATGCTTAAAGGTTTTAGACTGAGATAAAGTGCCTTTTAATGAGGTTTGTTTCAAGAACTAAGTTCTATGCAACATATAACACTGTTAATATTCCACAATGAATATATTATTGCCACTTGCTTCTAGAAGTATTTGTTTAGTATGTATTTCCTCACATGAAAACTTTCAGTCATGGTGTTCAATTTGTAGCTATTAGAATTCTTAAATTTCTTGTATTACATACACACACACACACACACACACACACACACACACACACACACACAAACTTTTCAAACATAGTCACCAAAGCCCAAATAATGTAATAACAGACCTTCTTTGTCTTTGTATGACTTAGCATTTTTGTGTATTTTCTATCACAACAATAACCCAAAAGAGAGCTAAGTATAACCAGGTTATTAAGGGAGAAAGTCCTATATTCTGTTGGGTTTTAGTTCAGAGTCTAACATCATTTATTTGGAGAATAAAGACAGCCCCACTCCGTAGTTCCATGTATCCAAGGTTGCTATGAGACATCAATGTGAAAATACACATTGGAACGAGGTTTTAAAACTATAAAGTGTCCTCTGTGTATAAAGTCCTGCACAACTTCAGTTACTGAGCAGGATTTTTTATTTTTTTACTTTATAATTCAGCAAATGCAATTTGTCTGAAATGCAAAATACACTTTTTTTAAACCCACAACCAAAGCTTTAATGTGCAAGTTTGAAATGGTACTTAATGCTATTTTATAAAAGACCAGAATAGAAACAAAAAGATAAGGATTTCTTTTGTTTGCTCTAGTCATGTGACGGGAAAAGATAACGTTAAAGGGTTTTTTTGCACATGCTGTGATGATATCATGGGAAGTTAAATAATTTTGAAGAGTGTTTTACAAGAGTACATTATTCAAAGTTTAAGTATACACTGCAATCTAATCAACCTTACCTATGCTTCCTAGAGACCCCACTTGCCTTGCTGTTAGACAAATACATGGTATGATTTTTACTTACACAAAATGTAGTTTCAGTTTTCCAGACCATATAGTCCTATACACCTTTTCAGTCAGCATAGTCTCATATAAACATTTGTTTTTATACATTCAATGACTCTACATGTGTTTCACTTGAGAAAAAAATAGCTCACTTAAAAGTCATGATTTACACCTTAAATAAAACCAAAATCCCCATTGCAACATTATACATTACATACATACTATAAAACATTGGTAGCAACATAAATTTCTGTATATAATAAACTGATTAAATAAATTATAATAAACATAATGAGACATTATATAGATAGTTTAAAATGAGAAAGATATATGAAGTACTATCCTTTATCTTTAGAATATGATATAAATTAAAAAGTGTACAATCAAAGATTAGATACAGAGTGATATCTTTTCTATAAGAAGGAAAGTAAAAAGAATTTTACTCGTATATGCTTATTAAAAATAAATGAATAAATGCATTAGAAACTAATAAAAGTGGTTCCTGGATTAAAAAACTAAATGGAATGAAAGAGTGGTGGCACTTCTCTGAGAACTTTTTACAGAACTTCGACTCTTAAAAAAAGTGTTTTTCTTTTAAGTAAAATAAACAAAGGTGATTGGGGGTAGAATACAATCAGGAACAACAGAACCTAGCTGTATAGGTTAAAGCAAATAAGATGACAAGCACACACAAAAAAAGACAGTGCTTTCAGAAAATAAGCTTTTAAGCAAAAGCAGGCCTTTGGTTATAGAACCCTGTTCTAAACACCTAAACAAATAAATATTGAACTTCGGTGAGAAAGATTCTTTTCCCAGCAGTGCAAGTTGGAGAACAGCACAACTGAAAAAAAAAGATAGATACCCTGGGGATGAGAAAGGAGTTTACATAAGGAAGGAAGACTAGAATTTACTCAGTAGTGTTGAATTACAAGTGGTTACCAATATTAGTTCTCTCTCTCTCTCTCTCTCTCTCTCTCTCTCTCTCTCTCTCTCTCTCTCTCTCTCTCTCTCCCTCCCTCCCTCCCTCCCTTTCTCTGTCTCTCTCTCCCTCCCTTTCTCCTTCTCTTTCCTCTCTTCCTTTTCTTCCCCTCTCTCCCTCTCTCCTCCCTGTCCACCACCTATAATGTGTGTGTGTGTGTGTGTGTGTGTGTGTGTGTGTGTGTGTGTGTGTACTCTATCCACTAAAAAGAGCCTAGATGCAAATATATGCCCAAGCAACGAGCATACCTAACATCTAGACCTTAGTCTCTTTAATTCATTCACATCCTGAAATGACTGGCAAACTTGAAGAAATTATCATTGGTTCTAGGACGGGGGTATCTTTTTATGTACCAGCTAACAAGGAAACAGAGAAAACTATGAGAAAGTATGCAAGGGACATTGAGTTTAATCTTTGACAATTTGAACACCAAAATAAATGATAGAATAAGATGTTTCTGGAACAAAATAAGAATATTCGCAGGCAACTGTTTAAGGGAACAATCAAATGATAAAAGGGAATCTTTGTATTGTGGAAAAATACCAACAAATAGCAAAAACAAACTATGGGATTAGAAAAAGATCTTTTTTTTTTTTAAATAAGAACACTGCTGGTCCAGACACAATCATTAGTACATGGTAAAGCTAGATAGTAAGTTTTGATTAAAACCAGCAACTGAAGTAGGAGGGAAATGAAGTGTATCTATCACACAGAGAGCAGTAACTATAGCCCACAAATCTAGTGACTTCTGTTCTACCTGAGTAATAAACACAGCAATGTGACAGGTAAACTCCATTTTCCTCTTATCCCTGTATTAGTTAGTTACCTGAGAGAAAAGCTTAAGTGAGAAAAGCTTTTTTTGGCTCCCAGTTTCAGAGGGTTCAGTCCATGGTTGCTTGACCTTATGGATGGAACATCATTGACCTCATGTGTTTGGGTGGAACATCATCAGTCTCATGTGTTTGAGTAGAACATCATTGGCCTCATGTGTTTGGGTGGAACATCATTGGCCTCATGTGTTTGGATGGAACATCATTGGTCTCATGTGTTTGGGTGAAACATCATTGGCCTCATGTGTTTGGGTGGAACATCATCAGTCTCATGTGTTTGGGTAGAACATCATAACCATGTAAGCGTGTGAGGGAAGCAGTTCACCTCATGGCAAATAGGATGCAAAGTGAGAAGAGATAAAGAAGGACTCCAGGGCAAAATCTAGCCCTGAGGGCATTTCCCTACCTTCTACCTTTTACTACATTCCAATAAGACTGTCATGTTATGATCTCAGCAAGAGATCAATCCACTGATTACCTCAGAGCTGTCATGATGCAGCCCTCTCTGGAAATACTTGGTGAACATGGGGTGGTGTATTTTACTAATCACCATAATATAGAGATTTACTAATCACCATAATCTCTCAATCTTGTCAAGTTGACAATGAGTAGTAACATCATGAACCCTAGGAAGAATACAATGCTACTGTTGTATTATTCCAGTCAAAACTTTATAACCTGATTTTATCATGATATCAAATAAACTCCAACTGAGGGGCAGTGCAGGAAACAACTGGCCTGTGCTTCTTCCAAAATGTCAAAGGTTCGATGTCCAGATTAAAGAAAACTAAAGTGACCTGGAAATTAAATGTAATGTATAATTATAGCCTAGAGGTTGAACTAGAAAAATAAAACCATACAAATTGTATTTACACAACTCATGAATTTGAATATGGGGGTTCCATTTTTCCATTTCTTTAACCATAAAAAAGGAACAAAATAACAGAAACACATAATATAATGTTAACTTTGTATTTCCCTGTCCCCTTGGAATTTGTTATTCTTTTGTGTTGTTGTTTTTTTTCCCTTTCCTTGTCTTGCTCAACATAAGCAGGATAATGCCACTGGCTGTTATAAGATCTTGGGAAAATTTTATTATCTCCACAGAACTCAGACTTTTTCCTTTCATAAAACTCAGGGTAAACTTGCATCTCTTCAGCTTGTGTGAGTACTGTAGGAATCACAGGGGTCACTGTGTGTGAAAATATAAGGCATGGTTTCTAGTAACCATTTTGGTTACCAATTCTCCCTGACTGTTAGGCCACATAACATTTCATGTTCTGATTTAGGTTCCAAGAAGACAATGACATAGAGCATGAGGTCTATAGCATCATGAAAACCAGCAATGATATTTGGAACCCAGAAGGAAAGAAATTGTCTACTTTCTGCTGGGGGAAAAAAAAGCTTAATCAACAGCTGGGTTTTTCTTTTGGGGGACAGACTCTGCTATGTTGCCTAGGCTGGTAGTGAACTCTCAAGCCCAAGTGGTCCTTTCATTTATGCCTCCAAAGCAGCTAAGATGCTAATCAATACTCTTTTGAGATGAGTCTGAGACCTTCAGCAGCAGCCTGTGTAGCAACATCTTGATGAACACATGTCCATTAATGCCTCACATAACCCTTCATTATCATTTGAAAACTCATAAAAAAATTTACCTTGAACATACTTAATACTGATTTCATGGGAGGAACTGGCCAGATCACCTCAACTGAAGAGCTTCATTTGACAATGAATAAGGTGGCTTAATTATTATTATTATTATCAATCAATACTATGAAGCTAGTGATAAATAGACATAATTTAAATTAATTCTAACAGTATCTCCTAATTGTCCTGAGGCAGGTCAGAAAAGAAAAAACAATTACATTACTAATATTAAAAACACAGATCATGAGAGTTTGGTTACTTGAAACTGACCACATTTAAAAGTTGTCTGGTATCAGTGTCACACTAAAGAGAAACACAGTCTTACTAAAATGAAAGTCATACAGGAAGAAGTCTGTATCTGTTTTGTTCATTAACAGTTAATTCTACTTGACAATCAAGCTACAAATACCTAAGGAAGTAATAAAAGTTAATTTTTTAAAAAAACAATCGAAGTATATGAAAAACTGGTTCAAAATGGCAATATTGTTTATACACAATACTTGATGGCTCCAGACTCTGCCATTGAACAGTGGATTAAGGAACATAATTATAGCTACTTTTCAGCCCTTTTAAGTATCTCATTATGAGTGTATCCAGAGATGCTACTAAGTTGATTGTTTTTTATTTTTCCATTTCAAGTAAAAAAAAAAAACTGTTCTTTAATAGTCTTCATTCTCTGGAAGAATAATACCACATGAACATTACAGGAATGTTTTTACTATGATGATGTAGACATTAAATTACTACATTCAAATAAATTAAATTTCCAAGAGAATGAAACTGTCAGTAAAATTTCATTTTAAGTGGTACTCTTTCAAATAATGAATCATTCCATAAAACATAGGGAAAAAATTAATAACTAATAAATTTGTTGTCTCTTTAGAATTAAATAAAAAATAAAACTGCCATTTCAGAGATGGAGGTACATGCTTAATCTGTAATAATATCAATAATAAGGAAGAATGATGTTCTCTTTGAAATTCAAAAAATGAACTAGTGACCTATTACTTATTAAGCCACCTCGAGATTTTATAACTTGCAAGCAAAGTGATAAGCTGACTAACACCTTATTTATGCACTCCTCTCCCTCAATTAGAAGTCTGAGTTAATTAGTCCAGTTTAGAAAAAACTGGAGCCTAGTCTGTGGTTAAAAATCTGCCCAGGAGTTTAGCCAAACTAGAGCTGGGGGAATAGGGAAGAATCCATCCCTCCAGGGGAACAACCAAATAGGAGGAATGAAAAGAAGACTTGGAAATTTCTTAAACTTGGCCCAGGTTAGGAAGACACACAGCTTCCTACAATGACCAGTCTAGAGTGAGAAGCACTAGCACATGGCAGCTGAGTGATGCATCTGGCAGAGAGACATGGCTCGTATCTGTCTGGAAAGCAGGGTTAGAGGAGATAAGGCAAAGCCAGTTACAGCACTGATGTTATGAGCACAGAGCACGACAGTATGGTTTTTGAGATTGTCTGATCTACAGATAGTCTGGTTTGAATTCCATCCTAACAAGAAACACTGATTCGTCATTATACAGTCCTGCGAAAATGTACGTTCCGTGAAGGCGGAGAAAGGGAAGGTTAAAGAGGGAGAGGTGGGAGGACAGGCTAGGGTAAAGGGTATGAGGAGGGATAACTAACATTAAAAAACTTTGAAAATACCATATGGAAACTTACTACTGTAGAAACTTCCAGAAACATATACATACAAAGGGAGTTTAAACAGACTTATCCTACAATGGGGCAAGGCCTCTTCCAGAGACCATAGGCCATCAAATAAAAAGCCCAGTGCCAGATATGAGATACTCTTTTTTAAATAGTTTGTTATAATTGTGGTCCCATAATGCCCCCAAAATATTACAAGCTATTACCATTGTTCTTGAGTATCTTCCAGAACTTGATGGTAAGACATTATCACTAACGATACCAACACTCTTGAGTCACAGAACACGGAGGAGTAAAGATTGTACAGACCTGGAAGTTTCATCCCTGTTGGCCGGCTTCCATACTGACAGGTGCTATGCACACTGCTGGGGTTTAGAAAAGTAGTCAACAGCATTCTATAGCTATGAATTCTGTGACCTGTTATAACAATAGGCCTGACAAAATAGACTCACTGATACATTAGTGGCATGAATATCACAGGAGCAACCAGCCGCCTTTCACGATTATTGGATTTAAAGCCTCTCCACAAGATAGAACTCAACCCTATGACCACTAACTGGAACCACAACCCATGACTGGCTAAGGCACAGGACCTATGGCAGAATCTAATGCCATATTCTGCAAAATGGACATAGTGGTAAACTGCCCAATATGTTCTTACCTTTGTACCCATAGATTAATGCATCCCTCAAGCCTCATTGGGAGATTTTGTTTGCCTGTTTTTTGTGGTAGATGGTGATTAATACAGAGCCCTACAACCAGTCAAACTAGAGAGTATAAGAAACTATGGGCTGGGCGGTGGTGGCGCATGCCTTTAATTCCAGCACTTGGGAGGCAGACGCAGGCAGATCTCTGTGAGTTTGAGGCCAGCTTGGGCTACAGAGTGAAGTCCAGGAAAGGTGCCAAAGCTACACAGGGAAACCCTGTCTCAAAAAACAAAAAAATAAAATAAAAGAAAAATAAATAAATAAAAGAAAAAAGAAAAAGAAAAGAAAGAAACTGTGGAAGATTGAACTTAAAATGTGATATCTATATTATATAGATATCATATATATGTGTGTATATATGTATATATGTGTATGTATATATATATATATATCATACCTTCTGGTTCCCATGGCCCAGGGAATGATCTCAGAAGAGGAAGCAGAAAAATTGTAAGAGCCAAAGGAAATAGACATCTGCAGCAAAATAGTATATTTTCCAAATATGACAGCTCCTCTGCACACACGAACTCTTGGAAGCTATGACTGCATGCACATGACCTGCTCAAAATGTCATGCCCATCCAAATATCCCAGTTAATGGCGGGGGAGGGGATCATTAAGTCCTGCAGCTAGCTAAGGTGTTACCGTCAGTTGACAACTACTGGGAGAGTGAGTTTTCCTCAGGGATGTGGTCTTTGAGGCTGCCCATGTTCCGGGACATAGCCCTACACCCATGCACATACAGAGAGCACCAAATGGACTCAGTGGCTTTTAGAAAAACAGAGCACATGAAGTTGAGAAAGGAATGATGTGTGGGCGGGGGGGGGGGGAATTGAAGAAGTTTGTATGGCAGGGTGGATATAAAACACATTATATGCATGTATGAAATTTTCAAGCAATAAAAGTTGAAAAAAGTTAAAAGCCCATAACAGTCTTACATAGCGCTCAACTCTCTCGGCTACTGTAACAACTGGCCTGGTAAAATATACTATGAACTCTGGCATATTTTGCAAGTAATAAATCATTTTGCTTAATTGATATACACATTGGAACTTTTTTAGAAACCTCAAGTAGTTAATTTCTTGAATTTACTTTACTATTGCTTACAATTAATAATGATTCTAAATTATAGAATCCAGAGATATAAAAATGTAACTTGACTCCAAGCAAGTACATTTGGGGGAAAATACCCTTGATCTTGGAAAAATAACCACACCTAGACTTACATCCACTTGCTGTTACTGTGGGAAAGTGGTTGCTGGCCTTTTCTGGGTCAGCCACTAGAGGACGGTGTGGTCACATGCCAAGACCTTGATAAGGCCAAGAGGGGACCTTTCAAGGCCAGAATGAATGCTGCCAGGTTTCATTTCCCAGCTTCTAGCCCTACCCTTGGCAAATTCTGCATGCAATTCTGACTTCCAAATGTGGAGAGAAGAGAAAAATAGAAAAATTAGAATGCGTAGGTGATTGGCAAGACAAAAAAGTCACAGAAAATTGTTAAATGTCAGTCGTCTTGATGGGGAAGAAAATGCAGGTCAGCAGATACTACACAGCTGTCAGGACACTGAGAAAGTGTTGACGCTGAGAATATTTGACTCGAGCTATTCCTGCGAACAAGCTATAAGGTTCTAGCTGGCAGTGAAACCTGGAAATGAGTTCAAGGACGAGAGCTAAGTCAAGTAAATGAAATGGCAAGGAGCTAGTGGCTGGATTTGGAATCCACTGTGTCAAATATAATGACTAAAGATTTCTTGAATAACTGTAACACCCATAGGCTGTGTTTATCAGGATCTTCAACAAAATAACAGAATCACAGCAGCAATCCATTCTGTGGGTTTTTATAAAATGAGACACAAAAAAATTTTGACAGCAGCCTTTTATGTCTTCAGCAAACTCAGATCCAGTATTGTTTCCTCAAAGCTGTCAATTATAAGCTGTAAGTATTTCTAAGGAGCCGTTACAATTGAAATTTGTTTTGCAGCTCAGTCTTATTTTCAACCGGGAGATTGTTGACTTGGTTTTCTGAACTAGAATAATAATTCAACAACACTTTCACTGCCCTGAAGAAAGAGCATGCTAGGCACATTAGGTTTGCATGGGTTCTCAGTAATTTTATAAAATTACTTTAAAAAACACATAAGGTTTTTGTTTGCTTGCTGGCTTGTTGAAACAGAGTCTTGCAATGTAGCCCTGGCTGGCCTGGGACTTACTGTGTAAACCAGGCTGGCCTCATATCCACAATGATACCCTTGCCCGGTCCTCCCACACAGATACCTTTTAAAACTTCTTTCACGTCTCCTCTCTTGAGGTTCTGAGGATTGAGCCTAGGACCTTGCAACTGCTCGAATCATAAGTTCTTACTAATTAATAGACAATGCTATCCTGTTAAAACATAAAATGAAATCTAACCCTCCTAAAGCTTATAGGTTACCTGTTGAACACACACAAATGAAAAAGAATCCTATTCTGTATTGGTGGGAATAGCAGGACAGGAAGTTAGGGTGCTTTGCTGAAAATAGGCAGAGGGTGCATGAAGCCATCACTGGAGAAGGGGAAGCTTTTATGTAAACACAAGAGTCCTGAGGAGAGGGCGAGAGAAAAGAGGGGCAGCAGACAAAAGCCAGATGACAGAGTTTCTCTTGGAAAGTAGGAATCTATTCAGTTGTCTCCTCTCAATCCTTGTCTAGATAGTCTCTATGCCAGCCAACCTAATGTTCTGATATCCTACCCAAATTTCACAGTAATATTTAATCAGAGAATATAGTTAAGTAACTTGACTTTCTAGGCCAATTCTCACAAACCTGTGTCTTCAAATTACTTAAATTCTCCTTCCTGGAGAGTCAGAGCTCTAAGAGAGATGAAGAAGGTTCTAACCATGGGACTCAAATATTGACACTTCATCAAAACAAGTCCACATATAAATGTTTTATATGTATAAGAGCATGAAGTTTCCGAAGCTCTCCTAAACATACATAATATGTCTGCAGGTCTATCTACAGCTTCCCGTTTGTTACTGTATGAAAGGTATCTGTGTAAAAAAAATATTATTTTAACACAACCCACTTATATATAAACGTTTAAATCATGAGTTTTAAATAAATACTGGCTTTCAAAACTCAGCTAATTTTCAGGTGATTTTTTTCAAGCAATGCCTCTAGGCATTAGCCACCTAAATTTCAGTAACTACCTTATGGCCTCTATGTAAGTTATTAAGTAACTAGAATGTTCATACTGGCTGATGAAAGTGTAAAATGGCACCAGCACTTTGGAAAATGCTTTTGTTTCTTAAGTGGCTAAACACATATTTATGCAATTATTCAGCAGTTCTACATGCAGGAATTAATCCAAGAAAAATAAAAAGATATGCCCATACAAATGATTGTGGGAGCTAAAATTAAATATAGTAACTATGCCCATCAACAGGAGAATAGATCATGATACCATATTATAAACAAGTAGAATGCTATTCTGCAAAAAGAATTATTGGCATAAACGAAAAGATAAATCTAAATAACATGCTGAGTTAAAGCAGCCAGACAATCGGATTGTTTGAAAATGATAACATCAATTTATATAAAAGTCCCCAAAAGGTAAATACCACAGTCTGCAAAGACAATTAACTTTACAATAGATATCAGATCAGATCAGTGTTGACTTCTGGATATGAAGGATAGTGAATTAATTGGGAGGGGCATAAGGAAACTTCCCAAGGTAAGAAAAATATTTTCATCTTGAAATGTCTTTGCCAAAACTATTTGAACAGTGCATTTGACATCCAAGCATTCCAGACTTTCAATAAATGTCAACTGCATTTCAATGAAAAAATAAGGATGAATTAAACATTCTTTACAAAAGAAAAAGGTGCTTCTCCCAAAGGTATGGTTCATATCTATGCAGTAGTCTCTTCTAGTTTAATGTCATATCAGCCTGCATAGTCATCAGAAAAAGATTCGAGGAAAATTTAATTTCAATGAACAGACTTGAGATAAGACCAAGGGAGCATTTGTGCCACCTTTTGAGATTTATTGAGCAAGTTTCTATCTACTAAAGACTGGATAAACTGTCCTATTAAACAATTTTCAACTCTTCATTCTTCATTTGGGTGTATTTCCAGTTTGAAAGATCACCTTAGTTTTGGAAAATATCTTGAATTTTGTGGGTTGATTTTTAATTGTACTCTTCCACGATAAGAGATCCACAATAATGACAAACTCTTCTGAAGCTCACCAGTAAGTCAGTGTAACATCTGTATTTAGATGTAGCCATGAGTACAATGATTAATTGTGGGTCTCACAGAGCATAAGTCTCTATGAAATACGTTTTGATCAAAGTATATACCCTGAAACAAATACTACATACATCAAGATTCTAGTCAAATGTGGTTTTTTTTATATTGCACTCGAGATAGGAACAGGCCTCCTTATTCTGGAATAACTTGTTCAAGGAGACCTGTACACCTGAGCAATGAGTCAGTCATCTAGTGGTTTTCTAGAAGGTCTTATCACCAAGTAAAAAGTCTACTTCATTTTCCTTCGTGTGGTCATTTGGCATTTGCAGGGTCCTGAGCACACGATTTGAGATGACCTTGAAAAGTTGGAAATCATTTTTTGAAGTGTATGGGTTTTGATATGCTTCAGTTGCCAAAGAAATTAGAAACACTTGCACTTTCAAACTTTGTGTTTAGATCAATCTCAAGTTTCTGAGGCACATTAATTTATTTTAACAGAAAAAAAACACATTACATAAATTACTCAAATACTACTTTATTTTATGTGTGAATACCTTCATGTAGATAATATACAAATTTTTAAGTGGAATAAATTTAAGCATTGGTTAAATGCATTACGTCACTGATATATGAATTTGAAATGTATTTTTGATCAAATCTAACAGTTAGTGTTTACATACACCAAGCCCCCATGTCCTGCTATCATAAATAAAAATGTTGCTTTTAGCCGACCCAGCCATAGTAGTCTCTACCTGGTGTGAGTAGTATTTGTGCCCATGTAGTATCTGCAGGCCTGAAGTGTTCCAAATTCTGAGAGAAAAAAAAAATGGTAATATGTAGATTGACTGAAATTAATGAACAATCTTGTGAAAGTGAGAAGAACTGGGATCCTCCTTTTCATTAAAGATGAATAAATTCCTTTGGCTACTTACAGCTAAGTACAAATCCTCAATCCTGGCCTTCCTGGATTAGACTAATGTCTTATCTACCCCATCTCGTTCTTATGTCAGTTGTTGAATTTTCCAAAAGGTTTCTAACCAGTTGTATACCACGGATGGTATCAAATGCTGAATTATACAAATTTATCATTAGGTGGATTAAATTACAAGTTAATATAATTTACATTCATTAGCTAAATATGAATACAAAGGTAATAAGTACCTAAACTCACCCCTTCCTGATTATTCTGCTGTCACTTATTGTACCTTTCTTTTGTAAACAGAAAGTAGAAAATCTGAATGATGATACAGTACTCTGCATTTCTTTCCAATGCTACAATCAAGTATACCATACTGGTAGCTTAAGAGCATCATGGTAGGAATATTTTATATCTGATCTGTCCTGCAAATGCTACAAACTATAATCCCCCATCCTTTCTCTTCCCAAACTAGTCATTAAACCTTTAACAACCCACCTGGCCGAAGGGTCTTCTAAAGGAGGTTGATCTCTCCTTTTTTCAACAACTTGTTATACGACTCCCCAACTTTCTAACACACTGGCTTAAGCTAAGGCTTTCCCTTTATAATTTGAACTAAGATTTACAGAGATTGAATGTTCTTGAACTTTCTAGGATCTTTTCACTGACTTCCACATGATTTCATCTAAAAATACATCTTTTAATTGAGTGAGTGGGATTATAATTGCATTCCTTGCAAATCAATATGTCTTAATGTGTCTCTCCGTTTCTGATGGGCTGAATATAAGAAATTTCTAAGTGCTAGGCACAATATTTAGGTTTAGGCACAATATTTAGGTTTAAGTCTTAGATAAACCATAGTAAACACAGTCAACCGATGTTTACAACAGCCTTTTAGTTTCCTCATCAGTATAATTAATGATTATGTCTGCTACTGTTTTTTAAGGCTTTTCCAAGTACCCAAGCCCCTAGACTGGACATTGTAAAGGACACTATATAGACAGGATTTATACCCCTCCCCCTCTTAATGGGGGGCTTTTTACATTATCTACTTTGTATTTCAGGTTTTCATATAAGATTTCTTGACAATTTCCACTAAACACTCTTGGGGAAAAATGTATAAAGGGTTAAAAAATTTAGATTAAGCTATCCCTAAATTCTTTTCAGTATTCTCTGAGTTTACAATGTGAACATTACAGAAATATTTAAACATTTCTTTATTTGTCTGTGTTGTTCTTGCTGTTGTGTGCATTTTCATTTTTGGAGGGGTCTCAAAGAAACCGTGGCAATCAGTCTCATTTGTATAGCTCACACTTAGCAGACCTATTCATCCACTTTTCTGAGCTTGCCCTGAAATTTTTACTTGGTCCAAATTCTAATTAACAATACTAGATCACAGATGTTGGCAAAAGTGGAAACTGGTTTGCTGGCCCACTAATTTTCCCCATGTACATACACTGAATTCTCCTGGTTACTTTTGATCCTCGGATGGTTCCCTCTTGGTGCTGAGCTGTCCATCTGTTCCGAAGGTTGTCCTTCTGTTTGGATATCTGCCCTTAAAGCAATTTCCCATCTAACATATGCCAGTCCGGGGTGAGAGCCAGAGACAAGAGTATACACTAGTTGCACTAGGCCTTAAGACCAGGTACCTACTGAGTCTGTCCATATGGACATTTCAGTAGAGAGTTCTGCAACCCACAAAAGGGAAACACTGAGCATTTGCTTACAATTCTAAGTTCCTTTTGACTTTCCTTATGAATAAAAAAATAGCTAGTGACCATCTTTTGTAGTTTCCAGGCACTGAAAAGGACAGTTTGTAAAACACTCTTTGATTAAAGCTCTGTAGTCCATGCCAAGATCATCTAAACTCCTTTGAGTTTTGAACTCTTCAATTAATTTTATTGTTTTAGTTCACACTAAGCTCCATATGCTCCTAAATTTATAGCTTGTAACTCTACAAGATTTTCTAGTTGATAAAGTGTAAGAGCATCAAGAAGAAAGGTTTTTTTTTATTTAAAATAAACATTTTATGCAGTGGCATGTACAAAGGACATGCAAAATTTAAGAGTATAGCTCTATGGTTATTTAGAATGGATATACTTGGGTCAATTCACCCAGGACATTCGCAGAACTCTGGAAGTCTCTTTTCTTAACTAGTCTCATCAGCATTACCTGTCTAGGGAATCAACTACCCTGAGTTCTAACATTATAAACAAATGGATAGGGCTGGCTGAGAGAGCAAAGGCATTTGTGGACCCATATGATGGAGGGAGAGAACCAACTCCTGCAAATTGCTCTCTGACCTCCACATGCACATGATTTGCATGCACTTGTGCACATATATACACAAAAAACATACATAGGAAGTTTAATTTTTAAATATGTTTTGTGCATGTGACTGTTTTGCCTGCATGGATGTCTATGCACTGCATCTGTGCCTTGTGCCCATAGAGGCCAGAAGCAGGTGTCGGATCCCCTGCGACTAGAGTTACAGACAGTTATGAGCTACCCCGTGAGTGCTGGGACTCAAACCGGGTCCTTTGAAGAGCTGCCAGTTCTTCACCACTGAGCCATCTCTCCAGACCCGTAAGCAAGTTTTTGTGTTTGACTTCTTAGACTCAGTTTTATCCTGTGAAATGAATCAATATGATTACACGCAAATTGCAGTTTAGAATTCTTTCTTATTTATAGTATCCAGTTGCTTAAGTAAACTATTCCCTTTATACCTACACTTCCACTGAGGGACATATGACTAACTTATATTCTGTTGACCATTACAAGTGATGCTGCTCTGAATGCATACTTATGTCTTTGGGCAACGTACATCCTCACTTATGTTATTTCAACTAGGAGTGGAATTAATGGGCCACAAAACAAGCATGTGTTGGGTCTTAGTAAACACTGCAACAGTTTTCAGAAGCTCATTACGTATGTTGCTACTTTGGTATTGTGGTTGTGTAATGGATGACTAGCGTCTAGGAAATAGGGAGCTATTTTCTGCCAGAAGATGCCTTTGGTGGGCATGGAGCTTTAATCACTATCACTTCTGTCTTAGTCAACGTTCTATTGCTGTGAAGAGACACCATGACCATGGCAACACTTAGAAAGGGAAACATCTCATTGAGGTGGCTCACTTACAGTTCAGAGGTTTAGCCAATCATCATCGTGGTGAGAAGCATGGCAGTGCACACAGGCAGACATGGTGCCACATAGATAGCTGAGAGTTCTTCATCTGGATTGGCAGGCAGCAGGAAGAGAGGGGGACATTGGGCCTGGATTGAACATTCTAGACCTCAAGGCCCACCCCCAGTAACACACTACTCCAAAAGGGCCACATCTACTCCAACAAGGTATGGTGGTATTTTATTTGTACTGAAATGTGATTTTATTTGTATGTTAATAAATAAAGTTGCTTGGGGGTCAGAGCTAATAGCAAGCCATAGCAGAGCTAGGCTTTCGTGGCACATGTCTTTAATCCCAGCACTTGGTAGAAGAGCTAGGTAAATCTCTGTGTGGTCAAGGATACAGCCAGCATTGGAGACACACACCTTTAATCTCAATACCATAGAAGACCTGGAGGCCTGTACATACAGGCAGTGATGAGGCAGTCATGTATTTGGGTTTACAACCAATGAGAAGGCAGAACAGAAAGACTATATAAAGACAAACACACAGGAAGTAGGCCCTTTCCAGAGAGGTCTCTTGGCTTAAGAGGCTAGCTGCAGCAGGTGGTAAGGCTCTTAGCTCTGATCTCTTGGCTTTCTTCTTTGCCTTGGTTCTGTGTTTCTTATTTAATAAGACGGTTGGTTACATCTACAACAAGGCCACACCTCTTAATAGTGGCACTCCCCTCCCTATGAGCCTATGGAAGCCATTTTCATTCAAACCACCACAACACACATGAACAGAAGGAGTGTGAGAACAAGATGGGCTCACTTTCTTTGGACAAGGGGCTTAGCTGGTTGCAAGTCTGAGATGCTGTTCCATAATATTCCCTAAATAATGTAAAAGTCCCTACCAGCAAGTGGTAGGCAAAGACAGGAACTTTAAGGACTACCCAATAGGAGTTGAGCAATAAAGCACCAACAGCAAAGACCTTGAAGATTACATTTAAAATGCTAAATAGGTGGAATGGTCATGGTTAGACATGACTTGGTGTTAGAATGGTTGATGTTAGAATATAAATGTGCAGTAGTAACAATTTGGTTAATGCTAACAGAGAGATACATGAGAATAAAAAGGGATGTGTGAGCAGCCAGACCAGTGATTTTGCTATGAATGATGCTGGACTTCCTTATGGGATCATAAGAAGTGAAATTCAAGGCTCTACTCCAATGTGATTGTGCCAGATAATAAAGTGCTAGCCCCAGCACTAAAATCTTGTTCTTGAATTAGCCCTTCTCCATGACCACCTTCTGCCTCTGATCCTTTCACTTTTCCATTTTGGCCTCTACATTGGGCATTGGGTCTCTGGAGAAACAGAACCAACAGAATGAATGTATATTATAAAAGGGGAAATTACTAGATTGGCTAACACGATGGGACGAGGGAGTCCAATAGTGGCTGTCTGTATGCTCGAGAAGCTGGGAATCCTGGTACCAGCTCAGCCCATGAAGCTGGATGCCCCAGTAGTTCCAAACTGACACTAAAGACCCAAAGGTTCCCTGGAAAGATGCTGGTATTTAGCTCACATTGGAAGGCTGAAGAGGTTGGAGTCTGAAGTCATTGGGAAGACTGAAGCAGCTGATAGGCTGGTAGCCATATTCAACTAAGAAGAAGCTCCAGAAGGCTAATGGGAACATACTATTTCCTCCAGAACTTCCTTGTAGCTTTGTATCTAGGTCACTTTCTGTAATGTGTCTTTGAGGGCAGATATCTGCCCTCACCTAGTTAATTACCCAGTCTCTCTCTGTGTCTTTCTGTCTCTGTCTCTGGTCTCTGTCTGTCTGTCTCTTTCTCTCTCCCTCTCCTTCTCTCTCTCTCTCTCTCTCTCTCTCTCTCTCTCTCTCTCTCTCTCTCTCTCTCTCTCACACACACACACACACACACACACACACACACACACACACACACGCGGGTATCTCCTATCATTCCAAATCCTGTCACGTAGATAATCAAGAACAACCATCACTGCCTCCAATTTGAACCAGCCAGATGTGCAGTTTGATTTTTCAGGAAGTAAAACTAATTTTTTTACTTAATGTGGACGTTTGTTGGAGTCCCATGTATAAAAAAAGAAGGGCCACTCTAGTTCTGTATCCTCATTCTCCTCTCTGCTTCACAATCATAATAAAACTCCTTCATTTTAACTGACACTATTAAGGTCCTATCATGCAGCAGAAGCTGAGCTCCACAGATGTTCTGACTCCACATTGGTCAGCTACAGCTTAGGTAAGAGCAAGGGAAAGAGAATGAGTGTAGAACATTGTCCATGAAGGTGGGAGCTAGTCAAAGTAGAAAGCAGACCCCCAGTGCCTCAGATAACTTCCTGTCCACAAGCTCAAACATTAGGAATTGCGCTCCAGGTCCTGGGGGCTAGCTCTCAGGACAAAAGAGCAAGAGCGGGTTGTGATCACACAGAGTCCAAACTGCCTCTAAGTAGCACAGCCTCCAAGACTGGGGGATGATTATTTGTATGGCTTACTGAAAGACTGAGATTATTACAGCCCTGCTGTAGTGAGGGCTGAGTAGACCTGAGGGGGAGGGGGAGCATGCACAAATACAGAGCATGTGCTTCTCTTCCAGCTTATCAGGCTTCAGGAGCTCAAGTGCACAAACTAAGACAAATGGTAAGCTTCTATAGGAGTTTTGTTGAGCTATTTTGGACAAGCATACTTAAATTTCACATTTTAAACATAAAAGTTACTTATTTGCAAGATGTCAAGTATCAAACAGCTAACATAATTAGGTCAGGAGATGCAACTTCTTTTTTTTTTTCAGGACAGGATGTATGAATGTAAATGGCCCCCATAAGCTCATAGGGAGTAGCACTATTAGGAGGTGTGACCTTGTTGGAGTAGGTGTGGCCTTGTTAGAGGAAGTGTGTCACTGTAGAAATAGGTATTGAGGTCTGCCATGCTCAAGCCATGCCCAGTGTGACAGTCTCCTTCTGCTGCCTGTGGATCAAGGTGTGGGATTCTCAGCTCCTTCTCTAGCGCCATGTCTGCCTGCATGTTGCCATGTCCCACCATGATGATAATGGGCTGAACCTCTGAACTGTAAGCCACACAATTAAATGTTTTCCGTTATGAAAGTTGCCATGGTCATGGTGTCTCTTCACAGCAATAGAAAACCTGACTAAAAGTTGGTACCAGAGACTGGGGTATTGCTGTGATAGGCCTGACCATGCTATTGTTTGAAGGAATATGGACCTTGGGATTATGGATTAGAAAAGCAGTTGAATCCTTTAAGTGCTGCTTAATGGGCCACATTAGTAGGAGCATGGAAGACAGTGGTGCAGAATGTGGTTTGATGAACTATGGAGCCTGGCTCAAGAGGTTTCAGAGATGAATTTTAATATGATATTTTGGCAGAAAATGTGGCTGCTTTTTGCCTTTGTCCAGTGGGTCTGCCTGGGGCTAAAGTGAACAGATTTGGATTACTCCTGTTGCCAGAGGAAATCTCAAAACAGTGTAGTATAGACTCTGCTGTGTGGTTACTAGTGTTAACTCTAATGAACATTTATAATGAAAAAACACAAGATGAGCAAGGAAAAACACAAAATGTCCAATTTGAGAAGAAAAGAAGCACCAGGAAGTGGAATGGAGCTAAGCCTGTGTTCAAGGAGATAAACAGATTTAAAAAATGGAATAAAGAGAGTGGTGACCTCAGGGTAAGATTCCACCCAGCTAAGTTTCTAACCTGTGAAAAGGAACTAAAGGAAAACTCAGAGCCTG
Source organism: Peromyscus maniculatus bairdii (assembly GCF_049852395.1). Lineage (NCBI taxonomy): Eukaryota > Metazoa > Chordata > Mammalia > Rodentia > Cricetidae > Peromyscus > Peromyscus maniculatus. The sequence continues at coordinate 32,955,562 of NC_134868.1, read as the reverse complement.
GTGTGGTGGTGCACACATTTAATCCCAGCACTGGGAAGGCAGAGGATGGCAGATCTCTGGGTTTGAGGCCAGCCTGGGCCACAGAGCAAGTTTCAGGACAACCAGGCTTAAGCAGTGAAGACCAGAAAGCTATGAAGATGTAACAGAATGAGGGGGCCATGTTCCAGCCCAAGTAAGCAGCAAAACTTGGCAGCTTTGGCCACATGGTTCTGGCTTTAGAATAAGGGCAGAAGAAAGGAGTTATGGCATAAAGCTTCTGAGGCCAGGCATGTGTCAGGGGTGTCCCTGAATGGAGGTCTAGTAGAGAGGCCATTTCGTGAAGCTGAGAAGCTGAAGCCTGGATTGCTTTGGAGAACCCCAGATATTAGAGATGCCAGAGTCATGGGATACCTGCTGAGGAGAGCTGCTAACAGTCCAAGAGAAAGAAGTGTGTTGCAGTCAACAAAGCTGAACAGAATTGCAAATCTGATGAGTGTTTGACATCAGACATGGAGATGCAGAGTTTAGAGTTTGCCCAGCTGGTTTCCAGTCTTGCTTTGGTCCAGTATTTCATCACTATGCTCCCTTCCCTGTGATTTGGAATGGTAGTATATATTCTGTGCCATTATATGTTGGAAGTAAGTGATCTGTTTATTTTAATAGGGGATTACAGTTAAGAGATTACATGAATCTCAGAAGAGACTTTGAACTTTAAAACATTATTGAGACTATAATGGACTATAGGGATGTTTGAAGTTGGACTAGATATATTTTGCATATGATATTGTTACAAGCTTATGGGGCCAGGGAGTGGAATGTGGTAATTGGAATGTAACTGGCCCCCATAAACTCATAGGGAGTGGCACTATGAGGAAGTGTGGCTTTGTTAGAGTAGGTATGACGATGTTGGAGGAAGTGTGCCACTGTGGAGGCAGGCTTTGATTTCTCATATATGCTCAAGCCACACTCAGTGTCTTAGTTCACTTCCTGCTGATCAAGATGTAGAATTCTCAGCTTCTTCTCTAACAGCATGTCCCACCATGATAATAATGGACTGAACCTCTTGATTGTAAGTCACCCAGTTAAATGTTTTCCTTTATAAAAGTTGCCATGGTCATGTTGTCTCTTCATAGCAATAGAAACCCTAACTAAGACACAGAGTTTCTCTGTGTAGCACTGGCTGTCCTGGAACTCACTCTGTAGACCAGGCTGGCCTAGAACTCAGAGATTCACCTGCCTCTGCTTCCCAAGTACTAGGATTAAAGGCATGCAACAACACCACCCAGCATAGCAGATATAATTTTTAAGTTGAAAAAAGACAAAGCAAGTAAGGCAATTGCAGATTTGAGGAGATAACATGTAAGAGATGCTATGTGCCCTAGAACTGAAAAAAATGCTATAAAATGCATGTGTATACATATATAGGAAATGAAATAAGATATGTAATGGATTCATAACGTGAACCATCTATTTAATCCCACTATTTGATATGAAAGTGTGGTCTCCAAGACACTGCAATTGTTGCTGTATAGTAATGACTAGACTCCAGATCTCTAACTTGTAATTACCACTTGTCTAAGATACACACGTTCCTTAAGAATCATTTCTGGCTTAATCCTTTCATTTTCATTTTTTTTTTCAGAACAGTTTTTTTTTCCACTTAAACCATAGCAAATAAATGCAAGTGACTATTTCTTTGAAATTTTGAGTTCTCACTGTGCAGCATGGGCTTTGCTGGGGTGGAGGGATCATCACTGCTTCCCCTTAGAATTGACCCAAAAGAGGAGAAAAACTGGGCTCAACCTATATTTATGCAAGCATAGTATCTGAAACTTCAAGAAGTCCCAAATTCCTAATACCATATTTTCTTTTCACTTTTGCCCTGGGAAGCAAACTTGGGACAATATCCAGAGAGCATAGCAATTTGGCTATTTTGTTGTAGCTACTGTTACAGAGTATATAACATGGGAAGAAAACAATGATTATTCTTAACAAAGTTTGGGTTTCAAATAAAAAAAAGTGTGGAAAGTTGGACAACTTCTGTGCACAATGAGACATTTTTATCTCACACTTGAGTACCCTGTAACTCTTACAACAGTATTTGGCTTCTCCCCAGAGAAAATACTTGAAGGAAACATGGCATATGTCATACACATATAACATCATCTTAGCTAATTCATTGTTTTCCTCATTTGTAAGGACAGTATATATTTCTTTTCCATTTCTCTTCATAGCTTCTTAGCTTTTAACACACCATGAATAAAAATCTAGTCTGTTCAAAATTTCTAATAATAGTTCATGTTGGAAAATTACAAAAAAAATCAGGAAATTGCGTTCAGTTCAAAGAAGACAAATTTAGAGGTACTATGCTACACACAACGCTATGTATATGTATGCTGAAACACCTTTGGAAAGTAAATGCTTTGGGAAATCTAAAAAAGTCAGAATTCAGAGACGACAAAAATGGAGGAAAAAAAAAATCCTGAAAAAGTAAGGAGCCGCCACAAGTCTTCCCGGTGGTATTAACAGGCTTAAGTAGAAAAACACAATATCCTAAAATAGATATTGCCCTTATATGTCACAGACATTTCTTTCTACCATTTTTAGTAGCTTTAAGGAAGTAAAATTCTACGAACCCATATTAAAGCAAAACGCATCGCAGCATATGTGATAGATTACTTGCACGTAAGGAGTGAGGAACAGAAATAGCAGGATGTAGACCGGAAAACCACATTTTGGTTGCCCCCGAGTCCTTAGCTTTTAGCAAAAATCATAACCGACTAATTGAAACTACTACTGGACTTTATTGTCTATCCTAGATCTGAAACATTTCAGGGTTTCCTGACACCGTTCTATGTGAAGAGCAGAGCAAACACAACTCGGTTATAAAGTTGACATTGACAAATGTGCACACCCAAAAAAGTATAACGTGCACAAAAATAAAGTACACTTGTCAGTTACAGGTATACCAACAAACTCACCAAAAAAAAAAAAAGGACAAAACTCTTGAGAATTTTGAAAATCCTTTGTTTCAGATAAGAACTATAACTCATAACATCACATAAGCTAACTATAACTCATTAGCCTGTCGTTGCCCAAAGTCCAGGAACCATCATCGTGTAGTCGAAAAAACCATTTTTAAATTCAGAACTGCAGTCTTGACGACTTGAAGCACACGTCTGCACCTTTCTCGTTGTGTTTCCTTGACGCTCGGCACGGGAAGCTGCATCCAGAAGCTTATTCCCAGGGGTGTCAGAGGACGAGGAGGCGCGGTTAGGAGGGAGCCGAGCCGGGGCGTCTCTCGGAGGGGCGCCGGCTGGGCCCGCAGCCTCCGCTCCGGGAGTTCCGCCGACGAGCGGTTCCCCGCCGCTGTCGCTGTTCCCCCGGAGCGGGTGCGGCCGGCTGCGGGGGAAGCCGTTCTCTGCCGACGACTGCGTGGTTAAAGCTGGGGTAGCACGGCGGGGAACAGCCCGGCCTTACTGCGGCTCCGTAGCTCTCCCCGCCGTGCGCGGATCACCCCAAAGCTGCCCCGGAAAGGCCCCGGGCGGCGGCGGCAGCGGCTGCGGTCGCCCGTCCGCACCACGGACTGAGCACCGCACCGCACCGACTTCTCGCGAGGTTTCAGCGCCGCCCCTCCCGCTCCCGCTCCGGCTCCCGCTCCCCCTCCCCTCGGCTCCGGCCGCAGCTCCCCGCGATGGCTGCGCTCCGGAGGCTCCTGTGGCCGCCTCCTCGGCTGTCGCCGACGCTCGCCCCCCAGCAGCCCTTCCTGTCGCCGTGGGGGCGGCCTGCGGGGACGGCTCCGGGCCTGTCGGGCCGGCCTTTCTCCTGCCGGGAGGACGACGACGACGAGGCGGCGGTGGCGGAGGCGGCGTGGAGGCGGCGGCGCTGGGGGGAGCTGAGCATCGCGGCGGCGGCGGGCGGGGGGCTGGTCGGCCTCGTGTGCTACCAGCTGTATGGGGACCCCCCCAGGGCAGACCCCTCGGAGTCAGCGGCCCCGGAACCTGAGGACCCGCCCCGGGCCAGGGGGCTGCTGCCCATCCCGGTGGCTGCGGCTAAGGAGACCGTAAGTGACAAGCGCGTGCGCGCGCCTCAGCAGGTGACGGCCGGAGGGAGAGGGGTTGGGCTGCCAGGTGTCCCACCTGCGCGGGGAGGGCGTGTGGGGTGGGGTGTCACCGTAGCATTTGACCTTGGAGGTGGTGGAGGGGGAGGCCCTGTGCACTCGGTGGCAGCGAGTGGGCAACCTCCAGGAAGGACGACACACGTCCACGCCCCGGGGTCCTTGTTCCCACGGATGCTGGGAAGATGTGGGATGATGCTGTCACTGATGCATCAGGACCAGAAAGGTTGCCGCAGCCACCTTGGAGCAACCAAATGCAAACCAGACCACCCCCGACCGCACGCAAGTGCCACAAATAAAGGACTTGACAGGCATAAAAAACGAAGAAGCGATGGAGGGCCGCATGAACAAGAGAACAAGACCGCTGGGCCCGGCAAGAGAAAAAAACGATAGGAGAACCAAGTGCAGGATGAGTTTTGAAGGTGTCTTCAGATCAAAATCTGCCGCCCTAATGTATGGAAACCCCAAGGAATATGGTGCCACACTGGAAAAGAAAGAGAAAAATTATTTAAAAGTGGTACATTTCTCTCTGTCATTGAAACCATAATCCCTGAAGTAGTAGATAAAACAAACCAGAAGACAGGATAGGAAAGATGGTAAACTATGAATGAAGCCAACTCCTGCAGACGCATCACATGAAGATGTTGCTCTGTAATGTAGTTTGTGGTATACAGGAAGGCAAGAGTAAGGGGTGTGGTGTTTTTGTCACAGCTCCGTATTTAATTGTCAGGCAGATGGCTTAGAAAGTTGGTCTAGAGAATATTTCCACTCCAAGACTAGAAGAATAGAAGACTAGATTAGGTGAAAATAATTTAAGAGAATGGCAGCTGTGCCCTTTTTAACCTTATTAAATTTTTATATTGTTTATGCTGTGTGTAAGTATACAGTGGTGAATAGATACAAGTACACAGCTTTTTTTTTTTTTTCTATGTTTTGGGTAAAGGTTGGCTGTGCATTTAGGTTAGGGAATCTATGCTCTGTACCTTCATTTAGTGCTATATCATAAGAGCAAAAAAAAAAAATAAAGTATTGGCAAACTCACTCAATCCCCACATAACACATGTTCTATTTTGTGGCTTAGGAGAATAGCTTGACATTTGTGTCTTGACTGACCATGTCAGAACATTAGTTAACTGTAGTTGATCTGGAAACAGATTAACAAGGCAGGGAACATACAAATATTGTTTTCTTTGCTTTTTAAAAATTGATTTTATTTTAGATTTGAGAAACTTAGTCACAGAGTTGCATGACATCTGACTTGGACACTTACTAATTGTGCCGTTATAGACTAAGTCTGTATGTCTCAATGCCTGTTCCCAACAGGCTCAAAGGATGCTATGGGAATTATATAAGTTAATATATTTGCAAAAGAATGGAACACCTGGTGTGTAGTAAGCAGTCAGTGAACTTATTTTGCCTTTATTCATATTTCGTGGGTTTTGTTTGTTTTTAAGTTACTAATGATCAAGTCCAGGGCATCATGCATGCTACACAAGTGCTCTACCACTGAATAATCTCCTCAGCTCTTTTATTATCTATAATTATTTACTTACATTATTATTGCTTCATCTGTACACAATTTTCTGTGTGTGTGTTGTTTTACAAGTAAAATGATACTAAAGTCCTGCGTCTTATTCTTCCCAGAGTCTCTGATTCAATATTATAGTTGTCACACCTTTTGCATGTGATATTTTTTTTTCCTTCTGTAAAATGTTTTATAATCTTTTTATTATCTGAATATTGGAATTTTCACCATAATGAGCTTTGGCCTGAACATTTTTTTCATTGCTTGTGCTAGGTCCTTAAAGGCTTTTCATTATGAAAATTCATGTTTAAAAGTTTCTTGCCGGGCGGTGGTGGCACACGCCTTTAATCCCAGCACTCGGGAGGCAGAGCCAGGTGGATCTCTGTGAGTTCGAGGCCAGCCTGGGCTACCAAGTGAGTCCCAGGAAAGGCGCAAAGCTACACAGAGAAACCCTGTCTCGAAAAACCAAAAAGAAAAAAAAAATGTTTCTTGTAATGTTTCTTATACTATTTCTGTTCTTTTTCTCTTCTAGAACTGCCGTGGGTCTAAATTTAAGCCTGACATCCTAATTTAATTCTAATGCTAATTTAAATTTAAAAAAGAAAAAAGCATCCACAGAGAATTAATAACCAGCCTTCAGCAGGACTCCAAAGATACATTCACTTTTAGAAGTCTAGATTTGGCATACCACCTGAAGGAGGAAATATTTATGCTTCTAAATCCATCTAGATTTGGGGTGTTGTATAGTTACGTCTTAGTTGCTGTGATGGGCTACTGACAGAAGCAACTGAAGGAAACAGTCTTATCTTGGCTCCCAGTGTCAGGGAGCAGTCCTTCATGGTGGAGGAGTCTTGGCAGCACAAGTGTGAGGCAGCTGGTCACATTGCAGCCACAGTCAGGAAGTGGGGAGAGGTGAAGGCTCATGCTCAGCTCACTGTTTGATTTCTATTCAGCCCAGGGCCAGAATGGTGTCATCTGCAGTTGGGGTGGGCATTTTTTTTTCCCCATACCAATTATCCAGTCTAGAAACTCCCTAATATATATGCTTAGAGTTTATCTCCTAGGTGATTTTAGATCCTGTCAAGTTGACAGCCAATATTAACTACCTTATAACTGGGCTGTCTTAAGACAAATGTAGCTACCCTCTTAGAGACTGACTATATAATTATCTTTAATAATTTTAAAGAAATGTCTACCTAAAGGTTAAAGAGGACAATTGGAGTCATTAAAACAATTATATTAACCCTACACTTTGTTGCATTTATATATTAATGTGTCATATGCTATTTTGATTTTATATATATATTACAGTTTGATTGTGAAATATCCTCAGTACCCTCATTTGTTTGGATGATTGGTCCCCAGCTGGAAGCATTATTTATTTGGGAAGGTTATAGAATCTATGGAAGGTAGAGCCTTGCTGGAGGAAGTATGTCTGTTGGAAGGCTTTGAGTTTTATAACCTGGCCCTACTTCCTGTTCTCCCTCTACTTTCTGTGAGGAAATGAAGTCTGATTCCCCTTCTTCCTGCCAGACTAGCCTGGTGCTTCTGCTACATTCCTTCTCTACAGTGATGGACTATAACCTCTCTGGAACCTTAAGCCCAATTAACTCCCTTTCTCCTCCAAGTTGCTGTTTTCAGAGTATCCTATCGTAGCAACAGAAAAGTAACGCATACACATGCTTTGTAGAAAGATTAAGTTGAGCTAATTTACCATCTTTACCAACTTTTCCCTTTTTTCTTTCACTTTTAGTTTACTAAGCTAAGGCAAACATTTCAGGAAGAAACAATGTCCAGTGTCTAACTTCAGTTGAGGTTACAGCATGCTAAATCACTTCCTTGAGAAATTCAGATCACTGTTCCATCTTTAGCTAACAGACAGCCAGCACCAGCACTGGAAAGCACCGTGTATTTTCAGGCTGATGTGTAATCAGGTCTTGACAGTAGATGAGAGACAGCTAGTATTTGACCTGTTGTCATTCTTATAGACCCTCACCTCCAGATGGAGTGCTCTTCAAAGGAATAGTTTGAAAATAAAATGGAGTAATTAGTGATGAATATGAAAATGGTAGACTAGGTTATAACCCTGGATAGTCTTACAAAAAAGTATCTCAATGTTTTGAATCTGTGTTCACATTATTTTCTAAGGTGTTTCCTGTCATAGGGTCTCATCTTCAGAGCTGTATTTTTATTTTGGAGCTTTTCTTTTCATTGAGGCATAATTTATGAGAGGTAACATTGTTTTGGTAAGACTTAGAACTATGTGTCTTAGGGTTTCTGTTGCTCTGAAGAGACACCATGACCACAGTAACTGTTATAAAGAAAAACATTTAAATGGGGTGGCTCGCTACAATTCAGGGGTTCAGTCCATTATTATTATAGTGGGACATGGTGGCATGCAGACAGACATGGTGCTGGAGAAGTAGCTGAGAGTCCTACATTGCAAGCAGCAGGAAGTAGACTGTCTCACTAGGTGTGGCTTGAGCTTATATGAGACCTCAAAACCTGCCTCCACAGTGACACAGTTCCTCTAACAACACATCTCCAACAAGGCCATACCTCCTAAGAGTGCCACTGTCTTTGGAGACCATTTTCTTTCAAACCACCAGACTATATCTGGACGTTTTACTCTAATTTTCGGTGAAGAGCCATTTTAGTGTTCAGGGTCACTTCTAAGTTTTGTGGGCCTTTATTTTGGGGAGCTGTTTGGCATATGAATGTTAATGAAAATTAAAAACCCACTGCATATCACCCCATGAAAGTTGACAGTGACTGTTGTTCATAGTATGCTGATGCTAGGAATTGAACCCAGGCCCCTGAGCAGACAAATCACATGTCATACAATGTATCTGTGAGGGCTAATGACTAGAAACTTAAGTTACAATAGCTTGAGCAAGTGTGAATAGAATAATTACAGGTTCTTGCAACAGCAGGTACAAAGTGTGTACATTTATTTCATCACTCTAAGCATATGATAAAGTAATTTTCTTAGTATACTTCCTTAGTTTTTCAGCATTAGTGTTTAATCAAATGCTTTTATGTTTTTCTTACTTTGAGATGTTGCACATGTAAAATTATGTATTGAGACCGCTGACCACCTGGCTCATAATAGCTATCAATTTAGTATTCTGTCAGCAAGTGCTCCTTTCATCCCTAATTAGTTACTTCTGCATCACTTTGATCATATCATTTGACATAAAATAAACTTAAGTCAGCAAAGATTTATTATGGCTGAAACTTTTGGAAAAGTGTTCAACCTCTCATGGCAGAGAAGGCATGCAGAGCAGCTCAGTCCAGCATTTCAAAACCTGTGAAAACAGTTGACATCATGGTGGACCACAAAACAGCCAGGTGGACTCCTTCATAGGCTCAGGGACACCCCCAAGTACACACCAGACCTCACCTCATAACGGTTCCGAGGGTTCCTTAAAGAGCACCATTAACTGAGAAATAAGCCTTCAAAACAGAAGCATGTGGGGGCTACATTTCAGACTGAAGCCATGACAGTCCCTCACTTTCTGTTTTTTTTTTTTCTCTTTTAAATACACAGTGTGTTAATTGTCTTTGAATCCTAAAGGGTAGTGCACTTTATAGAGTGATCATTTATGGTAGTGGACATAAGTCTGTGTAAATAAGTGTTTTTGAATTTATTTATTGTGATGATATTGAAGATTGAACCCAGGACCTTGAGCAGGCAAATTATATCCTCTATTATTGATTTGTGCCTCCAGCCCAAAGTGATTAATATTTTTTAAACTATTGTACCAATTTTTTTTTTTACTTCATGGATATGGTACCAAAATTTCTGTTTTGTGTTCCATTGTTCATTTAAATACTTTATTCATAGAATATTTATTGGGGACAAATATGGTGGTATACCTCTGTCCCCTCAGCTCTTGTAAGGCAGAGGCAGGAAGATCATGTGTTTGAAGCCAGCCTAAACAGCATAGTGACTTTGAGCTCAGCTTGAGCTGCATAGCAAGACCCTTTCTCAAAAGTAATTAAATAAAATTTAAAATTTAAATGGTACTAGGAATTGAGTGATAAATAAAATAAAATTCATATATGTTTTCAGTTTATAATTTAGTGAGAGTACAGAATGACTATAATGTACCACAATAAAATGATGTGATGGGAAAAACAGAATGTACCATGGACTCACACAGGAAAGAAATATACTTTAGACTCCACACCTTAAAACTGTGTCTTAAAAAAATTAAAAAAAAATAAAAAAAAATTAGAAACCTGTGTTTTCCTGGAATAAGTAACATTAAGATGAGACTTGAAAAGTGAGTAGGAATTATTAAAGTGGGTAATAGGAGATACTTCTCTAGTACCTAGGAAGCCCTGAGTTCAAACCCCAGTACCACCATCAATAAATTAAAATTTTAAAGAAATTATTAAAGAATGGGATGAGGGTAATGATGAAGGAAAAATTTCCAGTGGGATATGTAGGTCAGACTCTCATGAGAGCTGTCTGTGTGATAGACAAAAAGTTGGGAATCATCAAGTATTAAAAATCGTAAGACTAGATGGTGTGGTTTACAATATGTGAACAGCAAAGCAGCTTAAGGGGGAAGCCCTGTGAGCATCAGTGACTTAAAGAACTGACCAGTAGAGCAGTGCAGACATAAGAAGAAAGGTCCAGACCTGTGGAAAGAAAAGCAAGAGGGTCATGAAAGCCAGTGCTGGATGGTACTTAAGGAAAGGAAGCAGTAACAGCGAAGGCTATCACAGAAAGCTACCAGTGGATGTAAAAACAACCCTCACCTCAAAGGAAATACGATATGTTTCAGGAGCCGAATATGAGTAGCTGTACTCTGGGGGAACAGATTTAAGCTTTCTCACATACCACATTCTAACATGGTAGTAGTTTCATTAATGAAACTTCATGAAATGTTTGTTGTTATAGAACAAAAGAAAGGTGCTTTTCAGATAGTTGGTGGAAACTAGGTAGGTAGAGTTTAACAAAGTGTGAACTCTGTGCTATACGTATTTATTTATTTATTTATTTATTTATTTATTTATTTATTTATTTATTTATTTATTTATTTGTAGATGAAATTCTAAATGTTCTTATTAAATAAGAAACACGGAGCCAAATACAGAGTTAAAATCTAAAGATCAGAGCAAGAGCCACGTCTCCCTTTAGCTTACCACTCACTGTTATCGCTTCCCCCAAGAGAGAGATCTTCTTCCTGTGTCCTATCTTTTTATTGCCTTTCTGTTCTGCCTTCTCATTGGCTCTAAACCCAACCACATGACTTCCTTGTCACTGCCTATCTATACAGACCTCCAGGTCTCTATGGTTGGTACTGGGATTAAAGGTGTGTGTCACCATGCTTGGGTGTGTCCTTGAACACACAGAGACTGTGTCTGCTATGTGATTGGATTAAGGGCATGTGCTACCACTGCTGGACTTCTGCTTAATGGCTATGACCTCTGATCTCCAGGCAACTTTATTAACATACAAATAAAATCACATTTCAGCACAAATAAAATATCACTATATTTACCCTTTCTATTCTAATAAAAAGAAAAAGGAAAAAAGTTATAACTGATATAAGAAAAACTATATATAATAAGTACATAACTAAAAAACTTTTTTTCAGGTTACATACCAATCCCAGTTCCCCCTCCCGCCCCTTCTCCTGCCCCCCCACCTCTCCCAATCCCACCCCCCATCTACTCCTTAGGGAGGGTAAGGCCTCCCTTGGGGAGTCAACAAAGTCTAGCATACTAAGTTGAGGCAGGACCAACTGAGCAAGTTATCTCATCCTAGGAAATGTGTTCCAAAAAGTCATTTCATGCACCAGGGATAAGTCCTGGTCCCACTGCCACACGACTGTCCCCCACATTCAGAGGGCCTAGTTCAGTCCACTATTGGGCATATACCCAAAAGATGCCAGATAAGGGATTTACTACTAGACAATTAGAGAAATTAATGCCTACAAGCTGATAATACCATAAAATGGTGTCTCTTCACAACAATAGAAACTCTTAACTACAACATCTAGCGTGCACAAGGGCTGACTGGGAAGAAAAGACCAGAAAGGGAAGAAGAAAGGGGACAGAAGGTAAGGGAGAGAGACAGACAGGTTGGGTGCCAGGTAGACTGATTCCATGTTGTCCAAACTTCTGAGAAACTGGAACATGTGCCACCCAATATTCCGGCCAGACTCTGCTCAACTCTTAATACAGGCACATGGTCTCTCTTTGTTTTTATGGTAGAAGTTATCTATCATATGTAAATTTTGTCAATTTATTACTTAAGTAGGTTTGCCTACTTTTCAACTTGCTTCCTTTCTTCCAGTTCTAGGAGAGAATTTTCCCTATGAAGCTACTGAGAAAAGATCACAGTTCATATATTTGCATTTGCTGTCAATTCTGTCAATACCTCAGGATTTAGAGCTACTCTAGCTATAGGGTGATACAGGGTACTTAGAAAATACTGCACCTGTCTCTCAATATTAGGATGTCAGTGAGCTTTGAGGCTGTGACTAAATGAGCAATCTGTTTAACACTGGAGTTATTTCTGATGTGATGTGGGGTGGTGAGAAAGATCATAAATTGTGTATAAAAGTCCTCTTTAACAGTTGAGTAGGAATGCCTACAAGTTGCTACTGGTAAAGTGGTAATCAATATAGAACTAGTGCATACCTACCTTTGTTAGCATTAGTGGCTTAGAACTGCCAGATATAAATGCCAAGTGAGATTAGAGGCAGAGGTGAACAGGGTACTTTCATCATCATTTACCAAAAATTGGTTAGTAGATGACAAGAGAGCTTATTAATTTATTTAAATATGTTGAATTCTTGGGGATGTTGAGTTTCTAAAGGTAAATAAAAAATGTTGGAAATGTAAGCATTTTACTTTGGACCAATACAAAACCCTTTAATAAACTCCCTTTAAAGACTAATGCACATTCCAGGAAGACTTTTCCCTTGAGATGTGTTCTTCTGTAGCAGGCTTTCTTGGACCACAACTCCCAAATCATGACACAGAGACTTATTATTAGTTATGAATGCTTGGCCTTAGCTTAGGCTTGTTTCTAGCTAGCTTTTTTTCTTTAACTTAAATTAACCCATTTCTGTTCATCTATGTGCTGCCCTGAGACTCATTTACTTTATCTACATACTGTCCATCCTGCTTTCTGCTTCCTCTATGTCTGGCTGGCTAGCTCCAAGCTGGCTGGCTCACTTCCCTTTTCTCTCTGCCTGCCAGCCTCACCTATTCCTCCTCTGCCTAGCTATTGGCCATTCAGCTTCTTATTAGACCAATCAGGTGCCTTAGGCAGGCAAGGTAAAACAGGAACACATGTTTACATAATTAAACAATTATTCTGCAACACAAATAAATATAACATACCTTTACTTAGTTAAACAAATATTCTATTTCACAACACTCTTCTCCATAAAGTAACAGCTGATTAAGTTATCTGATGATAGGCTTTCATTTTGTTTCACATTAAGACATTCACATCATCTCTAAGACCGAAAGTCAAGTTAATACACAGTATAATAATCTTTTAATATCATTGTATTAGGGTGGATTAGTTTGCAGTAACAATTACACCTTCAAATTTCAGTGGATTAACTCAATAGAAGCTTATTTATGTAACCCTTCTTGATAGGTAGGTATATGGTTAACAAGGCTTCTCCATGTTTCTGTCTTCCATATGATTATTCAGGAACCAGAGTGCAAGGTGAGCTTGTTTTCTTTAACAAGTAGCTTCCAGGATTAATCAGAATGCTGACATCGTCATAGTTACAAAGTTGGAAAACAGGAGAAACATAGATGAGGATGTTTTGTAGATCAGGCCTGGTAATGACATATATCCTGTCCATACATAATTACACTTTCTAAATGTAGTAATATGGCTATATCCAAGTGCAAGGAATTGAGAAATGTACTCCAGCTACATGCTTAGGAAGAAGGGAAACAGGTTTGGTTGGAAATTAGAGGAGTCTTCCTTAGTGAAGAACCACCTCAAGGTGGGACAGTTTTTCTCCCAGTGCACAATATGGTAATTACATTACCCTTTATAGTTTCAGTTTCCTCCAGGTCTGCTCTTCCTGTGTGAATCCCCCTGGAAGCATAACATACTGCCCATCTAAAGCCATGAAGTTAGAATGAACATGCATTCTGTTTTAAACACTTAACGCAAATTTCCTTTTTTTCCAAAATGACACATTACTGTGTTGGAAATACTCTTGTAAGAAAATATTATTTGTTGTATAAGCCATCAAGAACAACAATTTCCCCTAGTTGAACAAATCTTTGACATGTTTCTATGTTCCTCCACCCTTTGTCTATATATTTTCAGTAAATGTTTTTTAACTCATTAATAGTATAGTTTCTCTACTACCCACTTCACATATCATGTCTTAATATTTAAGCTCTCACTTTAAGAATGTTATATTTTACTTAAAAATTATTAAAGGATAAAAAAAACAGATAAAATCCCAAATCTAAAAAATTTAATTAACATAACTATATCACATATAACATTATATAGGTGTGTGTGTATATGTATGTGTACATATCCATATATGTTCATTCCCTGGTAATTTCAGTCTACAAAAATAGATTCCACTGGCTTGACGAAACTGTGGCATCTGCTTTCCAGTTTTAGCTTCACCATTTCTTCATAGTAGGAGAAATTTATTGACTTTAGTTTTTGTTGAATTAAACATCTTGATGGTCCTAGAGTCCTTTCCCAAGAGCATTGTATAATCCACTGACAGGTTGGGAGCCTGCTCTGGCAAAGCTATGTTGGTGCTGGAGACCCAGAACTTAAGAGAATTGGATCTATTTCTTTGAATGACAGGTTTTTCTCTACTTTGTGGGTAACTATCTCATACTGGAAAACATTTCCAACGTTTTCTTAGATGGTTTAAAGCATCTATAAATAGTCTGCAGGAGTGAAATCATAAAAGATAATTTAGAATTGTATGTTAACTGTGCCTTTAAAAATGCTTCTCAAATAAGATAGGATGTATAAGAACATTGAGTTCTCTGCCACTTTCTGTCTCTTTGACAATGATTAAACCATGTAACCTTTCAGGGAGATCATTTCGTCACTTCTGAAGTGTCATGGAATTAGGATCCATTAGGTCCGTTTCACCTATAAAGATCTTTAAAGTTAAGTAGCATCCTATTTGGTTAGTGATTGTTTTAATCTTATTTCCATTCCATAATCCCCTGTAACTCTCACTTTAAAATGTATTTTAGCTGTATGTGGTTGTATATGCCTATAATCTCAGCACCCGGGAGACCACAGGATTGCTAAGTCAAAAACCAGCCTGAATTACACAGAAAATTTTTATTATAAACTATCAATCAAGTTATTAATTCAATTTTTATAAATTACTGCTTTCATAAACTTTGTCACAGATAGTGTCTTTTTGGCTTTCATTGCTGTTAAATTTAAGAAGTCCTTAGGTAAACAAAACAAACCATCAGTAGGATGGAAATAGACTGCCAAGACTAAATCATTCCTGTTTTTTAAAGCTTATTCAAGCTCTAAATAGTTGCACATGCCTGTAATTCCAGCTACTTGGGAGGTTGAGGCAGGGATTGCAAATTTGAGACCAGTTTAGACAATTAGTAAGATCCTGTCTCAAAAAAAGGGCTGAGTATGTAGTTTAGTATATAGTAAGAACTAAATTAGAATTGTATTTTAATCATTACTTTAAAAATGTTTCTCTGTAGAAGTTCCTATTTACTGCAAAAGGAAGCTGTGTATGTATTTCTTGTTTTTCTTTTTTATAAATCGGATTTATTGGGAGGTTTTGTTTGTTCATTTGTTTGCCTGATTGCTTGTATTCTAGAAAGAGAGGGGAAAGGAGGGGCAGGGAATAGGATGGGTTAGGAAATGGAAAGGATCTGGGAGGAGTTGGGGGAGGGCAAAACACTATCAGACTATATTGTACAGAAAAAAAAAACTTTTTCAATAAAAACATAGGGAAAGAAATTAGATCATTGTAATAAAAATGTTTCTCAAATGAGTTAGGATATATATATATATATATAACTTAACTTTTAAGCTCTCATTTTAAGAACTAGCAAAATCTCAAATGTATGCATTTTATAAATGAAACTGTATATCATATATAATAGCAGTCATATATATACATTATATATGATATCCAACCTCTAGTGTTGTATAAAATAAAATAAAATAAAATAAGCATTGTTTTGCAATGAGTTCTGCAATGAAAAAAATGAATATTATTTTGAGTTTTTATATCTTTTAATTTTTCATACATTTTTCTTATATACTTTTATGTAATTTTTTTCCAAATAGAGTTAAAAAGTTGTGTATTTACCATTCAGAATTAAAAAACATGTGAACACTGATGATGTATTTATGTTCCTTTCCTTTAATTGCCACCTAGAAAAACTATCTTAGAGCCTGTATTAGTTTTGTGTACCTGTCACCAAAATATATATAAAACTGACTTAAAAGATTTATTTTGGCTCTAGGTTTCACGGATTTTAGTTTATAGCTCTTGGCTCCTTTATTTAGGGAACCATAAGCAAAACACCACGGCTGCAGGAGCATGAAACATGTGGAAGAAGTAGCTGTTCATGTCAGGGCAGAAAGGAAGCAGTGAGATGAGAGGAAAGGTCTGGGACAAAACCCTGAATAACACCCCCCAAATGACTGACTTCTTCATCTAAGCCCCACCTCCTACAGTTCACAGCACCTGCTAAATAGTGCTGCCAGCTGGAGACCACGCTTTCAACACATAAGCCTAATGGAGACCTTCATTTTCAAACCATAGCAGAGGCATGGTATAGCCAGGCCTTTCTGGCCGTGGTTGCATGTACAGCTAGAGCTTTTGTCTCAGAAAGCTGGCTGTGACTGTCAAGAAGTAAAGAGTGTCGCCACATTATATACTCTAGACTTTTGGAACTGAATGAGACCAAGAGAAAGGTGATAGAATGGAAAGCAGATGGGAAGCTCAAGGAAATGCAGGCAGTTGAAACAATTTTATCACCATGGACAGATGTAGTGAGCATCCAATCTACAGCGCACATAGAGATTTGGTTTAAACCTGCGGCACAAAGCTGAGCATCTAGACTTTCAAGAGTTAGCCAATTAGTGGGGATTCTCTTGACTATCAGAGAAAGAAGTATTCTCAATAATCTTTGCTTTGTCTTTGTAATTTGAGGCTTAGTATTTATCTATTTTGAAGCTAAAGTTCAGAAGGTAGTATTTTTCCCAAGGTTACCTAAATAGAAAGTGGTGAAGCTGACATTTGAACATAAGCCTGAAGGATTGCAAAAGCAGTGTACTTTTATTCCAATCTACCAAGTTGTGTAACAGGAAAGAATACTGGATTGGGTGTCAAAACATCTGACTACTAGTCCTAGATTCATTTGCTGTCTATGTGACCCTGGTGACAACCTCTATAGACTGTTAACTCTTTTTTTCAAAATTAGACTAATTTTCTATTTCCATGTTAAAGATAATATGCTGATGTAATTATGATCCTAAAAATATATTTTTATAAAAGAGAACACACTACTCTTAAGTAACAGCTGAGTGTTTAGTCCAAAAAAAGGACATTTATACCACCACCTCTGAGGCTAGGCAATCATTGCAGAAGAGGAACAGAAAGACTGTAAGAGCCAGAAGATAGGGAGAAAGACTATGAATATTGACTTTTAGGAATGGCAGAGCCAATGTAGTCATAACCTCACAGCAGCTGTGGATGTCTCCAATGAACCTTTCACAATACTGACTCCACCAGCAAGCAGTCAGTCGTGTATTGCAAAGGGCCCATGGAGCCCAGCCCTTACCAGATGAAGTGAATGTTAGTTACAAATGGATTTCAAGGCCTTTAGTTGTGCATTCACTGAGGTGTTCACTGGGCTCCAAACCCATGACCACACAAGTGATTCTGGTTAAACTCAGTGGGTCTCAGAAACAAAGGAGGAGGTATTTGAAAAGGAAGAATTTTGAGAGGAGAGGGCTTACTAGGAGGTTGAAGAGGGAGAGGGTTGAAATAATCAGAATGCACTTGATGTCTGACATTATCAAAGAGCAGATTCAACAAAGGTTACACATTTTTTAAAAAATAATATTTTGACATTTTACACTTTTATTCAGAAATATATACTCCCTAAGTGTGCTGTATTTTTAAGAGCAATATTGAAAAACAGAATTTCCCTTCTCCTTTCAAAAACAAAAACAAAGAAACAGACTATTTTAAAACAATTTAATTCACAGCAAATGGAGCAGAAAGTATAGCATTACCATATACTTCCATATGCAATCTCCCCTACTACCAGTACATGGCTTCATGATATATTTAATACAACTGATAGACTTACATTCACTAATTAGTACTACCCAGTACTGTAGATATAAATATGCATACCCATTAAAGTTCCACTCTTGGTGTTACACATTTATGGTTTTTAACAAATGTCTAATGGTGTGTGTCTACTATTGTAGTTTTATGCAAAATTATCACTGTGAGGGGTTAGCTATTAAGAAGAGATTAAAATTTGAAAGAATACTCTAGAAATAAGCAGACTTGGAAGGAAAACCTCCCTAGGTTAGAATTTGAGTCTTCTCAGTAGTTGCAGAATCTCCAGATGCTGGGCCAAGGCTAACAGAGACTGGCTTGCTTGGACTGGCAGCATGAAATCCTACCAGTAGGGTGCCATTTGGTCAAGGCTGTCACTTGGGAGACCTCCTCCCTAACCCTGGGGATGTAGGCCTTTCAAAGGAGGTGGTTGGCTAGTTAACCTTGACATAGGTCAAAGAAGCAGACAGTTCCACTGATGGAGACCAGGTGGCCAAGGATTCTGGATGTGATCTTGTTTGTTTTCAGGTGATCTAAAACATTCCCAGGGTGAAATGCCCACTTGGTAAGAATGCCTTGCTGGAACATCTTTGCAGCTTGTATGAGACTGTAGAGAAAGGAGCAGATGAGCTGCTCTATGATTGACAGGATGTACTGAATGCTGGTGTCCTCCACAAGTCCATCTTGAAGCTCTAACCTGTGTGGCTGTGGCAGAGATTGGGCTGCTAAGGAATAAATGAGGTTAGATGGTAGCATCATCACCTCTTCAGGAAGGACACCACAAGAAAGAGCTTATCCACAAACTAATAGAGCATTTTAAAATTTGTTTTAGCTATATAGATATTTCTATAAACAAAATTTAAGACCAACTTTTCTGTAACTATTTTTGCCAACTATGTGTTTTGTGAATTTTATATCACCCCTAAATCTACTGTATCCATTTCATTGTTCATATTCTTTTTTAAAGTGGTTTTTCCAAGAAATACTTCATATACAACTAGTAATAGGCTTCTTTCTGTATTCCACTTTCGCTTAATATTGTCCAGTGTTATTTGTACAATTTACTTTCTGTTTCCCTGATAATTAGTGAGGTAGAGACTTTTTTAAATTTTATTTTAAGACAAAGTTTCTCTATGTAACCTTGGTTGGCCTGAAAGTTATATATGGACCAGGCTGGCCTTGAACTCACAGAGATCCACCTGCCTCTGCCTCCTGAGTCCTGGGATTAAAGCATGGGCATTATGCTTACTTGAAGTAGAGAACTTTTAAAAGTATCTTGTCTAGAAATTATCTTTTCTTGTGTTCTGAGTTTGATTTTACCATTTTCATGCAGGTAATTTTTATTATGAATTACGTATCTCTGAACTTTAAGTGTAAGTATCTACTGTATAAATATTTCACTAAACTGAAAGAATGTCCACGTTTTCCCCCAAGTAACATGGGTGATTTATTTTAATTTTCAGGAATTTTAGCTTCTTATTGAAAATCATTGTGAGATAGATATATACATATATATTTATATGTAAGTAAATATATTTTTTATTGATTTTTCAAAACAGGGTTTCTCTGTGTAACAGCCCTAGTTATCCTGGAACTCGTTTTATAGACCAGGCTGGTCTCGAACTCACAGAGATCTACCTGCTTCTGCCTCCCAAGTGCTGGGATTAAAGCTGTGCATCACTGCTGCCCAGCCACTGTGATATTTTTAAAATCTTCATATCATACAGAAATCAACTTTCTACTTTACTTAATTCTTAATACTTTTTTTATTAATTGATTTTCCCCAGCTTGATAACTTTCACATTTTTATATTGTTGATAATTTTGTGAAGAGTAATAAATGATTAGTTTATATGGTCTATTTATTAGAAACAATATTAATAATCACCATATATGTTCTGTTATTCAGATCTTCTCATATGGTTTATTTCTATTTTAAGAGATTGAAGTCTCTAGCTGGACAGTGGTGGCACACACCTTTAATCCTAGCACTCAGGAGGCAGAGCCAGGTGGATCTCTGTGAGTTCGAGGCCAGCCTGGTGTACAGAGTGAGATCCAGGACAGGCACCAAAACAACACAGAGAAACCCTGTCTTGAAAAAACAAAAAAAAAAAAAAACAAGAGAGAGAGGAGAGAGCGAGAGAGAGCGAGAGAGAGTGAGAGAGAGAGAGAGAGAGAGAGAGAGAGAGAGAGAGAGAGAGAGAGAGAGAGAGAGATATTGAGACTGAAGTCTCAACTCTGGTTTTGAATTCATTTAATTCATAATACATTTCTCTTAACAGTTGCTCATTGATCTATAGCTATTTATTTCATGATTAATTATGAGTTTTTCATTGTCCCATTTAATACTACTAACCTTTAATTCTACGTATGTTCAGATATTATCAGTGATGTTTAACTATGACAGTTCTAAGGGACATTTATTTGGATTTTTGAAAAGTATAACTTGAGAGTTTCTCTTTCTGTATTTGTGTATGTTGGGAATCTTGTACCTAACAAGCCTTCACTGTACTAAGGAGCAGTCCCACTAACCCTGTGAGGTATTCTTTTTTAATGAGGCATCTTAACAATATTGTATCTATTGTGATTGGGAACATGTTTACATTTACTTTTGTTGTTTTATGAATGTTCCTTCTGTGTCTTTTGTCATTAGATTGGATCTATTTATTGTGATTGGGAACATGTCTGTATTTGTTTTTGCTCTCTTATGAATATACGTTCCCTTGTTCATATCCCCTGGCATAGATTGGATTCATTTTCTTGGTTTTGTCCTTTTAATGGTTTGAGAGTTGGATGTTCTGTTTTTAGTTTTAAATGTATTGGCTACACACAAAATTGAATAGTTTATAATTAGGTATTGTAGCCCACACCTTTAATCCCAGCACTTGGGAGGCAGAGGCAGGAGGATTTTCATAAATTTTAAGCCAAACGTGTTTATATAGCAAGTCCCATATCATCAAGGGCTACATAATGAACCCTATGTCAAATAGTTTGTATATCTGAAATATGCATATCTGAAAATTAAGGATAAATCATTAAAAGGAAATGTCCCATCCCAGAGAAGACACATGATTATGTTTTACACTGTTACCTTCTGCATCTATGTTTTTCTTAAGTCAACTAAAGGCTTTGCACCTTTCCTGGAACTGTAGACCAGGCTGGCTTCGAACTCACAGAGATCTGCCTGCCTCTGCCTCCCAAGTGCTGGGATTAATGGCATGCGCCACCACTGCCCAGCCAACTAAAGTATTTTTAAGAGCTATGTATTTGTTAATTTTCTCATTGCTATGACCAAATACCTGACAAGAAGCAGATAAAGGGAGATGAGGATTTATACAGTCCATCATCCTGGTGGGGAGGGCATGGCAGCTAAGAGCACCGTGGTGGCAGGAATGGGTGCAGTTGGTTCCATCCTTTAGCACTCAGGAAGCAGAAAAACAGGAAGCCTGAAAGGGCAGTAACCTTAAGACTTGCCTCTTCTGTCCTAAGGGATCCACTTCCACCTGGCCCATTTTCCAAAAGTTCTACAAGCCTCAGATTAGTGACATGATCCTGGCTTCACAATGACACTTTCTCCAGCTAGGCCCCATGCACTAACAGTTCCACAAATTTCCCAAACTGTCACCAACTGAAGACCAAGGATTCAAATACTGGAACCTTTTGGAGGGGAACATTTAACATCTAAGCTATAACAAAATAGCAGATTGTTGGCCTTGGTTTGTTTGATATTCTTTTCTCACAGTGCTGAGGATCAGACCCAGGGCCTCACACATGCTTACCATGCACTCTACCATGGAAGTGCACTCTAGCCTTGATGCTAACTCTTGCAAATATATCTTAATTGTTAAAAGAATCATCATTTAATACTTACAGTAAGTTTTACAACTACATCCATGCATTGACTCATTCAGCAGAAATTTTTGTAGGTACTGGGAAATTCAAGACACTAAATAACTAACCATTTCTGCCTTTGTGCTAAATGAGATCATTGTGGGGAATATTATAGATAAAGAGAAAAGGAAAAATTAAGGGCTGACTCTAGGGCATGGTATAAATGAAAAGTACCCAAAAGGAGGGACTAAGAGAGATGGCTCAGTGGTTAAGAGCATTTTCTGTTATTACAGAGTACCAGGGTTTGCTCCCCAGTACCCACAAGTTAGCTCACAATTGACTATTCTGTAACTCCAGTTCCAGGGGATCTTTCGCCCTCTTCTGGCCTCTTTGGTGTCACTGCCCTAGAGGTGGCAGAACTTTGGAGAATGGAGCCAATAAATGAGTCTCATGCAATAGCCAACTTTATTCAAAGCATCAGACAGTTTATACTCTGAGGGTTAAGAGAAGTCACATGAGTAAAGTGTACAGTCACAAGGACAAGCTGCACATGCCAGGCAAGCATAAGCCTCCATAGAAGCATATAAACAAATAAGAATAGTCAGTTGTAATGAATAATCTGAGGTAAACTCACTCCTATCACACACCCGGGAGGGTCACACCCGGGAGGATCACAAAAGCCCATTCCAAGAATAACTTCCTGAAGTAGTCCTCCGACTTCCACAGGTGTGACAGGCACTCACTTACACTACACATACAATCAATCAGTCAGTCAATCAATCAATTAATTAATTAATTAATTAATTTGTAATTCAAATACATTAACTGTTCAGTTTTTTAAAAAAAAAAAAAAAAGAACAGTTCCATGTTTTTGAAGAAACTGAAGTCACAAGACTTTTGTCTTGATTTCATGCAGTTTTCTCACAAATCTAGCACCTGGGCATTGGGCACAAACATGATGAACAAACATATGCAGGCAAACACTAATACATATAAAAAATCAATTTTTAATTTAAAAAAGTACTCAAAAGGAACTGCCGGAAGGACAGAAGAGTAGCAGAAGAATGAGGTTTGGGAAATAGACAAAAATAAAATTTTTCAAGGGGGTTACCAACTGTGTCACATGGTGTAAGATGGAAACTGAGAACTGACCTTTGGATTAAGCAACAAGGAAGTCATTGACAACCTTGACAAACAGTCTTAGTGGAGGAAGAGAGCAGAGCCTGCTTAAGTTCAAAGGAGAATGAGAAGAAATCTGAGACAGGAAATGTAGACTGCTTTCCCCAATAGCTGCTGGAAAAGGTAGGAAAGAAGTAGAAGGGAGAAGAAGGGTAGCTAAATGGAGAAGTAAGACGGAGGCTTTCTAAGGCGGGAGTAGTAGTGCAATAGGCATCCTCAAAGAGAAGTATTCAGTAGAGGAAGAAAATCGTGAAATTGTAGGGCAAGGGAGGTATTAGAGGAATAATGTATTCAATAGACAAGAAGAGAGAAGCTCCAAGCAGTACTTTGTGGTGTTGCTCTGCCTTCCTAAGAATATCCTCACTTATAGCTTACCAGCTATTAAGGAATGGACTTGACAAATCTGTAAAGACTAAGCTACCGCAGCAATACAGATAGAAACATAAAAATTGGGGCCAGTGAGATGGCTTATCAGTTAGGAGTACTGACTGCTCACTCATCGAACCAGGGTTGATTCTTAGCATGCTTGTGGAGGCTCATAGCCATCTGTAACTTCAGTTCCAGAGTATCTGATACCCTCTTCTGGCATTCCTGGGCATCAAACATGCAAGTGGTGCATAGACATACATGTAGACAAAACACCCATCCATGCACATAAAACAAAACAACCTCTCATAAATGACCAGTTCTTTATTAACACCTTTATTCTTATCTGACCTCAGCCAGGAATATACTACTGGCTTGTCTTCAGCTGTGTTCTTCCATATAGATATATTTGTTAAGCATCAAAACATTTTACCTTGAGTGCTTTGGGGTTTTCCCCACACCGGGAATTTGATGATTAACCTTTGGACCACCCAGCAAGCTAAGAAAGTGTTACCTCTTTTATCTTCTTAGACTCTTAAATAAGCCTCAAGCCATATGAGAAAGTTAAACATAATACTACCATGAACAGCTCTTCTAGCTACTTAAATAGAGTCATAAGTATGTCCCATAAGATTCTTGACCAACAGATTCTTAAATGTAAATGCAAAAAGTTATTTGGTCTTTAATGTTTTATAAAAATGTTGGCACAGTTGCCAGCATCAGAAAGGACCTATTACCAGATGGTCCATTTCCTATGTATAATTGAATACATTATTTTTAATTTTCAAATTTAGTATTATTTGATTTAATTAAAATAAATGTATTTTAAAGGAAACTGGTAATGTCTATTCTAAATAATCTGATTAATACAAATGATATTTATTTTCTTGCTATTCTTCATTCTCATTTCTGTTTCTTGATTGTTAAAAAGTAATGCAATGTACACTGTTCAGGTAATTGTTTCAAATTACCTTTTTATGGTATTATCAGCTTGTAGGCATTAATTTCTCTAATTGTCTAGTAGTAAATCCCTTATCTGGCATTTAATCTTGCCTCCCTGGGAAAAGCAGACCTTACCACAGAGTAAATTTTCACATTGCTGACCCGAAGTAACTCGAGACTGTGTCTTGGCAGTGAACCTTTGCTTTCTGTTATTCATAGGAAGGATAATGATGTACTCTGTTGCCTGGAGGCCCTAGTTAAACTCCAGTAATAAGTAACGTCTAAATGTTGTTTGCAAAGGTTTGCACTTGGAAATTCCAGGGTGATAATTGCATTGACACTTTATTTTTGTTTCTTTTGGAAAGCACGGTAATTAAAAATACGGCTTTTAAAAATTTCTGCAGTAAGCTCATCTTAGTTCTGTCAGCTTGACTTTAGAGGATCTACACAGTAACCTAAAAATGGTCACTACTTTTATTACTAAATTATGTGTGTGTGCACAGGAGCAAGTGCACTCACATGAGTATGCATGCATGAGTAAGCATATGCACTTGCCTGTGTGTACCTGTGTCCAGGAGAAGCCATCACCTGTGTGTCCTGATAACTCTGCTTTATTCCTTTGGCAAAATGTCACTCACTGAACCTGAAGCTAGTTGGGTGGCCGTTAATCCTCAGGGATTGCTCCCACCCCCAGTTCTGGAGTTATGGGAGCCCATGTACCCACATCCAGCTTTTATGTAGGTGTAGGGGATTTGAAATCAGGTCCTCATTATTGTAAAATAATTATTCCTATCTGCTGAGCCATCTCCTCAGCCCCAAATTCTTCATTTTTTTTAGCTTCAAACCTGAAGTGAAGCTCACAGACTCTTTTTTTTTTTATTATTATTATTATTATTATTTTACAACACCATTCAGTTCAACATAATAGCCACAGAATCCCCTGTTCTCCCCCTCTCGCCCACCCCTCCCCCCAGCCCACCCCCCATTCCCACCTCCTCCAGATCAAGGTCTCCCCCGAGGACCGGGGTTGACCTGGTAGACTCAGTCCAGGCAGGTCCGTTCCCCCCTCCCAGACCGAGCCAAGTGTCCCTGCATAAGTCCCAGGATTCAAACAGCCAACTCATGCAACGAGCCCAGGACCTGGCACCAATGCACAGCTGCCTCCCAAACAGATCAAGCCAACTGACTGTCTCACCCGTTCAGGTGGCCTGATCCAGTTGGGGGCCCCTCAGCCTTTGGTTCATAGATCCTGTGCTTCCATTCATTTGGTTATTTGTCCCGGTGCTTTATCCAACCTTGGCTTCAACAATTCTCGCTCATATAAATCCTCTTCTTACTCACTAATTAGACTCCCAGTGCTCCACCAGGGGCCCAGCCGTGGATGTCTGCCTTCAGATTCCTCAGTCCTTGGATGGGGTTTATGGCACCACTATTTGGGTGTCACAGACTCTTACTAGTGAAGAAATGATAGTTTTTTCTAGAGATGAGATTCCCCAAACATTTGTCACTAATGTGAAAAAGAATGTCAAATTGTTCTAATTTTCTAGAAAGTGTAAGATATAATTTCTTAGAAAAATATAAAGTTTAAAATTTCTGTTAACTATAGAAGTCTGTGATTTTATCTTCTACTCTGTGGCCTTGTAAGTACAGATAATTCATGTGGTAACTGTGAGGCCTATGCTTGGGTAGTTTTAAACAGATATTTTATAATGTCTAATGTGAAAATTTTCCGGTTGATTAACAAAACTGCTACATATAAAAATCCTTTGGGTCTAGCAAGCCAAATTGGTAGAACACTTGCCTATCATAGATGAGGCTCTTGGTTCAAATCCAAGCACCACATAAAATCAGATGTGGTGGTGCATGTCTGTAATCCCAGAACTTGGGAAGTGGAAACAGGGGTGTCAGAAGGTCATTATCATCCTTAACTGTATAAGAAGCCTGAACTTCCTCAGATCATATTTCAAAACTACAAAGATTTTTAAAGTACTTTGGCAATGCCTTCCCATAGGTACATGGTGTCGGTATTTTCCTGTTTTGTTAAAAAAAAATAGTGCTATAAGATTTTTTCAATGTCTAGTTAGAATATTTCCATGTAAAGCCACAAAATTCTAGTTGTATTACATTTAATTGGTAATATTTGTCAAAATTATTCATGTGTTATTTCATTATTTTGAAATTTGATGATCGTTTATTTTCAGCATGAAATTTGCTAACAATGATGAAAGAAGTTTAACTTTTAGAATTTTAAAGTCAGAATTATAGTTATTTTGGTTGATATTTTAACTATAGCAACTTGTCACCAGATTTAGTTTAGGAATACCTCCATTTCTAATTAGAGAGTAAAATGTAAAGATCATGATCTGCTCACCTATAGTTAGTTGAAATTACTTTTTATAAATTATAGGGCAGTAATGGTAATTACTGTTCACCTTCTTCTAGATACATACATAGGTTTCTGGAAAAAGAACAAAAAGTATATGCTCATCTCTTATGAGCGAAAAACAAAACACGAGGATCTCAACATGCAGGGTTATCATAAGGCAGTGTTTATGGGAGAAAAAGAATTACAGAAGCATTTTGACAAATTTGGAAATACAAAGCTCAAAAATAGGCAAGTACAAACATTACATTTCAAATTGATGATGGTTGCATTGAAGACTTTCAGAGAGACACTGCTTGCATGGTGATAAATGTGCATGTAGACTGTCAGCCAGAATTAATCACTGCACCTTTGTGTACCTGCAAACTGATAAAGATAATTTAGATGTTACCTCTCATAGACCTTTTAATACCTCAGTTTTGGATTATGTGTTGGTAGTCTAAATCACTCTTACATGCATAATTTTAGTATTTTTCTCCTTCATCCTTTATATTACACTAGTGTTTACCTCTCTAGTTGGTGGTGTGAACCTGGGAGAGCAGGACCTAAAAAACGAGATAGACTAAAGTCTCATGCCATAGCCAACTTTATTCAGAGCATCGGCCAGTTTATACTCTGAGGGTTAAGGAAAGTCACCTGAGTAAAGTGTACAATCACAAGCACAAGCTGAATGTGGCAAAAACCATGTTCTTCTTCAGAGTAGTAATGAATAGTAAACTGAAGTAAACTCACTTCTATGCATTATACCTGGGACAGGCACAGAAGCATATCCCAAGAACAATTCCATGTTTTGAAGAAACTAAGGTCACAAGATTTTTGTCTTGTTTTCTTGGAGTTTTCTCATAAGCACCCAGAATTCTCCTCATATGACTTCATTCTTGGACTGTGTTCCAACACATGAGCACTTGATGTTTCAAAAGGTAGTGTGACAGAGAGTGTAAACTGTTAGCCATAGTCTCTTTTCTTCCTCTGTAGTAGTTAGGGAATAGTTCATTTTTCATTTGCCGGCATCTCAAAAACTTGTGTGGCCAAGTGACTAAACTCTCTTCAGCTCAGTGCTGAGGCAGATTATACCTCTCCTAGTCTGACCTTAAGTACTTCCCACATGAACTTCTTGCCATTCTTTCACCCTCTCTTTGGTGTCTTGTGGCAGTCACCATTACACTGGGTCTATGAATTGCTGCATGAAACAGAGTTCCTTGAGCCCACATCCAACCCTACTCCAAGAATTTTCTTCCTGGATCCATAGATATTAGAGAAATTAACTCTCTTCCATTGTATTTGAGCTGATTATTACATTTGAAAAATTGAGACTAATTGACAAAATAGACAAGTGAAAAGAGCCCTTATCATTGGGAAAGGAGATGATTTTTTTTAAAGAAGATAATTAACTTTGTCAGATCGAGTAGTCTACTATATTCTCCTAGAATGAAAGTTCACCTAACTGCCCACCTGTAGTTCTAACTTCACCACAAACACTAAGACCAGTAGAAATACATAAGAAGTGAGTTAATTGCTCATGAGGCCATTTAAACGTTGTTGATGGGACTGATCCCTGTGAATTGGTTCAAATTTTATATCTAAAGAAAGTTCCTAAATTCCTACCTTGTACCCCAGTGACCTTATGCTAGTTTTCCAAAAACTAAATTTCTTATTCCTGACCCAGGCTGCTCTCCTGGCTTGATTTGCTCATCTCTGAAGGGTGGACTGCAGCAGTCTGCATGCTACTTAACCTCTGAGTGCCACCTGTACCCCAGTTGAGATCCAGATCTTGATTTTATACTTCCTGGAGACTATGCCAATTAAGCCATATGCTCCATCTTCTTCAGCTGTCCTGTTCTGGTTTTCCATCCTCTATACTGCTTCTAAGTCCCTTTGTGAAACTGCTTCTGTATCCTGACAACTTTCAACCCTTTCCAAGTTATATCCATATTTGTCTTTTTGTCCAACAACTAGCTGTTTCCCTATGTCTGAACACCCAATATTCATTCAAATTTAAAAAATCTAAATTCTTCTTCAGATTTTCCTGATATATAAACTGGTAAAGTTGTACATAATCCATTTGTTCTTGTTACTTTTGATTTTTTAATTTATTTTTTAAAAGTTATTTCATGCCGGGCGGTGGTGGCGCACGCCTTTAATCCCAGCACTTGGGAGGCAGAGGCAGGCGGATCTCTGTGAGTTCGAGGCCAGCCTGGGCTACCAAGTGAGTTCCAGGAAAGGCGCAAAGCTACACAGAGAAACCCTGTCTCGAAAAACCAAAAAAAAAAAAAAAAAAAAAAGTTATTTCATTTTACATACCAATCCAAGTTTCCCTCTCTCTCCCCTTGTCCTGCCACCCTACCTCCCCCATCCCACCCCTGATCCACTCCTTAGAGAGGGTAAGGCCTCCATTGGGGAGTTAATAAAGTCTGACATAGTAAGTTGAGGCAGGATCAAGCCCATCCTCCCTGTGTCAAGGCTGAGCAAGGTATCCCACCATAGGGAATGTGTTCCACAAAACCATTTCATGCACCCAGGATAAGTCCTGGTCCCACTACCAGGGGCTCCCCAAACAGATCTAGCCACATAATGTCACCCACATTCAGAGGGCCTAGTTCATTCCCATGCATGTTCCCCAGCTAACTAGCCAGAGTCCCCGAGCTCCCACCAGCTTGGGTCAGCTGTCTCTGTGGTTTTCCCCATCATGATCTTGACCTAACTTGCTCCTATGATCCCTCCTCCCTCACTTCAGCTAAAGTCTCGGAGCTCAACCCCATGCTTGGTTGTGGATTACATCTGCTTTCATCAGTTACTGGATGTAGGTTCTTTGATGACAATTAGGGTAGTCACTAATCTGACTGTAGGGGAAGGTAAAGTCAGGCACCTTCTCCACTATTGCTAGGAGTCTTAGCTGGTGTCATCCTTGTGAATTCCTGGGAATTTCCCTAGCACCAGATCTCTCCCTAACCCCCTAATGGTTACCTCTACCAAGATATCTCTTTCATTGCTTTCCTTTTCTGTCCCTCCCTACACACAGCCATCTCAGTCCCTCCCATTCCCATCCCCCATCCTTCCTTTCTATACCCCTCCCCAGTTTACCCAGAAAATCTTAACTATTTTCTCTTCTTGGGGCCCTCCACGTGTGTCCCTCTTAGGGTCTTCCTTTTTATCTACCTTCCCTGGGGTTGTGGATTGTAGACTGTGCTGTTGTTCCTTTTGGGGGAGGGGGAAAGTAGGCACAGAGTCAATGACACAGACTTCCCAACTTGAAACAACAAGCTCAGTTTATTCAGGAAGAGGCAAGGCTTATATACCCTCCACCCCACCCTGGGGGAGGGTCTGATGAATATGCATCTGCTGGAATGACATGGCTGCCTCTCATTAGTTCAGGTCATCTCCAGATTATGTCTCAGCTGCTATTGCTAAGGCCCTTAGGCAGACCCAGGTTGGCTCTCAGAAAGTTTCTTATTACTGGTTTGGGCTAGCTGGCCCCCAGATCTGTTAGGGATGAGTCATCTCACATCTACTAAGGATGATGCTTTCTAGTTCCATCTATTGGACTACAAACTTCATGATGTCATTATTGTTTTTTAACTGCTGAGTAATACTCCATTGTGTAAATGTACCACATTTTCTTTATCCATTCTTCGGTTGAGGGGCATCTATGTTGCTTCCAGGTTCTGGATATCACAAATAATACTGCTATGAACATGGTTGAGCAAGTGACCTTGTGGTATGATTGAGCATCTTTTGGGTATATGCCCAGTAGTGGTATTGCTGAGTCTTGAGGTAGGTTGATTCCTAATTTCCTGATAAACCGCCATACTGATTTCCAGAGTGGTTGTACAAGTTTGCACTCCCACTAACAATCGAAGAGTGTTCCCCTTGCTCCACATCCTCTCCAACATAAGCTGTCATCAATGGTTTTGATCTTAGTCATTCTGGCAGGTGTAAGATGGTATCTCAGTGTCATTTGGATTTGCATTTCCCTGATGACTAAAGATGTTGAACAATTGCATGGGATAATGTTTTTGTACACTGGTTTAATAAAATG
Organism: Peromyscus maniculatus bairdii; assembly: GCF_049852395.1. Lineage (NCBI taxonomy): Eukaryota > Metazoa > Chordata > Mammalia > Rodentia > Cricetidae > Peromyscus > Peromyscus maniculatus. The sequence goes on along the minus strand of NC_134868.1, from coordinate 32,924,882 downwards.
CTGATTGGCCAGTAGCCAGACAGGAAGTACAGGTGGGATAAGCAGACAAGGAGAATTCTGGAAGAGAAGGGCTGAGTCAGGAGACACCAGCCTGCCATCCAGAGAACAGCATGTAATGGCACACAGGGAAAGCCATGGAACACGTGGCAATATATAGATGAACAGAAATGGATTGAGTTTAAGTGTAAGAGCTCGTCAGTGGTAGGCCTGAGCTAATGGCTGAGCAGTTTTAATTAATATAAACTTCTGAGTGATTATTTTATAAGTGACTGTGGGGTCCATGGGGCTGGACAGGACCAGAGAAAACATTAGCTACAAACAATTCCTTAAATGTCTTTCAGCCATTTTAGATTCTTCTGTTGAGAATCCTCATCTTAGCTCTGTATGCCATTTTTAAATTGGATTATTTGGTATTTTGATATCTAGTTTCTTGAGTTCTTTATATATTTTGGAGAACACCCCTATGTCAGATGTGGGATCAGTGAAGATCTTTTCCCATTCTGTAGGGTACAATTTTGTTTTGTTGACTGTGTCCTTTGCCTTACAGAAGCTGCTCAGTTTCAGGAGGTCCCATTTATTAATTGTTGCTCTCAGTGTCATTGCTAGTAGTGTTATATTTAGGAAGTGGTCTCCTGTGACAATGCATTCGAGGTTACTTCCCACTTTCTCTTCTATCAAGTTCAGTGTAACTGGATTTATGTTGAGATCTTTGATCCATTTGGACTTGAGTTTTGTGCATGGGATTAGATATGGATCTATTTGCATTCTTCTACATGTTGACATCCAGTTATGCCAGCACCATTTGTTGAAGATGCTTTCCTTTTTCCATTGTATAATTTTAGCTTCTTTGTCAAAAATCAGGTGTTCATAGGTGTGTGGATTTATGTCAAGATCTTCAATTTGATTCCATTGATCCACATGTCTGTTTTTCTGCTAATACTAAGTGGTTTTATTACTATAGCTCTATAGTAGAGCTTGAGGTCAGGGGCGGTGATACCTCTGTTGGGGAAGCCTACCCATTTCTCTGTGGGAAGCCCACTCCTACTTTTTCCCCAGGGTACTCTTGAGGGGGAGAAATATTTAAATAGAAGGATAAAGGGGAAAGAAACAGATAGGAACACAGGATAGCCTCAGGAGGGCCTGGATCATAATCCACCAGTCTCTTCAGTATCTTCTAAAGGTCCTTTTGTTAGAATGCCAATGTGTGGAGCAAAGGACCTCCCCCTAGCACAGCCAAATGCAGACCTTACCAATTGCCCGGTAACCACACATGTGGTCAAGCAATCCTCCAGTGCAGCCCTGCTGAGTAAAGCAAGCTCAGCTCTCACTATGAAACCTTTGTGGGCCTCCACAACTCCCCACTCTTGATATAATAAAGGGCCCTCTAGGCCCTTGAGATAGACTGTGCCTGTCTTAGGTCATCCTTGATTAATTTTACATACATACATTCAGGAAGCTATCAAGAAAGTTGCCTGTCTTTGGCTACCAGCGTCTGGCAAGAGGGTATACAGAGCTTAACTCAGCTCTGACCCAGGTTACTCCTAAGAGCTTGCAAACAACCACAGCAATCTCCATAGCTGCCACATCTCTCAGTAAAGGAGTAGAGAATAATAAAGATGGAATATTCTTTTTTGAATGGGTCTAAGGTGATTACAGCAGTCTTAGCTGCACCAAGCCCTTTTCTAAATCAAAACTCTCTCCTAACAGATGTTCAATAAAAATTTCAAGAGACTATTTTGATTCCCAGGAAAAAACAGTCATTTCAAAACACTTCAAAGTATTAACTCAAGTAAACAAAAGCCCATGCTAATTATAAACACACTTTCAGCTGTTTAAGTAGCTCATATATACTTGTGTTCCTATCACAGCAGTAGAATTTCTATATAAACTAACTTGATTGTGGGAGGCCTACCCCTTTCTAAACAGAAACAGAAGAGGAGTGGAAACTTTTAGGAAGAAGACAGAAAAGCTTCCCTAATTATGACACCTTCATTTAAGTTTTCCAAGGGCCAATGAGACCATAAAATTATATTTTGAGCTATCCTAAAAAGTGTTCAAATATATCTTAAGGTAAAGGAGTAATAAAAACTTCAAGATGCTTCTAATGTGATTGATTTGGTTTATTATTTAAAATTTAATGTTACCTAATTTGTCCAGACTAGACAGATAATGATGGAATAATAAAAACAATTCTAGTATGAACATTACTATACATATTTACACTTTTTACAAACTTACATTCAATATTTATACTTTTTACATATTTATAAGTTGTATGAATATCATATTTCCACTTTTTACAAACTTATGTTCAAAAGGAAACTCCATTTACACTTTTTACAAACTTACATTCAACATATTTACAAGTAACATGAATATCACTATACATATTTATACTTTTTGCAAATTTATGTTCAAAAGGAAACTCTGTGGGACCATTTTACAAACTTTAACACACATCTAGAAAGACTCTCTTAACAGAACTGTTATATTTTCTTTCAACAAGACAGAGAGTTCTCAAATCATGAGTTACTGCAGTTAAGATTGTAGGTGAACTCAAAACTGCTTCATTTCTATAGTTCAGAGTTCATGATCAGCTTTGATATGAGACTCCTGTAGGTAGCCAGCAAGCTTCATTTGGTAACTAAAGGTACAATTTCCCCCTTCTTAATTTTTTGAAGCTGTATCTTAAGATTGCCATGAGCTCTTTCAAGGATGTCTTGTCTTTGATAGATTTTTATTAGACCATAAGTTTTTTGCACACACAAGCAATTTTCTGGTGTTTGGACCATTTTTTCCTTGCTTTCTAAAAGTTTTCAAAGTGGCTTGTTGACAAACAGCATTAGCATTTTAATTGTCTCCTGACAGTCAGACTTTCACCTATTTCTTGTTTTCAGGAGGTAAGGCTAACAAGGCTTGTGGGAAACGTGACATTTTTAACTTCTTAAGCTGTTTAAAATGAATTAAAACATGCATTTGCTGGATATTTCCCTTGGGCATCTTGCTACTCTGTTACGGGGAATGAAAGCTTTTGTCTTGGTCTATCTGCATTTTTTTTCTGAGCCTGCTTTCAATGCCACCTGGCTTTTTACCAACTATATTTCTCAAGCTACCTTTCTCTATACTGTCACACTGTTAGAAACTGTATTTCCCATGCTACCTTAGGAACTACATTTCCCAGGGTGCCTTTCAGGGTCCGGGAGAAAACTCAGCTGCAGCCAATGGCGGTCCTGGTTTTGTTCACACGGTCAAAATCAAGTTTCTGCTCTTTTACCATGGGAGGTTTTTGAGTCAAGATTAAGTTTTTCACCTGGCACCATCCCCAGCACAGATCACACATGTCCATGTGCACTCAGACATATGCTTGTTGCCAGAAGTGAAAACTTCTTGGTGCTTCACTCTCCCACCTTACCAGATCAGTGAAAAGGAATGAGAGCTTTCTCAGAGAGATTTTTTTACCCCAGATAGAACTTCTTTGTCTGCTTGCCTCCTCCCACAAGATGCAGAGTCACTGATGCTGCTGCCACAGCTCAGGACCTACACACTAAGAGCACCACTCTCTTTTCCCGAATCCGGGACCAACCAAGTGTCCCCACAGCAGCCACACCTATAGCTGTTTTTGTTTTTTTTTAATTGTAGGGAGGATCCCAAAGGCTCCACTGCTTCCTCCATGCCAGCAGCCCCTCCCCATGTCCTACACCACCTCTGCTGGGGCTCCACCCTAGGGAGAAGCTGTCCCTGCTTGGCTTTTTGCCTGCACTCTCTTGGACGTCAGCTCTGGCCGCAGGGGACTCTGGCTGCTGTTTTTCTAATAATGGCTTGTAGGGGATATAGGATTAGTAGAGAGGATTTGCCATGTTTCAAGGGTTTTTTTTTTTCTTTCTGTTTTTCTAGGACCATTACAGGTAATTTTTCCATTCTGATAGCTGTTATTTCCAGGTGAATCTAATTTTTGCCCTTACAGGAAGAAAAGAACTCTGAGAAGGAAAGACCTGAAAAGCTTTCAGTTTTTTAGTGAGTGATTACTAGGTTTTTCCCAAGACTGTTCCCTATATTCTGCTTTTGCCAAGAGGAAACCAACTCTGATAGTAAGATGTTATCAGCAAGCATTTGTATCCAGCCGCAATAGAGCAGAGGATTTGGTCACACCCTTGTCTGCCTCGGAAAAAAAAATTTTTTTCCTGCCACTCAGGGCTTAAGCTAAGCTATCCACGGTGATCTTTTTCTGCCCATTTTCTTTCAGACTTCCATTTTTTCATGACTTCCATTCTTCCCCCAGGAATCTGCATTCATAGTCCCAAGAACACAGCTCCACTGTCTTGTTGCTTTACTATCTTACCCAAAGCTTGTCTTTTATTCCTATATTCTACCTTATCTTAAGTTTCTTTTTACGCTATATTCCTACCTTACATTTTTTTCCTAGTTTTTATAGATAGAAATTAAGAGAGAGAGAAAAAAGAAAGAAACCTAGATAGAGATACTCGCTGCAGCCTAACTTTCCACTTTGGCATTTCTTTCAGCCACTTTACTTTATCTATACTTCTGAAAATAGAATACCCCCATCTTCATTACACTACAAAACTAGACATGCCAAACTGCTTCCTATGGGGCCCCCAACCCTCCTTTCACTAAGTCCCTGGTGCCTATTCTTGGCACCATCTTTGGGGGGGGCTATCCATTTTTCTGTGGGAGGCCCACTCCTACTTTTTCCCCAGGGTACTCTTGAGGAGGGAGGAGGGAGAAATATTTAGATAGAAAGATAGAGGAGAGAGAGACAGATAAAAACACAGGATAGCCTCAGGAGGGCCTGAATCATAATCCACTGGCCTCTCCAGTATCTTCTAAAGGGCTTTTTATAGGCACACCAATGGGTAGAGCAAAAGACCTCCCCCTAGCACAGCCAAGTACAGACCTTTCCAATCACCTAGTAACTACAATCATTATCAAGCAATCCTCTAATGTAGCCCTGCTGGGTAAAGCAAGCTCAGATATCACTATAAAACCGTTGTGGGTCTCCACAAACCTCCAGAAGTTCCTTTATTGTACAGGATTGTTTTGGCTATCCTGGGTTTTTTGTTTTTCCCTATGAAATTGAGTATTGTTCTTCCAAGGTCAATGAAGAATTGTGTTGGAATTTTGATGGAGATTATATTGAATCTGTAGATTGCTTTTTGTAAGATTGACATTTTTACTATGTTGATCCTACCTATCCAAGACCATGGGAGATCTTTCCATTATCTGATATCTTCTTCAGTTTCTTTCCTTAAAGACTTAAAGTTTTTGTCATACAAGTCTTTCACTTATGGTTAGAGTTACTCCAAGATATTTTATGTTGTTTGTGGCTGTTGTAAAGGGTGGTGTTTCTCTGATTTCTTTTTCAGCCTGTTTATCATTTGTATATCGGAGGGCTACTGATTGTTTTGAGTTAATCTTGTATCCTGCTACATTACTGAAGGTATTTATCAGCTGTAGGAGTTCTCTGGTAGAATTTTGGGGGTCACATGTGTACTATCCTATCATCTACAAATGGTAAAAATTGGACTTCTTCTTTTCCAATTTGTATCCCCTTGACCTCCTTTTGTTGTCTTATTGCTCCAGCTAGAACTTCAAGTACGATATTGAATAGATATGGAGAGAGTGAACAGCCTTGTCTTGTTCCTGATTTTAGTAGAATCACTTTGAGTTTCTCTTCTTTTAGTTTAATGTTGGCTGTTGGCTTGCTGTGTATTGCCTTTATTATGTTTAGGTATGTTCCTTGTATCCTTGGTCTCTCCAAGACCTTTATCATTAAGGGGTGTTGGATTTTGTCTAAGGCTTTTTCAGCATCTAAAGAGATGATCATGTGGTTTTTTGCTTTCAACTTGTTTATATGGTGGATTACATTTACAGATTTTCATATGTTGAACCATCCCTGCATCTCTGGGATGAAGCCTACTTGATCATGGATGATTTTTCTGATGTGTTCTTGGATTCAGTTTGCCAGTATTTTATTATTTTTGTATCAATATTCATGAAGGAGATTGGTCTGTAATTCTCTTTCTTAGTTGTGTCTTTGTGTGGTATGGGTATCAGGGTAATTGTAGCCTCACTAAAAGAATTTGGCAATGTTCCTTCTGTTTCTATTGTGTGGAACAATTTGAGGAGTATTGGTATTAGGTCTTTGAAATTCTGGTAGAATTCTGTGCTGAAACCATCTGGCCCTGGGCTTTTTTTTTTTGGTTGGGAGACTTTTTATGACTGCTTTTATTTCCTTAGGGGTTATATGTCTATTTAAATTGTTTATAATCTCGTCTAGATTTAATTTGGGTTGTGGTACCTATCCAGAAAATTGTCCATTTCTTTTACATTTTCCAATTTTGTGCAATACAGGTTTTCAAAGTATAACCTGATGATTCTCTGGATTTCCTCAGTGTCTGTTGTTACATCTGCCTTTTCATTTCTGATTTTGTTAATTTGGATGCTCTCTCTCTCTCTCTCTCTCTCTCTCTCTCTCTCTCTCTCTCTCTCTCTCTCTCTGCCTTTTGATTAGTTTGGATAAGGATTTGTCTAAACAAGCGAAGGACCTGTATTACAAAAACTTTAAGTCCCTGAAGAAAGAAATTGAAGAAGATGTCAGACATCCCCCATTCTCATTGATAGGTAGGATTAACATAGTAAAAATGGCAATCTTACCAAAAGCACTCAAAATACCCAACAGTTCAATTAAAAAATGGACTATAGAACTGAAGAGAGAATTTTCAACAGAGGAAGCTCAAATGACTGAAATACATTTAAGGAATTGCTCAACATCCTTAGCCACCAGAGAAATGCAAATCAAAATGACTCTGAGATACCATCTTAGAACCATCAGAATGGCTAAGATCAAAAACACTGAAGACAGCTTATGTTGGAGAGGATGTGGAGCAAGGGGAACACTCCTCCACTGTTGGTGGGAATGCAGACTTGTACAGCTACTTTGGAAATCAATATGGTACTTTCTTAGAAAATTGGGAATCAATCTCCCTCAAGACACAGCTATACCACCCTTGGGTATATACCCAAGGAATCCTCAATCATACCCCAAGGACACATGCTCAACTATGTTCATAGCAGCATTATTTGTAATAGCCAGAGCCTGGAAACAACCTAGATGCCCTTCAACTGAAGAATGGATAAAGAAAATGTACATATACACAATGGAGTACTACTCAGCAGAGAAAAACAATGACATCATGAGGTTTGCAGGCAAATGGATGGAACTAGAAAAAAATCCTGAGTGAGGTAACCCAGACTCAGAGAGACAAACATGGCATGTACTCACTCATAAGTGGATACTAGATGTAAAGCAAAGGATAACCAGACTGCAACTCACAACTTCAGGGAGGCTACCTAGTAAAGACAACCCTGAGAAAGACACAGGGATTGCCCAATGACAGAGAAATGGATGAGATCTACATGAGCAAAACATGAGAGCTTAGGGGAGCAGGAGGTACCAGCTGGATCAGGAGCAGAGTGGTAGAACGGGGAGGGAGATAACATGATGAATGAAGACCCCAGGGGAATAGGAAAAAGTAGAGTGCTAGAGAGGTCCGCAGAAATCCACAAAGATACATCCACTGTAGACTACTGGCAATGGTCTAGAGAAAGCCTGAGCTTCTCTGCCCTGGTGGCCAAACACCCTGGCTGTCATGATAGAACTCTCATCCAGTGTCTGATGGAATCGGATGCAGAGATCCACGGCCGAGCCCCAGGTGGAGCTCCTGGAGCCCAATCATCGAGAGAGAGGGGGGATTGTTCATGAGTGAGAGATATTGAGACCATGATTGGAAAAAGCACAGGGACAAATCACCAAACTAGTGAAAATGCAAGAACTGTGAACCAATGGCTGAGGAGCCCCCATGGAACTGGACCTGGCCCTCTGGATAAGTGGGACAGTTGATTAGCTTGAACTGTTTGGGAGGCCCCCAGGCAGTGGAGCAGGGACCTGTCCTTGGTGCATGGAATGGCTTTTTGGAGCCTGGGGCCTATGCTGGGATACTTTGCTCAGCCTTGGTGTAGGGAGGAGGGGACTGGACCTGCCTCGGCTGAGTCTACCCGGCTGGGCTGACTCCCCAGGGGAGACCTTGCCTTGGAGGAGGTGGGAATGGAGGGTGGGTTGGGGGGGGAGGGCTGGGGAGTGGGAGGAGGGAGGACGAGGGAATCTGTGGCTGATATGTAAAATCATGTAAATTATAAAATAAAAAAATATATAAAAATAATAACTTCATGAACAAAAAGTAAAGACAGATAATCTCATTCTAAGTAAGATTTATTTCTAATATAAATATGTTTTTAACATGTGGAAACTTAATTTATGATCATATAAATAAATTTCTTGAAGTCAACTTGCCATATCTAAGAGACGGTTTAACCAGCCAGTTGTAGAAATTTATCCTAAAGTATCATTTGTAGATACTGTTAAATATTTTCAAGCCTTGTGTTTCTGTCTACAAAGAAAGACCTTGAGGGAAGTAGAGGACTCTCCAAATGCCTATGTACAAGTACCTGCTAATCCTATTCATTTTGACTCTATGCAAAATTCAGAAATACCATTGATGCTGTATTCTACTAGAACTGTACTTTGTTCTGGATTATGATCTTAGCTATAACTCTCAAGCATCGCTGTCCCAAGGCTTCTGTAGTGATCGTCACAGCCATAAGCAACAACCCTAAAGGCATTGGTTTCTCCCTAGAAAAGACATAGACAAGATCATGGAGCACACACTAAGCACTCAGCAAGGGCTGGTGTCCCAATGCCACTGGATGTGTAATGTTCTCTCCAACTAAACCTGATGAATGGCAGTTTAAAACTCCTCAATCCCTTAGTAACACTGTGGTAGGATCCTTCAAACATCAATTCATTTTATTACTGTATAAATTTTCCTTATGAAGAGATTGAGGTTTTATGAAGGGATTGAGGTTATAAGAAAGAAAGTTTTCACTCTTTTACATTTACTTGAGCAATTGACTTTTAATAGTTTAAAAGCATCCATCTTCTTCAAGGTGGTGGTGTTCCTCCAAATTAATACTTTCCTGCTCTCTTGACCATAGGTTGCTACTGGCAGAGCTGTTACTGAAGATTTGGACCTCTATGCTACATCTCGAGAGAGACGATTTCGTTTATTTGCATCTATAGAATGTGAAGGACAGTTATTCATGACTCCATATGATTTTATTTTGGCTGTTACAACAGATGAGCCCAAATGTAAGTAAAGATTTTAAATTACCTTTATAATTTTACTTTCATAATAATTTAAAATATACTAATAGTATTGTGATAATTTTCAAAGACTTCCAAAGATGGTGGTAAAAGTAATGGATACTAAGCAGTTCTGGTCAGGTTAAATAGATGACAATAAAAATGAACTTTGAAGAGAAGAATCTCTAGTTTGTAAAAATATGGGATAGTATACATATTTTAGAATACATAACAAAAGCAATGTGACAACTCATAATTCATTGTTTTATGCAATGTTTGCAGACGGATATTTCTTAAAAACCTTTATTATGTCTAAAATTGCAGAAATTTTGAGTCACTTCCTTGTATATTGAACTTCAACACCACCTTCCTTTAGATATTCTTATAAGAGATTAATGTTCTACCTTTTATTTCTTGTATCCAAAATGAGTAATTTAGAGGACTGGCATTGAAGTTAGCCTTGCTCAAGAATTCTACTTTTCTGTCTTCTGCATTTGGCTTAGCTCCTGAATTATAAAGATGGGCTAATTCCATCCCACTTTTCCATATGTTAAAGGAGTGGTTTTCAAACATTTGGGCAGCTGCACAGTTTTTGGAAATGCTTTATTACTGACTTAATAAAAAAGCAGCAAGATTCTTGCTGGGTGGTGGTGGCACACGCCTTTAATCCCAGCACTCGGGAGGCAGAGCCAGGCAGAGCTCTATGAGTTCAAGGCCAGCCTGGTAAAGGGAGATCCAGGACAAGCACCAAAACTACACAGAGAAACCCTGTCTCAAAAAAAAAAAAAAAACTTTAAAAAAAAAGTAGCAAGATTCTTGTATACACTTTTATATGTTCTTTTCAATGAAGTATATAAAGAAAATCCACTTCACAGATAACAGGTGGTTAGGAAAAGGAATACTACTTTCTTCTGACCTTGGGCATTCTCTTTTTACATTGTCACAACTTGCTAGTGGTAGTTCAGGCTTTCAAACTCTCCAAAGATGGTATTGAAAGATTCTCTAGAATGAAGGGGTTTGGGCTAGATTAACTGGATGGCTGGATGGTAAGAATGAGATTGAGAAGGAAAAAAAAAGTCACTGAATTTTTGACTGATGTATTTGAGATGTATCAAATATGTAAAAGTTGGATTTATCTAGTTTCAGCTCACTGAAAGATAACTAAAAATTAATGCACCAAATAAATTGGCTAATATTTGCTTCAATTTCTCATAAAAATATATGATAATTTAGACAAGAGCAGTTATAGCTATTTTCCTCCAGAGCAAAACCAAACTTTAAAATTTTTTCAATATTTTGGCAAACTTGTGCAAACTAGCTTTTAATTCTTTCCAACCCAATGTCAGTGCTAGACATTAGATCCAGGGATTTGTATATGCTGCGCAAGTGCTTTTCTGCTGAGTTTCATCACAACCCTCAATGAATTGACTTTAGATGCTTTGAATTCTCAACAATGAAGATCAAGGAGAGGTCTGAACATTTGGGATTTGTCTGTACATGATTCGTAGTTAATGCTATGTATGTTGAAGTTGTCCAGAGAAATACTATACTATTTTACACGACAGGGGGCCAATCCTTGAGGAACTCTTACACTTCCAAAGATGGATATACAAATGCTAGAAAAGGGTAAGCCTCAAAAGCGCTATCCAGAGACACAAGAAAAAACAAAACAAACAAACAAAACCCAACATAGACTGGTACAGTCATAGAGGCCAAAGGAAATAGTTGGGGTGGTTCAGTGAGTGGAACACTCCTGAGAAGTCAGTTAGACGAGGATAGAGTAGATTCTAGACTTAGTAATATGAAGGTTGCTGAGGATTTCAGGGAATTGACTAGGACAAACACTAGGTTGCAGAGTGGAATACAAAAGAGGAACTGAAGGCAGTGACTGGCAAGTATCTAGTCGAGATGCTCGACTCTGACAGGGAAAGGAAGTGCAGCTGCATTGGAATTTGAGGTAGAGGCTTGACCATGCAAGATTTTAAATCCCCCAAAATTTTAAAAGTAGAATTTGGTTTTGACTAGAGGGAAAGGCCTGAGAAAAACACACAATCAGGACAGTAGTGGTGTATTTACAGTAGCCACTTTGGAAATGCATAGGGGAGAAAAAGCTGAAAATTAAATAGGGCTCTTTAAATAGTAATTATAAGGCTAAGATAAGATGTATAGCCCTTTGACTTAATTAACATGGTATAATGTGAGTTATTTAATTTTGAGCACTCTATACTAATTTTATTAACATGATATAATAGTAACCTCATGAAGAATTTTTTGAGAATACATTGTGTGTGGCTAGTAGACTAGAACCAGTATTGGATCTGTCATCATCATTGTGATCACTTGAATTCATAATTAAGATTTTTAACATCTGATATAATTTTATGATGAAATTCAATAGAAAAGTGCATTTAAGTGTTTACTTAGTAATTGTAGTTCAAATAAATGTTAATTGTAAAATATACCGCATTGTTTTTGATAACTTTTTTGGAAATTTTTTTTTTATTATTTTTCTCTTTAAAGTAGAGTTTAAAAGGTAAATTTCCTTTCTAGGATTAGAATATGTAGTTATTTTCCTATAGCATCAAGAACCATTTTAGTTTATATGTTTAAAAATACACTATTAATTCAGACACAAAAATGTATCACAGATATGATTAACATCAGCCTATAACTTGAGAAATAAAATACTTCTAATATGAAATCTATAAATTTAATGCCTCCCTCCACCTGTTATATTTATATACTCAGTGATTTCTTATGATAAAGGAATTTAGAAAGTCAGAACAGCCTTTGAAGACTTATCTTAATGGTTCTTTAGTCTTTATTTCTTTAACAGCTAATAATATTGAACATGGTACATTTCCTGCAGAATGAATATGTCTTTTGTGAATAATCTACTCTGGAAATCTCATGAACACAAACTCAAGAGTAAATCTAACTTCCTCGTTGGATAAATAGCTTCTGAGCATTGCATAAGAACATGTCCATGTAGTTTTACTTTTTATGTATTTTCTTACACTCTTCCCGAACTGTTATTTCATTGTTTTGCTTACTAAAAGGAGCCATTGCAGAATTATGTGTACAGTGGCATAGGTAAGGTTACATGCCAATCCTGTGATTTCCGTGCTTGATCTCTATTCATAAATACTACGTAGGTAAAAGAAAGATTTATTTTAAAATAGAAGAGAATTGATCTCCAAGAAAAATTAGTTTCAAAATTTTATAAAAGTATATTTTCACCTTTAACCTCAAGATGAGTTAGTATATTGCCTTAAAAGAGAGTTGCATAACAATGTGCCTTCTGTATAACTTTAGATTTAGTATATTTTTAATTATACAGACTTGCTATGTAGAAACAATTACTGATAGTCCACCGGTTTTCCTAATGCTGTAGAACATAATTCCTACCAACCTGGAGATATTCTTAGCCATTTACAATGTCAGAATCTGAACAAGATTTGGGCTGTGCATCTGTCCCTGTATTTACTGTTTAAACTGAGATCATCGACAGGATAAAGAAAATGGTATTTTATTCAGGTACTACGCTTGTGTCTCCAAACTACTTCTAGAACAGCCATATACAGAAGGGAGAATGTAAATTGGATAAGAACTTTCCCAGCTCTCTGTTAGCTCCTCTTCTCTTTGCCACTATCATTTTTATCCTGGACAGACCTTCACCGATGAATTACTTCCACAAATGCTTACTCATCTGATTCCAGCATGAATATTTTATAAGTATCATTATTTGTCCTTCAAGTCCCATAAAATATTTAACATTGAGTAGCTTAACTTAACATGGATCCAGAAAGGCCCAACCATAACTCAGTTATGGGGGAAAAAACAATCCTGTGACACTGATTTTACTTATTATAAGTTATAGTATTTTAAACAAATAGATACCATGAAAAGATCCTATCTTAGATTCAAATATTGAGAGTAAAAAACTTCTGCCTTTTAAACATAAAAGCTTGATTTTGAGTTATGGTTATATATGGTTACTAAATATGGATATACATTACATACAATATTATCTAATTATTTTATATTTATTTTAGTTGCTAAAACGTGGAAGTCACTTTCTAAACAGGTAAGTTAAAGCTCTTGGTATACAACATATGCATGTACACACATGATACACACGTGTAGGCACACATGCACATTATCTGATTATATATAATTATATGTTTATATGTATGTGTGTGTGTTTTACAAATTAAAATCCCATAATGGTGGTATTTTTTAGTCTTCATAGTATCAGTAAATAAAAGTTGGCAATTCCATGTGCTAGTGAAGATAGAGGTTAATTGTCATGTGTGAGTGTAAATAGTCTTCCTTGTTTAGAAACAATTATCATGTCTGCTAAATTGAAGCTGTATAGACTCTTTACCCAGCAGGTCCATGCCTGAGGTTAAATTTTACAACAGTACATTCACATGTACCTAGCAAAGTCCAACTTAATATACTTTATAACTAGGTCATTTCACATCTGTGTTCATACCTAGAGAAATATTCAGTTACATACAGAAGAGGTTCAGAAGTCCGTAGACTGCTTATCATGCTTTAAAAAACAAGCACTTGAGTAATAGACCTAATACATTTTCAAAAAATATAACTCCATTCAGACAGAATTCAAAACTGGGAAAAGGAGACTACACTATTAAAGGATTCATTCACAGTTGGCAATATTAAGGGAAAAATTAACATAAAATTCAGGCAGTAGAAACATCAGGGAGGGTCTCAAAGTGGTTTCTAATATACTGATGAGTGTCTGCTTTTAACTTAGCTACTTTTAACTCCCTTAACTAGTAAAAGGCAAATGCATGCTTCCTTGTGAAACTTCAGAAACATTCTCTTCACAGTTAAATGTAAGATAAAGGTACATGCTATCAGAGCAAGAGAGCTAGCAAAGAGACATAACTCATTAGCTGAGAATTCTAGACTGCCCTGATAAAGTACCACAGCCTAGCGACTGAAACTGCATTTATCATTTCATAGTTCTGCAAACTAGAAACTTAAAGTCAGGGCATTAGCAGGAGGATTTTCCCCTTTTCTCTGACCATCTTCTCACTCTGTTTCCACTTGGTCTTTCCTCTAATAATTTAGTTGAATCTCATATGATCACAGTGGTATTTTTGAAGGGCCTGTCTCCAAAGTTGCCAGGTTCTTGGGTACTGCATTAGGGCCATAATATATAGTATGTCAAGGAGAAAGAGGAGGAGGAGGAGGAGGGTAAGAGTGGAAAGGAGGCATTATAAGGACTACAGTAGTGGCAATAATACAATTAAAAATCATATCCAATAAAAGTTTTGCAGGTTACTACTATATATAAAAATAAATGAATCAAAGTTAATAACAGGCTAATATTTAATTTTAAATTAATAATGACAATTATAAAAACTGCATTAAGATACATTTCACAATAGCAACAAAATCTATCACGTACTTAAAAGTGTACCATCTTAGCCACTTTTCTATTTCTGTGACAAAGCACTAAGGCAACTTAGGATAGAAATGATTTCCTTGAGCTTGTGGTTCAAGATGGCAGATCAAAGACTTGGCAGTAGAAACAGCTGAGAGCCCTCACCTTGATCCAAAAATAGGAAGTAGAACAAGTCTTTGGAAACCTCATATCTCACCCACAGTGACATACTTCCTCCAGCAAGGCCACACCTCCTCCTCCTCCTCCTCCTCCTTCTTCTTCTTCTTCTTCTTTTTCTTCTTTTTGTTGTTGTTGTTGTTATAATTTCTTAAAAATTTTTTATTTTGGCACAACTATTAGGGTCCAGTCATCCTTGTTCCACATCTAGCATTCTCCTATGAGTGAGCTCATACCATATTTGTCTTTCTGAGTCTGGGTTACCTCACTCAGGATGATTTTTTCTAGATCCATCCATTTGCCTGCAAACCTCATGATGTCATTGTTTTTCTCTGCTGAGTAGTATTCCATTGTGTATATGTGCCACAATTTATTTATCCATTCTTCAGTTGAAGGGCATCTAGGTTGTTTCCAGGTTTTAGCTATTACAAACAATGCTGATATGAACATAGCTGAGCAAGTGCTCTTGTGGTATGATTGAGCATTTCTTGGGTATATGCCCAAGAGTGGTATAGCTGGATCTTGGGGGAGATTGATTCCCAATTTTCTAAGAAAGCGCCATATTGATTTCCAAAGTGGTTGTACAAGCTTGCATTCCCACCAGCAGTGGAGGAGAGTTCCCCGAGTTCCACATCCTCTCCAGCATAAAGTGTCTTCAGTGTTTTTGATCTTAGCCATTCTGATAGGCGTAAGGTGGTATCTCAGAGTTGTTTTGATTTGCATTTCCCTGATGATTAGGGATGTTGAGCAATTCCTTAAATGTCTTTCAGCCATTTGAGTTTCCTCTGTTGAGAATTCTCTGTTTAGTTCTAAAGCCCATTTCTCAATTGGACTGTTGGTCGTTTTGATGTCTAATTTCTTGAGTTCCTTATATATTCTGGATATCAGTCCTCTGTCAGATGTGAGGTTGGTGAAGATCTTTTCCCATTCTGTAGGCTGTCGCTTTGCCTTGTTGATCGTATCCTTTGCTCTACAAAAGCTTCTCAATTTCCAGAGGTCCCATTGACTGATTGTTTCTCTCAGTGTCTGTGCTACTGGTGTTATATTTAGGAAGTGATCTCCTATGCCAATGCGTTCAAGACTACTTCCTACTTTCTTTTCTAGGAGGTTCAGAGTAGCTGGATTTATGTTGAGGTCCTTGATCCACTTGGACTTAAGTTTTGTGCACGGTGACAGATATGGATCTATTTGCAGCCTTCTACACGTTGATATCCAGTTATGCCAGCACCATTTGTTGAAGATGCCCATCCAAGGACTGAGGAATCTGGATGCTAGGCCCCGGGTGGAGCGCTGGGAGTCTAATTAGTGAGAAAGAGGAGGGTTTATATGAGCAAGAATTGTTGAAACCAAGGTTGGATAAAGCACAGGGACAAATAACCAAACGAATGGAAACACATGAACTATGAACCAAAGGCTGAGGGGCCCCCAACTGGATCAGGCCCTCTGAATAGGTGAGACAGTCGATTGGCTTGATCTGTTTGGGAGGCATCTAGGCAGTGGTACCAGGTCCTGGGCTCGTTGCATGAGTTAGCTGTTTGAAACCTGGGACTTATGCAGGGACGCTTGGCTCAATCTGGGAGGAGGGGACTGGACCTGCCTGGACTGAGTCTATCAGGTCGATTCCAGTCCTCGGGGGAGACCTTTATCTGGAGGAGGTGGGAATGGAGGGTGGCCTGGGGGGAAGGGGAGGGGGGCAGAAAGGGGGAGAACAAGGGAATCTGTGGCTGTTATGTAGAACTGAATAGTATTGTAAAATAAAATAAAAATTTAAAAAAAATGTATTTTACATACCAACCACAGTTCCCCTTCCCTACACTCTTCCCATTGCCTCCTCCCCACTCCACCCCCACCCCCATTCACTCCTCAGAGAGGATAAGGCCTCCCATAGGAAGTCAACAAAGTCTGGCACATCATGTTGAAGGCAGGACCAAGCCCCTCCCTGCTGCATCAAGGCTGAGCAAGGTATTCTACCATAGGGAATGGGCTCCAAAAAAAACCCAGTTCATACACTAGGGATAGATCTTGGTCCCGCTGCCAGGGGCCCCACAAACAGACCAAGCCACACAACTGTCACCCACATTCAGAGAGCCTAGTTTGGTCCCTGCAGGTTCCCCAGCCTTCAGTCCAGAGTCCCTGAGCTTCCACTAGCTCAGGTCAGCTGTCTCTGGGTTCCCCCATCATGATCCTAAACCCCCACCCCCTGCTCATACAATCCCTTCTACCTCTCTTTGACTGGACTCCAGGAGCTCAGCCCAGTGCTTGGCTGTGGATCTCTGCATTTACTTCCATCAGTCACTAGATGAAGGCTCTATAATGACAATTAGGATAGTCACCAATCTGATTATAGAGGAAGGCCAGTTCAGGCATCCTCTCCACTATTGCTAGGAGTCTTAGCTGGGTTTATCCTTATGGATTCTTCCTAGCAACAGGTTTCTCCCTATCCCCTTAATGGCTCCCTCTATCAAGACAGCTCTTTCATTGCTTTCCTTTTCTGTCACTCCCTCTAGTACCTCCCCCCACTCCCTCGTGTTCTCATCCCCATCCCCACCCCTCTCCCCAGTTTACCCAAGAGATTTTATCAATTTTCCCTCCCAAGGTGATTCATGTGAGTCCCTCTTAGAGTCCTCCATGTTACCTAGTTTCTCTGGGGTTGTGGACTGTAGCCTGGTTATCCTTCGCTTTACATGTAATATCCACTTATGAGTGAGTACATACCATGCTTGTCTTTCTGGGTCTGGGTTACCTCATTCAGGATTATTTTTTCTAGTTTGATCCATTTGCCTGAAAATTTCATGATGTCATTTCTTTTTACAGCTGAGTAATACTCCACTATGTAAAAGTGCCACATTTTCTTTATCCATTCTTCAGTTGAGGGGCATCTAGGTTGTTTCTAGATTCTGGCTATTACAAATAATGTACTATGAACATAGTTGAGCAAGTGTCCTTGTGTTGTGATTGTGCATCCTTTGGGTATATGCCCAAGAGTGGTATTGTTGGCTCTTGAGGGAGATTGATTCCCAATTTTCTGAGAAACCACCATACTGATTTCCAGAAATGGCTATTGTTTTGTCTCATTTACTGTCCGTTGCCTTACAGAAGCTTCTCGTTTTCAGGAGTTCCCATTTATTAATCATTTGCTCCCATTGTCTGTGCTACTGGTGTTATATTTAGGGAATGGTCTCCTGTACCACTGAATTCAAGGCTACTTCCTGCTTTTTATTCTATCCAGTTCAGTGCATATGGATTTATGTTGAAGTCTTTGAACCACTTAGATTTGAGTTTTGTGCATGATGATAGATATGGATCTATTTGCAATCTTCTGCATGTTGACATCCAGTTATGCCAGCACCATTTGTTGAAGATGGTTACTTTTTTCCAAGTTTTGGCTTCTTTGTCCAAAATCAGGTGTTCATAGGTGCGTGAATTAATGTCAGCGTCTTCAATTTGATTCCATTGATCCACATGTCTGTTTTTATGCCAATACCAAGCTGTTTTTATTACTATTGCTCTATAGTAGAGCTTTTTTGAAGTCAGTGATGTGATAAGGCCACCCATACCTTTTAAAGCTCCCCAAACAGCCATCAACAAGAAACCAAATATTGAAACATATTATACTCTGGGGCCATTCTCATTCAAACCACCAAATTCTACTGCTTGGCCCCCATGACCTCTGGTGGCCATATCATAATGCAAAATGAATTTAGTGCAACATCAGAAGTCCTCATAGTCTTTCAGTCTCAACACCAATTCAAAGCCCAAAGTCTAACATCTCTTCTGAGACTCAAGGCAATTTCTTAATTTTAACACATACAAAATCGAGCCGGGCGGTAGTGGCACACACCTTTAATCCCAGCACTCAGAAGGCAGAGGCAGGTGAATCTCTGTGAGTTCGAGGCCAGCCTCGTCTACAGAGCAAGCTCCAGGACAGGCACCAAACTACACAGAGAAACCCTGTCTCGAAAAACCAAAAAATAAAAGTATATAACACCTACAAAATCAAAAGCAAATTACATACTTCCAACATACAGTGGCACAGAATGTGACTGCCATTCCATAAGGGAGGCATTGCAGCATAGTGAGGGAACTCTGGACCAAAGCAGGACTGAAAACAGAAGGGCAGACTCCAAAACTGTAGTTTGTGTCTGGTGTCAGAGGGCCAAAATGGCTCTGCCCTTCCAGCTTTGCTCTTGGCATGGTTTCACTCCTTGTTGGCGGCTCTCCCCAGAAGCTCTCTCATGTCTCCAGCACCTCTAACATCTTGGAGATTCCAGCACAATCCAGGCTTCACTTTTACAGCTTCACACAATGTGGCCTTCAGGACCTTCATGCAGGAACTGCCCCGCCATCCAGTGCCTGGCCTCAGCCGTTCTCCTTTTTCATGGAAGAAGATTGCATAACCCCTTTAAAGCCAGAAGCATGTGGCTGAGGCTGCCGGGTTCAGCTGCCCACTGGGATGGAGCCTTCCTGAATCAAATTTGCAGCAGCCTTCCTTTGTTGTTGATTTTTAGGAGGGGAATTCCTTAGGCCTTTCCCCTTCACAAGTTGACAGCTACTTGTGACCTCCCCTTGAGGACACCACTCTATATATTCTATTTTCAATCAGGCCTCTTTTCAGTTTGATCTCTTTCAGCACAAGCCTTGACTTTATCATTAAATTTCTTGATGTTATTTTTCTCTTCCAACTGTACACTTCAAATTTCTTTTGTTCCACATGTGCTTTCTCATTGTAGACCTGCATAGTAATTATAAGTAACCATGTGATAGAGTCAATATCAGGCTGTCTTGAAATCTCCTCTGCCAAAGAAATTAGTCCATTGCTTTTTAATTTAGCCTCCAGAAAATTCTTAGGACAAGGTCAGAAAGCAGCCACATTCTTTCCCACAACAGCACAAGAATGGCCTCTAGTTCAGTTGCTGTTAAAGCACTTGCTTCCCTCTAAAGTCTCTTGAGCTAGGCCTCCACAGTCCCCATAGCTCTCAGGACTGTGTCCCAGGCTTCTGGTAGGATGGTCCATTAAGCCCTGTTTATAGTATTCAACCACTTAACTAGTCCAAAACCCCAAAGTCTTCCATATTCATCCAAAACCACATGGCCAGGTATGTCACAGCAACAGCCCACTCCCTGACTCCAACTTCTGTCTTAGTTACTTTTCTGTTGATGGGACAAAACCCTAGGACCAAGGCCCCTTACAAAAGAAAGTGTTTAAGTGGGTTTGTGGTTTCAAAGGGTCGGACACCATGACGTCAGAGCAAAGTCATGGCAGCAGGAATAGTTGAGAGCTCACATCTTGATCTGAAAGCCTCAAAGCTGATTCCCAGTGACATACCTCTTCCAGCAAGGCCACACCTAATCCTCCCCAAACAGCCACCAAGTATATACTAGAGCCCAAGTATTCAAAGATTTGTCTATGGGGCCCATTTGCATTCAAACCACTGCATGTACTTAACAGAGTATGTACAACATTTTTAAAATGTCTTTCAAGGAAGGGAATAGATATAGTATCATGTTCATGGGTACTGAACTATTTATAATAATACTTATATCCAAATTTATGTACAAATTATTGTTAATATTAGTCTTACTCTAATATAATTTCAACAGAATTGATTTTAATTTTCACTTTTTGAAACATTTCAGTAAGGACTCTAAAATACTTAGAATGGTTTTGAAAAGGAAATAAAAAAGAGGTGACAGGGATGAAAACAAGTGATTCATATTAATAAGATTGATAAAGATTAATAGTAGGTTGATAATTAAAATGATATTGTACCATTGCAAGAATATTTTAAGTAGATGAAGATGAATAATAATAGTAATAGAAAAATCCAGAGGCATTTTAGGGAATATCTGTAAATCAATAGAGACAAGACTGATGCCCCAATCATGTGTAAGAACAATAGGCTTTCCCTATGGGGGCAAATGAAGCTAATCCTCAGAATCCACCATCATATATAAAAGCTAATTGAAGATGGATTGTGTTCTTTTTTTCCAAGCATCATGGCTACTAACTTTAGTCTTCATTAAAATATATTTCATATGCTTAGAAGGATGAACACGTCATAATACGTCATGGCAGTTGTGTATATGTACTATGAAAATCATCTCAAATTTGTAAAAGTACATATTATATTTATCACAGCATAGATATTTACCAACAGTGTTCATCTTTTACCAATGGTTCATTCACATATATGATGATTATGTTTAAATAACCTATTATGTACCAAATACTGCCAGAGCTATCTAAGTAAATTGATAGTCCAGTGAACAGTTGGCTATAATTGTAAACAAATTCAAGAATTGTGCATATATTGGCTGTCTTATTCTTCCACCAGTAAACATTAACATATCAGTTGACTGTTAGTATCAAAAGAGATAATGTTCATGCTCAGAGGTAATGGAGATAATAAGTTTCAGGGAACTGGGAAATAGAATTGGAGATGCTTGTATCTGTCCTTGCCTGTAGTTATATTTTACCCTTATTAATCCTCAGTCCGCATAAACATAACTCTGGTACAGCACTGACTGATTTCTTGAATTGTAGAACATTGTAAAGTATCATCAGATGCTTTCATGTGCAGGAGAAGAGAAGAACACAGTGCAAGCAGTTGAGCCTCGCAGCCCTGGCTACCAAGTGCTAGTGGTGCAGTTGGCACCTAGAAACGCTTTTCACAAAGATTCAGAGGATTTCAGTGCAGCACCTTCTCTCTTGCCTTCCAAATGTGATAAATAATAATAATAATAATAATAATAATAATAATAACAACAACAACTTCTACCCACCTGAGTCTCAAGTCCTACCACCTTAGAATTTCCAAAGGAAAAAAAAAGAGTAACCTCTCCCCGCATATACATCTTAGCTGAAAGGTCAGGTCTGAGTATCAAGCAAATGAACTAATTCAGAAGATTCTTCTACCAAAAAGTGATATTCACTCCCACGAAGGGAGTGATACTTGTACCGACCAAAGAAAATAATGAAAATTATATGTGATTACTATTGAGAGAAGTGAATGTCAGAAGCTTTTATCCAACCCTAAAAGAATTCCATGATGCCCCAACTCAAAAATGTTTAAAGAGTGTCATAATGAATATAGACTTGTTACACAGAGGAAGAGGACGTCACCAAAAGTAATAGCAGAGTTATCAATGCCAGTTGGGTTTTTGTTTGGTGTTATATTGTGTTTTATTTATGATTAAAAACTATAAATGCTAAAATGTGAAAATTGAAGAACACATAAGAGGATCTTTTTAGATAAGATACATGAAGCAAACCTCAAAAGAAATAACTAGCAGATTTTACTAAATTAAATAACTTAAACTGTGGCTACCCAAACCTATTAACAACACTAAAAGATATTTGATGCATAGGAAAATGCTTTCATAATTTATTATCCAAAAACAACTTCGGACCTTATAATTGTCTAGAACTTGTGTAATTGATACTAAAAAGACAATCATCTCAATAAGAAATGGACAGCATAGCTAGAAGAGCTAGCAAGTACATATAAAATAGTTCAACTAATAACCAAAGACATGCAAATTAAAGCAATGATGTTCTATTCTACACCCACCAGATGGCTAGCTTCCAGAAATTTGACAGTGTCAATGCTGAGCAAGGGCATGAAGGAACCAATTGAAAAAATAGATGCCTTTGCTTTGGGAAGGGATATGGTAATGGCTGATGAAATTTAAAATGTATGTTTGAGGTCCTATTTATAGGTATGTATGCTAAGAAAGGTTTAAATGTTCACACCTGCTCTCTTATTCATGTTTCCTGACACACTGATGGAAGAGTGAAAAATTTAGAAACAATATAATCATTGGGGAAATGGATCAAATAATTGTAAGTAGCGTACCACGGATAACATAGTAATACAGAATGAAATAAATAAGTGTGTTAGAGCTGTGTGTATCCAGACCTAACAGATATGTTTAAGCAAACAGCAAGTGGCAGGATGCTGATGTTTTCTAGGCCCTAGAAAGTCAAAGTAATTTTCCTGATTCTGGGAAGCTGTTTTATTCAGTCTCATTCTCTCACAGGTGTCAGTAGATTTTTCTAAAGGCTGTATAATGAGTGATGTTATCACTCTTGACAGCTAATGGAGTGTGTGGTTGTGTATGGTTGTACTTTAGTTTTTCATTTTTCACATTTAAACAAACATTGATGAATACTATACAGATAAACATCTTTTGTGTCCTTAGTATTTTAAAAATGTAAACAGCTAACTTTCAAAAGTGCCATTATAAAAATCCACTGTGTAGCCATTAACATCAAAATAAGGACTGTTTGACATGAAGATATATTCATATTATGTAAGAGACAAAGTAAAATACAAAACAGTATATAGGGAATAAAGATTTAATATTTACAATAATAAATGGCTATATACAGTATCTATGAGAGAGTTAGATTAAGAGAATATTAAATAAAATTGTAGTGTGTTTTGTCTTTGAATATAATTTTTCTTTTCTAAACCTACAGTTTTCCTGTGCAGTGTGTGTGTGTGTGTGTGTGTGTGTGTGTGTGTGTGCGCGCGCACTAACTATATGACCAAAAAACTATACTCACTTTAGAAAATTATGTAAGTACTTTAAAAACACCTATAGCTTTAGGAAAGTAAAATTAATTCAGCAAATGTATATTTGTTCCCTACTTGCAATGCTGCAATGTAATTGTGGCACTGGACACCCCAGAATTAGTATCTGACTCCAGTAGTTTAAAGACATAGTGCCCAACAGACTGCTCTCTTTACAGGTGTGTACTCCAGTTCAGAAGTCTCAAGGTGCCTCATTTCTGACTTTACGGGCTACAGTTCCAGGATTTTTCTACACCTGGTGTAGTAGTTTACTAAAATGACCCATAGAACTCAGAAAATGCTGTAGTTGGGATTACAGATAAAGAACATTTATTAAGACATCCCAACTGAAGAGACAAACTAGTAGGTCTGGAAGTGTCCTGACCAAGAATGTCTGTCCTCTCTGCATCTGGAGGCAGTCTGTCGCTCTCCGAGCATCTTCATGGGCTCCAGTGAGCTCAGAGTCTAGACTTGTCTTGGGTTTTACTTCTGAGGTGTAAGTTTCCAAACTGTTGATCATGTCTTTATCTCTGTCTCCACCTCTCCTTGTTCCCATCCTTTGTTCTGGTGAGCAAACACCATCTTGAGTTATTTCCTTAGTGTACACTCAAGTGTAATGGATTTCGTCTTCCTCCCAGGAGTTGGAGACAAAGGCCAAATTCATTTTATGTGGAACAGTAGTATAATAGAAAAGATAAGTATTGTGAGTGGAAACAAATTTCCAGCATGAATGGATATACAAAGATTTTAGTAAATGTTAAGAATCAAAATTAGCAGATAACAAAAATGATCACTAAAGCAATTAGATGACCTAGGCCTGGAGAAACTATATTTTTATTAAAAATAACTACTTGAAATCAATGAAAATCAGTTTCTGTAATTTACTTCTATGTACCTGACTTGTGAAAATTACTTGTCCAGTTTAGGTCTAAGTAAAATATGTGTGAGAATTAGTTACTAGAATTAAATAAGCTATTATGAGTTGATTGTTAATCACATAAAGGACTCTCAAAAAAAGTAATTGATTTTTAAAATCAGAACAGAGATTGGAATACATAGTTATAATGGGAGATCAATATTTATACAAGAGAAATAGTATAAATTTAAGTATGTACAGTGTATTGAGGATTTTTTAATCTCTTAATTTGACAAAAATATTTTAGTTTCATCTAAACAATAAATAGCCTAGTCTTACCTGTTTGCCATGGTCCCCTATTAGACACTGCTCATCAGCTTGGCATCTGTTAACCTGCAGTGCAGATAAATCCCTGTGAAAGAAATGAATGCTAGAATCTACACACAGGTTTCCAGGAGTCTGGAAAGCTCCTCAAAATGCTCCTGCTTTTGACATCCCAAAGGTTTCTTTATTTTCCTGATACCTCAGCTTTGCAATTTAAAAATATTGTTTATAAACATCATAGAGCACTTTCTAGATTCCACTTACCAGGAAAAGTCTGTTTGAAGTATTCTCAAACTTGAATGTGCATAAAAATCACCTGGAGGTCAGGGAAAATGCAAGTCTAGTTCAGAAGGTCGAGAGGAAATGCTACTCTGCATTTCCATAAGCTTTCAGATGACACTGGGATTGTTGGAAACCACGGTGTGACAAATAAGGATCAGATCTAGAATTGGAAGTGACTTCTACATTAAAAATGTATTACTGAGAAAAGTAATTTTAAAAGTAATTTTCAAATTATCCCTTCACTGGTTTTCCTTATAGTCAATTATTTTATAGTTGTTTCCTTTTTATTTTTATTATTTTTGAAGAATATGTATAATCTGTCCAAATATTTTTATATAAGCAATGTTCAACTGTTTAAATTCTCCAATAATTTCTCACCAGCAGTGACAATTTACTTTAAGAAAGATGAGTACAAATCAATATTCCATTTACCCAGTATTAAGATTCTTTGCATTACCATTAAAATACTCTATTCATTCTTAGCATATTCCTTTGCTCATTTGTTTCTTTTGCTCAGACTCAGATAAATCCAGGCATGCAGCAAAGAAGAATATGGATCCAGCTGGTCACCTGATATTAATGAGGAAATCTACATGGCTTTTATAAAACAATCCCTTGTTCCTCGCTCCAGAACTCAAGCTTGCTGTTTTATCTTAACTTAGTTGTCTTGCTATATGCATCTAGTTAGGAAATTTATCTGAAATTTTGAATAGTTAATATAGCATCTTTAGCATATATTTGATATTTGCATTGTGGGCAAATACTGTAGTGGAATAAAGTGCAGGTATAGAATAAGATGATTAATGTCACATTTCTGGTCATTTAAAAGGAGAATTTCCTGGGGAGGATGCTTACATTTTTTTAAGATTCATGTTGAAAGAAAGTGATTTGACTACTAATCAGTATTCCAATCCTTCTTTTATAGGAATTAAGTCAGATGCTCTCAGAAACACCACCAGTTTGGAAGGGATCATCAAAGCTCTTTCGAAATCTTAAAGAAAGAGGTAAGCTAACCTTAGTGTCTATGTATTTTAATATTGACATGGATTGAAAATTGGCATTGAAAATCACCAAATGCAAATGTTTCTGGGTAACTAATATAATTTGGTATAGTGTGATTAAGGACTATGTTGTCACTATATACGTACACAAATATATATACTTTCAGACCTCTTTAGCATCATTTTCAACCATACTGAAAAGCATTTTAAATTTGCTCATAGGAAACACTTTTCAAAAATATTAGATCTTCAAATGTTAGTTTTTATCATTCCATATTGCATCTAAGGAATAATAGTTACTTCTCCAGTTCGTGAATATACAAGGCTAGCTTGTGCTACATGATGCCTTAATTAAAAGAAAAAAAGAAAGAAAGAAAGAAAGAAAGAAAGAAAGAAAGAAAGAAAGAAAGAAAGAAAGAAAGAAAGAAAGAGAGTTATCTTGGGTTTAATTGCAGTTTCCTTTTATAATATTTTCCCAGTTGTTCACATGAATGAAAGAGACACTTTTATTTTGGACATTTTTAAAAACTAGGATTGAAATACTAGATTCAGGTATACTAAAATACTCCTTGGATATCTGGGCATGGTGGTACATTTCACTATTCTCAGCTTCTCTGGAGCCTGAAGAAGGAGGATTTTGAGTTTACAGCCAAAGTAGACTACATAAGCAAATACATCTCAAAAAACAAAAATATTCTTAGAATATTGTATTCTAAGTGAGATAATAGCACTGAGAATGTCCAAAACTTAAAAAGAATAGTTAAGTATAATAAATTTTAATTTTTTTGCCTTAGTGTATCTCATGGGAAAATAAATGAATCAAATATAAGCTGAAAAAATGCATGGAAGAAAGAAATCTTTTTATCTAAGAAAAGGTTAGCCTGGAAGACCTAACCCTCTACATGTTATATGCATTTTTTTTTATATTTTCTTTCTGCCTTTGTTTACTTTTCAGGAGAGAGTATTCATTGAGCACTGTTTAGTAAAAGTTTCTATAGTGGTGGAAGTGTCCATATTTCTTTTCTATTTTGTATAGAAACCATTGGCCAGTTATAATCACTGAGGCCTTCAAATGCTGCTGTAATGGAGGAATGAAGATTAGTCTAAATTTAAATACTACACCTGCTCATTAATTACCTATGGGATATTTTGTATCTGTCTCGTATTCTTGATATTAGCAAGATCATTAAACCATAGTCTTATAAGAGTTTAGAACCAGCTTGCTAGGTGGTTGAGAAATACTGACTTGATGTGTGTGTGCGTGTGTGTGTGTGTGTGTGTGTGTGTGTGTGTGTGTGTGTGTACAGAGATTAAGTGGTGGGAAATTTTTAAAGCTAAATCTTTACAGCTACTAAATATTAATTTAAAATTTTATTTTATCTTTTTAGCTATAACTCAGTAAAAAAAAATTAAGCAACTTCTTATAAAGTAGTATGTAACACTTAGGAAAACATGCAATAGATCAAGAAATAGTAATTTAACACTGTCACGTTTTTAAGGAAATTCTTAAAAATTTTTAATTGAGTTTTCAAAACCTAGTTGTCATTTCTTCTCCTCTCCTCTCCACTACTCAAGACAAGGCCTCTTTAAATAGCCCAGAGCTGTCCTTGAACTTACAATCCTCCTGCTTAAGCCTCCTGATTGCTATAATTTAGTTGACATCTTCTGTATCCTTTACTTATAAAGACTGTACCATTACTATATAGTATCAATTGACGTTATGTTATTGTTTGTCCTACTTTTAGCCTTAAGTAAATCGAAGGGTTAATCTTCTAATTTTTATTCTGGTTTTCTATGTTTATAGTTAGGAAGCATTGGGAGTCTATAGTTCAGCTTCAGCAGTATTTTCTTTTTTCCTTGGCCATTTTCTTTAAGTTATATCACTTTCTTCTCACTTCCTGTGTGCATAGTAATCCAACTCAGTAACCAGGTAGCCCTACAGAAAAATGCCTGCCATGACTCTTTGTAGTCAGTTAGTCCTTCAGTTAATTAATCCTTTCATAAGAGAAATCTTGAATTAGTCATCATTAATTATACGGTATTTTAAAGTTCTTTATATCAACTATAATATTTTGTCATCTACTAAGTAAACTAGAACAGTAAGAGGACTCTTAAATAATGTTTTTACAGCCATTGACTATTTCAGAATCTCTCTCCCATAACGTTCATGGCAGTCATCCAGAACTATCTGTCTCTAGGTCACAGCATTCTAGTATAAACAGAAGAGAATGCTTTCCCAGTCTCATGGGTAGTTCCCTTCATGTCCCTGACAAACTGCCTGAGTGACTCCTAATCTCTTCGTTCTGTAACAAAGAGTTAATGGAGCCTCAAAGAACATCAGATAAGTGGAGATTTAAAGTCCACAATCTATTTAAGGGTGCTTTTTTTTAATACCTTTTACCAAACATCAGATTGACTGCAATCTAGGTAAATATTGTAGATTTATTCCTGAACTTAATTTTTTCAGTCTTTTCTTGGTCAATTAAGCTATTAATTCTAGCTTTAAAAGTAAAAAAGAGTAGCCTTGAAGTGAAAAATGTAGTAACAGAATGTGTATTTATTTACTTCATATACATTCTTGGTAAAAAATACGGTTATGGGATACAGAGAACTCTAGATGCAGAAAACATAAAGTGAGAGCCACTGAATTAAAAAATCCTTAGAGTCAATTAAGGATAAAAACTGTTATAAAAGTAGCTAATGATCATTTGACAGTAAAAAACTGGTAAGTGTAAGGTTTTATTTTTGAATGTTACACATCAAATTTCTAAGTAAGTAAATATAAATGTTTTATTCAAGTGTGACTAAAAAGTGACTAGGTTTTCTGGACCTTTTTATGTTTCACATAGTAATAACAAGTAACAAGTTTCAAAGTTAAACTTTAGATAAACATTAACATGTTGCTTTTGTTGCATATTTATCATGAATAGATGTTTTTCAGGAATTTTTATAGTGGCATGTGGAAAAATTTCAATAAAATGAATTTTGCTACATTTGCAATGATTTCATAATATTGTAGTCCTATTTAAAACAATATTTAGCATATACTTTAAAACTATTCATAGTTTTTATTATATACAATATTTAACTTTTATGTTTGTGAAATGTAAGTTAATATTTTATAAAGCATAATTGATACTGTTTTCTTCTAGGTGTGATTTCTTACACCGAATATCTTTTTCTTTTATGTATTTTAACAAGTAAGTACACTCATTAAATTTATTTTTAGAGTATTTTTCCTTATGATCTTAAAAATATACCGTAGCATACTATTGGAAATTGCCTGTGTATGTCAGCTGTTGAACAAATTCATGTCTAGATGTCACAGGAAAATGTCAAGTATAACACTGTCAGTGTCAAGAACCTCTATATTTTGGCTTGTGACAATAATAAAATGTGCATCAATTATGAATATATTACTCTTTGGGGTATAAGCTACATGAGACCCTAAAGATCAGAACTTACAGTAATTTATAAAGTTTCTATTATATGCATTTAAACCAGGTTTCTGCAAGTCTAATGTGAAAGAGTAGCAAGTCTTGAGTCTCCTAACTGCTGGTGAGTCTGTCCAGATGCCATCGTCCGTCTGCTGCAGTGGTTTACTCTGGCACACACGCAGCAGTGTATGGAAGGTTGCCTAGAGCTTGGGTTCCCTTTCTTTTCACCCAGTGGAGGAAACTGTGTTCTGCACTCTCTGTGCTGCAGCCACCCTGCCTTCTTCCCATTCCTCGTCCAGGGACCCTGCCTTCCCATTCCTGGTCTCCCTCCCCAGGGGGCAGTCAGTCCTGCTCTCAACCAGTGCTTCTCTCAAGAGCTCCCTGAGGGGAGTAGCATTCCGGGAGTTTCCTTTTGAAACACCAGAGTCCTTGCTTGGCCCCTCTTCAGATAGCTCCCTGGCCCTTCTCTTTAATCCCTGCATCATGCTTTATTTTCTTCATAGAACTCAGGTTGTTTGAAATTATTGGTTTATGTGGTCAGTCTTGTGATGGCTGTGAAAAGTCAAAAAGAAAATTGTTTCTTGGACTTTGGAGGGCCTGGAATTACACATGAAAACATTTTATAAAAGCTTCTGATTTTTCAAGCTTCTGAAAGTTTAACCCCAGATCTGTACTCTCATGATCACATTTATTCCACAGGTGGTTTTTGATAATTTTTTTCTGAAGAATTTGAGCTGCTGCATTGTGCTGTATCACTCTTTTCTGCCACTTCACGTAGTTGGAAATACCGAAAAAAACATTCAAATGACCTCCTAGTTCCTTTTTAGCAAATAGGCAGAATTTGGATATTTGTTTTAGAGGGACAGATGTCAAATATTTCCTTTAATGTTATGCAATAAGCAACAGTCAAGTACTTTGAGATCTTATTTTCAGTTCTGTTACTAAGTCTGCAATACATGAAGCAGAAATATGTATCCTTTAGTATAACTTTAATTGTATTTAATTTAGAGTAACATAATGCTTTTCATTTGTTGTTTATTTTCTGCAGTGTATGTATCTGTCTGTTGAATGCATGGATTTTATACTTTTAAATACATTTTTTCCATTTTATGAAAACTTTCTGGTTTTTTTTCTGACAGAACCTCATGCAGGTTTTAGAATAGCTTTCAATATGTTTGACACTGATGGAAATGAGATGGTGGATAAAAAAGAATTTTTGGTGGTATGTACATGATATATTGCATTTTCTAATACTTAAATATTGCTTACTTATATGTTATTATTTGTGTTATTAGGACCATTAATTACTATAATGTGGTGTTTCACCTGAATCTAATAAGCAAGTATATACTTCAAGTAATGTTTACATTATGGAAGTTATATTGGGTTTTTAAAGTTGAATATAGTTGGAAGTTTGGAATTTGTCAGATATCTTCTACTTGATGGATAATAGGCTATCCTGAGATTATGTTTGTCCAGCTAATACTCAGTTTCTGACACATCGGCCACCTTGCCATAGCTCTTTACCATAGGAACCTTTCTTTTTGTCAGTTTGAACTCACTTTTCCCTTTCCTTTTCTCTTCATTCACTGTTACCTTAGACTTTAGTTGTGTGGACCCACTTCCCTGTTCCCTTCCTTTTCTGTGACCAAGAGCTTTGACCTCTGGTCTTCCTCTTCTGCTCACTCATTTTCCCATTGCCCCTTCCAAATTGTTTTTTTCTTCTACTTCTGTAACCAACATCTGTTTCTGTGGTAAAATGCTTTCTCTGGTTGTCCTTTTTTTTCTTCTGAAAATGTGTGTGATAGAGGGGTCTTCGTAGACATTACAGCCAACAGAGTAATGATTTGCATGAGGCAAGAAGGAAGTCCAGTTCACCATGACTCAGTAGCTTGTGTTGATTCAAACTTCTAGAATCTGATACGGGGCAATTTATTTTAGGCATATTTAAGCACAGCACAATTTGGGGAAAGTTTCTAGATGATAATTAACTCAATCCCCTACACACAATAAAGCTTAAGTCATGACTACATCAAAACTCTTTGTAAGTTACATGTAACCTCTTCCATAAAGATGGGTTCTATAGATTAACCACATGTGACTTCTTAAGGGTCTTGGGGAGGATCTGGTGTGGCCTGACCATACAGACAGCACAATCACCAGGCAATTAACCACATCCATGCACTGCTTTCTGGGTGGAACACGGATTATTTTTTAAACATTAAAACATCTCTTCCTTTGGAGAGAGACTACCCTGTGTGTTTACCATTCTTAGTTTCCTTAGTGCTCATCTGTGAGCCCAAGGACCTCATGACCTCTACAGTAGAGGAAGCAGGGTCAGAGTTTAAAGATGAATAATACTCTTTACAGCTGTAGCTGGCATTTATTTAGAAATAATAGACAAAGTGCTAGATAATTTTTGTGATATTTATTTTGTATAGTACTCTATAAGGCAAGAGATTTTCCTTATTTTTCAAGTACAGAAAATGAGCCTTGGACAATTTATCTGAGGAATGATATCAGCAGTATACTCTCTGCAGTGTACAGTTACTGCAAGAACTTTACAGGTGATCTTATGCTTTGTTCATACATCAACAAATAGAGCAGTGAGAGCTGAGTGGCCTGAAACAACATTAGTGTGAGACTGAAGCTGGACTCTACCAGAGTCCTTGGGGAATGCTTCCATGTTCTCTACAGCCCAACAGTTCCATCTCTTCTGTCTATGCCTCAGACTCTGATCTCATGCCTTTGTGTCATGAGATCCAGGGAAATGGTAACATTAGAGACATTTAATTCAACTGTGAGTTCCCAGTAACAAAGAATGTCTTTTTTCTTGTGAAAAATGTTTCAGTCAGAAAATATACCTAGAGTAGTTTAAATGTTGGTGAAATTATGTTGCTTATTTTTAGGATGTATTTAGCATAGAGTAATATATAGGTAACTCAAAATTCTGATGGAATTCAATTCCTAATTCATTTCCTTATAGCTTCAGGAGATATTCAGGAAAAAAAATGAAAAGAGAGAAACTAAAGGAGATGAAGAGAAGCGTGCATTGCTGGTAAGACATGCCTTATAGTAGTTTCAGGTGGGTTTTCCAGGTGAGAATTACTTGGTACATGTTGAAAGAGTGTAACATCTAAAATTTGAACCTTTTCCTTTATTGAAAACTTTCCAAAGGTTTAATGTAGTAAAATTACTTCAGTATCTTATACATCAATATCAATATTTCTGTAAATATTGATATTAAATATCTGTACCCACAGTCATATTCATTAAACCACTTTCATCCGTGCTGTTGTTATTTGTGAGATTTGAAGGGTATATATCATATAATAGATTAATAAGATCATTATGCATGTAAAAATTTAAAGGTGAATATGCAAAGGTTTAATTATGTGAATGAATTTAATGATAATGTAATGTAATGAATGGTAAATATAAGGGATTAATAATAATAATAATAATAATGTGGACTTTCTGCATCTCTTAGAAGTAGTATAGATTCCTCTGGGTTACATATTAGTGCTTTGTTATGAAGTTAGAATTGACAGTGTTTTATCCTTTCAGTCTTCATTTTATTTTCCCAGATAGTTCAGTCTTGATTAACAGGCCAGTTTATGTAATAAAAATAATAGACTGGCCCTAAGCCTTTACTATCAACTGCAGGACTAGGTTCTTTTCATGCATTTTGTCATTTAATCTATCCAACAACCTTCCTGTTGTACATAATTATGGATGACAAAACTGACCATTATAAAGTTTAAATATTTTATCCAAAGCTATAGTACAGTTCGATGGCAAAGTCACAGTTTGAACCTGTGGTGGCCAGCTCTGAATTCCATACTTTTACCCATCTTCAGTTATTCATTTGCTACTTAAATACCAGAAAATGATATATTTTTGTTGCCATATAACAGACATTTGGCTAGAAGTATGGTATGGTTCTGGTCATTAGCATTTTTTAAAATACATTGGGTAGCAAAGGGAGAGGGGAAACGGAAAACTGCCACACAGCACTCAGTGGGGAATCAGCATCAACACAAAAGCCAAGGAAAAGAATTTTAAGACACATTTAAAGCAAGTATTTCATAATAGTGACGTAAATCACAGTAACTTGGATTAATTAGGCAAAGTCTAGGTAAATTATGAAAGCTATATTAGATGATCTCTTATTTCCGTATGTTAGTGATGCATTCCCTAACAAATATGTTGGGAAAGAAACATAGTTTAAACAAGTAAAGTTTAAACAAGTAAAAATAACACATAAGTTGTATAGAACTTTATATTATATATGTAAATGATTTCATTACAGTATTTAATCTCAAAGGCACCTCAAAGATGTTGACCTTAATCTAAATAGCACTGTTAAAAGTTCATTACTTAATTTAGTCATCAGGTGTTCCTTTCAGTGATTCTAAAGTAGTCTTTAGTTTACCTCTCACTGATAGCACCATTCAGCAGCCCAGTGCTCTACAAATCCTCATTTCTGTATTTGATAATGACAGTTCTTGGTTTCAGTATATTAGTCATATTTCAAATAATACAAATCTGAATTGATTTTATACTATTTTATCTATAGAGGATCACGTAAAATACAGATGGTTTGTCAAGTTAATACAAATGATAGTAAACATGTACATGTATTCTAAACATTAGGTTGAGCTTGAAGCAACTAAAATTTATCTTATAGCAAAAAATAAGAAAAATCCCCAAAAGAAAGTAAACCAGGCTCCTGAGCCAACTTTGGAGGGTTTGAATATTACCTCTATGATACATTACCTGTGTGATCTTCAGCAAGATTCTTAACCTCTCTTCTCAGTATTTTTAGTTTTACAAGTGAAATGGTAGAATAATGTGGTCACCATCTGTAATTTTATGAGGATTAAATAAGCTAAAATGCTTAGCTATTTACCAGTAGAATATATAATTATAAAAATAAACATTAAAAATTTTAGCTAATAGACTTAATAGCAACCTCATGGTCTCTTTAGCCAAAAAAAATTAGCATATCCAAATCAAAATTATAAAATACTTCCATGTCAGTAAAACTCGTAAATGAACATTGTGTTCTGAAGTCTGTGCCAAGACCACACAAAATTCTCCTCCCATGTAGTCTTCACCACATTTCTGCCGGTAAGTATTAATACTGCTTCCCAGGGGAGCAGAGTCTGTTGTCATACAGTGATAGTGCAACCAGGGTTCCAGAGCAGGCCTCATACCATTGTCACCAGCATGCTGCTGAATCCACCATTCCCATCTTAGGGAAGGTCCTGGGACCTCTCCACAGCATCCATGCCTAAGAGGAACATGTTTACTCACAGCAGTAGTTCTTTCACATACAGCGAAAATGCCTGAAATGAGCACAAATTCATTTGATGTTTAATTATATTAGATTTTCAAAACTTTGCTACTCATCTTTAACATTTATCTCACTTGTGTGTGTGTGCTTTATAGAGAATTTAGCATAATGATTTGCCCTTCCTAATTGATTATTTTTGTCGTCTTTTTCTTTTTTTCTTTTGCTGTACTTGGGTTCATTCTGAAATGTGACACTTCATTTGGCCCTTTGTGCTGTATGTCAGCGTCTTCAACTTTATGGATACCATTCTCCTACTAATAGTGTATGTACAACACTTTAAATGTTCCTTATGTATATAGCCCTCACCTGTTATATTAGATAATGTTGTTTCTTCGTATAAAGCAATATCTGCTATTTAAACTGTTTTGGAATTTGTTAATACAGTAGGATGCAATCAACCCAAAATTTCTTTTCTTGATTTATGAGACAAAAATATAGAAAGCAATTGTATATCTTTATTAGTTATATATCTGTAAATTAAAATAAATGTGAGTGAATAAGTACCACCAGAAATTTTGGTAGAGTAATTGAAATTTTATATTTTTCAGCAATTTATGAAGCGTTATACAAAAATAATAGAGCAGATAGGCTCTCTTCCTGAAGAACACAGGTATTTTAAGAACTAAATTCAGACTTCGGTCAATGCCAATAAAAGCATGTTAATGAATAGACTTTTTAATTTTCAGTTTTCATCTTTTTCTGAAACTCTGTTGCCTGCCTACTTTCTCTGATCTATTAAAAGGATGTATAAGATGCTACTCGTTACATTACTACACAAAGATGATTATGAGTTTTGTTCTTTTGTTGTGAAAATTTCTGTAAGTGCTGTTCTTAATTGTGACTTTTCTGTTCTCTTGAGAATAAACTTATTGGTTAGCCCAGCACATAAGAACTTGCCCAGAAGAGACCTGACCTTTTCCTATAAACATATGCAGTTCATTTAATTTTCCCAGTATCTGTCAAGCCTATAAAGGATTCCTCAAACTATAGAAATTCTACCTGAGAAGTCCTTAAATTCAGGGGCAAGTGTTTAAGGTGTCATGTACAATTCTGAAAGTGGGCATGTGACCTTCTGTACTATTTAGTTAGCTACTCTAAACTGTAAAAATACTTATTTGGATTTGAACAAATACTGGATGCAGTTTCAGCATCAAGTAAGCACAGGGTATCCTGCCTACTCATAAGGAACAACAGGGAATAATTGGAGAGCAAGGCAAATCTGTGGGGCTCACATATCTGATTGTTTAAATTTGTCTAAGAAATGGAAACATTTTCTATAAAATGTACAGCTGCTTCCCAATAAGAGAAATTTTTAGTTAATCTTAGAAGTATTTCCCTGATAATCATTTAAAATTTTGTAAGAACTTACAGAATGCAGGTCTTATATTGGAATATCATATGTACTTTTAAACATACTGTTAATAGTATTTATGACATTATGGTTTATTATCCATGTCATTGTATGAGCCACTTTTTAACCATGGCAGTTTTAATGGTTCCTTTAATTTCATAAGTAGTTACCATATAGTTCAAACTGTACAGACTTTACAGTCTCAGGTGGTTAAGAGATTATCAGTAGCCAGATTTAAACAGTGTATATTTTATTTATATTATCCTTGATGAGGAAAACATATTATCTTTTTTATTTTATTGGTTAGCACATTTTTCATTTTATTTTATTGAAGACAGCTTCTGTCCTCATGTGAAATGCATGTGAATGTGATGTAACTTCATGATCTTCTGATCTACATGCTCAAATGGATGACATAATTTAACTCTTTTAAGAACTGGTTTGATTTTATGAAATTTTTTCTATAGTAGAAGTCAGTTAGTAATGATTTTCCTGAAGTGCCTTCAGCAAGGAGGTGGGATCTGGACATGAAGACAGACACTCTGACCTCTCAAGTAGCCTGTTCCAAGATGAATTCTTGCTGCAGTCGGTTCTGCCTGTTTTCTTACCCTGCTGCAGTGCAAGACTGAGGTTATTGCCTTGTGTCTATGAATATAGCAGTTACTTCAGTAGCTCTTCTGCTCGAAACAACCCAGATTCTTTTCGTTTTTCTCATGTAGTCAAGTCTTGGTTATTTTTCCATTGTGATAAAAAAAAAAGTACAAAAAGAAAATCAAAAGAATGAGTAATTCAAATAACTCAAAGATCAAGAATGTTTGACTTCAGCATCCCCCATACAGTTTTTTAGAATATTGTTCTTAACTACCCTAATTACATTACTATCAGAAAATATGTCAATTTTTAATACCATTTCTCTGGTATTTCATCATATGTTGAACTGTGTTTTATGGACTAAATGTTGATATTCATAAATGATCTCTATTTTAAAAGAATGT
This sequence comes from Peromyscus maniculatus bairdii, assembly GCF_049852395.1. Lineage (NCBI taxonomy): Eukaryota > Metazoa > Chordata > Mammalia > Rodentia > Cricetidae > Peromyscus > Peromyscus maniculatus. The sequence goes on along the minus strand of NC_134868.1, from coordinate 32,887,888 downwards.
GTCTTTTTTGGTTTATGATGCAGAGCTGTAATATATCTGTACATATATTTTAAAATATATATTTTTTAAAATATATATTACTATGCATGTGAATTGTGTGTTTGCAGTCTTCTCTGTCATTACTGGCAGGTTTGCCTGCTTGATCTGTCAGTTGGTATATTAAACTAAATTTTACATTTATAGATTTATTGTCTACTCAAGATGTTCTTCATTTTTATTTTATCTATTCTGAGACATTATTACATGTGTAAAAATATAGATTAATTATGTCTTAGCCAAATCTCCAGTAGGTATTATACTAGATTTCTGGGTATATTTTGCCTTATACAACCTCTAGTTTAGTTATTAAGTATAGACTACCTTTTTAATTCATATTTTAGGTTTTTTTTGTTTTTTTTTTTTTTTTTTGGTTTTTCGAGACAGGGTTTCTCTTGTGTAGCTTTGCGCCATTCCTGGAACTCACTTGGTAGCCCAGGCTGGCCTCGAACTCACAGAGATCCGCCTGCCTCTGCCTCCCGAGTGCTGGGATTAAAGGCGTGCGCCACCACTGCCCGGCTCATATTTTAGGTTTTTTAATCATCATTTCCTGTAATGATAATGAAGCTTTTCTTGATTTTAAAAATGTATTTTAACTCAAACTTAATACAAATTAAAACGAATAATTATAAAATAGCTCAAGAAATACAATGTTGCTATGCTCCAGAATCCCCTTTATACTCTCTCCAGTCATAATTCTTCTCTGTCCCCCAAATGATCACTGCAACTGTGGATTATAGATAGATCTTTGCTTTGCTGCCTGTGCATTCTGAAAACTATGCTTCAGTTTACTCATTTTGCACGTTACATGAATGGAATCCTTGTAGGTAGTTCCAGCTCAGTCTCCTTTATTGCTGCAAGCATGGCTTTATTAGTTGTTCTGTCAAGAGAACGTGGTGGTTCATAGGGAAAGTAGATAGTTGAACTTGTAACACGGACTGTCTTACTGGGCAGTTCCAGCACCTGAGTATGTAGCAAAAGTGCTCCATGACTTCTTCCTGTTTGCCACACCAGATACTGAAAATCTGTACTCAAAGGTTCCAGCAAGTGCCTTCTTAGGTGGAGTCTTCTTTTCTCCAGCTGTGAGTGTGCGGCACTGAAGAATGTGGTGATGTGGTCATTGATGACACAGTCTCTTCTCATTGTACAGAGTTACCAGGACTTCCATTTGTTGCTTTTGTGCTATCAGTACAAGATCGAATACAAAACCAAAGGCAAATAGCATTTGTAAGACTCTGTAAGATGTGTCTGTTAAATTTTGTCTGGCCTTTTCATTTATTCTCAATGAGCAAGCTGGTGCTAATTACTGCTCTCTCATCAACAGTAGCCTGTTATACCTTTTTAACTTTGCTTTTCTCATTAACTGGGAAATTTTTAATGGTATATTTTGTGAATTACACTGATCTCTCTTCTCCTGGCTGATAGCCTGTGCCTTTTAATTAAAAAATTCAGTAGATTTACATTAATATGATTACTTTCTGATGTAGAATTTAGTTATTTCTCTCTGTAAATCATTCTTTTTTCCTTGCATTACCTTTCCTTCTCTAGATTAACTGAAATTTATTTTTATTTTAATTTAGAAGATATTTAATATATTTCTGTGTTTGCCTTCTGAGTTTTTGATGAATATACCTAAACTAATAAAGTCTTAGGCAATGTCTTTATGCCCTTCCTTAGTCATAAGCTTAGGATGCTTAACCATCTTTGATGTCTCTCAGCATAGTTAATTGGAATTCTTGTATAGTGTCTGCATTATTCTTTTTTGTAATATCTCAAATTAGATATTTTAAATACATGCCATCAGTATCGATGACAATTGTACTGTGTAGCTTGGACTGCCTTTGTGCTCCTGATTCTCCAGCCTCAGCCTCTCAAGTGCTGGGATTTCAGGCTTGGGCCACCACTCCTGGCCATTGATGTTCCTTTAGAATTACCCGCATATTTACCTTTCTTTACTCCATTTCTGTTTGGAGATAAGGTGGCTCCATTTGTAAAGTACTTGCGTTCTGAGTTCTGATACCCAGAGTCCACATCCAGGCCACGTAGGTGGGATATGTATGTAACCCCTGCACGAGGGAATGTGGGACAAGAATAGATAGGTCCCTGAAGCTCATGGCCAGCTAGTCTGAAAAACTGATGAACTCCAGGGACAGTGTCTTGTCTCGGAACATAAGGTGAGGAGTAAAGGAGGAAGATAACTATTGTTGACGTCTGCCCTAAGCATACATACATTAATGCATGTATATTCCTGTGTACCCACCAGTCCACATGATCAATTTAACCTCACCCCTTTCTAAACCTTGTAGTCTAATAGTCATCAAATGTGTCCTCAAGAGCAAGTCCCTTTGTAAATTCAAAAATAAAACGATGATTTAGCAATATAGCTCAATGGTAACTCTACCATTGAGCTTTAGCATGTCTAAGGCCCTGAGTTCAATGCACATCACAACCAAAAAGAAAAACAATCAAAACCTCTCTTTTAGAATGTCTTTATTCTAACTTATGTTTCTTGCATGTGATGATAAAATTTATACACTGGTTTTTGGCTTCTATAATTGAAATTAAAAAGGTCAACTCTGAATGTAATTATTTTTCTTTTGTAGGTAACCTGGGTCTCCTCCCAGCCCAGCTTTCCTCCCACTTTTTATTGAATATAGATTTTTTTCTCATATAATACATCTTGATTTCAGTTTCCCCTCCCTCTACTTCTCCCAGTTCCTCCCTACCTCTCCTCATTTCCAGATACACATCCTTTCTCTCTCTCATTAGAAAACGTACAGCCTTTAAGAAGTAATAGTAAAACATTATAAAATAAGATAAAACTAACACATCAGAATTGGACAAGAGAAACCAACAGAAGGATGTGTTCGTTTTGATAAAATCCTCTCTAGGGTGGAGTATTCCAAGGTTTCTCACTCTCTCCATAATTTCTGCTGTGGGTCTCTGTGTTAGCTCCCATCTCCTGCAGGAGGAAGCTTCTCTGATGATGGTGGAGCAAAGCACTGATCTCAATGAGTACAGCAGAAGGTCATTTTAAGTCTTCTGTCTTTGTTTTCTACAGTCTTGCTGCAGTGAGCCTTTGCCCTCCTTTTATCTGTGGTGAGATTTGTTGAGCTTCAAAAAGAGGAAATTATTTCCTCCCTTTTATTATTGAGAATTCACTGTCTTTACCTGAATAGTATTTCCCATCTTTCTCTGTTACTCCTTTCTGGAGCCTTCATGGACGCTCATTTTGTCTTTCATGTCTGTTAGCTTCCCTCTGAGAGTTTCACAGACCTGGAGAAAACTAGTCCAACACAACATTTATCACAATTCCATGATTACTGGAGTACTTTTGTTGTTGTTGTTGTTTGCCTGCTTGCTTGACACAAGTAATACAAAATATAAAGATAGTTTTTGTTTTTGTTTGTGGGTTTAAGAATATAAAGTATTTGTTTAGTTGTGCATGGCTTTCTGGAGTCATTATTCTGCTTATCACAGTGATAGCTCACTACCTCTAAGTCTTCTGAACTTCCTCTGACCTTTGATACTGCTGTTTCCTCCTTCTCTGCACTCCTCTCTTCCTTTCACAGGTATCAGTGACAAGATATTAGAGAATCACTTAAATAGGACTCTGCTTTGACCGAAAAAAGAAAACAACTTAGAAATTCTCAAATCTGCAAAGTTTAAGAAGTTCCATTAATACCTAGCCTCTGGGTTTTGACCAAAATATATAGATAGAGATAGATAAAGATACTGATATCAGTCAGACTTAGGAGGTAGAACCTTTTGCCTGTTCCATCCTTTTTTGAAGTTCTTATGAATAGTCCATGTATTCTTTTCTCTCTTAATGAAAGTCCACAGTTAACTTGTTCCACTGGTAAAGGGCTGAAAGCTGAGATAACACAGTGAGGTGTTTTCAAGAAGTCTTTACATGCTGCCTTCTGTTTATACACCCAAGCATCAGCGCTACCTGTCTCATTACATCTTAGTTCCTGGTTACAGTTGTAATTTCGTATCTTTCTTTAACCTGTACACCTGTATTCTGATATTGAATTTGCTCTATATTTCTTACTTTTAAATTCTAGTTTGAGCTTCTTCTTTACTTGAAGATAAGGGCTTTATTAAAAAGCCCTACTTATTTTTTTTTCTGCTATTAAATCTTCCTACTAGTTTTGCATGTTACAAAAGTTCACTCTTAATTATAACATTAAAGTTATTCATTAAAAATTAATACTAGCTTAAAACCAGACATATATGGGCATCAGTGAGGATGCCCAGCAGGAGGTGATCTAGCAACTATCTTTTAATTGCAATAATAGCTGTGAGAATATTGGATCTTCCCTCAGAAGCATTATATTTTAAAAGATGGTATAAGATAAAACAGAAAATATAGACAATCACAGCATTCTGGAAACTCATATTCTAGCATGATTTCATCTCTGGAGCTAAGTAAAGAATGAGAGAAAAGCTTTGAGGGGGGCTATATGTTGTCCTCTTTTTTAAACTGTTGCTGCCTTTCAAGCCACCACCACTACCAGTTAGGTTAGGTTGCAAGGGCCGTAGCCGGAGGGAAATCTGTTCCATCAGGCTCCAACTCTTTCAGAGTTACAAGGGAGCTTAACTAAATCTCCGTCCCTCTAGAAAACTCAAGATTCAGAGGTTAAGGTGGAATTCTGCTCTTCAGAGAGGCTGAACAACAAGTAGCTCACCTCTTTTCCTTGCTCACGTCCTCCAAAAAGCCCTCATGCGTCTCCTCGCCCCTCTGTTAAAAACCCTTCTCCCCCTGGCTCCTCCCTACCACTTCCTGTCAGCTAGTTGCTAACTCAACCTCCTGACTGCAGGTGAATTTTATTTAATCAAACACATCTTTGCTTCATTAAACAAATGTTCCAGAGCAGAAACAAAAGTAATATACCTTAAAATATTATTCTATAACAGCTATGTAACTGTTATGTTTTAATATCTAAATTTTAAAGTAGTAAAGTACACAGACAAATATACATTTTAGTGTTTTCAACTGTAGGGAAGTTGAAAGGGGCAGAAAGTCTGATACTGAACCATGCAGGGTGTTGCTCTAATTTCATAAATCTGGTTATTTTCTATACATGTAAAAACCTACTAGCATGGATTCACTAAGTTGTTTCTATCAGCTCTTGTGATAGTGGCCAATAAGCCATATTTTCTAGTTTAGTGAGTTTAATAAACCTTTTTTAAAATCGTGTTTTAATGTCCTAAGTGACAGGTAAAATGCAAAAAAAATGTTCAAAATAGGTCAATAAAATGAGAGTAAGTTGTTAATCTAGCATCTTTTGAGGCTTTTTCTAGTTTGAATAAGGGAGATGCACTGTGCTGCTTTTTTTAACCCAGTTTTCCCAGTGCAGTTTGTAACTGCTTATCGTCAGTTCAGTTAGAAAAAGCCATAATGACAGATCCTTGTCCTGGGACCACACTGATACACAAGTATGTATGTCTGGTACTTGTTTCCAGCTAAACAATACTTTATTATCAGCAAATTATTGACAGTGGACAGTGTTGTCTAGTTAATTATGAAGCTGGTTAAAATTAAAAAATACCTTTGAAATATTCCCAGTGCATGCTATAGTTTTAGTATTCCCTCCAGATTTCCTGTCTCTTTGCTTGAGACGGAATCTCACCATGTTGTCCAATCAGGCCTTGAGCTTTTAGGACCAAATAGCCTTCTGCCCTGGATTCTAAAGTATCTGCTAATACAGCCACATGCACCACACCTCACGATACCCACTTTTTTAAAGTAAGACAGAAGAAAAAGAAAAGTTCTATTATCCTGCCATAGTACATTGTCTTCTCTCAGTAACCAAAAGATCTGTAAGCCTAATAACTTGAGTATTCATTGAATGTCCAGACAGAAGCTGATTTTAATTATTTTTGTTTAGAGTTTCAGGTTAGGCTTGTAGTTTTTAACCTGAGAAATTCCATCACATCATCCAATAATGAGATGAAAATGAGTGCCCTGCCCTTGTAAGCATTAAATGTACCTTATCTTTCACCGTAGACACAGCTGTCAAATCCTGGGACTTTGTTTACAACATTTGATTTAAACAATTACATATATTTTTTACAAGCTTTGTATTAAAGTTTGTATCTACCAGGTATGGATAAGTTTATTTTGATTTTGTTAGTCAAACAAGATGGATGATAAAACAACTAATTTCTAATTTAGATAAGCATTTAACAGGTTACTACAAATTTACAAAGATCTCCATATACCACTTCACACAACGTGTAAATAAAAATTTTATGTCATACTTTTGTAGAAGTTAATGTATGCCTCAACAAAGAGGCAGACGAGATTGGAGAGCCTGAGTCTTTTTGACATAGCCACATTGTGCTTAGAAACAGGTTATATACCATTCCATCCCTGAAAGCACCATGGCTCTGCTAGCTGCGTAATATAATACTGTTGTGTACAGTAGAAAGACAACAAAGATAAGTGAATGGTCTCTCTTCTCTTGGTTAACAGAGATGTAAAGCATGTAAGTTATCGTTCACTGTGACAATTCTTGAGATTTATGATGTTGTTCTTAAAACTTCTACAGGTACTTAAAACAGATACTGAGGAACTCGTCTCCAGAAGCTACTGGGATACCCTGAGACGTAACACAAGCCAAGCGCTCTTTTCAGACCTCGCAGAGGTACAATGAAACCTCCATGTGGTCCTTGCACTAGATCCATTTTGTTAATCTAATCTTCATTTGCTTTTAGACTCACAAGATGAAGCAAAAACAATGTACTATTTATTTTTCTATTTCTTTGCTTTTTTTTAGTAAATTGATAAGTACTATGTGCCATATATATAATTACTATATAGAAAGAATATTTTAATATATTTATTATACTGACAGGAGATGCCTGTTATTATTGTCTGTGTTGATTGAACTTGTTTATTATATACAGCATAACTTTCCCACTTATTTAAAAGGGAATAATAGTAAGTTTTAATTAAGGACCACTTCCTAGAAACTTGAAATAGTAATACAGATTTGTAAATTCACTGAAACTATTTATCCTCCAACATAATAGTGTTATATGAAATACTAAAATGCTTCACTTATAAAAAATGGCTGGCTCTTATGTTAGATTTTAACAATTAAACTTCCTCAACTAATAGTGAACAGTTTACCAAGGGCAGGGGTGCAGACGTATGAGATGGTGTGATATGAACATTCAGTCAAGGAGTGGAGAAGTTGTTTACCATTATATTACTTAAGATTGCCAGCCCATGCTTAAATAAAAATCCAACCAACTCAGATTCTGTTTTATTATTGTTTGAATTTAATGCTGGCAGACACTTTAGTGCTGCACTCGGGATGGACTGCCTCTCTTCCTCTATTCCTGTAGTGCCCCCATCAACAGTCTTTAAATCCTTATTTTAAACTTAACATCTCATTTCTTTTCTAAACATTAACTTATGATTCAGCGTTAGAGTGCTTGACATGCAAGTGTGAGGACCTGAGTTCAACCCTTCTGCATCCACAGGAAGGGCTGGTGCAGAGGCACATTATATATTCTTTAGTGCCAACAGTGAGAAGGAGACCAGAGGACAGTTGCTGCTGCTGCTTGCTGGCCGCAATCTGGCGGCATTGGCAAAGCCCAGGTTCATTGAGAGACCCTGTCTTAAAAAAAAAAAACAAAACACTAAAGTACATCACAACCATTTGTGACTTCTTTTGCTTTTCTCTTTCTTTAAACTTTGAGGTGAAGCCTTATTTAGAGATTATCTCTGTTACTGCACTCCTACATTGTAGAAAATGAGAATTAACTATGTCACAACTTATTATAATTTCTCATGTTACTATAGATACTAGTATGACAGAATTATTTTTAGTATCTTACTTCAAGATTTGGCTGATTCAGAAGGAAAGCTTGGAAAATTACTTCTGTATTTCTTCAATACATATAATATACAACTCTTAAAATATTATAGGTAAATTAGATCTTAGTCTCTCATTTTCTCATTCCACTGTGGTGATAGATTGTGTATTCTAATAAAACTTGCCTGAAGGTCAGAGGACAGAACAAGCCACTAGATTAAACATAGATGCCAGGCAGTGGTGACACACACCTTTAATCCTAGCACTTTTAATTCAAAGCCACCTAGGAATACGTGAGACTGACTCAGTCTAGGAGAGAGACAAAGCCAGTCAGTGGCACACACCTTTAATCCCAGTACTTGGGAATCACATGCCTTTAATCCCAGCACTTGAGACCTCATGCCTTTGCTTAGGAAACACACACACCTTTAATCCCAGCACTAAGAAGGAAGTGATATGACTGAGTGGAGAAAGGAATATATATAAGGCATGAGGAGACAGGAACTAAGGTCCCTTTTCAGCTAAGAAAAGCTTTCCAGCCAAGGATTCAGAGGCTTTCAAACAGAGGATTCCTGGAGTTGGTGAGGTGAGACATGGCAGTGGTTTGCTCCTTTGTCTCTCCGATCTTCCAGCATTTACCCCAATATCTGGCTCCGGGTCTCTATTAAAAGACCATTATAGATTTCGAGCAACATTCTACAGCAGCTTACAACTATTGGTATTTTAAGTTATAGAGAAATCATGTTTTTAAAATTACTGTAAAATTATATAAAGAAAATTTGCATATGTCACAGCTGGCACTAATTTCTGACCAAAATAATTCAGAGTACAATATGACAGGTATATCATACAATTACTGAAATCAGTTTGTCAATACGAGTATTCTAAAAATTAATTTTGATTTTTACAAATAAAATTTAATTTTTTTATGCTATAAGTTCTACTTATACATTGGATTATTCAGAAACTTCATTATATTATGTTTGAAGGTTTCCCTATGCTGGAGATTAAGGTTATTTTCACTTTGTAATCAATAGAATTTGTTAAAAGGCTATCTTAAAACTTTATTTATTTATTTTTGTATTTTTTGGTTTTCTTCGAGACAGGGTTTCTCTATGTAGCTTTGGAGCCTGTCTTGGAACTCACTTTGTAGACCAGGTTGGCCTGGAACTCACAGAGATCCACCTGGCTCTGCCTCCTGAGTGCTGGGATTAAAGGCGTGCGCCACCACTGCTCAGCAAAACTTTATTTTTATAGTTTGATGAATTTGTATTTTATATGAATTTTGAAATTTAAAATAACTTTGGTCATGCATTTATTATTGGGCTGAGAAGTGAACCATGCTAACACATACTACCACTGACCGATACCCCACTACCTCTGAACTATATCCTCTGAGCTACTTCCCAGCTGATATAACTTTTAGCCAAAGAAGATTTAGATAGTGAACTTGTGTGTAAATGGCCCATGAGGGTTTCTTTGGTTTTTTCACTTTGTTATGAAAACATCTGAACTCATTTTTTAACAGTAAGCACAAGAATCAGAAGGATAAAGTCTTTTATTTTTGCTTCCACCTTCTTGTAATTTATGTAAATCGCTAGGATACCAGAACACTGGTATACCTTTCAGTGGCTCCAGGGCTCAGTTTTCCTAATGGAATGGGGTCCCCATTTGCATTTTCTGGTCTTTTGTTTGGTTGTGTTTTTTCTCTGATGTCCAGTGTTACTTGCCCTCTGTTGAACTGGATTACCTGAGTGAATGCAAACTGAAGCTAGTAAGATTGGACACTGAAGACTGCGAGCGAGGGTCTTCCCTGCTCAGTGAGCTCATTCCAGCAGCCTGTATACACAGTCCTCATCGTAGGCTAGCATCATCCTGACACGTGGGGACGCCACAGCACGAAGGCAGTACTACGTTACCCATGTCCCCTCACTCCTGGTGCTCCTGCAGCCTCCCAATTTGAAAATCTTGTTTGAAGTTTATACAGATTTAATTTCAGTAACAAAGAAGTAAGCATGTACCATGTAACAATCTTTATTTTCCCATTATCTTTGGAAATTACTTTTGTTTTGTCATCTAAGTCATGTTTCAACTTCTTAAACTTGACAAAAATAAGTAAAACATGATCAGAATAGATTATATGAAAACAATTTTCAACTAAGAAACAGGAAAAATCTATCTCCTGCTCCATTTCTCCAGCTTCCAGACAGGTGCACTGGTTTTTCATGCTAATAGGCTAGTGCCTACTCTTAAGCTCAACTTGAGCATGCCTCCAAGATCTCTGCGACCACCCTGTTTACAGCTGAGCAAAATAAATTGATTGGGTGAGACTATACAAAAATCATAAAAGTACATATGATTAACATCAGTTGATTTTCCCCAGTGATGTTTGCACCTTTGACTACCATGTGTACACTTTATCTTCATAGTGTAGCATTCTCCTCCCAGTTGTTATGGACAAGATCGTCAGTGCAGTCAATACCTCTGATTTGAAATCCTGTCCTTTTCCCACTAGAACAGTCTACCTCCTCTACCCAGTTACTGGTGAATTAGTGTCTCTCAAGGTTACTCTTTCCTTGCATGGGACACTGAAAGAAGGGCTAGTACCTCCCTCATTATTGGACATTCATAATATGCTTTTCAAACAAATATTTTTAAGATAGTATGTAATACTCAGCTACCTGTATTATTTTCTCCACTAACAACCAGATGGCGCTTATCCATCTTCAATCTTCAGAGGCGTAGCCTTGTAGGGCTTTCCTCAGGGTTTTGGACTTCTCTGTAAATTAAAATGAGAGTGGGTACTAGGGCTCTTTCAGAGTATAAGGAAGCTGTATACTGGAGACCAGTAAGAAAATCTATACTTAATTATTTAAAAATGGGTAATTACTGAAGAATTTAAATAATTTTAACTTATTTCAAGTACAGATTCTCTACAAGATAAGAGTTTTTGGCATTTTGGGGGGAGTGTTGGATTTGACTTTGAATTTAGTTTTTTGAAATAGGGTTTCATATAGCACCAGCTGGGCTGGAACTCAGTAGGTGGCTAAGGCTGGCCTTGAATTCTTGATTCTCCTGTCTCAGCCTCCCAATTTCCAGAATTAAAGTCATGTGCAATCACACCTGGCTCAGGTGTGACTTGAATAATCCAAGTAGCATGGATCACTTTTTAGAAAGCAGTTTAATGGAGTGGAAGAGGAACATCTAAGAGGGGAAGTAGGCAATCTAATTCTGCCACATGCTAATCAGTAGTAGAAAATAATATTTGGTCCAAGAAAAAGGAAGTGAGATCCGACTAATGTTGAAAACTAGAACTACCTTTGTGAAAGACAGGGGAGAGCATTTTAAGGAATCAAATCAATATCAAAATGTACCTTGTGGACGATGAGTGAGACACAACTGCCATGAGACCCATCTCTTTTAGAAAACCATTCTGCTTCGTGACTTCTGCTCAGTGCTATTTCAGCTCCTCACCTTCGGTGGCCATACACAACTGCTTACTAATATTGGAAATGGTGGCACTGCCTCCTTTCCCTGCGTTTCCTGTGAGGTGTAATCAGTTGAATTTCCTGAACTGTGTACTTGAATCTATAAAGGAAGTATGAGTTGATGACAAAGTAGATAGGGAAAGGGAAGAAGAGGGAAAGGCTGATGAAGCCCTGAGGTGGGAAGTTGTGTAAAGTAATTCCATTCTGTGAGGCCATAATCAGACACATTAGGAGTGTGTGTGCTGAGATACAATTGAGTAAGTTGAGTAAAGAATGGAAATCCTGTGCAATTAACTTCTTGACCATTCAAAAAAATTACATCATGCTTTGTGTTGAAAAAAGTATAGTGATAAATTACTACTCTAGTTCCTCTTTCTAAAAGCAGTATCACATTTTTAAAATCAGTTGTTACATAATAGATATGGTTAGAAGAAGCTGTTTTATGAAAGTTTGGGTTCATTCCCTGTCATCTCCATTTAGTCAGTATTTTTGGAGAATATCCGTCTTTTGAATGAATTTTTCAGGTTGTTTAGAAAAAAAACCTAACTACTTAAATAAAAGCAGCATAGTTAAATGATGTCTAAATAACTGAACTATTTTAGATAATATAAAGTGTAGGTACCCTATGTGCATAATAATTTCAGATAGAATACTTTTAAAATATAACTATGACTTTAAAATTTTCGAGAATAAAGATCAGTATTGCTCAAATTTCTGTTTTTAAAATTTGACCACTTTTGTTAGTTATATTCATAGTTACATTCATGATTATAGCTTTTGCTCTTCATTCTAGTGTTTGTACTTTACATTCTTGGTTTTTTAGATGTTTTTATTTTTATATGTAAAAGTGTTTAGCCTGCATATATATACGTGTACCATGTATGTGCCTAAGCCTGTGGAGATGAGAAGAAGGTTTTAGATGCCCTGGAGCTGGAGTTGTAGGTGGTTATGAGCCACTTTGTGGGTGTTGGGAACCAAATCTGAGTCCTCTGGAAGAGGAACAAGTGCTCTTAACCATTGATCCATCTCTCCAGCCCCTCTTGATTTATATATTTTTTTTTTTTTTTTTTTGGTTTTTTGAGACAGGGTTTCTCTGCGTAGCTTTGCGCCTTTCCTGAAGCTCACTTGGTAGCCCAGGCTGGCCTCGAACTCACAGAGATCCGCCTGCCTCTGCCTCCCGAGTGCTGGGATTAAAGGCGTGCGCCACCAACGCCCGGCCTTGATTTATATTTTGATAAAATTCTTAGAGGGATATTGAGTATCCTGATTTGCTTTGTTTTTTCTTTTTATTGATAATTTTAAATTATGTTTTTAAGCGTGCTGACGACATCACAAGCTTAGTAGCAGACACTACACTTCTGGTACACTTTTTTGGAAAGAAAGGAAAAGCCGAGCTCAACTTTGAAGATTTTTATAGGTGAGCTAAATTTCTGTTGAAAATGATTAGACTGCTGAAGTCAAGTGACCTTGGGAAATCATCTAGTACAGTGATACTGTGCCACTCCATGTCCTATCCACTGGTACTGCTGTCTCTGGTTATATTTATGATATATAGTTATTGAAAGATAAAAAATGAGGACATGTGGATTGTTATAGCTTGTGTATTTAGAAGAAAATTCCTCAGTATCAATAAGCCACAGTAATGATGACCAGCATCATTTCTACCCAACAAGGTGCTGTTAATCATTTTGCAGATGGGCAGGCTCAGGCCCCGAGAAGGAAGCTATATGTTCAGGTACTACAGTCACTGATCAGTAATTCCTCAGTGTGAAGTTTTGAGCCATTATATAGTTAAATTATTTCCATGTAACCTTTTCTAGGACAGTAAACGTTTGATCATTTACCTTGTTTATTTTTCATTATCTTATCACAGATTTATGGATAACCTACAAACAGAAGTTCTAGAAATAGAATTTCTTTCCTACTCTAATGGAATGAATACTATCAGTGAAGAAGATTTTGCCCATATTCTTCTACGGTACACTAATGTGGAAAATACATCAGTGTTTTTGGAAAATGTGCGCTACAGTATACCTGAAGAAAAGGTGTTTAACCCCTTATGTTTGCTTTGTTACATCCATTATATTGAAACACATTATCCAGTAAATGGCATTTTAGAGACTGATTAAACCATTTTATAATTTAGCTCCTCTGTGAATTAAAAACTGTTTTTGGATATATTTCATTCTTTCCCTCTGTATCCCAAGGACTGTTAATTTTTAATTCAAGTAGAGATCAGTATTCTTAGAAATACTGAAAAATCTTTAAGACTATTTGTTTTTTCAGGTTATGACTATTGTTATTTTTCAAGAGAATTCTGGTGAGTTAGGTATTTTGACTAGTATGGAAACATGTAAGGCAGCTGATATTGACATTTTTCCTGTCACCCTCTGCTCATTTGGATAGCACCTCTAATAAAAGGTCATTTGAAAGGTGCCATTGCTGAGTGAATGATCTTATCTGCATTTGAAGTGAGGCTTTTCAACAAGTTTGGATGCCAGGAATGGTTAAGAACCCAGGACAACTCCTTGTGTATTTGCTTGGTAGCCAATGTGGTGTCAGCCCTTTGGAGCAGTTGCATTATCTAGTGGTGTTTGAATGCTTCATTGCAACCAAATAGAAACTGCTGTCACAAGTATCCCTTTAAGCCTGGGATGTTTGGGATCGATTGCCTTCTGTTTGTTTATGGAAGGATCAGGTTAAACTGTTCAAGAAAACTTGCAAATAGTTTGAGTTTGTTTATAGAGTGGACACACTGTGACAGTGTTAACAATTCTCAGACTGTTCTAAGGAATGAAAAGAAAAAAAGGCTTGATGCATTTGGCTATTACTTTACATTATCTTTTAATCAAAGGACTTTTATCTGTTTTACCCACTAAGCTGGATTTTTCTAACCAGTAGATAATTCCCTTGAAATAAAAATCATAAATTATGCTATTCAAGCTGTATAATATTATATAGGACTTTTAATCTATTTGTTTTCTTTTTCTAAGGGAAACATGAAAAACTAATTCAGAAGATCAAATTGCAGGATGACCTTATAGAAACTTTTCATAGTTTTTTTTTACAATTAATTTTTATATCTAAAATTATTTCAAAATAAAAAAATCTGAAGTTAAATTCAGCTTTTCTATAAACCTAATTTGTGAAAGTATCTCTTCAATTCTTATCACATGGTGATTGCTTGTTCTGGATTCTTCTATCATCTCTCAGAACAATCTTGCAGGCATTGGCATATTTCTTTTGGAAAAGGAGGAACTAAGGACTTTGGACACTTATCCACTCAAACCCAAGGTTCTCTAAGCAAATGATTCTTCTACTGTACTCTACTGAAATCTTTCCCTTCCATCCACCCTCATCCTCTTCTCCCCAGCAACAGAAAAGAAAGACAAGCTGATACCTGAATGGCACTTAACATTTCTAAACTAATTTCATTTTCATTCACAGATATTAAATATAAGGCCTTATTCAAGGCACAAATGATAAAATGACAAGATAGGCAAATCCTTGTTCAATTGAAATATATTTTACTAGAAAAACAAAATAAGTAAACAAAAAAGAGATCTACTTCCAAATAAAGAGAAATGCTATGAAAAGGACCGAGAATATGGAGACCAAAAAGAAGGCAGGCTGTTAGAGTTCTTCTAAAGTAGCTTTGAACAAAGCCTGTTACTAATGAGCTGTGCAAAAATCGGACAGAGAGTACTTTAGACAGGAGAGCAATAAATGGCAAGGGCCTGGGGACAGAGCAAGCTTAGTTTATTTAAGAAAATGCTTTGACATTTCATAAATAACCAGGAAAATAGCAGGTGATGAGAAGGGAGAGTTAGACACATGTCGGGTCTGATAGAACTCCGGAAACTAAAAAAGGGGGCTTAGATGTAATTCTAATGGTGATACTAAGAGTAAATTGAAAGCTGTCACCATGCTTATACATTTTAATGTTGGGGGTCTGGAAAGCTACCTTCCTCATTAGTTCCCTGGCCGCCCAGCACTTCCTTACTGATGCTCCTCCTCTTCACTTACCCCTGAAGTCAAAGCTAGGATTTGGGAAGCTGGAACTGTTGGCTCTGTGCTTTTTTTTTTTCCTGTATATTTCTTGATTACTTAAATTTTGCTGATTATATCCAAACCTGAGATGCATTATTTTTATTTCAAATACTGTTCCTGTTTAACTGAAGTAACACCAATGGTCGAACTGCAGCCATGGACCATCCCAGAACAGGTGGTTCTGAGCACGCTCCTTCATTGTTTTGTGCCCTCCTGTGTTGGACCGACCCCTCAGTGCCATCCTCTGCAGTCACTGCACTTGCCCTGGTGACGTGGCTGCATTTGAACAACTGAACAGGTTCAGATGATGACAGTTGACACTTCCTCAACATCCTAATTTGTGTATTCTCATTATAAACATATTGACAGCCCGATGCCGAATCATGTGAAAGAATATATACACAAAGCAAGCATGTTCTCATGGTTTTCCTATAGGTTTAGGAAATGGTGTTTAGAGGATTATCATAATTGGAACTTTTCCAGTCATTTTTATTGAAGCACTTTTTGAAACTTGGTGTTGACAGGGCAGTGTCGTAAAACAGTTTACTCTTATCAGAGGAGCAGCACTACCCAATAGAAATAAGTCTGAGTGAGTCCTGCAGTTTATTTAGAGAATTTTTCCAAGTATGCCTGGACTGCTTGCTTATGAAATATATTGCAGATCCTAATGTTTCCCTCTATTAAGTATGTTGCACTTATATTAATACATTTGTCAATACTAATTGTTTCACATTTACTTTCCCAAAATAGGGCATCACATTTGATGAGTTCAGGTCATTTTTCCAATTTCTGAACAACTTAGAAGACTTTGCAATAGCCCTCAATATGTATAACTTTGCAAGCCGTTCTATAGGACAAGGTAAGAAATCATTCTTCAAAATTTGAAAGTCAAAGCATCCCTACCTTGTTCCCAGAGACTTTGGAAGAGGCTAGTGAGGGATGTTTGATGGTGCATCAGCTTACCTGAAAGTCTGGTTTTATAATTTCTGTGGGAAATCAGTGCTGAAACTGAAAAGTATGCAAACTCTAGGGGAATGTGCTTTAGCTTACTGGGTTTATTTTTGCCCTTTAATTTCATATTATGAGGAAGAACTAATAATGTTTATTGTAAAAGGTCTAAGAAGAAACCTTGCGATTACTTGGTAACATCAGGAAACACATGGCAGCCTGTAAAAGCTGCTGCTGGCCATTCACCACCTCCACAAATTCTCACTGATCTTTGCCTAATCAGAAACCAGAAATACATGAGCAGAGCCACTTAGCCATTAACTTAAATTAACGAATTTTTGAGACTGATATATGAAATTGATTACCTTTTTTTATTTTCAAAGAAATACATCTGTCATATAACTTCAAATATTGATGTCTTCAGGACTACCTCACCCCTTGCTCATGGGTTGACTCAAAAGCTAAATCCTTTTTCTAGGATTCTCTCCCTTGTCCTTATTAAAACTTCTTGCTGTGTAGGGTCTGATTGTGTCTATAAGGCAACTTTACCTGCCTCTGCCAGAATCTACTATGTTAGATCTCAAATTATAGTCTTCATTTTTTTTATTCTCAAATTCTAGGGAAAAACCAAACTACACACCCTAAACATTAATGATAATTACTTCTCTCATTGAACCATGAGGGCCTGGATTCAAATTGCCAGCTTCAAAAACACTCAACACCCACATGTTAATGTCTGTTGTATAGCCTCATTTTATTCATTGAATTAAAAGAAACCTGAAAATTTTTTTATTTTATTTTTCATTCTTTCTCTAAACTATATGCTCAAACGTTGGAAGGCATGTCTTCACAAATGATGTATTTTATCACAAATTATATATATATATATATATATATATACATACATATATATATATAATCTCCACAAATTATATATATGGCATAAATATTGATATCACAAATGATATAAATATATCATATTTAATATGTAGTATATGTTACTAGAATAATATATCCTTTAAAAGAAATTAGTTTATTTGGTTCAGAGCAGAAAGTTGCTGTCTTATTTTCTGGAACTAGGAAACAAGAAAAATTTTATTGTATCGCTTTTTCAAATGTTTGGAATAATATCTTTTGCTTTTGCTGCTGTCAGCCCATCAATTCAGGCAGTTACTTCTTAAAAGGTATTTGCAGTGGCCACCTAAGTGGCATTCCTTCCGCTAGCTAGTCCTGAAACACATTACACATGGAAGACTCCCCTCAAACAGAAATCAACCTTTCTTTGGTATAACTGCTGTGGAAAACTTCAAGTTTCCCAATCGTCTGTTGGAGAGTGGACAGGTTCCTGACCTCACCGTCTATGCAGCGCCTCCCTGGGTCCCCAGTCCTCTGTTCTCCCTCACCAGGGAGACATCCCATTGTCAACACAGCCTGCAGTCTCTGCTCCCTCACAGCACATGTTCCTTCAGGTTCTCTCAAGTCCACTGCTGAAACCTTACTCCCTTTGGGGCTTAGCTCACTGCATAATCAGAGCCTTTGAAATCCCTCCCTGCCCCTTCCTCCCTCCTCCCTCGTTCACACTGTAGACAGAATTAATCTCTCCTCTCCAAATTCTCAAGAGCACTTTTCCAGAATGTTCTGTGGGATCCTGTCTAATGGTTGTATCTGCCAATCTTGTCTCCCATCTGAACTGTGTCTTGGGAATTATTTATCCTAATAACTTCTAAAGTGTCTCTTGCTGACAGCAGCTGCTCCTTCAACATTCATTGATTGAGAGTGTATTAATAACCATAGAGCCCTGCCTCGTTCATTAAACCACAATGTCTTCTTTTTCCCTGAAAGACAGCACGCTTAGTGGAAGTCATGTACTGTCTACCATCGTGGCTCATGTTTAGAAAAAAACAACAACAACAACTTTTTACTGCCTTCTCAGTAATTGGCATCATATACTAAAAAAGACACCGCATTTTCTTTTTTGGGACTCTTATCCAGATGAATTTAAACGTGCTGTCTATGTAGCTACTGGACTGAAACTTTCCCCACATTTGGTCAACACCGTCTTCAAGATTTTTGATGTTGACAAAGATGACCAGTTAAGTTACAAAGAATTTATTGGAATTATGAAAGACAGACTCCATAGAGGATTCCGGGTAAGTCTGTAGACTTCAAGCCTATTGATAATCCTTTTTAACTCTAAGTTCAAAAAGAATTTGTGAAATTTTAAGGTTATAAACATTAAATGGTTTTTTAACTAAGATTATATAGGCTTTACCTACTTTAAAAACAATTCAAGTTGATAAAAGATAATTTTTATTTTATTTTTTTACCTAAATTGTTTTCATTTTACATAACAACCACAGTTCCCCCTCTGTCCTCTTCTCCCACTTTCCCCCAACTCCTCCCACCCCCATCCACTCCTCATGGGGGATAAGGCCTCCCTTGAGGAGTCAACACAGCCTGGCATACCCAGTTGGGGCAGGACCAAGCCCCTCCCCCCTGTGTCAAGGCTGAGCAAGGTGTCCCACCCTAGGGAAAAGATAATTTTAAAAATACATATATATATATGTATTTTTAAAATTATCTTATATATATATATATCTTATATATTATATATATATGCCGGGCGGTGGTGGCGCACGCCTTTAATCCCAGCACTCGGGAGGCAGAGCCAGGCGGATCTCTGTGAGTTCGAGGCCAGCCTGGGCTACCAAGTGAGTTCCAGGAAAGGCGCAAAGCTACACAGAGAAACCCTGTCTCGAAAAACCAAAATATATATATATAATACATTTTATTTTTAACTCTTTTTTTCAGGTTTTGGGGTTTTGTTTGTTTTGGTTTGGGTTTTTGGTTTTGTTTTGTTTTGTTTTTTGTTGTTGTTGTTGTTGTTGTTGTTTTTGAGGGGGGAGGGTATTGAGACAGGGTTTCTCTGTGCAGCCTTGGCTGTTCTGGAACTTACTCTGTAGACCAGGCTGGCCTCGAACTCACAGAGATCCACCCGCCTCTGCTTCCTTAGTGCTGGGATTAAAGGTGTGCGCCACCAGCGCCCATTTACTTCCTTTTTATATTCAGTTAGGGAACGTCTGTTGCTGTTTGGGGGAGGGCATTGCCAGTTGTCATTTTCATGTAATCCTCTCATTGGCTTCAGACTTGAGCTAACAGGAAACTGTCCTTGTTGCACACTGGATGTTTCCGTTAGGAAACTGAGGCTCTTAAGTCACTGCATACACACTCCTACAAATAAAATAAACTGGAAATAATTTTTCCTGCATATTTTTCCTGTTGACATACTAATAAATAACAGAAGATCATCTTCCCTTTTCTAAAAACCACTTTTTAAAAATTTCAACTACAATGAAGCTTAATAAATGTTTACACTGCTAACATACTTAATGGACATTCCAGAAATAGAAGAGGAAAAAAAATCCCTTTAAAATTAACAGCTGCTGTAGTCAGTCAGAGATAAACATTTGAAGTATATAAATCCATATATAGAAAAAAGAAAGATTATCACTTAGAAATTGTAATTCAAAGATTTGTTTAATAACTTCCTGCCCAAGCTGTCTTGGAGAAAATGCTGTTGTACTTAAGTGCCACCTAGTGGTAGCTTGTTAACGTTTCACATGCTGCTCAGACACTTTCTGAGGGTGTACATAGAAATCCATTCATCTCTCCTCAAAAATAGCCAGGTTCAATTTAGTATGAACCACACTATAAGCCTTGGGCACAGCTTTCCCTCTAGGTACCATGAGTCTCACTCTGTTCACTAATCTGTGCGTGCCTGTGTTCCCATAGTGTTTTACTATTATTTGCACAGTTGTTACATGAACACATTGTAGCGCAATTATCTTAATCCAGTTAATATAATCTTGCATTTCTTTGTAGTGTGAGGCATAAAAATCTATTTTTAAGCAGCTTTGAAATACACATGGTTATTAGCTATGGCCACCATTCTATGCAATTGATCTTGAAAATGCATTTTTCCTGTGTGACTGGAATTTGTGCCTATGGTTCACTTCTTCCTGTGTCTGCAAACCTTCCCATCCTGAAAACCAGCATCCTGCTCAGTGTCCATAAATTTGGCTTATAGCTTCGAAATATAAATTAAATTATACTGGATCTCTCTCATATACATGTGGACATTTGTAATCCTTTATTCCACAGGGTTATAAAACAGTCCAGAAGTATCCGACCTTCAAATCCTGCCTGAAAAAAGAACTTCACAGCAGATAAGTATGTTAACTTAGGTTTATTCTAATTTCCCAGTAATAATTGAGAATAGATACATTTTTATAACATCTAAACAACAGATGAAAATGGATTAGAGTTCGGGCTCAGTGTTAGAGCACACGTTAAATCCCATGTTCCACAAGAGAAGAAAATACCTGAAAGAAATGTAATTGTCACCTACAATTTGGTGAAGACAGAGAGGATGTCGTGGTTTAAAAACTGTATGTTCAGGAGCTGAAGACAAAGCTTTGTTGGTAGAGTGCTCATCTGGCATACATAAGGCTCTGGTTTGATCTCCAGAATCACAGGTGTAGTGGTGCATGGCCCCTTCTCCCAACATTGGAGGTAGAAGCAGGAGAGCCAGAAATACAGGGTCATCCTCAGCCAAGCTGGGATACATGAGACACTGTCTCGGGAAGGAAAAAGGAAGGAAGGAATGTTTTATGTTAAGTTTGTAGCTCAGTTCCTGTGCAGGTACAATACACTGTAATAGAAGATCATTAGCACCTAGGGAATTGGTGTTAGGTTCTTGAGGGAGCGTGGTTCTAAATGTTGCCACAAAAATGGCAGCTTTACTTTTAAAGAATGAGTTTGGTGTGTGGCACTATGCTAAGCATTGTTCTTATGTATTCTCACACATAGATCTTTCTCGCCCTTCTTTGCATTGCTGAGAATCAAACCTAGTGCCTTGAGCGTGCGAGGCAGCCACTCTGCCGCTGCTTCTCACCCCGAGCCCGTGGTTTTGTGCTCTTGAAGTCGTGATCTTCCTGCTTCTGCTTTCAGAGAGCATGGACTGCAGGCCTTAACAGTTGTGCCGCTGAGTCATTCAGGAAGTCAAAGAAATATCTCAAACTTGTAGACTCCAGAATCAAGATTGGTTTTGATTTTAAGCATCAATAATAACTGTGTAGTTTTGGTCAGTCATTTTAGGTTCCCATATTGGAGGTTTTCTGCTCATTTAGAATGAGAATATGTTCTGATGTATATTTCTTACTATTTCCCTCAAGCTTAAACTCTATATGTTTCCCAAAGTGGCTCTTCTCAGTACTGGTAAACAGTTTTAAAGAGAAAAAACAAGTTGCTTTGTGTCTTTATATTTCCGCGGCTGTAATAAAATACTTCAGTAAAGCAGTTTAAGGGGAAAGGGTTCACTCTGGCTCACGATCTAAGGGTGCTCAGTCTGTCCTGGCAAGAAGGCAGCAGGAAGCAGCTGCTCACACCTCATCCGCAGTCGGAAAGCAGAGCGGAGACTGCACTGCTGCTTACTGCCCTGCCCCGTTTGTGCGCTTCAGAACCCCAGTCAGAGTGGTGAATCATCCCATCTCAAACTGTGCAGTCCATACACTCCCCACAAGCATGCCCAGAGGCTTGTCTCCTTGGGTGATTTCCGGTTCTCTCAAGTTGTCAACACTAACCAACCATCACACTTTGTCAACATGGAGAAATGTAAAAGAAATGGCCACATTACTATGTTCCTCATAGATTTATCAGCTTTCACTATGCTACTATTAGTTTTTGTCTTTCTACAGAGAAACTGCAGTATGAGTGTTTTGTGGGGTGGTTTGGAGGCCTAGTATTATATGGAATCCACTTTGGGAAGCAGTGGTCCAAGACATTGAGAAACAAACAGGCTTACTTATCTGTTAAGGTAACTTGTGATTTAGCTACCTAGGGTCCTCCATACTTCTATTTTAAGAAACTGTGTATTGCCTCATGGAACAAGAACAACTCACTGAAAAATGAGTACCATCCCCTTTATACATCTCTGTATATGGTGTCCCATCGTACTTGTGATAGCATCGCACAGACCCTACTGGTAATATGTATTAGTGCATGGACCATAGATCAAAATGATTACCCAAATCGATGCCTTTCTGAAACTGAGTACTAAAGAAGTTTCTTAACAAAATATGCACTGGGGCCAATGAAATGTCTTAGTGGATAAATGCACTTGGCCCAAAGCCTGACAACTTGAACCCACATGATGGAAGGTGATAATAGACTCCCACATACATACATTCACATGCTGCTCCCATGCACAAATATGAATAGATTAATACAGTTTTTAAAAAGCTATGAACTTTTAAATACTTTATTCTTATATTTCATATGCTCAGTTTTTAATTAGATGCCTGACTGCTTCATGTAATTTTTGTAAAAATTTGATTAATGTCATTACCTTGAGTTACATTACATAACTATTGCTTTGACATTATGTGTTGTTTTTTTTTGTGTTGTTTTTTTTTTTTAACTAGATCCTCCTAAAACGAAGACTGAAGGATTATGATCTGTGTGACAAGGCAAGAAGCAAGTTTCAGAGTGTGGATCCAAGTGTGAAGTCAGAGCATGCAGAAAATAAAGGGAAAGTGAAATACTATGAAATTACTTTTTTTTCCTTAAGCTGAGTTTGTCAATGTGAAACAGAGGAGAACTGAACCTTCTAATTACAAGGTTTAACCCTGGGTTTGATCCCTAGCGCCACCAAGAGAACACGTACTGCAGATGCTGAATATGATCAGTTGACCTCTCACCTTGACTGATGGAAGTCTGAACTTTTTCATTCCCTTCACAAGTACATGGGTAGTCCCAGTAACTGAGAATGTATTTAGATGTCTATTTATTTATTAGAAATGTCTTTATTTCAAAAGAATTTATGAATGATAGAATATAGATAGCTTAAAAACAGAAACACATTTTCTTCTGGTTTGGACTGTGAACCTGTTTTCAGGCAATGAATATTGCTTCTGACTTGTCTTAGGGCCCTTAGACTTATTCGTAAGTCCCTGTTATTTACCTTATATTTAATTACACTGAAGTAATTTCAGAAAACAAGTGAAAATTTACTACATAATATGATGGTTTACATTGTACTTTCAACTTTTAAAAGTACTTATGTAATATACATTGTTGGATTTGTGTAAATTTTTGTTTGTTTTGCTCTTCTTTGTGTGTTTTGTTTTATTTCTGTACCAAAGTCAACAGGATTTCAGGTATTTTATTTAAAAAACAATTTAGATTTTTTTTTTTTTTTGAAGAAAGGGTAGTGATCACATGCTGATACTAGAAGCCAGGACAGTGATAGTAGTAATTACCATGGGGTAAACGTGGTGCTGCTCCTAATTGCAAGTAGAATATATGGAAATAATATTAGTAATATACTGGATATTATTAACATATGTCTATAGCATCAAAACTAATAAATGATTTAGAAGATTGATGTACATTTAATAGGTAGAAGATAATCTTTTGTTTCTTGCAAAAGGACCACATGCAAAATTGATCCAAACAGCCAGTAGTGATGAATCATTTATATATAACTCA
Source organism: Peromyscus maniculatus bairdii (assembly GCF_049852395.1). Classification (NCBI taxonomy): domain Eukaryota; kingdom Metazoa; phylum Chordata; class Mammalia; order Rodentia; family Cricetidae; genus Peromyscus; species Peromyscus maniculatus. The sequence goes on along the minus strand of NC_134868.1, from coordinate 32,863,986 downwards.
TTATGTCGAAATAATATGTCTTAAAAGGGAAAATAAAACTTTCTATTGAAAAAAACCCACTTGAGAAACTGGCCAAGACAGTCACAACTCAAGGCCTGCCTGGGCTATAACACAAGCTCAAGGCACTTGGGCAACTTAGAAGAACCCTGCCAAAAATAAAAATGCTGGGGAAATAAGTAGCTGACAGAGTACTTGCCTACCATGTGTGAGGCCTCAGGTGTAATTCCCAACACTGCAAACCATTTTTTTTTTCAGAGCTGAAGCAATCGCTCTACCACTGAGCTAAATCCCCAACCCCACAAATTTTTTTAAAACAAAAAAAGGAAGGAAGGAAGGAAAGAGGAAAAAGAAATATTAGATTTTTCACACTAAAAAAGAATTTTAGAATACTTAATAGAACTTTGGCTACCTGATAAAATTGGCTTATACAAAGGTATTATAAAATAAAGCAATGAGTTTAAGTTAATATATTTATATATTGCATGTATTATGTTATTAATCTAGTATCTAAAAGATTAATATATTCATTTATCTTCTTCCATAAGACTTATTTAGTATAAATTGCATACACTCCAACCATTACTTTCTTTTGCATATGAAAATAGGAAACACTGGCTTTATTTTTCTAAGTTATTGACTGTGAACTTGATCTGCATCAGCTTATTTATAAAAGTAATGTTATTTCAGTGTTATTAGTATTGATTGATTTTGTGTTTTTTAGACTTTTCCACATTCTTTGTCTGGTATTATTTATTGCACCAATATAGAAATATAATGTACAAAATAGTATAGTATACTTATTTAATTTCACCGGCTTTGAAATTTTAGTCATTTGATGTCTAGACTGAGATGCCTACCTACCTACTCATTTATCATGCCTCAGGCCTGGAATGTTCTTGGTAATATATGAAATGTAAAATAATTGAAAAAGTACAAACTAGTCTTTGGCATTTATCATAAATAAATGGAAACCTTGTTAATATGGACTAAAAATTAAATAACCTATTTAAAGATCCTTTATAAGTCTTGTCATTGTCCCAAAGAAATAACACCTATAATATAAGCATAGTCATTATTCTTTATTGCTTTATTGTGAATGGGTCAGTTTATAAGGTGGCAAGATAATATAAAAATGAAAATAAATAAAATAGTCTGATGAATTAATATGGTAAAAGAATAGTGAATTACAATGATTCCCTTTGTATCACTCTTAAACATTTTTGTCTATAAAATGGAGGTAGAAATATCTCACTGGGTGTTGGCTGCATCAACTGAAATATTTTGAATGTTTTGCAAATAATGCACTAAATACACATATGTTAGCTTCAATTTTTTCCTCTACAAATTATACAGATTTGACAAACATTAAACTCTACATAAAATTTTAGTGTTATGCTTCTTAAAGAAAGTCTACATGATAAATGATACTTGGTACTTTTCAGAATAGTTTATAATAAATTGTTTTAGCTTAAAGTCTGATTGTTACTATAAATCTTAATTTTAAAGCTACATGTCTTACATTGTTTTATTATCTTAAAATAAATGTACCTTCTTTGAACCAAGAAACATTGGAGTTTGCTATTGTGTATATCAGTGAACTAATGTCTTTCTGAAAATATTATTTCCTAACTTGGGAAATCGTTGTGGGTTACCATTGATCTTAAATCCACTTCCATAGTTTTCCATGCCATCAAATTGAACTTAAGAATACCTCTGTGGATAAGTAATCTGCAGAGTCTTGGAGCCTTCTCCAAGTGCCTCAGAGAGATCCCTCTCGTATAGAACTGTAGCTGTTAATACTGGAAAGATTGTCAGAAAGTTGACCTGTGACTTAACAGATAGTCTTATTCTGTTTCACAGAACTAAACATTTAAATGGCTTAAAATAAAGCCAAACTATAGTAGCCCATGTTACTAGTGTTGCTATTTTTATAGGAGTTATCTTGTTAACAGGACACCTAGAAATTACATTTTAAAAGTCTGTTAGTTATCTTTCTCTCCTGTTTTATTTTGGTTTGGTTTTAATTTAAAGTCTCACTTTGTAGCCAAGGATGGTATTTTAGTTAGGGTTTTTATTGTTGTGAAGAGACACCACGAACACAGCAACTCTTATAAAGGAAAATATTTAATTGAGGTGGCTTCCATTTTCAGAGATTTAGTCCATTATCATCAGGACATGGTGGCATGCAGGCAGACATAGTGCTGGTGAAGTAGCTGAGTGTCCTACACTTTGACTTGCTGTTAACAGGAAGTGGTCTGTCTCACTGGGTGTGGCTTGAGCATATATGAGAACTCAAAGCCCACCTCCACAGTGGCACGTTTCCTCCTATAAAACCACACCTACTCCAACAAGGCCACGCCTCCTAATAGTGCCACTCTCTTTGGGGGCCATTTTCTTTCAAACCACCGTAGATGGCTCTAGCCGTCCTCTGACCTCAACCTCCTGAGTTCTTGGAATTTAGATGTGTGTCACCTCACCTCATCCCACTTCTGCTATCAGTAAATAAACCGTTTTTAAATTGCAGTGTTTGTATTCCCAAAGGATGTGAAACTGGGAATTGTATAATATTCAGCAAGTGAAATAAAAACCATAAGCATTAAGAAGTATTATAGCCAGGTGGCGGCGGCGGCGGCGGCGGCGGCGGCGGCGGCGGCGGCGGCGGCGGCGGCGGCGCACGCCTTTAATCCCAGCACTCGGGAGGCAGAGCCAGGCGGATCTCTGTGAGTTCAAGGCCAGCCTGGTCTACCAAGTGAGTCCCAGGAAAGGCGCAAAGCTACACAGAGAAACCCTGTCTCGAAAAACCAAAAAAAAGTATTATGGTTTCTTTTCCTTTTATGAGCAGCATTTTTACTTTCTTAGCAGCTCATGAAATAATGGCTTATCCTGCAATGACACATGTTGCATTGTGAAATATCTTTGTAATTAATTGTCTTTATATTATAATAAATATTATTGACATCTTAAAAATAAGAACATAGCTATAAAATTGTAACTTTATGCATATAAGTATGCAGTGCTTGTTGACCATAAAAAGGTTACTAGGAAAGGGAGCTGCCTCCACCCCCTCACCCGAGGTCAGTGGCCCCAGGGGCCCAGAATGACCAGCATGGCTACCAACCAGCCCCATAGCCAGGTCTTGGGTTGACCCACCCCAGCATCTCCGCCATCTAGAACCTGCTGGAGCTGCTGAAGGGACCAGTCCTACGGAACAATACTCGAAAGACTCATGGAAGCCACAAGATATCCCAGAGGAGTTCTGGTGAGGTTCCAGTGATGATGGTGTACCAGAATCCAGAGGCCTTGAACCAGACCAGTGATTCATTGCAATAAACACTTTCCAGTAAAACAGATGGACAAAGAGGTGTACTGTATGGCACACTGAGGCCTCCATTGCCACCAGGATGAATGAAGAGATGTTAGAAAAGCAGAAGCAAAGAGATTTGTCTATTGTTGTGATTTGCAGCTTGGTTTGGTTTGGGTTTGGGTTGGTTTGTATGTTTTTGGTTTTGCTTTTGTTCCCTTGTTTGCATACTTTGATTGGTTCCCTTACGTGGGGAACATGGCGGGGATGAGGGGAGGATGTGGGGGAAGTGGGAGGTGAACAGAATTGGGGTGCATGATGTGAAACTCCCAAAGAGTCAATAAAGAAGTTAAATTTTAAAAAGGGGGGGTACTATGAAATTCATCTTGCAGGGATGATTTTGTCCACTTTGTGAAGGACAAAAGGGACACATGGTAATGAGAAATAAGGTACATGGGAAAGGGAACTGAAGGGGAAGAGATTTTTTTTTTAATTGGGACACAGCAGGAAAAATAATTTTAAGTACATGCACATAAAGGTAAAAAGTGATACGTGTTTTCATGTGAGTTCCAGATGGCAAAGATGGTTTTGTAGTATGTAGGGCTCATGAGTATGTGGGGTGGTTTGGTGCCCTCTACCAGTGCTGGTGAAGCTGTCTAAAGGAAACAAAATTCTTCCCCCAGATTTTACCTCTGGAACACAGTATCACAATGTATACACTTATATTTATACTTTTATATGTACACAAGTATGTACTCTGCCACTGTTGTGCTCAAAATATATTTTCATTACATAGTACTGTATTATAATTGTATTAATTATATCAGTTATCCTCAACCTGTGGGTCACGACCCCTTTGGGGGGGTTGAATGACCCTTTCACAGAGGTCACCTTAGACTATCTGAAAACACAAATATTTATATTACAACCCCTAATGGCCACAAAATTACAGTTATGGAGTAGCAACAAAAATAATTTAGTGATTAGGGGTCATCACAACATGAGGAACTGTATTAAAAGGTTGCGGCATTAGGAAGATTGACAGCCACTACGTTGTATGTATTTTAAAAGCCAAAGAGCTATAAACTCTACTTTTCAGTCAAAATTGATAACTTTCCCCATTTCAGTTTGCTGACAATTTTATGTACCTCATTTCCCTGTCACTAATTCATTCTAGACTCATCTCACCTGGTTTCCTTCCCTCTTGGAAGCTGCAGGGTTTTTGGTTTGGTTTGGTTTGGTTTGGTTTTTTTGTTTTTTTGCTTTGTTTTGTTTTTTTTTGGTTGTTTGTTTGTTTGTTTGTTTGTTTGCCAATCCCCATTCCGGTAAGGCTCTCCTTGCTGCACCTTGACACAGCAGGCCTTTTATCCGTTGGTGGTGCTGGACTCACAACATCCAGTTTTGAAAGGAACTTTTGAAGTAAGTGTGTGAGAATGGCCTCTCCTTTTGTCCTCTCCGCCTGTTTTTTTCCTGAAAGGATCTGTGACTCAGACACTGCACCTTCTACACTCAACCTGTAATCCCCACTGTTCACCCCTCTGTCTCCTTGAGATACCTTTTTGTCTTTATCCATCTCTTTAGATAGTTTTTAAATGTTTTTAGTTATTTATTTTGTGTGTCTGGATGTTTTGTCAGCATGTCTGTCTGTTTGCTACATGTGTGCCTGTTGCTTGTGGAGGTCAGAAGGGGGCACCGGATCCCTTGGAACTGGAGTTACAGGTGGTTGTGAGCCACCATGTGGGTGCTGGGATTTGAACCTTGGTCCTCTGCAAGAGCAGCCAGTGCTCTTATCCACTGAACCATCTCTCCAGCACCCAGATTTTTCTTAATTCTACCATTTATGTTCTGAATTTTTCTGTCTTCTCTTTTTGTTCCATATATACATTACTTATTTCCAATTGTCTAATTTTCATTTATTTGATGTCTTCTCCTACTTCTTTTATTGCCTCATTCTTTTTTGTGCATTTGCGTGTCAGGCCTCTCTTGTTACAGGGTTTGGTTCAGTATCTAGTAGTTCTTTGCTGTATGCTTGTATTTTACAACACATTGGAGTCTGTGTGTGGATAGGGTGAGGTTTGAAGGGATAGATTGCCCTTTCTGCTCTTCTGGCCAGCCTGCCTGGCTATGAAGCCCTTTACTATCAGCGCTGACAGGTCTTTTCTCTGGCTAGGATTCTACCAGATAGTTCAAAGCTTCATTTTGATGTTCTTCAGAACTAAATACACGAAAGAGATCTTAAACCACCTCCCACCTCCTTTGTTCCTCAGAGCTTTTCCATCTGTGCATGGAATCCTTTGGAAGCTTGGGAGGGCTCTCTGCTGGTGGATGTTAGGGAGCAGGAAGAAGGGAAGGGCAGGGAGGACCCTGAAACAGCCTTTCAGCCAGCCTTGCATTTATCATGCAAGCTTTGCGGTGCCATGATCCTTCATCTCGAGCTTTGGGGAACTCAACTCTGGGAATCCACCTCTACACAGTTCTCCCCTACTATAGGCATTTGCATGCATTTGACCTAAGTTAGTTACTGCCCATTTCTGAAATTAAAATTTAAAAAATCCTTCCCTGTATTATCATTTCCAGTATTCTCGTCCATGAAGAAGAAAACTTTACTTAAAAAAAAAATCAGCTTTTATTCTGTTATTTTGGCATCATTTCAAGGAATGGCAGAAATGTGTGTCCAAAACGACATAGAGTACTTAAACTCCATCTTCTGAATATATCTGGAAATATATATAAGAAACTTAAAAATGGTTGCCTTTGAAAATTTGAACTTTTGTTATTTTTTTATTTAATGAGCTGCTATGGAACTATTTGAATATTTTTAACATAACTACTTTTTTGAAAGATGTATTATTTTTATATGTATGATTTTTTATATGTATGTATGTTACTACATGTATGTCTGGTGCACTGAAAGTCCAAAAAATGAAGTCAGGGTCCATGGAACTAGAGTTACACTTAGTTGTGTCTCCATGTGGATGCTCAGAACCAAACCTGGGTCCTCTCTCTGCAAGAGCACCAACTATTCTGAAACACTGAGCTGTGCCTTTCCAGCCTCATGTTTACTTCAAGGAAGTTTAAGGTTTATTTTATTTTTGATTATGTGTGTATGTAGGGAGGTTCCCACAGAGTCCAGAAAAGGGTAGCAGATCCCGTATAGCGGGAGCTACAGCAGTTGTGAGCCATCCAATGTGAGTGCTGAGAACCGACCCTAGGTCCTCTGTGAGAGCAGTCCATGTTTTTACTCACATTATTTATACATCAAGACAAGCATAGTCTTCCACGCTGAGCACCTGAGCTTGATAAATATTTTTAATCATATTTATTTGTGAGACACTAAACTTAATGGCAACTGTACTTCAGCATGGCGTCTCTGTAGGAATATTTCCAGACAAGCAGCTTGAAGCATGCAGGTAAGGAAGCAGAGAGCTTAAAGGTAAACAGATTAATATGATAGCAGGTTTTTAAACCAGGTAAAATGAGAGTTTGGGGCAGAGTGGAAGACAATGAAAATTTCCACTCTGTGCTGTATATTGCTCTGGGTGTACTATGCGAGTTAAAAGTTCAAGCTGAAAACCTAAAAATAAGTGCCATGAAATCTATACTTTTATGTCACTGCTCTTTGGTGCTGAGAAGTTCTCAAGAAGGTGGGTATCTTATGTACCATTTGTGCTGTAATATTTAATTACAGCGAGTGTACAGATTAGCTGTCTCAAAGATCCTTTTGAAATCAGATTGCACATCAAACCTGCATTGTGCCTGCTAAGCAAGTGAATGTAAGAAAGAGGAGAAGGTGATGTCAAGTCTTATTGCAAAAGGAACAAATAGAAGAATAGGATTTGCTAGTTGTTCAGCCTATTAAAGCATAGCCGAATGTCAGCCTTCATTTGTCACGTGTGTATTTCTAACATTTACAGCAGCTCGGGCCATGCGAAGTGTTTAGTTTATATTTGGCATGAGAAGTAAATTAGGAAACAAATAAGCACTAAATAGGCTATGCTAACAACTCAGTTTCTGCTTCTGATACTTGCTTTGCTGAGCAGAAAATGGACATGTGTGTTTTTGCTTCCAGACACATGCAGTTTCAAAGCTAAGCTTAATTCCTATGCACAGTTGTTGGACCCCAAATATGTTTTAGTGATTATAGTATCCAGGGATATTTTCCCCCTTCAGAAAAAATATAGAAAAAAGAAAAATTTTAGAAATCTGAGAGTTGAGCTTCAGGTAGTCATGGGTTGGAACCAGATGGCTCAGAACTCAACTTGCTATAAGCAAGCAGGAACCAGAATGTACAGAAGAGGGGCCTGGGCCGGAGCAAAGGGATGGAGTGGCACTTGGAACTTCAACAGTAGTGAGCCAGCAATCAGCAGGGGGAGAGGGGAGGATTTGCACTGAACCCACAGTTTTCTACTAATAATGTGAATACAATGTGCTTGAAATGGCAATTAGACATCTTCTCTGAGTTAGAAATCTTAAGGAAGGGGTCCTGAGATAAGTGTGCACAAGCACATGTGTGTGCACACTTACAACTGGCTGAAGCAGAAAACAAAATCTTCGGAGTTTCTCACGGGTTACAGACACAGCGTGTGGTGCTTGTGTGTGTGTGTGTGCGCGTGTTGCTGAGTGTTACACCCAAGGCCTCATGCTTGCTAGGCAAGTATTCTACAACTGGGCCACACTCCTATCCACAGCATGACTTCTTTTAAAAAGATTTTATGTTTCTTTTATGTATATGGGTACCAAGAGTATGCAGTTCCTGTGGAAGCTAGAAAAGGGCATAAAATCATCTGGAACTGGAGTTACACAAGGTTGTTAGCTGCCATGTAGGTGCCGGGAACCAAACCTTGGTCCTCTGGAAAAGCAACAAGAAGTCTTACTGCTGAGTCACCTCGCCAGCCCCAAGCATAATCTTTTTTTAAAAGATTCTGACAAATGCAGAACAGGAAAGCAACTATGGATCAGAATTAACAGCAGCATTGAATTTAGACTCCGAGAATATAGATGTTAGAACTGAGCTGTGGTGGTATTTTATTTGTGCAACCCAATAAAGTTTATCTGAGGATCAGAAGAAAAAGCCAGCCACTATATATTAAACATAGAAGTCAGGCAATGGTAGCACACGCCTTTAATCCTATCACTTGGGAGGCAGGGATCCGTCTGGATCTCTGTGAGTTCAAGGCCACACTGGGAACAGAGCCAGGCGTGGTGGCACATGTCTGAAATTCCAACACTAGTTAACTATAAAGGTTTTGAGGTCTGTACAGACATACAGGAAATGACAGAGCTGGGCAGGAAGAGGAGTTGATGTAACTGAACAGAGAGAGCAAATGAGATGGCAGAACAGAAAGACATATAGGCATGGGTATTCAGGAAGTAGGTCTCTGGAAGCTGAGGGTCGGTAAGGTTAGGTTGGTTGTGGCTTTTCCTGTTCCTCTGATCTCTCAGGTTTTAACCTCAATATCTTGCTCTGGGTTTTTTTTTTAATAAGACCATTTAGCAATTCATCTACACAGAGTACAAAATGCAAAAGAGATACATGTGAAGTAAACCAGGGAAACGCATAGAGTATTTTTTTTAAATATTAGAAATTAAATAAGTACAGTAGGTAGAATTTCTAGAAAGTAAACAATAGAGTTGAAATTGAAATCACACTGGATAGTTTTGGCCAAGTAACTGTTATCAAATGGATCTTCCACCACAAAGAGCTGCAACATTGTACAACAAAGAACAAAGGAACAACAGTTCCGGATTTTGTTCTTTACTTGAGAGAAAGGAAACCTATATTCACCTCTACATTCATTCTGGCTCTCTGCTTTGGTGTACATTGTAGGTAACTAGAACTCAACAAAGAAGAAAAAATGTTGGGGTGGCAGAAATGAGGACAGAATTCAGTTACTTGGAAGTTGTGTAGGGGGGGAGCACCAAAGAAAACTGCACAGAGAAGCCCTGAGGTCTGCTGAGTCCCAAGTCTTTGACGGAACATCAAGATGAACATTAGCAGGGCAAAATACAGGGGAGCATGGCAGAAAGCAGCTCCTGGCAATCACAGAGCTAAGAGGTTTCTGACTTCAAATCATAACTTACAGGCCTCACTACGTATCCCAAATATTAAAGACAAAAACTTCTACCTTTGATAAAGTAATATGTGTCTTAGCTATGGTTTCTATTTCTGTGATAAAACACCATGACCAAGTGTTGTAGAATATTACTTTAAGGTGTATTACTTTTGTTTCTGCTCTGGAACATTTGTTTAATGAAGCAAAGATGTGTTTGATTAAATAAAATTCACCTGTGGTCCGGAGGCTTCGTCAGCAACTAGCTGACAGGAAGCAGTAGGGAGGAGCCAGGGGGAGAAGGGTTTTTAACGGAGGCGCGAGGCGACGCATGAGGGCTTTTTGGAGGATGTGAGTAAGGAGAGGAGGTGAGCAACTTGTTAAAGTTCAGCCTCTCTGAAGAGCAGAATTCCACCCTAACCTCTGAATCTTGAGTTTTCTAGAGGGACAGAGGTTTAGTTAAGCTCCCTTGTAACTCTGAAAGAGTTGGAGCCTGATGGAACAGATTTCCCTCCGGCTAAGGCCCTTGCGGCCCAACCGCTGCTGGTAGCCGCCGAGCTGCAGTTGCTGTTTCGGGCAGTTGCTGTGGCTTAAAGGCCGCAACAACTGAATAAAAGGACAGCAGACAACAGGCAAGGGCAACTTGGGGGGAAAGCGTTTGTTTCAGCTTACAGCTTGTGGTCAGTCCGTCATTCAGGGAGGTCACGTGGAACTTCAGGTGGGAACCTGGGGGTGGGAACTGCTACAGAGGCCATGGAGGCCTTGCTCTGCCTGCTTTTGTATGCACTCAGGCACACCTGCCCAGTGGCGGCACTGCCCACAGTGGGAATGGGCCCTCCTGCACCAACCCCTAATGAACACAATGCCCAACAGACTTGCCTACTGGTCAACCTTATAGAGACGTTTTCTCAATAGTGATTCCCTCTTCTCAGAATATGTCTATGTTTGTGTCAACTTGACAAAACCCAGCCAGCACGGCGTCCATTGCCCCCACTTTGAAGTAAAAGGGTGTTGTACCTGCTAAGAAACAGGAAAATAGGATCCTCAAGTACAGGGAAAATTCAGTCCAAAGAAGTACGTCTAGAAATGACGCCCGTGTTTGAATTAATAGATAAAAACCTCACATGCTGTGGTAATCTCAGTTCAAGAGACTAAATGAAAAAGTGAATGTAACGAAAATGTGAATTATATATAGAAAAATGAAAACTGTAAAGTCCAAAGGAAATTATAGGTGTAAATAATATTTTTGGCTGGGTTTGGTGGTGCATACCTATAATCCCAGTACTCAGAAGGCAGAGACAAGCAGAACTTAGTGAGTTTGAGTCCAGGCTGGCCTACATGCTGAGTTCTAGGCCAGCCAAGCCTACATAATAATACCTCATCAAAAAAAAAGCAAGTGAGTTAATGAAAGTTTAGGGGAGGAATAAAAGACTGATAATCTTGAAGGCAAGAAGATACAAGCTATCTAAATGGATGCACAAAGAAAAACAATACTCAAAAAATAGCATCTTACTGATTGATAGATGGAAGTGAAAGACCCCCGGCTGAGATCTTTCTCCGGGAGAGACCCCAAACCCAAGGAACACACCGAAACCACAGATCAGATGCAAAAGCAAGAGGGTTTATTTAGACCAGGTACCTGGGGCGAAGTCTCTTGGAGGACTTGCGCCCTTTCCTAGGGCAAGGGGGACTTTTTATGGGATCCCAGGGGCAGAGGCGCGGTTACAGAAGCGAGAAGCATAGTTACAGGGTCCCTATTGGTTGTTTCAAAGAAGGCCAGGGTGAACTTGGGGTCATATGTGTGTGGCTGATTTGGCCTTGTCCAGGCCAGCTGCTTATTCCTCAAGGCCAGGGGCCCGCCATAAAATATCAACTGTCTTACTCCCAAGGCTGCTGACCACAGTTATCTCTCTCAAGGCTGGCCATAGCTATCTCTGTCAAGGCCGGGTAGCTGGCTATGGCTGTGAACTCCTGTTTTTCTGATTCCTGCAGAATGGCGTTTCTAAGGCCAAGTTATTGGGGGGGCATAACATCGGCCCAACGCCCCATATCCTCATAATGGAGCGGGGGTCTTTCATTAGCACATGAAACAGCTCCCTAAGGATAACGGGATGAAGAAGGAGTAGGCACCAAAGGAACATGAGGCAGGTAATAGCCTATTTGTTTTCCATATTTAAAGAGCTATATAAGCCAGAGTTTCAAATTTAATGACTCTGAAACAAAACCCACACTTGATGGCAACCTAATCAAATTTCTGGGAAAACAATTGTCTTGAAACTGGTAACAAAAGATGGAGACAACACAGAGAGTGACGTGAGAATAGAACAAAAGACCGTGGTGCCATACCCATAAAGTGCAAAGAGTTAACCTAGAAGGCTTCATCCAGAAGAATTGCCTTTCACCATGATGGTGGCAGGAAAGAACCTTCACATAAAGACTAAGAGAGAAAGCCAGCAGATTGGCACCATAGGAAAAACCAGAAGTTGTCCAGACATAGAAAATAAAACCATCCAAAAATCTTGATGGGTACAAAATGACCTTTCAGTAAATACATAGTCCTCTTAAATGTATGGAAAGGTAATTAACTGATTAAAGCAGAATAATGTATTATTGAATTTATCATTTAAATGTTTGATAATGATACCACAAAGAACAGAAAGTGATAAGTGGAAGTAGCTTGTTGTAAAGTCCTTACATCACAGTTGTGGTGATGGAACAGTCCATTCAGCTAATGTATGGTGTAACCATAGGGCCATAAACCAGATAAGATGCAGTGATGAAGTTACCCATGAGGCAGGAAAGAACAAACCAGAAAAAAATACATAGAAAAACAATTGCATGAATCCAACAAGTTAATAATAATTCTATGCTGTGGTGTCTGATATGGTTTGACTCTGAAGGGTTCGTATGTTGTATGTTTGGTCCCCTGTGCTGTCCATGTTGGCTATTATGGAACCCTTTGGAGGTGGAAGCTGGTGGGAAGCCCTTACTTGGTTCACTGTGGGCCCTGCTCTCAAGGGAAGACTGGTATCTTGGAGTGAGTTTTTGCAAGAATGAGATTTTTAGGACGGTACTAAACCCTGACCCGTGCTTTTGCCCCCATCTGGTGATGTGACCTTTTCCTCCCACATATGCTCCTGCTAGTAATAACCCTGTCCACTCAGGCCTTACCACCAAGCTGATATTAGCACCATGATTTCTAAAACCCAGAACTGGGACCGAATAAGTCTTTACAGTCCTGAATTTGGGGGCAGGAAGAACAGCTCCATTAGCAGAGTGCTTGCTCAGCAGGCATGAAGCGCTGAGCTTGGCCTTCATTTCAGCACCACACAAACCAGGCACGGCACCCACTTGTAATCCCAGCAGAGGCAAGAGGATGAGGAGTTCAAGGTCATCCTCAACTACAGAGCAAGTTCAAGGCCAACCTGGGATGTGTACGATCTTGTCTCAAAAGAACTAAATGAATAAATAAAAGTAAAAACAATGTCACTCAGTTTCACGTATTTAGCTGTATCGATGACAGATTATTACTTACATTAACTAGAAGTTGACTCAACATTCCAATAAAATATTGCATTTTTAAAATGGTCTCTATTTTATGTATGAGTGTCATGTCTGCATATGTGTCTGTACATGCTTGGTGAGATCTTCTGGAACTTGAGTTACGGATGGTTGTGAGCCACCATATGGGTGCTGGGAATTGTACACAGGTCATTTGGAATAGCAGCCAGTGCTATTAACTACTGAGTCATCTCCCTAGCCCCCTAAATACTGAATTTTTAATAAGTATTATTTACTATCTAGTGGTGATATGCTTTACTTATATAAAGACATAGATAGTGTATACAAAAGATGATGGAGAAAACCACTAATAATAAGGAACTAAAATGGTTATACTGGCCTCAGACAAAGTAGACAACTAGGCAAGGAATGTCACCAGATACATTTGTTGGAGTCATTAGGAGACAGAAGCCATACAACAATTTCAACAGGAAAACAATTCAGCTCTTTCATCCATCATAAAAGAGTACAGGAACAGTAAAAAGGTAACTTGTGAAAGTTGAAGAGAATTCTAACAATACCTTACCAAGAACAACTTTATTAGTTAATTTTCTCATCACTGTGACAAAATACCTCACAAAAGCAATTATTCTGGCTTGCAATTTGAAGGGACAGTCCGTTAAGGCATGGTGTTGAGGGTGGCTCTGGTAGCTGGGGAAAGAACATGACTCAGCTGGTCACATTTCATCAGTCAGGAAGCAGCAAGAGGTGAATGCTGCCCCCTCCCCCATTTTATTTTTTGATTTTATTTTCCCACTTAATTTTCCCCCCTTTTCCCATTTTATTCAGCCTGGCACTCGAGTGTCCATGGACTGGTGCCACCCACCTTCATGGTGTGTCTTCCCACCTCAGTAAATCCTCCCTGGAAACTGTCAATGAGAGGATTCCGAATATAGTACACACAGTAATGGAAATAAGCGTCACTGCTAGGGTTGAGACGGGCTCCTGAGGTAGCACTCCCACTACTACAGTTGAGAGCCAGACTGCTTGAGAAAGTCATAGCTTGTTCCCTGCATCAGAAAGAAGTCACGTAGGCGTCTCCTAAGTTGGAGCATAATTGGGATTTGCTGAGAGTCTCCAGGATATGCCAGGGAGGCTGCCTATACAAAAAAAAAAAAAAAAAAAAGGTTCCTCAATCATCAGAGGCCCCAGCTATTGTCTCAACTCTGTAAGAACCAAGGCAGCTGCTGATAGCTAGGCATTGCTGGAGCTGTGACCTGGAGAAGGCAACCCTCTTCAGCAGCCTGAAACATTGGCAGAGTAGCCTTGCCACAATAAGGCTAAAGAGTGAGTGTGGGGAGTAATGGCCTTGGCTGGGGCAATTGATGGCATGGTCATGGAATCTAAGATGCCACCCCAGTCTAAGGAAGTCCTGGAGAATGTTGTAACCTGCAGGCACCTAGACCACATAAGAAATATATATATAGTGGTACCAATAGAACAGAAAGTGCACTCTGCAAGACTCCAGAAGCACCAGAATCAGGGAGGGAAAATCCATCTAGAATCTTCTACCTGCAAGGTTTCACACCAGGCTACATAGCAACAAAAATGTTTGCAAAGCCCAGCTTTGTGATTACAGAGTAAGAAGAAATAAATTGATGAACATCACACTACCCCTTTGACCACTCAATCCTCCTCCATACGTACCCTGCACAGTGTGTCACATCCCACAGGACAGTAAACAGCCCTTTATTTCCCCCAACAGAAGACTCGCTGCCTTCTCAAACTGAAATACACAGCCCAATAAAATACATCATAAGCTCTATATTAATTGCCTCTCAAAATCCATCATATTTTCAACAATTGGTCTGTTGCATTAAAACTCAATTATAGCAACTTGTGTGTAATTAAGGGAAAGGAAAAGATTGGTTAATTCACATATGGATAAAAAACAAGAAAATACACAAAACCATGATATTCCTTTGATCTCCTTTGTTACACAGGGCCCATGTCACTCTTCTTTTTGCCTCCACTGTTAGCCAGAGCCCCTGCTGAGGATTCTCTTTAGCTGGTTGATTAATTCAAATCTTCATTCCTAGAAGGTCTGAATCCTCTGTCGCTCTCTTTCATTTGAGTTGCTGGAGGTCCTTTCCTACGTGATGCTGAGTACAAATAACCCCAGAGAATCTCCTGGCTTCCTTAGTCCTCCAAACTGAAACATACAGCAGTAACCCATTTTCCTATTGGTAATAGAGACCAAATTGTTCCAACTCTAAGAGCAACCTACCTTTCTGCACATTGGTCTATGTGCATAAGAAATGCAAAATAGCCAAACAGGAATCTCTTTTTCTCCAGTTGAGAACAATTCTTGTGTCACCTAGAGGAACCATGCCCCATTCAGGAAGTAAGATATGCTGCTGGGGGCGGTGTGGAGTTCTTGACCAAAAGCCATGAAGTCGGCCTGAGTTGACAGGCTACACAAATCCAACTATTTTCAGTCTAGGTCCCTGTGGCCTGAGAACTAGGGAGCTGATAGCTACTCTGAACACTGGCAGAGCAAAAGACTCAGGAAACCTGATGGTTCAAAGATAGTCTTTTGGGAAGGATTCCCTCTCACTCAAGATGAGTCTTTATGTTCTTTTCTGGAGTTCAAATGATTGGATGTGGCTTACCCATTCAGCAAAGAATGCTTTACCCAGACGACTAATTTTAATGCAGATCTCATTGAAAAATTCTCTCACAGAGGCATCCAGAATAATGCTTGAGCAAATATCTGGTCACCAAATGTCAAAGTGACACAGCATTAAACATCAGAATACCTTTATAATTTTGTCCCATCATCTCAATTATCTATTCTGCTCTCATACCACAGTTTATGGCTGTCACCCCCTAAGACAAACTGCCTTCTCAGAGGATCTGTAATAGATCATAAATACTTATGAAGAAAGGGAATTTTCTCATTAACTTTTCAACCTGACTGCTGTTGGTATACGGCAGAGAAATTGATATGTTCAGCCATTCAGCTGGACTCTTGGTCACTCTGAGAGTTTTTCATCTGATCCCCCCTAAGTTTTGTGGTATTATAGGCAAGTGAGCTCAGAGATGACTTTGTTATTTATATCCATGTTTATTGTTCTTAGACCCATTTCCTGTATTCTTGGGTTAATAATGTCTTCCAGAACAATATAAAATACTAATACACATAGCAGAGATTGTTCTCTAACCTGATTTTATGTCTTCAAATTCTATCAACTCATCAAATAAGACAGTGCTTCTTCACCTTCCTCCCTAAGAAGTCCTGACACCTGTGGGGTTGGGAAATATGGCAATGTGGAATTTTGATTTCTTAAAAGTATTACTTTTAAAATGTTTATTTGTATGGATGCCTTGCCTGCATACAAACATGGCTGTGCACCATATTTATGCCTGGTGTTCTCAGAAGCCAAAGGGCATTGGATCCCTTAGGGCTGGAATTACAGATAGTTGTAAGCTGCCAGATAGGTATTAAGAACTGAACTCAGGTCCTCTGCAAAAGCAACCAGTCCTCTTAACCACTGAACCCTAAAACTGTATCTTTACGGACATTTAAAAATATTTATTAGAGGTGATTTAAAAATAAAATGGGCCTTTAATTTTTGTGTGTATGAACTATAGGAAACAACTATTTCAAACAGTTATCTTCTCATCTTATTTTAAAACAGTTGTTTATTTACACTTTGCCTCTTTGTGAGTCACAAACCAATTCCTTCACAGTGCTCCTGCGCAGTTTGGCTTCTTGCGTGGCCTCATGCTGTTGTACCAAGCCCCATCAAAAGACCCACACACATGGATTTTATTGTCTGTTGCCACCCTCATATGAATTTCTTCATAATTTTTGAAGATTTACTTTGTTTTTATTATTTTAACTATGTGTATATATGTACATCTGTGTGTGGGTACATGCATATGATTGCAGGTGTCCATGGAAGAAGCCAGGAGGCATCAGATCCCATGGAGGTAGAGATGGTCCTTTGGAAGAGCAACAAGTGCTGAGCCATCTCTCCTGCCCCCCAAATTCTTAATAAGTTGATCTCTGATTCTGCGCTTTGTTTGTGAAGTCAGTGGGGGAGTAGAGCTCGTGGGGGGAGAAGAGCTCATGGAGTGGATTTCAGCTCCTGCTCGCATGATACTGTCCTTCTCACTTCCTCTGCATCAGCAGAGAATTGGTCCACTGCCACCTTCTGCCTTGCTTCACCAACCCCACCTTTTCCAGGCAATTTCTGGCACCCTACATGCCCCTGGCAGGCCCCTGATACAGGAGTGGGTTGGCAAGAAATTAGGCGCCTAGACTAAACAAAGTCTCAAAGTGGAGCCTGTGGGAGGCCACCAAGGCCCCTCAGTTGCCTGTGCCATGGTGTATTAGCTGGTACCCAGCCAAAGCCCCGCACCAGTGAGGATGGATCTTCTTCACCCCTGATAAATGTAGTTGGAGCCTTGTAGCGTGAAACTTGCAGTATCCTCAAAGGTTGTCTTTCCCCTGTGGGTTGGGGCAGCAGGCTGTGGAAAAGGAGATGGCTGTCTTGACATTGCCTGGAGCACAATGCATCCGTATAGATAGCAGGTAGAGCCTAACCTGGACCAGCAACTCATCTTTCTGTGACAGGTTCCTGAGAGAATGGACCAGGGAACCAGAAAATACAGATAAAACTTGGGATCATAAGGTCTTTACAAGCTATGTCTTATGCTAAGCAAGCTTATTAAGAAATGCAGCATTTTATATAGAATTTGTAGGGAGAAAAATAGAATAATCATTAGAAAGCTGATTAAGCAATAGAGAAAGAACAGAGGATAATCAGATGCAGCTGCCCAAGGACTGATAATCACAGCCCAGGGGTAAGAGTTGAGTTCCCAGAAACCACAAACTTGAGTCCTTTGAGGACTTGGCTGCAGCCCCAGACTGGACTTTGCCAAGTCTGCCCCTGGGCAAAAACACAGAACTAACATTCCTTTTGTCCTTTCACTGGGGCCTCTGAGAAGGCCTCAGATTGGCCTGGCTCCCAACAGGCACCAGAGGTAAATTGACAGCCACCAGTCAGTCCTGAGCAGAGGCCTGAACGTCCTATGTCATGGCATAGAGTCCCAGGCACCTACAATGGCACTCACCTTGCCAGGATCCTGTGTCAAGGGGGTATTTTCCTCAGCTATTCACATGCCGGATAAACTTTTTCCTCTCAATCTTCATGAGCCTGGCTGGTGTATGCATTCTGGACACAACATCTGGCACTGTGTCATGAGATATGAGTTGTGTGATTTCAGTGAGTCTACATAGCAGTTAAATATTCTGAAATGTTTTTAAAGTGACATTTTACAGTATAAACAGTAAAAGTCATACTAATTATTTAACCATTAAAAAAAATAAAACAAGGCAGAGTCTTGCTAGATAGCCCTGAGTGGCTGAGAACTTAGTATGTAGATCAGGCTAGACTTCAACTTGTAACAATCCTCCTGCCTCAACCTCCCAATTATAGCCATGTCTAGCAATAATTACTTAACATTTTACAAATTTTATTGACACAGAATGATATTAAATAGTAAGTAAAGAACATTAAAAGTTGAGAGAAATGCAGAAGGGGGAGTTTTATCATAGTAATATCATAACCACACTTTCTTTCTTTCTTTCTTTCTTTCTTTCTTTCTTTCTTTCTTTCTTTCTTTCTTTCTTTCTTTCTTTCTTTCTTTCTTTCTTTCTTAAAATTGGTTCTACATTTTCAGTTTGCTCTGGGCTCCCAAATTTATCTAGCTGGTTCTTTCCTGAGATGAAGAATTTTTAATGTTAAGAATTTTTAACTTGAATAAGTCTTTGTCTTCTGTGAAAAGTTTATTTGATTTTGTGTGAAGGCTACACTTGTCTGTTAGAGGGACAGTATTTGGGGTTCACTTAGAAATTAACCTGGTTTAGGAAACTGGCAGTGGTAGGTTCTTCTCCAGGATCCATGACCTCACCAGCCATGGGTACTTGGCCAGGCTTACAGTACCAGGCATAAACTCTCTTATTGAGAGGGTCTTATGTTCACTTAGATGGCTGCTGGGTACCCCTAAAATATAAGTGCCATTATTGTACCCTTGGAGATATCTTGCCAGGCTAGCTAGTGTTGTGGTTTGTAGGCTTTACACTTGGGTAATACTATTGGTTGCTCTTCCGCCTTGACAGCTTGTACAGCATCCTTAGATACTATGAGAGCTGAGATGCTATCCTCAGACTTTCAGATCGGTTCCAGCTTGATTCTGCAAAGTCCTGTGTCCAAAGTGTGTGGTGTCTTCAGCAAAAGAGTCTTACTGTCGCCTTCTGGAGGCAAGCGATGGTTACAGCAATAACATAGTTTGTTGTTGTTGTTTTGCTGTTTTTGAGTTGCTTGTACTCCCCTGGCCAACAACTCAAAAGGAGGTTTCCCATTCTAGTACTGGATTTTTTACGACTCTTGAGAGGAACATTATCACCCTAAGTGGCATAAGTTGACTCAAGCTATATACCTATATGTATGCATGTATATCCATACATTTATATAAAAAAAACTATCTATGTATTTCTAAGTAAATATAAAATATAAACCTGTGGGAACCCACAGAGATTTCCTAGTGAGATTTGAGCTTGCTTTACCCAGTAGGGCTGCATAAAGGGATGGATTGACCACGTGCGTGGTTACCAGGTATTTGGAAGGGTCTGCACTTGGATGTGCAGTGTGCTTTGATCTGGCAAGGGGGAGGTCTTTTGCTCCACCCCTTGGCATTTCTATAAAAAGCCCTTAGACAAACCCTCCTGAGGCTATCCTGTGTTTCTGTCTCTCTCTTCTCTATATTTCTATCTAAATCTCTTATCCTTCATTCCTCAAGAGTATCTGAGGGATAAAGGTGGGGGCAGGTCCCCCACTATTACCTAAGGGTCTTTTTAAACAAGCTGAGTGGTATGATTCCCCCTTTCCCTGTGCTGCTCTTCCGCTCCCTTTCTCAGTTATAGCTTACCCCACTTCCCCATTTTCCTCCTCAGAGCACCTATGTCCTACTATATCCCGCTCTTTAGCATCCCCCCCCCACCTCCCATGGTCCCTTTTTACTTTCCTGGAGATCATTACAGAAATCCAAAACTGGTCAAAATACAGAGGACAGCAGACAGATGCCCAACACCAATGGATACTTCTACAGCTCAGGCCATCTGCCTAAGACTCAGAGAACAGAGCAGGTAAAAGATTTTAAGAGCCAGAAGACATGGGCATATGTTGGAAAATAGTATCTTTTATATAGCACAGGGGAGCTGCACCTTGTAAATCTCAGACATCTGATCACTTAAACAAGATTTTCACAATGACAGCATCAGTTGCCATGCCAACGTGGATTGGAGCTCACAGGCTCTGCCCTAGATGAAGAGCTATAGGCAATTATTATCTGCTGCTAAGAGGGGGGAATCAGTCTTTTACAGGGTTGAGCCCTGGATAGGTTATCCAATCAGTGCTCTGCCCTAAACACAGATGCATACATGCAACACTAAATGGATGAAGCAGGCTGTGTGTGTGTGTGTAACACACACACACACACACACACACACACACACACACACACACCATTACTGCTGTGGGATGTTCTGTATGTCCTGTGGGAGCCCTTCTTGGGTTCTTTGTGGCGTTACCCAGCAGGTCCACATAGAGGATGATTAGGACCATGGGCCTGAGTGCAGGTGTCTGAGATGGTCTGCACTTGGCTGTGCTGGGGGATGGTCTGTATGTCAAGTTGTTCTGATTGATCAATAAATAAAACCTGATCGGCTGTGGCTAGGCAGGAAGGATAGGCGGGACTAACAGAGAGGAGAAATAAAAGGACAGGAAGGCAGAAGGACTGACTGCCAGATGCCGCCGCCATGACCAGCAGCATGTGAAGATGCCGGTAAGCCACCAGCCACGTGGCAAGGTATAGATTTGTAGAAATGCGTTAATTTAAGCTATAAGCACAGTTAGCAAGAAGCCTGCCACAGCCATACAGTTTGTAAGCAATATAAGTCTCTGTGTTTACTTGGTTGGGTCTGAGCGGCTGTGGGACTGGCGGGTGACAAAGATTTGTCCTGACTGTGGGCAAGGCGGAAAACTCTAGCAACACCATTACACCACACACTAATATTAAGTAACAATGAGAAAGAAGAAGAGGTCATGAATTTGGGAGTAAGTGGAGGGAACAATGTAAAGGAAGTATGCATTGCAGGAAATTCTGAAAATAAAATATTAAAGAGAAGTTGGGTCCTTGTGTGAGTGTGTCTGAGTTTGAAGAAATATAAAATATTAAGAAGCAGGTAAAGGAGAGATCAATATTTTATGCTATTCAGAGATGGAGATTGGCTTTTTTTTTTGAAGATGTAAATTTACAACAAATAAATAATAGCAAGTTGCTGTGATATTTTTTCATGAAATACAGAGTATGAAAAGATGGGGCTTTTAAAGAATGTCTTTCAGCTGACAGTAGAACTGTGAGCTGTTGGCAAAGGACTGTATCAGATCAGCTGGGATAAAGCATGGGAGGGAGTGATAAGTGACAGTCGGGGAGAAAATGGAAAAGGAAGAGAAAACTGCAAGGACTGACAAATAATGATGGCATTGTTGTATCCAATGCCAGGAAGATGCTGGTCCCCTCACCTCTTAGTAATAAATATCCACATCATCCTCTTCAAGTACAGTGGAAGAAATGTTTTATAGTTGTGGCAGAGCTTCCCACAGCCCTCACTGCGTTGGTAGATGAAGTACTGCCAGAGCGGAGTTTCATTCAAGATGAATATGTAGCTAATTAGCACTTCAAGAAAATTGAGGTTTCCTGGAACCAATTACTCATTAAGATGATTCATGAAAATTTTCAATTAGGTTCCCGGTATTTAAAAAAAAAAAAAAATGGATTTGGTTTGTACCTTTCAACTAAACGAATGAGTCGGTATGTCATTAAGACAGGCGTAAGTTTGCATAATTATAAAGTTAAATGATCCCGGGAGAGAAACGACAAAGTAGGGCAAGTCTAAAACCCAACAGATATAACTACTTCCAAGGAGGATAGTTAGAACACACGCAAACGGGTCTACCTTTGAGCCACCCAGCAAGAAGAGCATGGTGAGTAAGCCTGGGCTTCGAGAAGAGCATGGTGAGTAAGCCTGGGCTTTCAGTGTCCCTGTGCCTCTGTCACTGCCCACCTCATAGACAGGGATTCAGTTCAGTGGTGAGGTAAGTGCCCACCTAGTATGCCCAAAACCTGGAGTTTGATTCTCAGCACCAGAAAAAAAAATAAAACCCAAAAATAAAGACAGGAATCATCATTGTAGCCCAAAGCCCAAGATCCCAGCTCCAGTATCACAAAGAACTAGTCATTCCGGTAGTGAAGCAAGGTTCCCACGGTTTGCAGCCTCAGCCTTTTCAGGTGTGAAGGTGATGGTAGTAGCCATGTTCAAAGATGCTGGAAGAATTGCATCGGAAATTCCCACAAGACAGCAATTGTAGCACAGGCTAACCACTTAGCAAATGTTAGTCATTATTATACAGGAAGACAGTTCACGTCAAATCAGCTTATTTATAATCATAAATAACCTAAGGATTACAAAAAGGTAAACAAGTCATGAGATATTAGAAATATAAAGTAGTACTCATTATTGACATCGAATAGAATCAATGAAAAGAAAAAATTAACAATTTCATTGGGTAAATATTGCTGTGACACTCTTCTGTAAAGTGAAAATGGTAAATTTTAGTAGATATTGCCACTTTTATTTATTGGAGTCTCTTGGCTTTTAGACACTTGGGGTTTATTGAACATTTTATGCTGTGCTTGTAAAATATATAGTTCATGTATGAAAGACTATTTCTATTTCTGTCTACTAGTTTTCCTTGTTCCTAAAAACAGAAATGAAGAATGACTATGACAAAAAAAAAAAAAAACAGAAAGAAACAAGGAGCAAGTGAGCTGTCTCCGCTGTCTCCTGTCAGCTCTTTTCCCTGGAATCCCTAAGATTTCAAATTATACATCCACACAATTTGCATTTTTCCACTCTTTGTTTAAAAAAAGAAATTAAGTCAAAAGCAAAAATGAATTTCTTTTATAGCATAAAATTGATGTTATTGCTCAAAGCTAATTTAAAATAAAATTTGATCAATGGAAAAATATACATATATAAGTATATATAACATATTTTTTAATTTGGCTTCAGACCTCTAATTAATACTCCCACATATACTTTGTAAACTTAATCTAAGGGTTTTCCTTTCAGAAATGAAAATAAGGCTTTGTACTTTCTGAAAATCACTATTCAGTTCTGTGCATTACAAAACGCCTGGCATTTGGTAGATAACGGATGAATTTGTTTTAAAGGTGTAAATGAACCTAATGTAAGGAAAGAGGGAGGGAGAGAGGAAGGAAGGAGGAAAGGAAGGAAGAAATAGCAAGCCTTAAGGGCAAGTACTATTTTTTCCTGACTTTTAAACTCCTTGGCACATTTCATAAACCTCATCTGTGTTCTAACATTAAAATTATAAATGCAGTTACCATTCTTGAGATGTTCATAGTCAAATCCATGTCCTAACTCAGGTTTTCCAGTGTTAAGGAGGCAGTTTTTCTTCTGGGACAGTAAATACTGATATTAGCTACCATTCAATATACATATGTATATATATAGCTTGTACATATGTATTATACACATAAAATTCTCAATGCATACATACATATACACATATGGTGAACATTTTATATGCATACTATTATCAATATCCCCAACAATCCTATGGAGGGATAGATTAGGTATTATATTCCTTGTATTTGAAGTCAAAAGTATTCAAATAATCCCCCCAAGGTCATATATCAGTAAATATAAAACCAATACTCATCCCCACGTTCTCCTAACTCCCAAGGCAGGTTCTTAATATTTGTGATAGTTTGCTTATTGTGGTACAAGAACATGGAAAAGTGACTTGGAGTGAAGAGGTGCTCCTAAGAGGTTATGCTTTTGTGGTAAGTTGAGTCAACTGAGCCAGTGCTCTGGCGCTGGCACAGATCTGGCACAAAGTACGGGGAAAGGTAAGATATTAAGGCAGAAAACTGGGTTGCACGGAGGAGACAGCTAAATCGGTAAAATGCTTACTATGCAAACCTGGGGAGGTGAGTGCAGTCCCCAGAACCTCTATTTAAAAGGCTGGCCTGTAATCCTCCCTCTGAGAAGGCTGGGAAGAGAATCCCTAAGGCTGGCCGCCCAGACAGACAGTCGAGCCAAGTCAGTGAGCCCCAGGTTCAGTGAGAGACCTCATCTCAAAATAATATGTGAAAGAGCATCCGAGGAAGATACTGATGACCTTGGCTGCGGCATGTGTGCATAGCCTGCACACACACACACATACACACACACACACACACACACACACACACACACACACACACACCTGTGCCTGGGTTGGAAAAATGCCAACATAATATCCTCTCTAGGGATATATAATTGGTTATTCAAATGAAGTCACTTCCAAAATGAAAAGGGGCTCTTGAGTATTACATCAGGATGATGCCACAAACGAGAATTATCCAGGGTAAACTAGAATATATGGCCACCTTCTCTGTGTTCCTCTCTTGCTAATATCACTTTTTCTCCAATGTTTTTCTTTCTTTTCTCTCCTTCATTTCCCTGTGTCTCTGGCTGGCTGTTTTCTAAGTATCAATCATCTGCTGATTGCTTTGAGTTGGGATGTTCGCTCATGCCTCAGATTTGAAACCAACGCTATAAAGCACCAGGTCCTTTGCTGCAGTAGCATCTACTAAAGCATTAAAAATGATCCCAGAAGGCAGTGGGGAAAAGACACGTATCTCCTACAATGTCCCGTTCAGGAGCAGTTTAGCTTAGCTCATGAGATTGCACTTACTGTCCGATGAAACCAGAGGCATCTGACAGAACAGTTCCAGAAGTACTTACTCAGCAAGCTATAGGCTCATGGCATGGCTTCCGGGCTCTCAGGGATCCATCACTGAGATGTAGAGGAGAAAGTCACAGTGGTTTTTCCTAGTCCAAAGTTATTCATGTTAATTCCAGTTCATGCTGATAAGTAGAGGTGAGGCACTGACTGCGGAGATCTGAGTGTGTCAAATGCCTGTGCTGAAATCCTAGCCCCGAGAGAGATGTCATCCTAATCAAGGGGTGATTAGCTTAGAGTAGTGGAGCCCTTGGATGGAGCCAGGACCTTTTTGAAGGATGCCAAAGAAAGCTCCTCTGTCCCTTACACACTCAGAGGACATGGCCAAAAGATGCCTTCTAGAATCAGAAAGCAGCCAGCACTGGCCATCACATCACTAAGCATCTGGGTTTTTGTTTAGATTTTTTTTTTTCTGTTTTGTTTTGAGTTTAGGGTCTTACTGCATGGCTCAGAGTAGCCTCCAATTCAGTCTCCTATTCTTGTCCTTCTATGTGCTAGGATTATAGGTATATGCAATCATGCCCAGTTAGCCTCTATAACAGGAAGGCTCTCAAAGAACTTGTGTACATATGTTGTCATTTCAACTCTAACAAAATAAGCAAAAGAGGCCAAGTGGAAGCAAAGTTAATTCTTGAAATGCCAAGAAATTTTCATTCTTTTTTTTTTCTAGATTTTCTGTTCTATAGCTGTTATGTGTTATTCCACAATGTATAACCATGTTGTGAATTTTTATTCATTTTTAAATCAATAATTAAAGATAGTGCAGACTTTCTAAACAAGGACTCAGTAGAAATTTGTATATTTGTATGTAGCAAAACATAGACTGCTTAGATTTACAGGTAGGTTGAATGTGTTATATTAAGAATGAAAGACTCAGAAAAGACATGACACAATCATAACTGATCGTTGAGAAAAACTTAAAGAAAGCAAACAGCATGGACCACTGGATTAGTTTGGTGATGATGCTTTCCAGTATTGATTGTCAAGTAGGCAGGATCAAAAATTGCCTAGGAGACCAACATCTAGGCATGTCTGTGAGATTTATAGATTGCCTTGAAGAGGAAAATCACACACTACATGTGAGCAATCCCATTTCACGGACTGGGTCCCTGGCAGAGTACAAAGGAAAAGGTGAACAGAGCAGCATCATTATCTTTGCTTCCTGACAGTGGATGTGCTGTAGCAGCGGCCATGCCTCCCCCACCACGATAGACTGGACCCCTACAATCAGGACCCTAAATACGTCCTTCCTCCATGAAGTTTTCCTTTTCAGCTATTTTATCACAGGCTCAAAAAAAGTAATACAGGGGGCTGGAGAGATGGCTCAGTGGTTAAGAGCACTGGTTGCTCTTGTAAAGGATCTGGGTTCAGTTCCCAGCACCCACATGGCAGCTCACAACTGTCTGTAACTCCTGTTCCAGGAAATTTATGTTCTCTTCTGATTTGCACAGAGACAAAACAAAAATACAAGCAGGCAAAATGTCCATACAATAAAAATAAATAAGGATCCAAAGTTTTCTTTAAAAAAATTGAAAAGTAATACAGTGATTGACCTCCATGCAAAGAGAGGTGATGGCCATTATCTCCCATAAGCTTCGACCTCTCCTGTCAAGCTAAAGGAGATGGAACCAACACCCCCAGGTTATTTTTTGGCCCTCTGATCTCCCTCCTAATGAGTGAGCCAACTAGAATCCCGAATGCAAAGAAGTCCATTGACATGAATTGGAGATGAGCCTCCTATAAATCAGGGAAGATCTGGACGAGCAAATGGAAATATCTGACATGGTAAATTATTCAAATGAGCTGGAGATCACACTATTTTGATGAGAAGACTCCAGAGCTGTTGCATATAATTTACACCTTTATGCTCAAAATGGACACCAGCAAGTTCTGAGAAATATATGTTGGCACCAAAATGTTCATAGAAATTATGTCCAGATTTCACATGAGTTATGGACAATCTTACTTTTAGATGTAAAATGTCTATGTTTTAGGTCACAGCAATTCAAAATAATTCTGAATCTTGGATATGTGTATTTTATATCAAGTTTTAGCTATGTTTAGAAGCATACAAATAGAACATTTTTAATGATACACGCACAAGTGACTCTCCCGATAAACTGACCTCTGTTCAAGTAAGAGACACAAACTGGGGTGTTTTCTTTGCTGTACTGTGCCGTCCACTGTGCCAAACCCCTTAGCCCAACTCAGATTTCCTCAGAGCAATGCTTGGAGGAAAAACCAAACTCTAATGCTGGTACTTTGGTTTATTCTAAAAGTCTAGCCTGCGATATGATGTTTCAAGGCATATAAGACAATATTTTGTCTTCTCTTCAGTATCTCTGGAAATAGATTTAATCTTCTTCTGAAAGGAGAACATTCCATTATATAATCGACATATTTTTTTCTATATGAAGAAACATTATGGTAAAAATAATCTCACCCACCACTGTCTATTTAAGATGGAACTTGTGTAGCGTTCCTTAGACTACCAGTGGCTATCTTGAAGTTAATACTATCTTCCTAACCCTCCGACCATCCCCACCCCAGCCCCTATAGGGTAAGTGAGTACCTTTGTTTTTCTTAAAACATAAGAAAAGTTCAAGCAGTTAATTGTTACCAGGCATTGTAAATGATGCACGGTGCTCAGCCAGGTCCTCGACAATAAGTAATTATCTTACTGAAAATGCTACGGAATCTTAGTCCTCAGCTATTCTTCCTTTCTCTTCCCTCCCTCTCTCCCTGTGTTCCTTCCTTCCTTCCTTTTGTGTGTGTATTGTATACATGTGTATAAACATGTATGTGTGTATGTGTATGCTTGCCCATGTGGGAATGTTGTGGAGGCCAAAGGTCAAAGTCAGATGTCTTCCTTCATCACTCCTTGCCTTATTTTTTTGATGGTCTCTCACTGAATCTTTACTATTTTATTGAATTAGAGGGAAAACCAAACAGAATGAAAACTTACCCAAATGTATCATTTTGTTCAATGCACAAAATCCAAAATCTCTAAACATTTGGGTCCTGAACCTTCAACAGCTATACTGCATGTTTGGAAAAGCCTCAAAGCCACATTTTCTCATATTCTGTATATAAATGGTTTTGTTTGTCCACTGCCAATGTTGTATTTTATAGCATGGCCTGTTATCAAGAATTGAATATAAACAAACAGAAAAGCATTTTCAGCCAGTGAGATAATCCAAAGATATTAAGAATATGGTGTGCCTAAGTAACAGTTGAAAACAATTATAGATTCAAGAACTCCTGGTTGTAGGATGTAATTTACACTGGATAAATTCTTGCTGATGGGAATCCCTCATAATCATATTTTTTTTACTACTAATCCAAAGTAAACATGATTTTTTGGGTTAAATGTCATCATTGAATATTTATTCTTTATTTTTAACTGCCCTTTTCGAAAGCTGGGGTGATGACAGAGGAGAAACTCCTGCTTAGGTGTTTTTCCGATTCCACAATTGTAAGTTGTGTTAGGGGCTTTGTCTTCAAATTCAATCTGGGTCTTTGACAACACTTGGAAATATTCACTCAAATAAAACATTGTTTTCAAAGTTGATAGAGATAACTGGTTATTTTTCTTCTCTTTCTTTCCTTTTCTTCCTTTTCCCAAGAGAAGGTGTTTTGAACCAGAGTCAAGTGGGTTTACACCGGTCACTGGGTGTGACTTAGTGGTCCCCACAGCCTTCCACATCTGCCATGAACAAAACTCGGTGTCACTAATCCAGCCTGAAACTCCGCAGAGTCACTGAACTCAGCCAGCATTATTCAGATGCTTCAGTGGCGACCTCGCTAAGTAGCCAAACAGAAAGAATTCTGATGGCCCTGAATGAAAGGGGATCATTCTGTGTCCCAAGGCTCATGCTAGCCAGAACCAAGACCAGGTCTCCCAGCACTGCTGGTTTAGAATCTAAACCCAATGTTTACCTTGAAAAGTTTGTGTAGCTAGTGGATTCTTCTAAGTTTCTCGAACACTTTCATAGTAATCATTTGTTCACAAGTTTGTTCAAGACTATGTTGTCTCAGTTATCACCCAACTGGTCTTCAGTCTTCAGACTCGTCTTCAAGTAAAAGACAGTTTCTAGTAGCATAAACCTAAAAATATCAACTCTCTGTTACTTTGCATTTTTGTTTCTGTATAATGGTAGAGTTAAGATTAGATGGGAGGGGGTTCCTTTTCTTTCTTACATGTACAAATATAAACCCAGCCTTGTGAATATTCAGAGAAGAGAAAATGTCAAGTTGTGTCTAGCTCTATTGCCTGTGGTGATGGAACTGTCCTACATCTGCGCTGCCCAGTGGAACGTTGGAATATTGAACATTGGAGGATGCCTTCCCCAGCCAAGGAACTGAGAGTTTTATCTTATTTAAATTTAGCGTTTTCTTTTATTTGAGTAAGTATGCATGGTTGATGACGGCTTAGTGGGTAGTGTAGGGTTCGAGAATGACGCGATGGACTTGGTTCCTGTATTCCTGTGTCTCTGTTTCTCAGAGCACCTCAGCCTGCCGGCTGAATGGATCTGAAGTAGCCTGAGGCTACAGTATATGTTATGTATAATCTCATCTTATACTAATGTCCTCAGCAGCCTCTTTTACCTGCATGTCCTTACACACACACACACACACACACACACACACACACACACACACACACACAAACACCATACACACACACACACACACACACACACACAAACACACACCTCCAAACAATGTGCCTAGCAACCTCAGAACCCACTTCTAACACTGATCTGCATTGAGCTCCACATCTGCCATCTCTGAACAGTAGTATAAGCTTTTCTTATAATAATAATAATGAAACATAGACAAATACATTCCAACAGAAATACTGATTTGGGAACCATATGCATTAAGGAAAATTGTGTCCTTCAAATGAACTTTTTGCAAGAATGCACAATTTACTATCTTATGCCTATGCATAATTGGCCATGCATATGATTAAAATCAAATGCACTGTGGGAAGGAACAGGTATATACGAAAAGATAATATATGACCTATTCTATCAATCAAAATGGTGACTACCCAAATATACCCCTTAGTAACCATCCCTTCCTTCATTTACATTATATAAAAAGACTGTAGCTCTTGAATACCTTCACTCATGTGGCCCCTTGTCGTTCCTGAAAGTATATCCCTGTTTTAAAAAAATCTTTTGAACATATGTAGTGTGGAAGGCAAGAACCCACCTTTCATAGGAACTCTTGAGGACAGAGGGAGAAGAAATATTAAGTAGAAAGAGAGACCTAGCTGATGAGAGGAAAGACAGAAACACAGGTAGCTTAGGGAGGACCTGGGTCAACACCCAACGGCCCAAAACTTTATTCAAAAAGGCTTTTTATAACAATGCCAAGGGGAGGGGAAAAAGACCTCCCCCTTGCTATATACAACCAAGCATAGACCCTTCCAAACTCCTGGTACCAAGGTCCATGGTCCAATCATCCTCTTATACAGTCCTGCTGGGTAAAGCAAGCTCAGATTTCACTAGGATACCTCTGTGGGCTCCCATAATATAGTGTGTGTGTGTGTGTGTGTGTGTGTGTGTGTGTGTGTTTGGGGGTATTCACACACATGTGCATATCCTACAATGTGTGTGTGTAAGACAGAGGACAACTTGAAGAAGTCTCTGGGTTTACCATGTAGGTTCTGAGAACTGAACTCAGGTGTTCAGGCTTGCAGGCAAGCGTGGTTACCCATTAAGCCATCTTATCAACCCTGTGTACCACTACAATCTGCACTTTGCTTCACACGGAATAAAGTTATCTGGCTAGTTTTGCCAAATGACATGAGCCCTTCTTTCTAATTCTTTGGATAAAAGACCAGCAACTTAGAAATACCCAGCCCAGACCTCAGTACTGATAACGACTCCTTTAATAAATGCAATGCAGAATAAAACTAAAACTCTGACAGAGCTGTAAACATAAATAAAATCTAATGGATCACACACACACACACACACACACACACACACAATGTCTTTTTAGCTATACGAGTACCCTGTAGAATCAACAGGAAGAGCCGATAGTCCAGCTTGAGCTGGAACAAAGGAAGCGAGTGCATGGCCAAGATGCTGGCACCAAAATAGGTCTGCCTAGAATACCACTGTCATCCTTGGCATCGCCGGGATACTTGCTGCCACACGGCAGGGTTCTGTTGCTTTGGGTCAGTCTGCTGGCCTCCGAATGGTCACTCACGGATGGCAAATTCTGCCACTGGACTGGTGCCACTGATTCGCCATGTTAAAAAGAAATCTATAATTTTCTTTCATATGTGGAGTCTAGACTTACATACACATGTATATGCATACATATGCAGTTATGACAAAGAGGGAACTGTCTGGAGGGAGAAAGGACCATAAGCAGAGGATGAGAATGTACGCTAGTAGGTGGGTTGGGGGAACTAAATGCATGGTATGAACGAAGTAGAGTACGTGTGTGGGGAAAATGTCAGGGTGAAACCCATCATTTTGTATTCCAACCAACAAATTAATATGAAAATTAAATTATTTTTAAACTATCCATGCCGGAGATGCCGATCCATGAAGGGGGACATTTGCCCACCTTTGGGGTTAATGAGCTCTGTCCTTTCCCATTTACAGGTGAGAGAGGGGATCAGTTTAGGCAAGATTAATTATTTAAATAAAAAATTCTTATTTCCAGATATTACTCTTACTTCACTTTACCCAAAGTAGATGCGGAATCCAGGTGACTTCCTGTATTGAAAGATTATTTTTGCCTTTTTAATTTCTACTTAAGGTTAATATTTTTATTCATTAGCCACTAAATTATAATGTGAAATTCTATAATTATAAGTGGTGATAATTATGTGTAATTGATCATTAAGTCATAATTTATAATTGCTATGGTGAAGTTAATGTTTCATGCTATTTAATCTATGAAGAAAATGCCAAGAGAACGGCACTGCTTAGGATGCTCCTGCCATCTAGTGGCCGGACACATTAACAAGCGCACAGACATTCTAGAGCGTTTGATAGGGGATTGGCCAATTTGCCCCCATTTACAATTTCCTCAGTGTTTTCACCCAATCGACCACATAGTGAAGCGTCCTTGGACCTTGGAAGTGGTCTTTCATTCTATGCAATCAATTCCAGAGCAAATGAAAACCTAACTCTTGAGAGCCACGGAGTTTTTTCTGCATCAGCATCTAAGCATCATTTCATTCCTGTGTTCCCCAAAGCAAGATCCTTCTCTAAGACCACTTTCTTTTCACATGTGTCCAGAAACATCATGTCTGGTGCATGCATGTTCTTTTCTCACAGTGAATATCTCTGCCACTGCCCTAGTTAGGGTTTCTATGGCTGTGATGAAACACCATGACCACAAGCAAGTTGGAGACGAAAAGGCTTATTTATTTTGCTTACACTTCCATTTCACAGTTTATTATTATCAGGGCAGGAACTCAAACAGGATCATGGAGGCAGGAGCTGATGCAGAGGCCATGAAGGGGAGCTGCTTAATAGCTTGCTCCTCATGGCTTGCTAAACTTACTTTCTTATAGAACCCAGGACCACCAGCTCAGGGAGGGCACTACTCACAATGGCCTGGAACCTCCCCATCAGTCACTAATGAAGAAAATGCCCTACAGGCTTGCCTACAACCTGATCTTATGAAGGCATTTTCTTAATTGAGGCTCCCACCTCTCAGATGACTCTAGTTTACGTCATGTTGACCTGAAACCAGCCAGCACAGCTATTTATAAACACGCACATAACCTGGGACTCACCAATATCATGGATTGCTGGTTCAGCCTCCCACTCTGCAAACTGATAAGCTTGATTTAAGAAAACAATAAAAGATAGTCTTTCAGCAACGAAAAAGTCATCAATAAATGAAAACAGATCACATCCCAGCTTTATTCCTTCTGATCTTCATTACTGGAGCTGATACTCAATGAGTGTCATACCTTAGAGATACGTATACAATCAGTTTTACTTTACACATATGAGACTAATAAAATTCAGAATATACTTCAAAGATATTGTCTTACTGTAATGTTAATCGCCAAGAAAATTTTCAAGAGGAAGTGGTAACTATCAAGCAGGGGACCAGATAAAGTCAATAAAGGTGGGTGCATTGACTGAGAAGTGAGATTAGGCGGCCACGGGCATAAGTGGAGTTTGGTGCTCTCTAGAGACTCTGTGGGTCTGTGGCTTCTGGGCTTAACTGAAGGGTTGGTTTCTTGATACTTACTATTCAAGAGGCTCGGTGAACATTCAATCTGAATCTGAGAGCAGAAGCAAGATTTGGAGTCTTAACCACAAAGGCAAGATGGGGTTGAGGTCTGGGGACTGAAGAATCAGGGGGGCTGGGATACAGAGGCAATGATGATCGAGAATCCTTCAAAAACCAAGATCTGATGACAGGAATTTGGCAATTTAAAAAGTGTGTGCTCAATTTCACAAATTTCTGAGTGGATAGAGACAGTAGCAGAAGCCTCGCTGGGGCGGAATTACAGCTATTTGAACCAGGGTGAACAGGCTCTTCTCAAGAATCCCCCTTACTTCCTTCTGCCTGACAATTCACCCACATCTTGTAATTAAAAAAAAAAAAAGATAAAAATTAGAGTGGAAACTTACATACCTCTGTGAAGAGTAAGTTTCTGATAAATTGTGTATGGCCTTCACACTGTTTCGCTGTGGAAAGGGGGATCAAAGGCTGTCTGTTCCTGAGGATAAAGGTTATCCTTCCAGGCTCACAAAAGCCTGGTGTCTAGAACTGGCTACCGACCAAAGAGCTTGCATTTGTGCATGCATGTTTATGCCTGTCAAATTAGAGACCAGACAGAGATGAATCCTGTCATTGTGTGGCTTCAGACATGATTCTTCCTGCCTTCCTGTGCTAGACGTTTTCTAAGATAACTATGAACATTCAGCAACTCAGTTAACAATAGTACCCTTAATGCAGCAAAGAGTTGGAAATACTTCACAGATATCATAAATGTGAGCAATGGATGTTTTAGAGAAGCAATTAAAAATGGCCTCTAAAAGATGTTAAATCTGCATATTGTTTATATGGAAAGCTGTATAAAATGAATTCTCCTCCTGGTTTGCCTTCAAGCCCTAAAAGCCTGTTGAAAGTGACGCAGGTGTTATGAGGTATCTGAAGAGACACAATGGTCAACAAGGGTTGACCTCTTGAGTCTACAGTAATGTTCACTGGCTCCAGTACCCAGCTCATCTTCATGAGGTTATCTCAGTTCTGATATGGAAATTGCAATTCCTCTTGATAGTCTTATTATTTTATTTATTGGAGGCTGGTGGAGCCATCCTGAACCCAGGACCTCAAACATGCTAAGCATGCACTGTACCGGGAAGCTACACCCTCAACTCCCTTATTCTATTCCTGATTGAAGAATATAAAGTTGATTTCTATGGGAGGCACTAAGGATAACGGAAATTGTGTTTTCATTCTAGTGCACCCTACAGACTATCCAAAAAGAAATAAAATATTAACGGAAAATAAAGTGACTCACTGGGATAGAACGTTTTAATGACTCAAAGTCCCACATAACCTCAGTATCATTTTCTGTGCACTTTTGAATGTCAGTGAGATGAGATTGTGACTGTTTCATGGAGATTGGCTATTTATTATATTTATAATTAAAATATGCTTACTTGTATTATATTTTATTCACACATTATATTTATATTTGATTTATATTATAAATAACAAATAAATGCTATTTAATCCAGTCTCAGGGAGCTAGTTGAAAATCCAGTGGCACTCAATTTGGACTGAATTTCCATATTCCAGTATTCTTATCACAGTTATGAAGTAACTGTATACAATATGGTTGTGTGGTGTAAATATAGAGTATTCATTAATGTTTTCTGGTGCCTCTTACACGTACTAATCATGAATATAATAGGCGGGACGATCTCAGAAACGTAGTTTTTTCCATTCGCGAACAGTTAACTGTGGGATGTTTGTTCTAACGACTTTTAGGATCCCTTCCAGTGGTTTTGGCAACCGCTTTAAAATCTACTCTATGCTAAATTTAGAATTGCCACCATAAGACAAAATATTGTCAGGCTGGATGGGATGAGACAGAATGCAGAGAAGGAATCGCCTGACTCTTGGGAGAGGGTAGCTGTAAACTTTACTCTTCCAGTCACTAAATAATTTAACACACACACAAAAGAGCATCTTCTCCCAGCAAAGAATTGTTTGTCATGCCCAACTCTAGCTGTCAGTGGATTCAGAAAGCAAAATGCAACTTGCTCACTCAGCTCCCTCCAGCCAGAAGGTGGCTTCTGGCAACCCCCTTCTTGGTGAAGATCTTGGCACCTTGGTAGGCATCCTCATGCCCAAACACCATCATTTCGCTGGTCTGTTCTGGAAACTGGCCGCACGTTGGCTGCTCCCTACCGGTTTGCCCGCACCCACAAGTTGAAGTGAGAATTTTTCAAATATGACTCAGGGACGCGGGCCTGGGCGTTTAAGGACTTAATGGCACAGGTCCTTCCTGGACCAGGCAGGTGAGGAGTGGGTTTGCAGCTGGCCCAGGGCCGCTCATATCCCCCCTCCCACTCGCGGCTCTGCGCAGCGTGGTCCCTCCGATCCGGGTCCGCGCCCTGGGAGTGGCTTGCAGCTGGGGAGAGTGACCCTAAGCGATAGCAGTCCCGCGGATCCAGGGCCAAGCGCAGGGGCCGGAGGGCCAAGCAGCTGGTCACCGGGTGGGCACCGGGTCGCCACCTCGAGCGCGCCCGCGGTGGCCGGTGGCTAGGGAGCGAGGGTAGCCGAGCGTCCGGGGGGCGCTGCGGGAGTGCGAGCCCGGAGCCCCCGGCACCCGCCGGAGGGCGCAGCCCGCCGCGCAGTGGGAGGCGGCGGCGAGGCGGGGACCGGGCGGGGACCAGGCAGGGGCGGAGCGGAGCTTCCCGCCTCCTCATCGCCTTCGTCCTCCCCCAGCAGAGCCGCCGCCTCGGCCGGGCTGAGCAGCGGGAGTCCGCGGCGCCCGCTCGCTGCCGCGGGATGGGGAGCTAGCGCCACGGCGGCCGCAGTGGCCGCAGCGCAGCCGGCCGCCGCCCCCGGGCCTGTCCTGCCGGGTGCTCCGGGAGCCCCAAGCCCGGCCCCGAGCCAGGCCCGCGGGCGGCGGCGGCGGAGGAGCTGGGCAGGTGTGTGCGGCTGGAAGATGGCGCCCTCGGGCCCGGGCGGCGTGCGGCGGCGGTGCCGGCGGGTGCTCTACTGGATCCCGGTGGTTTTCATCAGCCTGCTGCTGGGCTGGTCCTACTATGCCTACGCTATCCAGCTGTGCATAGGTGAGTAGGTGGCCGCGTCCCGAGCCCCGCACGCAACCCCCCGCCGTCCCGGGACTGCTACCCCGCTCCGCGATGGCTCCCACTTTGCGCATCCGCCAGGCTCCCCGGCGCCCTGGGCGCTGCCCACTGCCAGCATGTCTGCCCTGTCCGTCCCCTGTCCCCCTGACACAACACAGCGGAGGTCAGCCAGCTCCTCAAAACCCCTCAACACTCTGTCACTACCTCCGCCTCCCCTAGCAGCTTTCGGGTTACCAGGTCACCTCCACCCCAGGGCGCACAGCCCGGAGCACCCCGGCTGCCTTTGGCTCGCGGCTACCACACCAGCCACACCCCCTCGCTGGCCAGGACAGAACCTGGGACCTCAGTGGTCTCTTGCTTATCTGCAGCCTCACTGAAGAGCTGAGGCCGCCGGGGAAGCTGCGCTGGAGGCCAGAGGGCTGGAAGCTGGGCCAAGAATCAGAGCTGCGCCAGACCCACGCGGGGGAAATGCTGGCCTTAGGCTCAGGTGGCAGAGCCAGATTCTCTCCTGATGGCCGCAGCTCTACTTTTAAAAAAATTGTGGCAGTGCTCTCTAGCGTTGTAACTGAGATTTTGGGTTGAGGGTTGATAATTAGATACTTTCGAATTTAAAAAAAAGGCAGGGGGGTGAACCACTAGAAAGTATTTTTCGGACACATGAGAAATATAGTACTGTAATCTAGATGCTGGGGTAGTAGACGGTGGAGCGGGGAACCCATCATCTGAGGTTCTTACATCCAGAGAGCCAAGTGGCCCCTTTCCAAAATAAGGCTTCTGAATTGGTGGGTGGGGCACTTTCAACGCTGAAGATTTTTTTTTTTAGATTGAGTATGCATAAGCAGGGAATACAGTTATGATGTCTAATGCAAACTTTCTGCCTTCGGAGGTTTTGTGAAAACCTGATGTATGTTATCAGGAAGAAATGTTCCAACAGGGGATGACTTTTCTGCTAATGGTTTGTGAATATTTTGTCTGATGTTCATCCACCGAACTTAATATATGTTCGCCCGTTAAGTACAAGCCTTGGACCGGACAAAAAGGAGTAAATGGGGCCCTGTTAAGCAGTTTCAAAGCTTCAAGCCTGAAATGCAAGACTATGTCTGAAGCCATCTTATCTCCAAATGTTGGTCCTATGAGAAATACTGTCAAAATGACACACCAGAAGAATTTGGGCATAATTTTCAAAATAATTGAGACTATCTTCCCATTTCATATAGTCTTTAAATTTGCTATTATTACTTTGTTGACTGGATTCAAAACCAACCTTTTAAACCCAAATCGGGTGAATTTGTTTGGATTAAAAATAAAAGATTGGGCTATACTGACATCTTCATAGCAATGCATATAAATATGTAATATTTAATCATGTATAATGTATAGGAAGAATGTTAAAGAAGTTACAGTTCCTGTATTAACAGTTAATCTGTAAATAGTTTGTTTATTGATATACAGTGTGTGTGCTTTATAGCTATTGGGAAACTTTGTTGTATTTTATTCCTTCAGTTCTGAGAAACAGTTAACAGTATCATTCGTTGCAAAAAGCAGAGTGCCCTAGAAGGCCTTCACTATCAAAATAGCCAGCTTGTTCTTTATTATCACATTAAGCTAAGAAGCTTAGCCTGGCATAATGGCTCATGTCCATCAAGAGGAAGCATTTGAAGGTACAGATGGTGTTTCTTCCATCACAGGTACCAGGTGCTCCATCGGAAGTTTTATTCTATAGAATAGACAGGTGATGGTTAAGGACCTAAATAGAAAATCGTTATTACATCTGGACCACATTGTTCTTGTTCGTGTGTATGTAGTATTTGCTTATGTGCATGTGTATGTAGGTTTGTTCACTCACCCATGCTAGTGGGTGTGGAAGCCAGAGTGAAGACTGGGTGTTTTCCTCAATTAGTCTCTAATTTCCCTTTTGAGACAGACTCTCTCACTGAAACTGTAGCTGACCATTCCACTCATCTAGCAGGCTGGCAAGCCCCCAGGATGAACCTGTCTCCACCTCCCAGAACTGGGATTGCTGGCCTGCACCCATCCAGCTCTTATGTGGGTTTGAGGGAGAGGGGGTCTGAACTGGGGACCTTACGCTTGTACACACTTTACCCACAGAACCATCTCCCCAGCAGCTCAGCCATCTTTTTATTTACATTTTCATAATTTTAAGATAAGCTATCCGTGAAATCTGAATCACCCTTCTCATAAGTGACAATTTGACTTAGAAGGACAATCTCCTTAGGTGCCCGGTGGCCTCTTATTGATATTTACCTGACAAAGGGTCCACCACTCCTCATCAACTGCCCACCTGTGGTGACCTCAGTGCTTGCCACAGTAAAAGCAATCAGAAAATGGATTAACACAAACAAATAAAGGGTGCAGAAGTATCCCCCCCCCCCCGCCCCCGCCCGCGCCAGTTGTTAGAAAGTAGTGTCAACTATTTCTATTGTTGTCGCAAAAAACCAAGGACATGAGTATTGTAAAAAAGTCTGGGTCCTAAAGGCCAGAAGGAAAAAATTCAAGACGAAGGTGAGTTTTAGGTTGGAGACTGTGCCAGTTGATCAGTGGTATTCTCCAAAAGCCTCGCATGGCCTGAGCTTGGTTGGCTGAGAAGTTGAGGTTAGCTGTACGTTCTCTTCTAGGCACAGGGGAGGATGGCGGGCGACCAATGTGACTGATGCACACAAATGGCTCTTGCAGCTTTTCACAAAGAAAGTGAGAGTGCCTGCCCCCGCCCCCACTCTAGCATTAATCACAGGTCTCTTTGCTTGCCCTCTGGGGATTTTTTTTTTCCCTCTTGGAAGTTGTTATTTACAGTCATTTTCGTCAAATTTCTCCTCTGAATATTGGCCAGGGTTGGGACCAAAGGAGAGGGGTCAGGGACTTAAAAGTGAAGTAGGTAGCAACCAGAATTCAGCAAGCAGGGTGATTTACCCTGGCCCTCCTTCCACATCTGCTGTCAGCCAGTGATGACCCTGAATATAAATTACTCCATGCCCTTTGCTGAATGAACTGCAATTTAGGAGTAGTGCTTATCCTGGTATCCTTGGAAACTGACGATAATGATTCTCATTACGGTTGGTTTCTATATTTAACAATGTGCATGTATGTGGCTCTCTAGGCACTCTCTCAGTGAGCACAATTTTTGCTTGGTGTTTGTATTTTACAAAAATAACTCCTCTCTTTTGGAATGTGCGTATATCAGAAATACATGAGAGGTAGAGGTAACATGTAAGAGTCAAGTATTCCAAGTAAAATTGCTTCCAATTCTGCCAATAAAAGGTCTCCTAGGGCTATTACACTGGTGATCATCTAGAATATGTTTATACGGTTTGCTAGGTAAATAAAACTCATTCATCATATCTCCCCTCCATGCTTCCTTTCTCTCATTTTCCTGCCTCTCATCAATCCACTTCTCTCTTCCTCCTGCCCTTATCCCCATTCCTGGCTTCTGTTTTGTCTCACCCATCTTTGGTCCATTCAAATGCTAGCCATCTTGTGTTCTATATGGTAATATACATTCCAAGGGTTGAAAAAGTATAACAGTGTGTACTGAGGATGCAGAATTCGAGGAGTAAGAGAGTGTCTGGAGCCTTGGATATGGTTTGAGGATGTGCTGGACCTGGTGTGTGTGTGTGTGTGTGTGTGTGTGTGTGTGTGTGTGTGTGTGTGTGTGTGTGTATTTTACAGAGCCACCGTGATAATTAGTATGCAAACATTGCTTGTTGGAGAAGGCAGTTAAACTTGTTCCTCTCAAGTGCTAGCATTCAAATGGATTTGCATGTTTTTAGACCTTTTGTCTTGTTATAATTCCAGATCTACTGAACGCTCCTAAGGTGATTGTAAGAGATGAATACTTACCTTTGCTGAACCATTTTGGTCTCTTGTTTGCCTTGAGTGTGTCGCTGCCATCGTTTGACCTTAGGCAAATGCTTCTGTCCCCAGTGCTCAGCATCTGGGCCAGCTCTTTTCTGGGTTGTGGGCCCTTTGGATGAATTGAAAGCCCATACAGATTGCAAAGGAGTGAGCAAATTGTGTTCAAAATGGAGTGTCCGGCAAGAGGGCAGGCAAGCAGGCTGCATGAATGAAGATGCTCAAGGGACCATGGTGATTTCCTGGTATAATGGAAGGAGGCTCTGGTTACAAAAGAGCGCAGTTTGGGGGGTTCTCTATTTTCATTGGTTAATTAGGTTAAATAATCATTTTTTTTCCTACTGCACATGGCCCTTCCCATCATGCATCTGATGTAAGTTGTATTTTTGCCCTTTTATGCATAGGCAGAAGATGGTAAACAGAATATATTCTCTAAAGAGAACATAGTCTTACTTTATTGTTTATGTACCCCAAACCAGTGTAGGCTGAATTGTCCCTTCCAATCTTCTACTGGGTCATAATGGGGGAGGGGGGGATGACTGAACAAAGTCCACCTAAATTGGACAATTCTTAAGAGGAAGAAAAACCTATTCCATTTTGGGGTGCAGTACGCATGCAGCTTGATGTTGCTTACAGGTTGCTAAATCTCCCACTGGCAAGCTTAAGAGACCCACACTGGCCCAAGACAAGTGGAGTCCCAGGTTTCTATACTATTCCCTACATTTTCCTGGCTGTCTACCAGACAATTAGTGCTGGGTCAAACACTCCCAGTCCTGAGTTTCCTTGTGGTTTTC
Source organism: Peromyscus maniculatus bairdii (assembly GCF_049852395.1). Classification (NCBI taxonomy): domain Eukaryota; kingdom Metazoa; phylum Chordata; class Mammalia; order Rodentia; family Cricetidae; genus Peromyscus; species Peromyscus maniculatus. The sequence goes on along the minus strand of NC_134868.1, from coordinate 32,823,201 downwards.
CTTAAGTCATTTCCAGCAACCACAACAGTCCTCAAAGCTTAGAGGTAACGTAAGCCGAACCTGTCCTGATTGTAGAGGGAGAGTTGAATACTGCACTTGCTAAACGTTCTATGTCCTTCCCGAAGTTTCCTAGTAGAGGTGTCACCTGTGGATCTTACCACTCTGGTTAAGTGTCCTAACATCTCCTTTCCCACCAACTGCTCACCAAACGCCTCAGCGCTTTGCAGTTGCTTACCGAGTCTGGGACATTCATGTTGCCGTTTCATGAGTTAACAGAGTTCTGCAAGTCAGCCTTGGCATAATGCTTTCAGAGTTTTAGAAGGCTTTCTAGAAGAAATACTCTGGCTTTCCAAGCCACGTGGTCTCTGTGGCAATTGCTCAGCTGTGCTATTGTAGTGACGAAGTAGTCACCGATGATGTATGAATCGGTAGATATGTTCCGATAAAACTTTATTAGAAAAGTACAGTTGGTAAGCGGGATGTAAATCTTGTGAAACACCAGATGCCTGACCTTTAGAGTAAGTTAGAAGCTAGACCAATAGAATGTTCTGGGGCTGAGGGGGTAGCTCTGTTGGTAAAGTATTTGCTGTGCATGCTTGAAGACAAGAGTTCGATCCTCCACAGCCATGTAAAAAGCTGGATGTGGTAACACACTGGTGATCCCAGTGCTGGGAAAATGGAGATAGGTAGTTAGTTCCCAGGAGGCCACTGGCTAGCCTGGCTAGCCTGATTGGTCAACTCGCCTATGAAAGAGTTCTTGCCTTAAAAACAAAGTAAAGAGCTAGTGAGGAGTGACTTCTGAATTTGTTCTCTGGGCTCTATACACTAGCACACATGTACACACACACACACACACACACACACACACACACACACACACACTTCAGCAATGATTGCAACCTATTATATTTCATAGCATGTAATAAGAATGCTTAAGAATTCGAACATGCCAAGTGTGGTGGTATATATCTATAACCCCAGAACTAGAGAGACAGAGTCAGGAAGACTGTGGGTTCAAGGCCAGCCTGGGATGCCAACCAGTTAACTCCCTAAATAAATGAGTACATAAATAAAACCATAAACAAAATTGACCCATATTTAGGGATCAGTTTAAGAATATGTTTTCTTGTTCTTTTGTTCCTTTAGAAACAAATGCATATCCCCCAAAATAAAATATATCAGCCCTCATTTTAGATTCTGTTATGTTCGGGTCTTTTCTGAGCCCAGGACCACTGCAATCTCAAGGAGAGAGACTGGGTACACTCTAAATTACCTTCTAAAATGAAAATAATTTGAGCCATGCAAAAAAAATTAATTTATTCTTGTTGTTGGTAAACTTTCACTTGATAAACCATTTAGGGCATTAAGATGGCCTGTCTTTTAAGATCAGAGGGACAATTTAGTGATACAGATGTTACCATCCTTAAGTATCAGAATAGTTTGAAATGAAATAGAAACATCTGTGAAAAACTGAGACACATAAAACATTTGATACCACTATACTTTAAAATTCTTCATGTTAAAATAATGCAAATATACTTAGTGAGTTCTTTCTTGATATTGTTAACTATTTTGAAAATTAAAATCTTCATGAGTCTTAACCCACAATTCAAAAGCTTATAAGATATGTTTCAAATTCTGGATCTGTGCCACCATCCAAGTTTAATATAAATGGTTCCAGGCAGAGTAAGAAGGGGAAAGAAAACTACTTGCTTTGTTCTTGGCCCCATGAATGCATCCAAGCACTCTTTGCCTTTCAATTGGCAGGATAATTCGGTCAATTTTTATTGGAAATACCATAAATAAAACAGTTGACATTCTTAACATATAGAGACTATCTGTAAGTGTTAAATGAACTAATCTATCTGTGATTTTTATTTGATTTCCTGTTTTTTGATACAAGGGCAGCCAACTAAAAATGCAGATGAATGTGAGAGGATGCTTTACCCATCAGAATTCAATTTTAATTAAGTTGTACAAAAGTTTGCCTCTATATTCTTGGGATTGTCGTCTGTATCGTGACAATTTCACAAGTGTTTCCTATTACCAGAAGCTCGTTCCCTAAACTGAGGTAATCCTCTCTGCGGGAAGTGTGGTGTGTGTGTGTGTGTGTGTGTGTGTGTGTGTGTGTGTGTACGTGACCTTTTCCCATGAGCGTGTAAAGATTAGAATAGAGTCATTGCTGTCCAAAGTTGAGGGAAGTTCAGCCATTGAACCCTGGTTGCCTGCCAAATCTTTTCCTCCACAGAGATGATTTGTAGAAATTCACAGAGATATTTCGTAAAAGCCAAAATGTGGACAAACGTACTCAGATCATCCTCTTGCAGCTTGAACACGAGGAAAGGGTGCCTCCTTTCTCTTGCCAGCTCCACAGCGAGGTGTTAGGGCGACAGAAATGGAATGCTGCACTGCCAGGAAGTTGTGAATTGATGGTTGAACCCACATGAAAGGATAACCAGTAAGGAAGAGGAAAAGATGAATGGAGAGCGCATCAGTCATAATGCCTTCACAGTAGGATGCTGACTACATCTGCATATCTCACAGTCAGATGATGACCAGATGTTTTTGCTCCCACTGTGAACCGGATGGTGGTTCTAGCTTCCTTTCTGCTTCCAAGAGGCATAGACCAGTTTTACTCCACCCTCATTTAGTCTGTGAAACTGAGCAGGGAGATTTCACGAATGCCTTTCACTGAGCCTATGCAAAGACGGAAGAAGAAGAGATCTTAGGAAATTCATAGAAGCCAAGAGAAGGTGGCTGAAGCAGAGTTAACAGAATGCCAGAGGATGGTCTTCTGAAGGAGTCACTGCCTTGGCGGCCAGCTATCACACACTGGAGATGCCACGGTGCCCAGTACACACAGTGAAGATGGTCTCACCATTAAAGGTCTAAGCACAGACATCAACGAGGGGAGCTGAGATTTTTGTCCCATGGTGGGGAAGGAGCTAAGTGGCCCAGGAACCATGGGCATTTGATATTGTTGCCTTTTGTTTTCTTTTGTTTTGTCTTGAGTCAGAGTTTCTCTGTTCTGTCAGAGTCCTGTTCTGGAACTCACTTTGCAGACCAGGCTGGCCTCAAACTCATGGAGATCTGCCTGCCTCTGCCTCCTGCCCAAATGCTGGGATTTAAGACATGAACCACCACCACCTGGTGGGCATTTGATCTTTTTTTTTTTTACTTTTGTGATAAAAAATGGCACCACTAAGACACAAACGAATTTAAAAAGTAGACAGCATTACTCAGAGATAAGTATATATGGCATGTGTTAGGATGAGCTCTCAAAGAAATGTTTGTTATTGGTTTTTGTTTGTATTATTTTTTATTTTATGGAAATCTTGTGATTTTCCTTTTCAGAAGGATAGAATGTGGGCTGGGGGTGTGCTTAGTGGTAGAGCATTTGCCTGGGTTGGGCAAAGTTGCCCTAAGTTCCAGTCTCTATCAACACACACACACACATACACACACACACACACACACACACACACACACACAGAGAGAGAGAGAGAGACAGACAGACAGACAGACACACAGACAGACACACAGACACACAGAGAACTATAAGTTACGTTTCATCATTTCTCTTGTTAATTCCATGTGTTCTGACAGTTGTATCACTTCCCCCAGCCTGCCTTTCCTTAGAAAGTGGTGAGCTCAGTGGTCTCCTCAGATCACAGCGCTCAGTCCATAGTGACGGTAGAAATAACTCTCTACTCTAGCTGGGTAGTGATGAGTTAGAATGTGACATGGGTTCCTCATGCTGTCTGATGAGAAAGCAGTATTCCGAAGGTGGTCGGAAAGATCACTTTTTATGTGTGAAGTTCCACTATTACTATTTAGAAATATTAAGGACAGTTAATCACAGACACATAATATCACTAACTGGGGATTTTGATATTCCATTTGTAAACCTGATTCCTTGAAGGGGACTTTATGTATTTTGATTTTTACAGTTATACACTAACAGTGGAAAGGGGCAAGTTATCAGGGAAGAGAATAGGGTAGGGGTTAGTGTAAAGTACGCAGTTGCCTTGATTGCTCTGCCCTCCCTCCCTTCCTCCCTCCCTCCCTTCCTCCCTCTCTCCCAGTTTGAAACAGACTCTCTCTGTGTAAGTCAGCCTGGCCTAAATGCACTTTTCTCCTTCCCCGTCTCCCGAATCCTAGGATTAAAAGTGTGTGCTATCACACCCCACGGCTTTAATTTCTTAATAGCTATATGAAACAACAAGCCAGCTATGATTCTTGACAATGGCCCTTTCAAAATTATAACCACATTTTTGCCACAGTTATGTGCCCTTTCTTAATTTGAATTTAAAATACCAGTGCTTAGAAGTGCCATAAAATCCACATTTAGCCAGGCAGTGGTGGCGCATGCCTTTAATCCCAGCACTCGGAGGCAGAGGCAGGTGGATCTCTGTGAGTTCGAGGCCAGCCTGGGCTACAGAGTGAGTTCCAGGAAAGGCTCCAAAGCTACACAGAGAAACCCTGTCTCAAAAACAAAACGACGACAACAACAAATCCACGTTTAATTTTAACTTATTATTGAAACTTTCACACGCATAGACAATATATCTCGATTCCATACATCCTCACCCTGTCTCCCACTTGAACCCCGACTCAGGAGTCTCCTCATCACATCTCCCTCCCAACATCGTGTCCTCCAAACTCCATTTTTGTCTGAGAGACACTCTGGAGCAAACATCAATGCTGGCTGAATTTGTCATCTTACCACTTCCGCACACTTGGCGGTAGTTCATTTTAGATTCTCTGTTGATTGTATTTAAGAATGCCGATGAAGTGCCTGCAGACATGGCTGGACTGTGTGCCTTGCTAATGCTTCTCCCTGGCATCTTGAGATGTCTTTCCATGTGGACTGTACAATTAATTACTTATTAATGACTGCTTTGGCTTTCGTCACTAGGGTCACCAAGAGAAGCAGGATGCCCTCAGGAAGGCTGTCAATAAAAGAACCCTAGCCCACAGACAAAAAAACAAAAAAAAAAAACAAAAAAAAACCCTAGTTATAAGCCTTTTCAAACAAAATGCTGAAAGTATAAAGTGGCTTGCATTCGGTCTTAAGTCTCCTGGACCATCTTACAATAGAAATATAATCTGAATGAAGACTTCCTGGAGGTCCAGTGAAACTTAGAAAATGAAAATCTTCTCCTGTAAGCCGCTAAAATTACATTTTTGTTTCTTGTGCATTTTGTAAAAAAAAAAAAAAAAAAAAAAAAATTTAAAAACTGGGTTTTCATTGCATTTGAAGTGTGTTTTAAAGGCCAGATGAGGGACTAGAAGCCTAGCTTTGTGGTAGAGCGTGTGCTTAGATTGTCTGAGACATGGGCTTTTCCCCAACACTAAAACAAATGAAAAATCCAAACCGGATTATGTCCCTGATCCCCTGGATTATGTCCTGAATCCCCTCGGGGGCCCATGGGTTATCTCAGTCACCAAGAGGTGGATAGCTTCCTCTGCAGAGTGACTTTTCACTGAGTTTTCAGAGATGGTATTCCACTGCTGTCCGTAAAGTACGTGTAATTCACATCAGCAGTACTTGAGTGGGAGAGGCAGCCTGCTGAAAAAGAGTTGGCTGAGCTATAATGAGAAATGCTTGATATCAGTTATTGAGGAGGAAAAAAAAACAATTTCAGTTATGAGTCTCCGACTGATAGTCACAAGCTTGCTCTGAATTGCAGGGCTAATGTGTGATCCAGTTTATTGCTAAGTGGCAACCCCATGTGACATGCATTAGGAAGAAAAGCTGTCAGGGGTTTATGTACTTAACCCTGACTGCTAATTATCCAGGGCTTCTCCGGGGAGGCCAGGGAATAGGAAAAGATGAAGGGCAGAGACCAGTGTGTCTTAATCAAGGCTTTCGTTATAGCGTATTTTTCTTGAAATACAATTAGTTTCAGAAATAGGTACATTTAAAATACTAAGATACAGAGAACTGAGCGCTCTATGTTAGTCAGAGCAGGGGAAATGGTATCGATCGACTGCAAGTTCTCGGATGCGTATTCTTTAATAAGCAACTTCAAAAATCCAAGGATCGAATGCATTTTAAGCATCCATAAATCTTGAACAGTTTTGATTTATCCATTCAGAAACACCTATTGATTGGTCTTTGTCTAAGGTAGTAGGGTCTATTGCTGTTGTAAAACATGGTGCCAAAAACAGGTCTGCAGAGAAGAAAGGGTTCATTCTGAAGTATACTTGTAGGTCACTGTGCATCACGGAGGGAAGATTAGGGAGGAAGCTGGAGGCAGGAAATGAATCGGAGGGCGTGGAGGAGTGCTGCTCACTGGCTTACTCCTCAGGGCTTTCTTATACAACTCAGAACTACCTGCCCAGGGATGGGACCATGCACAGGGATCTGAGCCATCACCCATCAATCATCAGTCAAGACCACACCCCCACAGACTTGCATATAGGCCAATCTATCGAAGGCATTTTTCTCAACTAAGCTTCCTCTTCCCAGATATGTCTAGGCTTGTGTTAAGCTGACAAAAACCAAACATCACAGTCTTGAAGCTCACAGCTGAGTTGGGGGAAAGACAAGTAAATGGCTATGTCATCTGCTAGAGGCCCACAGTGTCGTGACATAAAAAGTAAAAAGGAGGGTAGGAAGGATTGGGGGCTGGGCATATGAGCATCTAAGCACATTTGCCGGCATTGGGGATTACAGACAGGAAGATTGAAAGTTCAAGGCCGGGCTGAGCAATTTAGCAAGACCCTATCTCAAAACAACAGCAGCCACACCCCCCATGGCCCTCCTCCAAAATACCTAAACAACAACAACAACAACAAAAAAAAAAAAAAATGAAGAAGGTTGTGAATGTGAGGAGAAAGTCTCAATTTCAGGTGAGATGGAAAGGCAAGAGAGGAAGGCCAGAATATATGCATATCGGGCAGAGGAAAATCTGAACAATGTTTGGAAACAGGATCACCCAATTCTTAATAAGTGGAAATGAGATACAGAAGAACTTCACAGCAGTGCCCATGTCTGGCGCATGCATAGTGCTGGTCCTCATTCCTGCAAGAAAAGCTAACACACAGTGATGTTCAGTCTATTAGCTTTCTAGAATGAATGAATGAATACATGGTGGACACCCGCTGAGTTTGTTTGAGCCTAGTGAGAACAGTAGACATTTAGAGCAGAAAGCATAGAGTCCTTCATGAGAAGATTAGCTTTTTATTATTTGACTATTCATGCTCATCAACAAGCTTATATTAGTATTTACTTACATATATTTATGCACTTATATTTTTAGGGTAGCAAATAGATGATCTTTTCCTTCTGGACTTTGAATGTAATTATGTGTAATAAAGAATTGGGTGAGTTAGTTAGATGTGATTTGAGAGTTGAAAGGACAATACAGTATAATAACAACATCTAGTATAGTAATAACTACAATTCAGACTGGGTAAATTATTTGAACCAATATACCGATAAAAGCAATCACTGAAAGAAATAGATGCATTTGCAGGAAGCACTCTGACTGAGTCAGCACTGTCCACACACCCCCACATTCGTTTTTGTAGTTCTAAATCTTCCCTTAAAAGTACTGAAATTGTTCCCTAATTTACATTTTGAAAATGACTTCCTAAAATATGTTTCAATTCCTTCCTTTCCTTGCCCCAACCCTTCTTAAGAATGTGCTGAACATAATTTCTTTCCCATTGACTGGAAAAGGTCATGGGGGCGGGGTTGCTGCTGCTTTGCCTGGGCATTCTTTCCATTCTCAGGCTCTGAGAACCCTGGGCAGGCTCATGAATGGACCTCCTCACCAGTGCAGATGTCTGGCTGTGTTTCTCAGTTTATTACCCTGGGATTACTTCCCAGGGTAAGAGAGAAAACTTCAGCCAGCATTAACTAACTATTCACTTATTTGTGGTTGAGAATAGACTCTGGAGTAGGCAGTTTTTTGTTTTTTACTGTGGTTAAGTATAGATAACATAAAAATCCACTGCATCAACCATTTCTAAGTGCACAGTTCAGTGGTACTAAGCACATCCGAATTGTTGTACCCATGACCATCAGCCATCTCCAGAATAAACTCCCAACTTGAGTTTCTGTACCTATTAGACAATAATAGCTCCGCCCTTCACAATCACCATTCAACTTTCTGACTCCGAGTCTGACCATGCTAGCGACCTCCTCTGAGAGGCGGCACATGCTCTTTGACCCCCTGTTCCTGGTTTACTTCATTAGTGTAATGTCTTCAAAGCTTGTCCATGTGGTAGCATGGAGCAGAATTTCATTTTTAAAAACTGGATAACATGCCATCATATGTATATACTCCATTCTGTTTGTCAATGGGTATTTGAGTTGTTTCTGCCTATTTTAGCTATTACGAATAATTCTGCCAATCAACAGTGTGTACAAACACCTATTTGCATCCTGGGTTTACGTTCTTTTAGGCTACCTAGGAATGGAATTCCTGAATAATACGGTCATTCTCTGCTACACTTTTGAGAATCACTGTACAGGTTTTCTAAAGAAGGCAATTCGAATGGAAAATTATTCCAGAGGTGCTTGTAATAGGTGTCCAAGTGTGAGAGTCTCTAGGGGTATCCATGAAATGTGTCAGTGTTTTCCTGTCTTGCCGTTTCATGGCTCAGCAGCAAGTTCTTGGGCAGGGAATTGTGAATAGCCCCACCTCACCCACAGGGAAGCCTTCATTACTGAGTGTGTGCCCTCATGAGAATGCTGGCCACCAAGCTCGAGGCAGAAAACTTAACTGCTGCTGGCTTACCCTGATAGTGGGAAGAAAGCACGAGTCGGTGGACAAAAGTGTGGGAGTCAGTGCCCTTTGAATTAATACTGTGGGCATTAATTATGACCTAGATCCTGGTCTGCAACCCAACACAACTGAGCAAGATTCATGAATGATTGACAAACTTTCTATTGTGATAGCCAGCTGCAGATTGGGGAAATGGTTCTAGAAACCCAACATGAAGGTCTGTCCCAGCAGGAAAAGTGAGATGAGCTCTCCCATTGAACAAAGGAGGAAATTCAGTTCAAATATTGAGGACTGCCTTCTCTAGACCAATTTTATAACTTCCCATTTATATTAAGGAGTATACACAGTATGGAATCTGGTGGTTTTGTGTAATATTGCCCTGTTCTGCTATCATAATCCCTGTTCTGTAGATGTAATTCTAAAAGGTCTTATTAAATAAGAAACAGAGTCAAATAAAGAGTTAAAAGCCCAGAGATTCAGCAGTAGCCAAGAACTAAGACCACCTTATCTTATCCCTCACTGCTGTCCTTCCCCTAAGAGAAAGACCTTCTTCCTGTGTCCTGTCTTTCTGTTCTGCCTTCTCATTGGCTATAAACTCAACCACATGACTTCCTCATCACTGCCTGTCTATACAGACCTCCAGGTCTCTATGGTTTGTACTGAGATTAAAGGTTTGGGTCACCATTTGGCTGTGTCCTTGAACACACAGAGATTCTGCCTGCCATGTGATCGGATTAAGGACATGTGCCACCACCACCACCACCGGACTTCTGCTAAATGGCTTGCTCTTAGCTCTCATCTCCAGGCAACTTTATTAACATACAAATAAAATCAAATTTCAGCATAACTAAAATATCACCATACTGTCCGTCATCTCTGAGCTGCCCATCATCTCTGAGCTGCCTTGATGATGTGAACCCTGCTCTGGCTTCAAGTGAATGTCCGTTGTTTACAGCAGTAACTGCCAGGTAGATTGTGCTAAAGCTGTAGGGAAATGATTCGTAGGGTAAGGGTATTATCTGCTATAATTAAGAAGAGACTGGCATTGTATAGTACAAGCTACAACCAAAGAAAGATCATATAATGTAAGCTGCCCCCTCCCCGCAAAGAAGGGATGTGTAAGGACTTTGTGACCATAGGACAGGGAGGTTTCCAAAGGCAACCACTACTCCCAGTGATCCAGAATTGAAGAGCTAGGGCACAACCTGATTCCCTTGAAGCTTAGCAGGGGCTGTGACCTAGTGCTATAACTGTAGCAGTTACTGAGGGTAATAGCGTTGGCTCACGTCACTTCAAGTGTAGCCTTGTAAATCCTGTTCCAGTGAGTACCGTGAACACAGCAGTTGGTATTACAGCCTTGCGTAGTTCCTTTCTCTGGAGAGCTTTGAAGTGCTGTCTAGTGTCAAATAGCTTTTATGGACCTAGAAATATGGATGTAATTTTAAAATCGGTTGTGTGCATTCTTTGGTCATATAATAAGTGCTCCGCGTGGTGGGGATAGTTTTAGGGGGTTGTGCATTTCTTTTGAGAAGCATTGTTTGTTTCTCTTAATGTATAAAATAGTGAATGTCTGGTAGTGGAAAGAAAAAAATATATAATATATTTTGTCCTCTGTGATAATTGCCACTGTGCCAGATAATGAAAAATTGATATAATGACATTAAGAAAATATATGGCAAAAATTATTTCTACCTGTTCATACATATTTCAAATGTGATAAAATAATTAAAATGCAAGTCGGAATTTTGCTTGTTAACAGTATGTATGTGTGGTGTTTTAAATGAGAATGTACCCCATAGGCTCATGTTTGACTACTTGGTCCCCAGTTGGTTGGTGGAACTGTTTAAGGAGGATTAGGAGGCATAGCCTTGTTGGAGGAAGTGCATCACTGGGGCCTTTGAGGATTCAAAAGCCTATGCCATTCCCAGTTGGTCTCTCCGCCTTGTGTGTGTCTATGAAGATGTAAGCTCAGCTACTGCTCAGTCCCGTGCCTGATGACCTGCTGCCATGCTCCCCACCATGTTGGTTAAAGACTCACCCTCTGAAACCGTAAGCCTCCGATAAACTCTTTCTTCTAGAAGTTGCCTTGGTTGTGGTACTTTATGACAGCAACTGAGTAACTAAGACAATAGGTACGTGTGAACATGGGTAAGAAGATGATGAGAACTTAGACTGGGCAATGTGAGTAGTGTGGTCCTTCCAGTTATATAATTTAGGTTCTAATGAAGGAAATGTCTTAGGCTGTGAATTCCTCCTAACCTTCCCTTTAATAGTAGACAGCTCATTACATGGGAACCAGCTAGAATGGATGAGAGTCCAGAATCCAACACAGTCCATAGTTCAAAGAAATTTCTCATGGTTTTTCCTTAAGGAAAAATGTTTGAAATTGAGAAGGAAGAGCACTGGAATTGAAAAGGTTCCATGGTTATTTGAACTTGAGGTTGACTTGTAGCCATGAGTAGAAAATGGAGGGCCCTACCAGTGTATGCAGGATAAATAAGTTGCACCCCTCACTTATATCTGCATAGCTCGCTGGCATGAGGAATCTTGTTTTTTATATATTACATTATTTAAACATTGTGTTGTGTCTGCGCATACATGTATGTGCATGTGTCATAGTGTGTGGGTGGAGCTCAGAGGACAGCTTTTGAGAGTGTTCTTCTATAATGTTGGTCCAAGGGATCAAACTCAAGTCCTCAGACCCTGAGGCAAATGCTTTTATGCACTGAGCCATCTTGCTGACTCCTAATCCTGTCTGTTTTGAGATACAGATTATTGGATTTCATTGAGTAAAATGAGAATACTAACATCAAGGGACTAGGTGAGAGAACAGATTTCCCCATTTATCTACATTGCTCATTAGCTAGTAGTTGGGTCAGCTTTTTCTTTGCTAATATTAAAGTAGCAGTGAGTCATAGGATAGCCTAACAGAAAAACTGAGATATAACCACTACTAATGATTTAAGTACAGTCAGGAAATGTATTCCTAGTGTTAATTTAGGTCTTAATACCATCTGTAGAATGGAGGCACATAAATATTTACAGCAAGCAAATGACTATCATCAGATTGCTGAAGCACACATGTTGAATCTGTCATGTGCAGTAACATGGGTGAACCTGGGCAACATTACACTGAGCAAGATCAGCCAGTCACAAAAGGACTAATGTAGCTGGAGTTTTCCTGGTCCCAGCCTGCCGGAGGTCAGGACTAATCTCTCCCACCCGCCAGTCCTGCAGCTGCTCAGACCCAAGTAAACACACAGAGGCTAATATTATTTATAAACTGTATAGCTGCGGCAGGCTTCTTGCTATCTAGTTCTTATATCTTAAATTAACCCATTTCTATAAATCTATACCTTGCCACATGGCTCGTGGCTTACCGGTATCTCATGGCGGCAGCGGCTGGCATCTCCTGACTCAGCCCTCCTGTTCCCAGAATTCTCCTCTCTGGACTTCCTGCCTGGCTACTGGCCAATCAGCACTTTATTTATTAACCAGTCACAGCATACAGCTATCCACAGCAGACTAATGCTTATTCCATTGATTCTAGGGATGCAAAATAGTCAAACAGAAATGGTGAGTGGAGTTGTTTAGTGGTTTCCAGAACCTGGAAGAAGAGAGGGATAATGGACTGCATTCAGCAGGTGTGAAGTTCTTCCGGCATATTGGATGACTGGGCTCTAGGAAGCTGTTGTCTGTTATTGTGCTTGTACATAACACTACTATATTGTGCACTTAAAATGCTCCAGGGAGGCAGATCTCAAGCTGAGTCACTGCTGTGATGAACTTTGGAGAAGTCTCCCTTCCATTGTAGCAGGAAAGAAACAGTTCTAGGTTTTTATATTTTCCCAAGTGTAAGAACTGGGAATTCTTAGTCAGGGTAGCCTCATGTTCTGTAGCACTTACTAGCAGCTATCCAAGCAAGGATGAACCCTTAAGGTGTCCCAGACTATATTCTTCTCTCTCTGCATTGCCAAGTTAGGACTTACCAATAACTGAAAGTTAGGACACCCCTAGTTTTCAGTCACCACTAACCAACCCAACCTTGCCTTAACAGCATAGATCTTATGCAAATTTGAAGTGAGAAACTCGGGGAAGTGAAACTCGAGCTTTGCCCTTAAATATGGCCACTGGAGTATTTTAATGGTGGCCAAAGTTCATAATATGTGGGCCTAGATATTTCAAGCAGGCTGTAAGAGAAGGAGTGGTAGAGGACTTTTTACACTGTGCTTTCCAATGTGCCCAAAGCAGTATGGGTATCAAACATTGGCAGACTAGTTGAACGCAGGTCATTGAAGTTGGAAGTAATCAAAGAAGGGATCTATCCAGGACCTGGAAGCCTAGCAGGGTACATGGTTAGGAGGCAACAGATGTCACAGATCCTGGGAGGCCACATGGCATCATCCTTGAGAAATTTTTCGGGTCAGATAGGCCCATAGTTAGATCTTAATTCTATATCTCATAAATTGATTGACATTTAAAGTTGTCCTTTCTCTGGAAGAAGTGGTCAGATTTTAAAACTTTAATATGACCTTCCTCAGTGAGATGAACATTTAATGATTTTTAGCCCAAATCTTCTGCATATAGTAAGCATTCAACAAATGTTTATCTGACCCTCTCTCACCCACATTAACCCCAGATTCCATCTCGCCTCTATCCAGCCTTTGCTCTGTTCAAACTAACCTCAGATTTTGGAGGACATTATAAGCTATAATGTTTCCATTCAAGAATCTTAGTGTTTCAAACTTGAGGGCACCAGAATGTGATTGTCTTTGGAGATAAGGTCTTTTTTTAAAAAAAGATTTATTTACTTATTTTGTGTATATGACTATTCTGCATGTATGACTTTATGCCAGAAGAGGGATCAGACCCCACTAGAGATGGTTGTGAGCCACCATGGTTGCTGGGAATTGAACTGAGAATCTCTACAAGAGCAGCCAGTGCTCTTAACTGCTGAGCCGTTTCTCCAGCACAGAGATATGGTCTTTAAAGAGATTAAATTAATCCAAAATGAGGTCACTGGGGTAGAGTCTAATCCATTATGTGTGGTGTCCATATAAGAGAAGAAATTTGTGCCTGGCAGTAGTGCCACACACCTTTAATCCCAGCACTTGGGAAGCAGGGGTAGGCAGATCTCTGTGAGTTCAAGGCCAGCCTGGTCTACAGAGTGAGTTCCAGGATAGCCAGGGCTATACAGAGAAACCTCTGTCTTGTAAAACAAACAAACAAAAAGGAAAGAAAAACAAAACAGAGAGAGAGAGAGAGAGAGGAGAGAGAGAGGGAGGGAGGGAGGGAGGGAGGGAGGGGGAGAGAGAGAGAGAAGGAGGAGGAGGAGAAGGGAGGGAGGAAGGGAGGGAGGAAGGGAGGGAGAGAGGAAATTTAAAAGCAGAGTGTAACAGAGGAAAGACAATGTGAAGACACGGAGAGTTGGTGGCCATTGTAAGTCCAAGCAAGAGGCCTCCGTGGCCACCAACTTCATCCACATCCTGCTTTTGGTTTTCTTGCCTCCCTTGTTTATGGACCACATGTTTGCTACTTTGTTACAACCTCTCTGATAAAGTCACCGGGTGTGATTGCTGAAGAAGAGGAAAGGAGGGGCAGGGTAAAGAAACACATAACAGCTCACCAATGCGGGACCTGCTATAAAGGAGGGGTAAGGTAAAGAAACACGCGACAGCTCACCATGCAGGACCTGTTGGCATACTCCTGTAATCTCAGCTACTCAGGGGAATGAGGTGAGGGGGTGGACCCAGCAGGGCAGCATCCTGAGACATTCTCGGGGAAGTCTGTCCTTTCCCCTGACTTAGCTTGCTTTGCATCCTTGCTCAAGGTGAGGTGTGATGTGCTACATTTTCTTTTCATCTCCACCTCAAAAGGTCTCGCCCCAACCCAGCCCTAGCAACCGTGCAGGCGTTTCCCTCTGTAGCAGCCTTGAGACCATCACTTTAAACTGCAAATCCACTTGCCTATTTTGTGGTTATAACTGTTCTCACTGAGCCTGAGGGGTGGGACGGGGAGGGGGTGGAGATGTCATGGGCGGAGGGACCACACGCCCCTCCTCCCTTCTCTGGCCATGTCTTTAGCCTCCGCAAAAAAAAAACTAAGAGCCCCTAAGACATGCCAGGCTGTAAGCCAAGTGCATTTGCTTTTTTATAACTTAGCTCTCAGTGATGAGACCTGAGCGATGAACTGAGTGTTTAGAAAGGAAACCAACATCAACAAAAACCAAACTCGCCAAGATAAAATGACCATGAAGCTCTAAAGCCAGGATTAAAAAAAAAAAAAATCTCAGCAAGCAACCCAGAGGAGAAACAGGAAAGAAAAATAGAGAGTGCGTGAAGGACAGAGGAAGACAAAGAAGAGAGCGGTTGCCTGGGCAACAGTTTGTGACCCGGTCCTAACATTCAAGTTGCAGCGGAAGGGTGGTGAGGAGCACCGACCGCTGCAAACTCTTGAAATTCACTAAACAGTTGGACCTGTGTTCTAGGAACAACCCCAGTGCCGCAGGAACAGGGCGACTGGTGAAAAGATGTGATTTTGAAACACAGGTAGGCCAGAGCCTGGTCACTTGTGGCGTCAAGGATGGCGTGAGGTGGGTTTATTTTAAATGCAGCACAAGTCTCTTAGCCACTAGCTTTGAGGGACATGGTTTCATCATCAGTTTACATGTTCGTAGAAAATGTAGTCTGTTTCCTTTATTATTATTATTATTATTATTATTATTATTATTTATTATTATTATTGAAAGCAAACAATTGGAGTCTTGTGGAGTTTCTGTTTTGTTTTAAGCTGTGTGGGGATCCACTGTGGGAATACAGAGTGTCAAGGATGTATGTAACATGTGTATTGAGTGAGAACTGGCTCCATAATAACCCAGGTATTGGGAGTTTAAGTTCTACACTACTGAAGCCTCATCTTTCCCCTCTGTTTCTGCCCGGAAGCTGCTTCCCTGTCCTTCACAAATCAGATTACATAAATCCAATGGCAAACTTATTTTTAGAGTCACTTTTGACTGAGGTTGTTAAGTCAGTTTTTTTTTTCTTTTCCAGAAAACATTAAGAGATAGTTTAATTTTAGAGAAGGAGGACTCTTCAAGATAAAGCACAAGTCTTTGCTTAAACCGCAAAATTATAGCTCAGCCTCCCTGTGTATGGTGATCACGGTAACGTGTATGGGAGGGCTGGACAGCCAGGGTTTCCTGTGACTTGTTAAAGTGCCAGTCAAGGGGCTTTTGAGGAGAGGGACAATGTTATTTAGAAAGCCCAGAGGGGTGGAAGCGTGGTGCACTGGAAGGGGGTAGCATGACCTGAGGATGGAGAGGAAGGTGGGCTCTGGAGTTCTCCCTAAAATCACCATGGTGTATTAGGATCACACAGAAAAGTTTTATAAAGATCATAAAAAAGGGCATTCCTAAAGATAACACAGTAGGAGATTGCATATTAGTATGTACATGGAAACAAAGTTAACTACAATAAAAATCAAAATGGAAGTAGATATGTTATAAGGAAAACAAATTAAGGCGTCAGGAAGAGGTAGCTACAGTTGGAATTAAACCGAAAGCACTCATAGGAATAGCAAGTGTCTCTTAGGTCTGGTATTGCGATGGTCTAAAGGCAACATCAGTTTTGATCTTTAGTACATTGAAGATACACATGAGCTTCTTGAGAAGCTAAGAGGACAAAGGATTCTGCTACAAGAGGCTTCTACTGGCTGAACTCAGCCGAGATAAATCCACAGTCAGTTCGACAAACTTTTTCTAAATGAGCATAATTAGATCAGCTAGCATTGCTTGAACATAACAAATTAGTGGCAGGGCGAGGCCGGTGGAAACTTCAACAAGAGTGATCACAGTCGGCCATTGGATAGGAGAGACCAATGGAGTCGAACAAAGAAGAAATAGGACGTTAGTGCTTGGGGGGATGATGTGGATAATTGCTGAAATCAGTTTTCTTGTTTAAAAAAAAGCTAAACAAAACAAAACAAAAAACCCCAACAACGCCGTAATGGCAGCTAGAGACAGGAAGCAAGCCTCAATCGGGAGGTGAGGTGTCATCAGAAAATAGAACTGGAAGCTGACTCCTAGCCTTGCAGTCTGAGGGAGTCTAAGGTGTCATTCTTGGAGCGCTTGGCTTTGTTCTTGGTACACAGGAACAGTTTAGTAACCATGGTGATAATTTGTTGTTCCCTCTCTTCCTGCATCCCATCCATACCAATAAAGGGCTGTGATTCTTGTAACGCAATTAGCCAGGGCAGAGTTTTAAGTCCTGGAGGCATAAGAGAGGAGTGGAAGTCTCTGGAGCAAAACAGACCATTGCAGGGCCTGGACCAGGAAGAAGTTCTACTCATTTAAAATAAAATTAGACAAATGCACTTTGAATGTAGCCCACAGTGTCACTACTGTCTGTGTCTGGATTGTCCCCAGAGGTATAACTAGTAAACATTTTAATGTGATAATAGAATGGATAATAGATAATATCCTCCCCCCAATAAATTATATTTCTCTTGTCTGAGGAGAATATAGGATTTAGTCGTCTTTGTTTCAGATTTAAAAAAAAAAAATAAAGTGAGTTTGTGTTCATTAAGTTAAAGTGTTAGATCTAAAATAAACCTTCTCACTTTTAGGAAGCAGTCTCACAAGTATCATACTAAGTGCCCCATCAAGACTAAAGTGTGGTTTTTGTCTCATTACTTGTGTTAAGGATCAGTACCATTTTGTTGTTGTTGATTTTGTTATGTAAGTATCTGTAGTCTGGTGTCCTCTTCTGGACTCCACAGTTCTGGCATGCACACACACACACACACACACACACACACACACACACACACACACAGAGAGAGAGAGAGAGAGAGAGAGAGAGAGAGAGAGAGAGAGAGAGAGAGAGAGAAAGAGAGAGAAAGAGAAGAGACAGAGAAGAGACAGAGAGACAGAGACTTAAAAATAAATAAAAATTTTAATGAATTAAATAGTAGTATTGAGCATATTTATAATACATCTTCCAAAAGAAACTAATAGGTTTTAATATGGCTTTTGAGTTTTAATGTGATACTATTTAATTATTTTATTAAGTTCACAAAGCACAACTTAGCTGCATACTGTGATCACAGTGTGATATATGGGAAGACTGGTCTAGAATCCAGGCTTCCTGGGACTTGTTCAAGTGCCATTTCAAGGGCTTTGGAAGAAGGGCCCCTGTTAGAATTTCAGTTTTGTCTATTTAAAAATTATGTTTCTAACAGACTCCTAGAAGATTTCCAGGTATTTTATAGGCAATTTTCTAATTTTTAAAAGCTCACTATTAAAATACATGCATTTATTAGAAGTCTTCATTAAGAGAAACAAATTAGCTTGGCCCGGTCGCAAGCATCTGTGCAGAATTGATTCTGCCCTAGAAACGATCTGACTTCCGGTTTAGAACTTCATGGGGTTGAGAAAAATATGACCTTGAGCTCTATGGTCTCATGTTAGAATTAATTCTTCACTCAGGCAAATATCTGCTCTAGCAGTGTTCACGATATAAAGGAGAGGCACTCTGAAGAAGCTACCAGTTGAAATCCCGCTAAATGATGCACCACAGCGGACATACGAGAAACGTTGGTTCTGTCTTTCACTCATGTGAACAACTCGAGGTGGCTGCCTTTACTGTGTGCTCCTAGCACACTGCAGAAATGCAGCTCGTAATAGAAGAATCACTCTTTCTGTGTTCCTTGCTGGCATTATTTCTCCAGAGGGAAGAAAATGCCTCTCAAGAGGGAGGAAGACAAGCTCACATGCCTGTACAATAGAAAAGGCTGAGGGAGAGCCTGGCTTCAAGCAACTTTGAAGACAGGAAGGTACTACAAGAAGGTCACAGGAGTTCCCCCACATTCGCTCTCCCTACGTCTTATGGATTTGTGTTCAGTTTGTCAAAGAGAAAATGTCCCTACGTTTCACAGTGCTCCAGAGCTCATGCGCCTGGTAGAGACAGGAGACATGTAGTCCCACTCCGCCAATTGCAGGCTTACACAAGATACTCTGCCATCCCTCATTTTTTAAAAAAAATTGTGATAATAACATCTATAACAGTGGTGTTGCTTTGCGAGTGTGAGGAACTAGCCTCAGAAAGTGTCTTTAACCTCTGGGCCATCTCCCTAGGCCCACGGTTTAATTCTTATGCTGATACAAGTAACCAAATTATACTAGATTACCACTCATATTTTTCAAAAATTAAGTTATATTTCCCATATATTTTATTTGCATATATACATATTATTAGTAAAGTATTCAAAGCCAAAGAGTGACTTTTCTTAAATAGCTATTAAAAATAGCTATACTAGAAAATAACATGTTTTACATATTCTTACACAATAAGAAAGGACATTTTAAAATTTGATGGCTCTGACATGAAACTGGAATTGTCAAGATAAGGCACTGGTGTAATAATTGGGAAAATACGCCGGAGAGGGCATTCCTTTCTTCCATAAAAATACAACTTAGTGTGTTCCTTGTATGTGTTAGTAAGCTATGTCCTAAGTCTGAGTATTGGTGTTTAACCAGTGGTTGTTTTCCCGTTTGAAACTGGTTATTCATAACTTTATTTGTAATATGTGTAAAACAGACATGGGATTACTGTCAGGTGCATACAAGAGGGTCTCGATAAACAAAAGCTAAATAGGCCAATAAGAAAGTCACAAGTCACTAAGAATAGATAAGGAAAACCCATGCTTATATTTTTAAAATGATACCAAGCCTCACCAGTAATAAGGGAAATTAATACCAAAACACATTTTTTTTTTTTGTTTCCTTGTTTTTGGTGCCAGAGATTGAACCAGGACCTGTATGTGCTAGGCATCTGCTGTGTCTAGCCATGAGCTGCCTCTAAGACAAGGTCTCACTATGCTACCCAGGGTAGCCTTGAATTATCTATCCTCCTGCCTCTGCCTCCCTAGTGCCGAGAGACCCAGCTTTAAGACAATAGTCTTTCTTTGGCCTATGATGTTGACTAAATTTACAAAGACTCATGGGTATAAGAAATTTGATAGCCCTATAGTATTAGGGTAATTGAACATGGCCTTTGGGAACTGTTACATCTCATTGTATAAATGTTATCAAAATAATTTGCTGTAAGTATGGCTTTACATATAACTTGTTTAATTTTTTTGGTGAAGTACAGGTCATGGATGGAAAAAAAAAAAAGCCTTTAAAAAGATAAGACTAAGCCAGGCAAGTGGTGGCACACGTCTTTAATCCCAGAACTAGGGAGGCAGATCTCTGTGAGTTCAAGACCAGCCTGGTTCTACCAAGCAAGATCCAGGACAGGCACCAAAGCTACACAGAGAAACCCTGTCTTGAAAAACCAAAAAATAAAAAAATAAAAATAAAAAAAAGATAAGATCGAAATACTGTCTGTGAAGTTAATAATGTAATTAATATTATTAGATTATCCACTTAACAGATTGCTGTTCCAGGGCAGAGAGATTATCTGCTCACAGTAGCTGCACTTGTTTTTCAGAATGTCTCTTTGTTATACCATTTTCCATTCTGACTACTGTAGTCAAGTGTTAGCAAGTACAAACTCTTTATGTTTGTGCCTCTAGCGTGGTCATTAAGGTCACTCAGAGGTAGACTCACACACGGATCCAAATTGCTTCTGCATTGCCTTGATTAGTTCTGCTGGAGGGTAGGAAAGGGTTACAATCAGTTTGGAGCCCTTGGCAGGGCAGGGAAATCTAGGGCCTAGAGAAGAATGCGTGGGTGTGATGGTCTGTTCAGACACAGAGATCGAGCTGGTCCTGAATCTTCCTAGGCTGTCAGATAAGCGCCTTCAGGGGGTCTGAGAAAGTGAACTCTGACTAGACTCTCATTTGTAAACAAACTTACATGGCAGCTTTGAAAACTGAGGAAGTTGTTTCCGTGTGTGTGTGTGTGTGTGTGTGTGTGTGTGTGTGTACACTTTTTGTATGTGTGTGTTTATGGGTACACTTTTGTATGTGTGGGTAGGTTTATGTGTGTGGGGGTGCATGTGCACATGTGTATGTAGAGGTCAGAGGATAACCTTTGATTTTATTCTTCATGAGCAGTCTACCTTAATATTTTAAACTTGTCCCTGCTTCCCTGTGCATCCCTGGATTTTTTTTTTTCCTAATGTGAATGTAGGGGATTGAACTCAAGGGCCCATGCTTCTGAAGCAAGCACTTTAATGCCTGAGCTGTCTTTGCCCATCTCCAATAGGAGCCAGACAGGCACCATGATGTTTGGCTTGCAAACGGCTTTGTCTTACAAGCTTGCTAGCAAATTAGAAGCGAGGCGGAATGCATTTCCTCACTGGATCTCTGAAGTGGGTGGTAGATATGGAACATTTGACCTGAGAGAAACATTCAAAGGAGTGCAATCATGTTAGATATGTGAGCTCTTCTCATTTAGGTTTTTAGTTATTGCTATTTTATTTAATAGAAATCTAAATGCCACAATTCAAAGCCATGCAGAAACAAATTTCAACATGCTATGTGCATGGATTTTTAAATTCTTAGAGCCATTCAGTAATGTGGCAGGCTGATCTCTAAAGCTGTGGGCTCTGCAGCTCTAGAAATACTTGGGAAAGAGGTAGGTGGGACCAGGTACCTCTAAAACTCTGTCACATGACCCCAAGATTGCAGCATGTTTTAAGGCAGTGACTTTTCATTCTGGAATAAGGAAAACTTAGTAGGGGAAAAAAAGAAGATAAATACACCCTTCTCTTGGTACAACTGAGAAAGGTCCAAACTCCAAAACACATTATTACTAGCCCAGGGAAATCACATGGAGAGCAAAATAAATAGACATAACAAGGAGTAAAGAAATTGTATGGATTACTGTGTGCAGATTCGTGTTCCAGATTACTGTATGCAGATTCGTGTTCCAGTCTGTTTCAGATTGTCTCTGGCTTGTCCTCCCCTAACTGCTATGCTCAGAGGTAGCTGCCTGAGAGATAGTGGTTCTCCATGCCTTGTCTGGGTCCCTCAATGATGCATAAGGAGCCATGTGAGCCATGGGCGTGAGGCTTTCTGCTGGTAGAGTGGGAATCTTACGTGCTGGAAGCACAGACTTTTGGTTCTTGGTGGAGAATGGACTAGATGGCTGCTCATTCATAAAGGCCAATAAATATCTCAGGAAGTGCAATGGGCCTGGAGCACGCTATTTTTTTTTTTTTATCTGAACTCTATAGTTGAAGGCCAATAAGCTAGTCTACGGAGGCCCACGAGGCTCACACTTGAGGAGCACTGCCTTGCTAGGTAGGTGAGGTGTACCACTGAAGCACAGGTGACTGAAGTTGCTCGTCCCGCCTCTCTGCCCCTGTCCACAGTGCTCAC
Organism: Peromyscus maniculatus bairdii; assembly: GCF_049852395.1. Lineage (NCBI taxonomy): Eukaryota > Metazoa > Chordata > Mammalia > Rodentia > Cricetidae > Peromyscus > Peromyscus maniculatus. The sequence goes on along the minus strand of NC_134868.1, from coordinate 32,801,134 downwards.
CCCTCCTCTACATAAGGCTGAACAAATATTGAAAGAATGTTGGTTTGGAGGGAAGTCAAGTGATCAACCCATTTTGCTGTCTTTTTGTCTCCAGGGCCCTCCGTTTACATGAGCTTCATATAACCTATGACCTTTTTCTTTTTTCTAGTGTCCATGGAAAACATTGGTGAACAAGGTAACATATTGCTCTGGTTGCAGATGTAATGTCTTAAGAATAGTTCAAAAAAGCAAATTGTATCCTTGTATACTTGGGTGGGATTAAAAAATTATTCCTTGACAATATGGTAATAAGATAGAGTTAATGGCATCTCATTTTTCTAATTTCCCAAGCTAAATTCTGTCACATACTTGGCAAATACTCTGTAATGGCCAATAATTGTTTCAAAGATTGTTCTAGCTCCAAGATACATGGAACAATCTCCTGTCTCAGCTTGAACTACTCCTTCATAACTGAGTTATCTATCTGCAGAGTTTATGAAATTCTGCCTCTATTTGCAATAAGCTCCATATTACATAATCCAAATTGTAGATGAATTCATAGGCATAAATATCATAATTCTTTAGAAAAATTAAAAATTGCTAGTAAAATTTTAAAATATAAAACACGTTACATCCTGCTTATTTATCTGCTTAGTTTTTGTTAGGAGTGGAGACTTAGTGCTATCTAGAAAGGAAGTCGACCACTGATCTGCACCACCAGCCCTCAAACATTCTGAATTGGCACATTTTTTTCTGCAATTGTTTACTTCCTAACTATGCTAATGTGTTATTCAGACAGAATTATTATCAGTAGCATGAAATTATTATTGTAAACTCATGTATTACTTCAAGCCTTTAAAAGAACATACAAAGTGTGTTTATATTATCAAAAAAAAATACTCAGGATGCTTTTCTTAACAGTTGTCCTGTGTGCTAAATCAGGCATTAGAACCCCCACAGACAGAAATCACTTCATCCAGATGGTCCCTGTTTACATGTTGTCGTTACAACCAAGAGAGCCACCAGGGTCAACCAGAGCTAAGCAAACAGGCAAACGGCTTCTCAGATGGGAACTGCTTTCTCTGCCTCTCATTAAGCAAGGTTCATAAAATCTGAAATTCTGAACATTTGGCTAACATTGGGTTTACTCTTATATAACCACCATAGTTTTACAACTTAGGAAAGATCTGATTAGCCAGTTCGCAAAGAGAGAGGCCTGAGTACAGATGGGGAGGGTCTAGTCCTGGATATAGATGCAATGATGCATTCAGAGATGTCAAAAAATCTTCTTGACTTCAGGTTTTTAATTTAAAGAGTTGCACTTATTTGAATGTGATATAAATACTATTTGATAGCTTATCATCATTGTTAATTTGAATATTTTGTGAATACCATGATTTGAGTAAAATTTTGCATATTACAGTGATGATTATGTTTCTTTTGTTTCAGTTGTGAGCCTCATGGCTTATCATCTGCTTTTTGCAATGTTTGTCTGGTCATACTGGAAAACCATTTTTACACTGCCCATGAATCCTTCAAAAGAAGTAAGTCAAAGCAATAGCAGAGTTATCCTGAAGATAGCAATCTGTTATACTGACTTCTGAAAATGAATTTCCTTCTTTTCATTAGCTGTTACAAATGAATGAATACAGTGATGTTTTTGGATTTAAAAAATCTGTATATGTTAATGAACACTGGAACTTTCACTAGGTACTTATTTTTGTATCTGATAGACTTATTCTATCAAATCTTCTATGCATTCCTTTCTACATTGGAGTCAAGTATCCAGATGGATCAGTAAGAGATAGGTGAGAGATAGATAGATGGATAGATAGATAGATAGATAGATAGATAGATAGATAGATAGATAGATGATAGGTAGATAGAGAGGCAGGTAGGTAGATAGATAGATGATAGACAGATAATTTGATGCAATTCCATACTAATTATTATACTAAACACATATTAGTTGTCTGTCAATCACCAGAAACAACACTAAATTGCTTAACTCATCCTCTCTGTATTCAGGAAATCTATAGCCAGTCCACAACTTTTACACACCCAGATTCCTTCTATCTCATTGTTCTGTCACATGGTGTTTTGATTCCATAGGCCACTTCTTGGCTGAAGATGTAGCTCTAATTCCAGACATTATGAATATGTTCCAGCCAGCAGACTATAGACGGTAGGAAAGAGGTGCCCTTTCCCTTCAGTGGCACTCTCTTCAAGTTACTGATTCCATTTCCACTTGCATTTAGATGACTTCATTATGTGACCACATCTCACATGGAAGCCTGGGAATGTCATTGCAATTCTCAATGGTCATGTCAGCCACTAAAGGGATGAATGGTTATTGGGGGACAGCTAGCAATCTTTGATACAGAAGGTTTTTTAAGTAGAAGCATATGACTAAATTAAATTTGCATTTTTTAATATATTGTACTGTTCTTTTCTGGGTATCTTGTTTGGTTAAATGATTTAAGAGCAAGGGATGGTATCTTATACCCCTTTGTATCCTTGGTATTTGTTCCAATATGTATTTGTTGAATTTAAATAAATGTTGCTGTTCACAGCATATTTTTAGGAGGCCAAGTTAAAAAGAAAAGACATCACTGTAGATTGTTCCCTAAAGCAATCAGTTTGGAATGAATCTGTGACCACACAAGCCAATAATCATGCTTTCAGCTTGGAAAGGGGTGTTAAAACCAAACCCCATATATTTGCACAGAAATAATGGTACGTGTAGACTATGGTGCTTCTCAGACCATCTTTTCTTTGGTTCTCCACTTCTTTCTCCTTTTCTACATGTTTTTTCCTTCCTCATACAGTGCTCCCTTCTTCTTCATAATCTCTCCCACTGTGTATGTTCGAAAGAAAAAGCTGACTGCTATCAATGGAGAGAGTGATCTTATCCACTCAGGTGGCTCACCAGCTACCTCTACATTGATAACTTTCACATCTATTCCCAGCTCTGATTTCTTCTGAGAGTTTAATATAGGTGTCTCTCTGTCAGACATTGCACTGATGCTTTATATACATTACACACACACACACATAGACACACACACACATGTACATATATATATATGACACTTTATATACAATATATATATGTATGCTTTATGTTCTTGTAATTCTTAACTCACGTAGCTTCCCTGAATGTACCATCCCAGTACTTTTCTTTCTATGATATTCTTTCCCTTTTCTCATTAAAAAATTATAATTTGCATCTGCACTAGCAGCAATTATCTCTTGAAATTCTCAAGCAAGGAATTATCCCAGAGTTCAGTTTCTGGATCTCTCTCTCTCTCTCTTTTTTAAATATAACTGCATTGGCAATCCCATTTAATTTTATAATTTTATATAGTATCCCATTGGTATAACTCTCATTAATACATTAGTTCAGACCTCTCTCCTGAACTCTAGACACATCAAAAAACTATCTCTCTGACAAAAATTTCAAATTCAGTGTATCTGGAAAAAATTGGATCTCCTATTCAGTTTTCTAATCACATTGTTAAAGTGGTCCCATATCAGAAATGGCAGTTATGTCTTTCATTTTCAGGCCAAAAACTTTGGAGTCATCCTTGACTGTTCTTCCTCCTCCATGCATATACAGTCAGCAATTTAGATTCAGGCGATCACTTTAGCCGATGCCGACAGTGTGAGCTCATGCCCCTCCTGCCGCCGCCCTGAGCCAGGGCATCATCTCTCATTTACATACTTGTAGTATCATGTTGAGGGTTTCTCTAACTACACCATATAAAACAGCAAACCTCCTAGGACAAGCATAGAAATTAATCACAATGAATTTAAAACTTGATCAGACTTTGCTGGGTGATTGTTTTACAAAAAAAAAAAAACTATATATATATATATACATATATATATATTGTGTGTGTGTGTGTGTGTGTGTGTGTGTGTGTGTGTGTGTGTGTGTGTGTGTTTTCAGATAACTGTGTGGGGTAGATATTATTTGGTATCATTTGTGTTTTTGTGTGTGTATGTGTTCATGTGTGTGCAGTTACCCTCAGAGGCCAGAAAAGGGTGTCAGATACCCAGGAACTGGAATTAGAGGTCCCTTCTGAGCCACTTGGCATGGGTGCTAAGAACTGAGCTTGGGTCCTCTGTAAGAGCAGCAAGTGCTCTTAACCACTGAACTATCCCTCCGGCCCAACCCATATTGCTAATTGTCATAGCAGCATAATTTTCTTGTAATATGTGATGACTGATGTAATGATGTTCCAATTTTAAATTTTTAGACTGACCCCAACCTCGTATTATATAGTACTGATAATAGCATGCTTGTATGTAGAATTTTACTCACATTGTAAATTATTTCCTTAATAAAAATTCTTGAATGCAGAATTACTAGATCAAGGAAATTTCAGTTGCTTGCCAAATTGTTACCCAAAAGGACTGCAGTAATTTTCAATACTACCAGTTATATCAAACTCTGGCGCTTCTTGTTATTATGAAAACTCTGTTAGCAACTTAATGGGTAAACTGTTTCATGTTTTAATTTGCACATTTTAGATTCTCATGAAGAGATTGTGTGTGTGTGTGTGTGTGTGTGTGTGTGTGTGTGTGTGTGTGTGTGTGTCCTACATGAAAGACAACCAACAGAAAAGAGAACGTATTTATATTAGTTTTCTGGTTCTTTTTAAAATACAAATAATGATTTTCTTTTTGTGTATATAGTTAAAATTGAGCCCTACTTTAATCTGGAAACTATAGATGAGATGACCTCAGATCTTGGTTCCTATTACATTTACCGGTAGGAAGAAGGCAGACATTTTGGAGAAATGATTACTTTTAGGACTATGCAGGAACAATGAAGAGGAGCCAAGGGCATCGTCTTCTAGTGCCAGCAAACAAGGAAGTGCTCAGACAGAACACACAGAAGAGAATGTGTCAGAGGAACACCTAGGCCCAGGAAAGAAACCCCAGTGGAAAAGGGCAAATGATTTGAGCAGCAGAAGTCTCTCAGCGTGAATAAACATCTGTGAGACCACTTAATTAAACAAATAATTGAGGAAACATAAATAATAGAACAGAAACACCTGTCCAAGAGAAGACTTCTAAACAATGTCTGTAAATACTTTACCTTTTAGGGGTGGGAGGCATAAATCCCCACTCCTTACATATGAACAAATATTCCCTCCAAAGAGTACAGGGTAGGAAAGAGAAGTACTGAGGAAATGTATAGCAGTGACCCCTGATGAAAAGCTCCCTCAGGCTGGACCGATGGTGCAGTGGTTAGGGGCACTTGTTCTTCAAGGATTCAGTTTCCAGCACCCATGTGACAGCTTACAACCAACCCTAACTCCAGTTCCAGGGGATATGATGCCATTCTCTGACCTCTGAGAGCACCAGACACGCAGGTGCTACTACACATACATGCAGGAGAAGCACCTATACACATAAACTAAGTCTTAAACAAACAAAGATTTTAACCCTCTGTTAACTATGTGATCAAGGCCAGCATGATAGGTCCAGTCACGTTGCCATGACCTGCTGGCAATGTTGGTTTTTCTCCTAAAGATCCACGACCCCCAATCTTATCAGGAGACAAACAATAGGGAAGTTGTGATTAAATGACCCTCTACACGATGCCAGCGCTACTCAGGACTGCCATGGTAACAAGAAGAAACAAGGAAAGGAAATCATAAACAGTGAAGGAAAATATGAGAAACTACCGAGGCTAAAATGAACCTGAGAGGATGTGGCAATTGAACATACTCTGGGATTTTCATAATCCCATATTATGCAGATATATGTTATAGAAATACTGTAGTTAAAAAAAGATATTCCAAAGCAGAAAATCTGAATATCTATGCTGAACTTTATGCTATGCACTTTAGTGAATTAATGGATCAGTATTATGTTATTAAAGTGCCTTACATGTGCCAATGCTACTGTAAGATATTAATGTGGGAAACTTAGTAATGGGCTATATAGGAACTTTAGAAACTTTACAGTATTTTACAGTATTTTCTCAATCCATTAAGTAAATCTAAGGTATTCTTTAAAAGTAAAATAAAATTAGTCTAGCAGCAGCAAACCCAGGATGTATGAAGAACTGTGGCAGCTGGAGGTTGGAGACTATATCAGGAGTTACCATCTCTACTTTCCAAGATGCTCAGTACCTTCAGATATGCACAGATAGCGCTTTCTAATCTCTGAACTGACAGGAATTTGCATACCATAATGTTCTGGAGAGGAAGTGGTGGAAGGGAGAACCACATAGCTCAACCCTATTACAAGGTAGAAAACTGGTTTTGACCTCTATATTATGTAAGTACGATTTTCACTAACCCATATTTGATTTCTTGGAACTGACTCAGGGCTGTTCTAGTTAATTTATTAATTTAAGCGTTAAACATGGGAGGGTCTTCCATGTCCAACACTCCCATAAGATGAAAAAGACCAGGAAAGTCATAAAATGTTGATGAATTTCAATGCCTATTGCAGTTTTTAGGAGTATTCTAATATATTATAAATAACCAATTCAGTGTCAATTTACAGTGCCAGGTTTTAAGTCAGTTTTAGAAACGGCAGTGGGAAGAGCTAGAGAGATGGCTCAGATGAGGATGCTTGCTTGGTGTGTAAGCAAGAGGGCCTGAGTTCAGATGTGAAGCATCACCAGGTGGCGGTGGCACACACCTTTAATCCCAGCACCTCGGGAGGCAGAGCCGGGCGGATCTCTGTGAGTTCGAGGCCAGCCTGGGCTACCAAGTGAGTTCCAGGACAGGCGCAAAGCTACACAGAGAAACCATCTCGAAAAAAACAAAGAGATCTGAAGCATCTGTGTAAGAAGGCAGGCATGGCTTTTACATTAATGGGCCTGCAGTCTTATGATTAAGTCTAGCAAAGAGTCATGTACACAAAATCATTATGCTAATATAAAAGTTATTTACACTTGAAAGCCAAAGTTTTTTTTTTTAAGTTGATTTCTGGGAAGGCAAAGATTGAGGCCCAATGTCATGACCTAATTTTTATTGAATAATTTGTCATTATGTAAATGACACATTTAAGTCGCCTTAATTTTTTTTTTTTTTAGGGATAGAAACTCTCTGGGTAGCCAAGGCTAATCTTGAACTCACAATCCTCACGCCTCAGTCTCTTGAGTATTAAGATTACAGGCGTACAGTGCCATGCACAACTTGAGGTTGTGTTTATTTTTTCTTTTAAAAATATCTATTCTGGGAGTGTTTCATTAGCAACTCCTCCTGGGATATAGCTCAAAATGGTTGAAAACTTCCCTTTCATATATAATACCCTAGGTTCAATCCTCAGTACTGGCAAATAAAGTATATGGAATGTACAAATTGAAGAATAATCAAATAAAAATGCCCAAGCAAACATTCAGCTGATATATAGACCATGTTTAATTTTCCTATCTGTTATACACATCACTGTTGTATTTCCCTGTACTCCCCAAGAAGAAACAACTATTCTGCGTTTTATTTTAATTATTCCCATCTTCTTTATAATTTTATCACATATGATTGTGCCCTTATTGGTAATATAGAGACTGCTTAGCTTCTTGATTTTGAAACTTTATAGAGAATGTGTTCTCTGAGATAATTGGTTGTTGCTATTTTCAGCAAGGTGGTGAGATATGGTACTTCATTCTTGGATCATTGCAGTTCAAGGTTAAGCGCCAGTAGTATGTTTAGATGTATCTTGTCTTGATTTATTTACCCACTACCCTTTGATAGACATTAGATTGAGTTTGTATTTTTCCCATTTCAAAGAACAGCACTGTGGTTGATCTGGTACATACATACCTTCTGGACCTATTTATAGGGATTCATACAGTAGCAACTTTGGGACTTTTGTATGTATATGTGATTATCTAGTAGGAGCCAAAACAAAGTTTTGTTTTTCTCAAATAAGCATGTTTAGTTAGTTGAACTAAACTGTCAATATAAGCAGAAAAATGAATACTTAGATATTTGAGTGCCAGAGGAGATTCTGTGTGACAATTATGACTAAGTTCAAACTGTCTTAAATATATATATAATATATATATATTTATAATATATACTATAAATATATATATTATATATATTATATATATAATATATATATCCAATTGATTTTTTTCTACTTTTGTTCCTAATAGTATCCAAATGAAAAATCTATTTGTTGAGCCATGCATTTTTTACTGGGCCATCTTATCTATTATATAATTAACATTTTGACAGAATTATTCATTTTATAAACAGTTTCCTACATCCTGTTCTCTTTAAGTTCAAAAACACTTGAGGAAATAGGTATAATGTCTATTATACCTATTATTATTATTATCACATTCTTTTTCAAGATTCATAAAGTAGTTATCTGTGAAGTTAAGAGACATGCCCAGATTGGAAACTCTATCAACCTCTCTGAATGTACTATATACCATTCATATTTTATAAGTACTTGTGGGTATAATAGAGCAGACAAATGTGTTATCATTCCTTTGAAAATACTGATTAAAATTTAAATTTATTCCTCAGTTCCATCTCTCTTATGCAGAGAAAGAACTGCTGGAGAGAGAGCCGAGAGGAGAAGCCCATCAGGAAGTTCTGAGGCGAGCAGCCAAAGACCTTCCCATCTATACCCGGACCATGTCCGGAGGTAAGCTCTGATAATTACGGACAGTGTGCAAATGAGATATAATGACTCTTGGAAAGCATGTTCATATTCATCAACTGTCAAACGCTCGTTGGAAAGTGCTGTGCTGTGTCTTGGGTTGCTATTAAATCTTTCCTGTACAGTTCCATACAACAGAGCAGAAATATGAGTCACACTGTGGCACTGAGATCTCAGAACTGACTCTGATTCTATTCCTCCTACTTTGTCGTGCCTTGGCAATGATATAAGGACTGCTGAAGGGTGTATCTGTAGTAGGGAAAATTTGTTTTTAAAGTTTTAATTATAAACCATCCTATTTATATATTTAAGGAAGCAATATCTACAATGGATGGAAAGCTTAATGATTTTGCAAGTGATTTTTATGATTAAAGCAGTAATTGTGTGAATTATGTAAAACATAATTTAGGTATTGCTGTCTTTTTTTTATGTTAGATTTTATTTGTCTTTCATACAATATATCCTGACCACAGCTTCCTCTCCCTCCGCTCTTTCCCGTTCCCCCCTCTCTCCTCTCCTCTAGATCCACCCCTTCACCCCCTTTTCCCCAGAAAAGAGCAGTCCTCCCGGGGACATAGCAGAACACTGCAAAACAGGATACAATAAGACTAGGCATAAACCCTTGTATCAGCCGGGCGAGGGAGCCAGTAGGAGGAAAATGTTCCCATGAGCATGCAAAAGTGTCAAAGTCACCCCCTCTCCCAGGTCAGGAGTACCCCCAAACCGGCAGCCGTTGTATATATGCAGAGGACCTATCGCGGGTCCATGCAAGCTCCGGGATTGCTGCTTCAGTCTCTGTGAGGCCCCACGAGCCCTGTTCCGTTCCCAGCTGTGCTTACTCCGTGTCCTCAACCCCTCTGGCTCCCACAATTCATTCTTCCCCTCTTTGGGGGATGCCCCAAGCTCTGAGGGGAGGGACTGATGAGACCTCCAACCTGGGCTCTCTCTCTGACTGTTGGCTGTGGGTCTCTATCTGCTCCCATCGGTTGATGGAGAACGCCTCTCTGATGATGACTGGACAAGGCACCAATCTATGACTGTAGCAGCACATCATTAGGAATCATTTCATTGATGTTTTTATTTTTGCCAGTCGTGTTTGGTTCAATAAAAACTGTTATATAAATAATTTAAATTAATATAATGCCTACTTAGCTTACATTTTAAGATAATTTAACATCTAATTAAGTCATTATCTTCAAAAACCAACACACAGCCAGAAGGTGGTGTCACACACCTTTAATCCCTGTACTTGGGAGGCAGAAGCAGGCAAATATCTGAGTTCGAGTCTAGCCTGGTCTACAAAGTGAGTTCCAGGACAGCCAGAGCTGTTACATAAAAAAATCCTGTCTCAAAACAAAACAAAACAAACAAACAACAACAACAACAAAAAAAAAACACCACCAACAAAACTACATGAACTACAGATAATTACTGCCAAGACTTAACCCAGACATGTTTGGGGACTTTAAACTTCTGTTTGCCCATTATGGCTCATTAGCCCATTGGTCTGTTGAGTCCTTAAAATATGGCTTGGCCATGGTGAGAATTCTTAAATATAAGATACACAAATGCTTTCAAAGATTTAGTATGCAAGAAATGTAAAATGGGGCCTGGAGAGATGGCTCAGCAGTTAAGAGCACTGACTGTGCTTCCAGAGGACCCAGGTTCAATTCCCAGCACTCACATGGCAGCTCACAACTGTCTGTAACTCCAGTCTTAGGGTACTAAAACACCAATGTACATAAAATAAATAAGTTATTAAAAAATGTAAAATGCCTCATTAATATTTCTATATAATTTGCATTTGCTTTGAGCTCATATTAGAACCATATTGAATCTACATCTAATATAGTCTTCACTGTTCTGTTTGCTGCAATCTAGTGCACTCTGTGAGATTTGTGTAGAGAAATAGTTATTTCAAAATCAGCCATCCAGATCCACTTGTGCTCTCTGGACTATTGAAGAAAAGATGCCATCATTACCTGTAAGAACTAAAATCCTCTATTGGAAATGCTTCTTCCCATACTTGCTTCTAACATTGTATCATAATCAACAGAGATGTGAGGTCTTTCCCAATTTATGGAACCAATAGAGTGTGTTTACACATGCTAGACTATGTCTTTGTGGCATATTCTCACTCAATTATGCACAGGGATAAACTGACTCAGCTGAGGGAGACTTTCTGTTGACCAGCAGACATGAATGAACCTTCCCCTTGAGAGCTTTACCATAGCCACTGGTGACAGAGAACTCCTTAGAGAGATTTTCCAAGAGGTCTTCTGTTCTTGGGAAATCTCTCCAGGGCAGCCTGTCTCTAGGCAAGTGTTTTCATTTTCTGTCTTTAAACTGGGTTGAATATCTTTTTTTTTTTTTTTTATCAAATTTAAATTCAGTATACTTTTTAGAGTTTAAATCTGGAGCGATGTTAAAAAGCCATTTAACTGTGTTTTCAGTGACTTGTTAAGTTTAAGACTAAGTGAACTCTTTGTTCCTAGCAATCCGGTATTGTGACAGATGCCAACTTATAAAACCAGACCGCTGCCATCACTGTTCCGTCTGTGATAAGTAAGGAAATCTTTTCTTCTCAAAAGATGTTCAATATTGTGTTACTGCTTTCTACATTATCTCCACAGTTCACATTCATGCTATTCAGGTTACTGTTTAGATACATGAGTGGAATTAGTCCTTGTATTAATGGCAGTGTAGCTTATGGCCACAATTAATGCTGTTTCCCCAGGTTCGTGGTAACATAACATGAACATTTTTAGCAATTCTCATGTGGTAAGTTCAACTTAGCAAGTGTTACTTCTGTGAATGTTTTCCATCTTTATAAAGACATCTTGATAGACTTCTCACACTTAGGTTGTATTGAATATTTAGTATGTGACAGAAACAGAAAGACTAGTCCTAAAGATTGATAGTCAGGAGCAAATTTTATATAGAGTTTGTGTAAATCAACTGATGTTTTCCACGTTTTAAAGAAAAGTAGTCTTGTACTAATATAGCAATATTTTAAAAAGAAATTGATTTGTATCTTAAGGAATGTACATTTTGAAGTTTTATTCTGTTACAACTAGAATCAGCTACAATATCTGTTTTAGATGAGAATGTCTACTCTTACTGGATTTTATTTTTAAATGAGGAATTTTGTAATATTTTACTGTCAGAACTGTTGGAAATATTTCCTATTTTCTTTTTATAATGAACATCATAAGGTGTCATGTTTTATTCTTTGGATATTTTTAGATGTATTTTGAAGATGGATCATCATTGCCCATGGTGAGTATAAACCTATATTAGAAATAAGTTTGAATCAATTATTAACAGTATAAATGGAATCACTTTTTACAAATTCTTTCATTAATCAGTTACCTTGCTTGTCCTAGAGGCACTTCACTAGTGTTTAATTAGCTTCAAAGAGCCTTCATTTGGAAGAATTTTCATTAAATAATTTTAAAACTAGTACATTAATAACATAAAAGTTAATTTTACATGTTTTCTCTGCACAACGAGTATTTTTTTTTTTTTTTTTTTTTCCGTTTTTCGAGACAGGGTTTCTCTGTGTAGCTTTGCACCTTTCCTGGAACTCACTTGGTAGCCCAGGCTGGCCTCGAACTCACAGAGATCCACCTGCCTCTGCCTCCTAAGTGCTGGGATTAAAGGCGTGCGCCACCACTGCCCTGCCGAGTATTCTTTTATACACATATATAAACACAGATGCACTAAAATACTTTCCAGAAGTGTAAATATTTATACATTAATGATATATATTACATTAATTAATAATACCTCAGTAGACATTTATAATAAACTTTCAACAATTTGTTTTAAATGAAGCTACACTGAGGGGTAGAATAGTAAACAGACAAGCACACAGATACGTTTAACTTAGAACTCACTCATATTTCTTTACTCCTTCTAAGTCATTAATTTAAGTGACTTTATAGGGGGCTATCTGAAAGATCCACTAGTGAAGATTGATTTCCCTACTCTTGTTATCGGTTTTCATTCTGTGTATGTTAAGCATGTTAAGGTTGCCATGTTTGAATTCAAGCATTAATTATAATTATTGCACAAGCTTTACTTCTTCCAGGGATGGCACACAGGAGGGATATGAATGCTCACACATTTGCCTTAGGCAGTCTGCAGTACGCACTGGAGATGATTTTCCTAGGAGCAGGGGAGTGTAGGGAAGACTGGGGGTCTCTGCTTCCTACATCTTTTACCATTGTACCTCCCCGTCTTCCTCAGCAGATTTCTCCCTTGAAAGTGTTAAGGTCTGTCAACTCCCACCAGAATGGTGTCTTCTTTTAAAAAATGTTTGCGTGACCCCTCTTTGTACTAATTTATGCTTGCATTTATTCTTCTGTCCCCCATTCCTTTCCCACCAAACTAATATCCTCAATTGCCAGTTTTCCTCATTTTCATCCCCGTTTTCCCCAATTCTCCCAGTGCCTCCACACACAGTGCCATGTAAGTTTTCTGGTAGTGAGCAGCTTGTCTGTTTGATGACATCCCTCGGTCTTAAGAACCCGTGTGTGTTTTCTTGGTTCCCCATCAGAGCTTTCTTTTATCTGAATAAGTTTGCTCAACTCACAACACTGTTGGTCCAGAAGTGCCCGGACATTACCACCTCTAGGTCTATCCTTTCAGCCAGAGAAAGCCTGACTAATAACTCAACTCCATTGACAGTGTTTCCATTTTTATGGTGCTGGGCCTCAAACCCAGGACCTTGAACATGCTGGGGAAGCACTGTGCCCCACACTACATCTCCAGCTCTTATTACCTTCTTTATCTAAAACAAGCACACAAACCGACCTACCTGTACCAAAGTTATTGTCTCGGAGTTGGCTTGGAGGAGAACTCAGATTACGCAATCTCCTGTCTGTGTTTCTGTACAACCTAAACACCATTAGCAATGATCAAATAATCAGGGCAGAGAGTTGATGCCAATTTTTTTTTTTCACTTTAATGAAAGATTGTGATAGTAAAGCATGGAGAGGTGGGGACAATCAGATTTGTTCCAGGCCAGTGCGTACCATAGCTCGCGCCATCCATTGTTAGATGCATAAACTTACAAAAATAGAAAATAATGACTTATGATTAGAGCGGTCTTCCTAAACCAGCAATTAATAGGGCAGAATAAGAAACTTTAACAGATAACCTATTAGACATATTAAAGAGAATAGCTAGAATATATCAGGGTTTTGTTTGTTTGGTTGGTTGGGTTTTTTTTTTGGGGGGGGGCAGGCTTCAAGACAGGATTTCTCTGTGTAGCTTTGGTGCCTGTCCTGGATCTCACTCTGTAGACCAGGCTGGCCTTGAACTCACAGAGATCTGCCTGGCTCTGCCTCCCAAGTGCTGGGATTAAAGGCATGTGCCACCACCACCCGGCGAAGGTGGCAGTGTTTAAGCAATAAGCACCCACAGCATAACTTCCTTGACCTCAGAAGTTTATTGAACTGTTTCCTGCACTGACATTTCCCAGGCTGCTACCTCTGTTCCCATCATCATCTCCCCTGCAGAGATCTGCAGCCTCGTCAGTCTGGGGATGACTGGGTGCCATGTGCCCTGTATTCAGCAGGTATCAATTCAGTGGAGTATCCAATTATTTTTTTAAATTTTAGAATGGAATGAGATGGGTAAATAGCTTAGAAGTCAGGGTGCTGAGCTAGCATGAATGAGGCCCTAGGTTTAATCTCCTGCACCAGAAAAAATTTAAGAATTTAATTAAAAAATATGGAGAACTAGGGCTGTATCCCAGTGGTAGAGTACATGCTTAGTATGTGATGAAATCTAGGTTCACACACAGTACCCCCCGCAAAAGGACAGATAAAATGCAGTGTGGTTCTAAAGTTCAAAAGCAAAAACAGTGAATATGTTTTCTCTCATCTTTTTTACTTCTTCCCTAATCACAGAACCACTATTGATATTGTCATGGCTACTATTTAGGTCTAAATGTATCCATGTGTACATTTGAATATACATATATGTGTGTGTGTATGTGTGTTCTATCTCTTTTAAAAAACAAAACTATAAATAGCTACAAAATCGATAGACTGGATGTGTTTCATTTCTTCATTCACTATATTATGGAACTGTTTTTATGTCAGTATATCAAAATCTTTTACAGTTGTGTGAATATAATTTGTTAAAGGATTTTAGGATATTACCAGATTATTTAGATGCCTTTTTATATAGGCCTTGAATATGGTTGTGAACTTTAGAGTATGTATCTTTGAAACATTAGATGAACAATGCCGGTCTGGTTTATACTTAGTAATTTGCAGGTCTGGCTGGGCATTTAAAATTACCTAGTAGGGCCTGGCAATGATGGTGCATGCAGAGGCAGGCGGATCTCTGTGAGTTCGAGGCCAGTCAGCCTGGTCTACAGAGTGAGTTCCAGGACAGGCTCCAAAACTACACAGAGAAACCCTGTCTTGAAAAACAAAACCAAACAAACCAATAAATAAGTAAATAAATAAAATCACCTAGTAGGTTTTAGGAGATCAGCCTCACCATTGTCATTTTAACTAAATGAGAGCTTCTGTAGTGTTTATTTTATTGGATTTTTCTATTGGAGGAATGATTTTACTTTTAGCATAAACTTTTAATCATATTTATAATACTTTCGTATGCTTATCCAATAACTTCCTCAAATAAAGCAAATAATTTTAGCATCAATGTATTGAATTCTCAATGTGTTTTAAAGAGCATACATTAAGGAAAATGTTATCTTTATATACTGATGACAGAAAAAACTAGAAATCATTTGTCCTGAGGCTCAGCAAGGTTGAAGAGTGGACTCAGTCACACAGCTAGTCTTGTTTGGAGACCTGAAAATCTACTTGCTTTCCAATATATTGTATTCTTCCTAGTTTAGATTCAGAAAGCAGTTTCTGTGCAAATGCTTTACACCAAATTAAAATGATGTAACCCAAAATGTGTTGTTTATGCATAAAATTCATTGCTGTCCTTTCTGAAGGATGCTTAGATACAGCTTGATGCGTGCCAAACTGAGTCTACACTAAGCAGTTACAATGTCTAACCTAAGCAGTTACAATGTCTAACCTAAGCAGTTACAATGTCTAACCTCAGCAGTTACAATGTCTAACCAACAGCTGTAGTGAAAAGAGTACATTGTTACTGTTCAAGATAAATGTTCTTTCTCTATTTCCAGAATTTTCTATGGACATATTTGGTTTTGACTCCACATTCTGCATTCTTGGTTCTTGCATAGCAAATTACCCTAGCCTGAGTTTCAGTAAGCTAAATCAGTTTTTAAAACCCTGATCAAAATCACCCTCTTTCTATAAAAATGTTCTTCATCACTTAATAAAAACCTTCTTTTTTTGCAGTCCTGCAGAAAGAGGAACAATGGGTGCTAGTCACTGTAACTCAGGTCACAAGTTTACACCCTTGTTTATACCCACCCTGCCCTGTGTCTCCCAGCATCCCACCTCTATTTATCCACTCCACCTCTTGAAAACAACACAAGTAAGCAAAGGCAATATCCTGCACTCTTTGGAGAGAGATCACATTAGAGGAAGCCTGTCCAGGCCTGTTTCCAGTATTCTTTCTTGCCATTATTCCATTCCAGTGCCATAAAAAAACAGTCTCAGAGATCTGTGTGCCTTCTCATGGGGCCCTTTAAAGCTGCAGACATCATTGTTAACAAGTAGCATGCAATTTAGCTCTTATTTATGAATTGCTTCTCTGTGGACAAGACCTTGAAGTTCAAAATTACTAAATCTCCTGTTAGTCCCTTTACATTGTGCTTTTTTTTTGAAGTATAGAATGTAAACATCATTTATGAAAGTATAGATTTTTTTTTTTAAAGCAAGAAAGGATAAAGTGTTTGTTTCTTTACCACGGTCACCGGATCGAGGGGAAGGAGATGAAGGAGGAGAGGGGCTCAAGAGGGAAGGGGGACAGGAAGGAGAGGAAGCAGTAGGTTGACACTACGCCGCAGGGTTGTCGCCCCAGCTAACTACCAGTTAACCCCGTCACCTCTATCGGCCAGTTTAGCCACAGAGGCTGTGAACATCTGCAGGAGATCATGGAGTCATGCCCTTGTCTTTATGGAACATGGGAAAACAGAGAAAATGCCTACAAGAAAGAAATGTACTCAGTTTTGCGTTGCCGATATTTATAGTTGTGAGTCCACTCTCCCCTACCCGTCATATAATGATTTTAGGACAGGAACGTAGGAATTTATGAATTTTCATGTTTGGAATCATAGAATGTAGAGCTGGATTTCAGAAATTACTGAGCACTTACAAAGAAGATGGAATTCTAATAGGCAGTAGCCTATTCTGACCAGAGTCGTATAATTATCTAATATCAAGTGGGCGTTACACTCTGTCTAGCCGGCTCCCACTCCTCCTTTTCAGAATTCTCCCATTGAGTACACCTTGATAATTTGGTTGCCTCCATGATGGCATGTGATGAGGACTATTGAAGGGACTTCATCCAGTTTGGGAAAACCTGAAAGACTAACTTACTTAATCACAGTAGGAAATAGAATCGAGAGATAACATAGTGACTTCTCCAAATCTGCTTGACTTTGTTGGGTTTGTTACAAACTCTCTACCCTTAGATGTGTGTTTATTTATGTAATTCATCATATATGAGGTGTAGGGACATGATCTGTGATTGATTAAAGCAATATTAAATATCATATTGAGTATCTGAGCACAAAAATTTCTTTTAAATGTGTTAGGAAATGTAATGCTCATTATAAATAAAATGCTAATTAATTGTTAATGAACATAAACCAAAAACTATGCTATGTTTAAACATATTTATCCCTACACTGAAGCTGCAACTCATTAGGATTATTTTTGTTTTATTGGCAGGGTGAACAATTGCGTTGGATTTTCAAATTACAAATTTTTCCTCCTCTTCTTGGCCTATTCTCTGCTGTACTGCCTTTTTATTGCTGCTACAGATTTACAGTATTTTATCAGATTTTGGACAGTAAGTCATTACGTTAGTGCCTTTTCTGTATAGAAATATTCACCAGTGAGTTATTGCAGGACCTGACTTTCTAGGGTTAGTCTGTGAACCATTAGTCCTCATCATTCACGGTCTGTGTTTATGCATTTGCCTTTTCCAAATTAATTTGTAACTTCCCAACCAATGTTCTCAGTAGTTTTTCAGTAGTTTCTAGACACATACAGATGTGAGCAGTGCACATGCATGTCCATAATTGAGGTAAACAAGGCATCGCCCTGCCCTGTCCATCTCAGGGTTCCATAAACAAGTATGTTCTCCCGTGGTCTGTTTGCCTCTGGGTTTTGTGGATGTTTTTTTGTTTGTTTATTTGTTTTGATTTTACCTTTTGTTGATTTTGCAGTATAAAATGATCTTTAAACATACTGATGAAGTGCTGTCTACCGTTTCTAAATGAGACTGATGTGTCTCATGGAGAAAATACATGCTTCAACCGGGCATCAATTACAGAACAAATTCTGTTGTTCAGAATTTCCATACTAATAAGTCAATACAATATATTAAATAAGGGGCATTCAAGCAAAACCCCACATCAGATAAGGTTGTGGTCAGTAGATGCCTGAGGCATTATGAGAAGAGAAAACTGACCCCATGTTTCCTCTAGATCCAGTACTCATGGGTCCATTGTTCAAGGCAATCTTGTGGAGCGTAACTACAGTGAATAATCAGAATCAACTAGATAAGCAGATTTTTTTCCCTCAGTATTTAAAATTTGAAGTGTTTACTCCTTCTGTGTTGGTTGTCTTTAAAACTGTTATATCTGCAATATCCTGAATTTTTATTATAAATTCCAATAATAAGCTTTAGGTAGTTCTTCTTCTTTTTTTTTTTTTTTTACTATGTATATAAGCAAGGCAAAACAAAACTAAGAAGTATGTAAACTATCCAGAAACATTTCTGGTGAACATGAAATGATGGTTTAAAAAAAAAAAAAAAAGCCAGGATTGCTTTCTCATTGAATTTTATTTTATTTTCATTAAATTATCTTTCATTATGGCAAGAATTTCTGAATTGCTAGGTAATTTATATGAGTTTTAAACAAAATTTAATACTAACAAGTTACTGAATGCTTGCTGTGTGCTAGTCTCGTTGCTAAGAAATAGAAAAACACTGGTGGGTTCCTAGCATTCAAAGATACTTCCACTTCCCATTGATGGCCGGTCCCTAATAAATGTCTTCCAGACTGTAATCTCATTGCCCTCCATTCCTCTGGGTGGTTTTCATCCCAGACCTCAAAAACATCTGAACAGGAAAGACCAACGTTTCTTTTGTTCAGACTTTATTGTCAAAAGCTGCCAGTGAAGGTCTTGTCTTTTATATCAATGGCAAGTACTGCTGGGAAGTGAAACACTGTGATCATGTTGGAAAGGGAGGCCCCTGGCGTCTCTAGTACTCCACGGAATGCCAGGCCCACCTTCATCCCCAAGCCAGCCCATCTCTCTTGGATGGGCAGACAGTGAGAGGCAAACAAGTGTTGTAGTGCTGGCTACTTTAAACCTCAGGGTATTAAAAG
Source organism: Peromyscus maniculatus bairdii (assembly GCF_049852395.1). Taxonomy (NCBI): domain Eukaryota; kingdom Metazoa; phylum Chordata; class Mammalia; order Rodentia; family Cricetidae; genus Peromyscus; species Peromyscus maniculatus. The sequence goes on along the minus strand of NC_134868.1, from coordinate 32,781,981 downwards.
ATTTACTTCAGACAGGTGTTACTAATGTTGATCATTTCTGTGACGCTACTAACAGCTCAAGGCATTACTGTGGGGGCACATCTCCTGTATTCTTTTAGTCGATGCTGTTGTTGATAGTAGTCGAAAGTATCAGTGAGCAGAGGAACTAGCCTATGCTAACTGGCCTTCATTTTTCTGGCATTATAATTAAAGTCATTTAAACATTTGTGGATATGAGGCATGCTAATAACATATTCGGGCAGTAGAATTAAAACTCCATTTTAACAACTCTTCTCTTGTTTCTTACTGGTATAGCTTATGCTGGTATAGTTTATACTGCCATATTTGTTTGTTTGTTTGTTTTGTTTGTTGGTTTCTAGGGTTTGATTTGGTTATGCAAGGCAAAAATAAATATTCCAACTTTAATCTTTTTCATATACCAGGAAGCATTTAATTTAATTTTATTTATTTAATTTAATATGAAATAGATATTTACTTTTCTCTTTCTTAAATTTTCCCATGAAACTATGGGTCATTTTCCACTTCTAAATTATTTAAAGAAGACAGTCATGCTAACTGATAAATACACGGAGGGGATATTCCCTCATCCCTCTGACAAATGCTTTGTTTTCTGCCTTCCCTTGTAGAATGGTCTGCCTGATACTCAAGCCAAGTTCCATATTATGTTCTTATTCTTTGCTGCAGCCATGTTCTCTGTCAGCTTGTCTTCTCTGTTTGGTTATCATTGTTGGCTAGTCAGCAAAAATAAATCTACATTAGGTGAGTATCCGATTATTACAGTGAACCGAGCTTTAAATGCACATGCAGTCATTCCCTAAAAGTTGCCATCTGAGTAAATTTCATCCACCTGTCTTGAAGTAGTAAAAAAAAAAATCTTTCTTATCCCCCACGTGTTTTGTAATGTTGTACAGACACATGTCCATTCTTTGAGTATATTAATTAGGGGTGCATGGTGTGCAAAGCAGTGTTCATGCCGAGGGGAGAGCAAAGAAAAGCAATCTTTGGGGGGGGCACAAAGGCAAAAAAACCAAACATAAAAGTAATTATAAAATCAGAATACTTTGAAGAACACAAACAGACCATGAAGTTTGGCAGGGATAGTCTCACCACACTAAGAAATAGTCCGTCTGAAAAGTTAACCACAGGATGAGCCAGAACATTGTAGGCACAGAACAGAGTCTGTTAAAAAGCTCTACAGGCTGGGCAATGGTGGCGCACGCCTTTAATTCCAGGGCTCAGGAGGCAGAGCCAGGCGGATCTCTGTGAGTTCGAGGCCAGCCTGGTCTACAGAGCGAGATCCAGGACAGGCACCAAGACTACACAGAGAAACCCTGTCTCAAAAAGAACAACAACAACAACAACAACAGAAAAAAAAAACAGAAGGAGGAGGAAAAGAAGGGAAGAGGGAAGAAGGAGAGGAGGAGGAGGAGAAGGAGAGGAGGAGGAGGAGGACGAGTGATGGGTTGTGTGGGTTATGTTAATTGTTAAACAAAATCTAGAATCGCCTGGGAGATGGCCCTCTGAGCATGCCTATAGGGAAGTGAGGTAGGCAGACGATTATCTTAGCTACCTTAATTGAGGTGGGAAGGTCCTCCTACTGTGGGTGACAGCATTCCCTGGCTGGGATCCTGAACTGTATGCATGGAGGAAGGGACTGAAAAGTAGCAGGCACGCATCATTCACTTCCTGCCATCATGGTCTGCAGCCTGGAACTGTGAGCCAAATAAACCATTTCTCCCTTAAGTAGCTTTCATCAATCTCATCAAACTATTATCTCACAGCACCAGGAAAAGAGACTAAGACGTAAGGGATGTAGCAGGGCTCAGAGGGAAAGGTACAACTGCAGATGTCCATATTAAAGAGAAAGAAGTATTTCAGCCAGTAACTGTATAGTGGGATGAGCCAGAAAAAACAAACAAACAAAAAAACGGAGGAGAAAAAACCCAAAGCAAGCAGAGGGAAAGACGTAATTCATATGGGAGACCACAGAAAGGAAGTTATAGGAAAATAAATAAAACCCATAACTGTTATTTTTAGTATAATGAATTTGACAAGGCTTAGATGAGGAGAAAAGGTAAGAGTTATTACCAAAATGAGAGGCGAAAGTAGCGTTCTGACCGACTTCACAGAAGTGAAGGGTTTTGAGAGGACTGTGGGAAATGCTGCCCCTTGCACAATGGGTGACCTAGGTGGGATGGGAAATGACCAGATACAAAGCACCAGCCTGAGTGAGAAATAGCCAGGCTGCATCGGGAAGCCATTGTCTAATAAAGAAGGTTTTTGGTTGGTTTTTTGTTTTTGTTTTTGAGGGGGGTGGTTTCTTAAAGCTGAACATCCAGGAACAGCCAAAGCTAAAGCTCCTGTAACTTCACCTTTCCTTTGCTATCTGACCCTGCCAGTTAGACTTTGTCTCCAAAACAATAGATGAAATCTTTTTACGTCTAAATGTGTTCCTGTCCTAAAAGTGAAGATTTTAGAATCTGCAAGGTTACCCAAGAGGAAAATGTGGCGTTGTGAAAAGGGCCCTGATGGCCTTGCAGGAGGAATTCCACGCCTGTATTCATTGGCTATGTGACCGTGGGGCAATTCTGATGTCTCTTTGGGCCACAGCTTTGATACACGGAATGGGCATAAGTGGATATGACTGTTTGGGGATTAGATTTTTTTTTGGGCAAGCTGGTTGTAAAGCATATTTTGGGGTCAGCTGGAAAATTATGATGAGATAAAAATTTCAATGATGTTAAAAATTGAGTTTATTGACTTAAAGAGGTTATCAGGGATATGTACTCACATTTTGTTTTAAATTATGTAGGCTTCAATACTTCAATATTATTCAGCCCATCCACCTATTTTTATTCTTATTTTTATTTTTTTATTTGCCAGATCTATAAGGTGGGCTAGTAAAGTACTTCAGTGGTTAAAAAAAACAAAAAACAAAAAAACAGTGTCTCAGTGGTTAAAAACAAACAACACTTGCCACAAAGCCTGCCGATCTGAGTTCAATCCCCGCATCCCACATAAAGGTGGAGGGGGAGCACCCTCTCCCCGAAGTTGTCCTCCGACCCCCCGTATGCACACATGGCCTGTGTGGTCCCAGGACTCCCACATACACACACACTAATGATAAATAATCAAAGCTCTGGAAGGGGTCAATTTTAATTTACTGGCTCATTGGTATTTTCTAATTTTCTCTAGTGCACATGTGCTCTTATAGTGAAAAATTAAAATAGACCTACTCTTTTCTTAATATTGAAAACCAAAATGGACAGCCTGCATTTTAGAGCTATGGATAGGTCCCTGGGTACTCCATGGAGGCTATGGTCACATGGATAGGTCCTCCATAGAGGCTATGGTCACTTCACTAATTCCAGTGTTAGGGGTCACTAGTATGTACATTCTGTTCTCATGGTACTGCCTCTCTGTTTCTTTTAGAGGCATTCAGAAATCCAGTATTTAGACATGGAACAGATAAGAATGGATTCAGCCTGGGTTTCAGTAAAAACATGCGGCAAGTTTTTGGTGATGAGAAGAAGTACTGGCTGCTACCAGTATTTTCAAGGTACTTTTTTTTCTGAAAGCTTTTTATCTGAACGAATGAAAGTAAGCAAGCAAAGGACACTCTGAGTTAAACCTGTTGTTTTTCTGCACAGAGCTTTCTAGAGTATTATCAAGCAGTTCACTGTCGAGTGTGGAAAGCCATTAACTCACTGCCCCACATCCTCCGCCTGTTTTCTCACTTTGTTTTTTTTTTAATTACAGTCAAGGTGACGGCTGCTCCTTTCCAACTTGCCTTGTTAACCAGGATCCTGAACAACCGTCCACTCCTGCGGGACTGAATCCAACAGCCAAAAAGTAATGCTACATTTTTTTTTTCTGTTTTATTTTCAAGCGATTTTATTTTTCTGTTGTAGTCTTTGGTTATGTGTCCCTTTGAGGAGAAGATGTCGAAGATGTAGGAACATTGACTACCATGGTTTCCACCTGCGGTGACGGAGGGAGCCAGTGGCAGAGTAGAGAGGATACATAGTTTCAATTACGTTCCTAATGGTGGGCGTAAGAAAACAGGTGGGCTGGAGAGATGGCTCAGCAGTTAAGCACCCGCTGCGCTTCCAGAGGTCCTGTCAATTCCCAGTACCCACATGGAGACCCACAACCATCTAGAACTGCCTTCCCATGGGATCCAGTGCCCTCTGCTGGTGTGCAGATGTACATGCAGCCATAACACCCATATACATAAAATACATATATAAATAAATCTCTTAAAAAAAAAAAAGAAAACAGGTATTACTCCTCTAAAGATTTTAGTTGAATGAAATATATAATTGTTTTTGGTTGTGAGCCTAACCTTTCATGGCTGAGCCATCTCTCCAGCACAAAATATATTATGATTTTTGAAAGGTAGTATTTAAAATAATAATGTAAGTCAAAAGTAGTTCCTTGTATCTATATGTGATACAAGGTAGGATTCTTGTATCACCCTCTGTGTTTTTCCTCCATGGTAATGTTTATAGAAGTTAAAGAAAAATTCTCCAATTGGGCCTTTGGAGATCAAAAGGACCTCCAGGCATCCATTTGATATGGAAGAATACAGCTGTGTATACTAAGTTCTACCCCAGTCAGTGTGGGGGGGGCGGAGTATGCGTGTGTGTGTGTGTGTGTGTGTGTGTGTGTGTGTGTGTGTGTGTTATGTATTTTTCCAAAAGGAAGGGAGAGGTACTTGAAAATTCACTGTGTGCAGACTTTTGTTCCAGCTTTAAGTTTGTTTGGATTCTAGGTCTATCAGGGACTTGGGGAGGGATAGCAACATAAAAAATTAAAGTTTAATTCTGGCTTTCTACTAACTTGGGAAAGGGGAAGGTACAAAGCCATTTAAGTTGCTACCTGGGAATTTTCTTGTTTTAAAAAGTAACATGGCTATATCCCCTTCTTTTTTAGAAAGATGCATATGCCTGACTGTGGCATTTTAAAGAGCTTTATGTGCTTCATTTGTGTGCACAGTGTTTTGTCAGCATGCATGTATGTGCAGCACATGCTTGCCTGGTACCACAAAGTCCCCACAGGAAGCCAGATCCCCTGGAAGTGCAGTTACAGACAGCTGTGAGCCACCTTGTGTGTGCTGGCAACTGGACACAGGTCCACTGCCAAGGCAGAAATTATTACCTGCTGAGCCATCTCTTCAGTATTGGTGAAATTATTAAGGCAGCTCCACGTAGTTTAAAGGGAGGTTTATTTTGTGGGGTAACTCACAAGTGAAGGGATAGGTAACAGGGTCTGGGAAAGACATAGCGCAGTCTGGCGTTGTTCTCTGGAGAACTCCGCTCAGTCTACCTCCAGTGTCCAGGGTCCAGGAACCAAGAGAGCCTGCCCATCCGGATCTTGGGTCTTCAGCATCCTCTCTCAGCCCCGCCTTGTAGGCATAACAGTTATCGAAGCCTCAATGGAGGTTGGAACTTCCAGGTCAAAGCTGGAATGGCTACCCACTACACTTCAGCTCCTGATATGAGAATTTCCAGTGGTCTTAAGTATTAATTTTTATATATTTACATGTGTGACAACATACCCTAATTTTTAAATGATAGCCAGTGACAAAAGTATAAGCATGATATTATTTTTAAATTTTTAGAGTTTTTCTTCATTGCTCTAATTCCAGATGCAAATGGCCCCTTATCCTGTGAATATGTCTTATTGATTACAATGCTTTCCTCTATGAATTCTGGAGTGTTCCCAGAATTATTTTCAAGGCTGTAGTCTTGGCAAACATTCCGAAATCACATTAAGCTTTTGAAAGACTTAAAACACATTGTTCACTCCATCTTTAGTGTGAGCTCTGCGCAGGCCAGATTTTACCCATTAGTGAAAAGTTTGTTCTGAGGCATTTCACTGAGGCATCAGTCATTTCCTGGGTCAAACTTTAGACATTTTGGCTTGAAAATTATATATAGTTAAACATTAATGGATTTTCCTATACATCAATGAAAAATAACTGAGTTCTAATAAATTATTTAGGATATGTTTTTAAGTTCTGCAAAATTTAATAGTAGATTACATTAATATTATTGACCCCCTGTTAAGTGGTTTTTGTACTTTAAGAATCGACAGGTTTTAGAAGCAGCATTTTTCTCTATCTTCTAGGTACTATAGGGTTGGGGGAAAACCTTACTTCTGATTACTCAGCTAAGTGAATTTGAAGTGATGTGTCCTCAACAGCCATTTCTTATCTTTCATTTAAATGTTAAGGTTCAATTTGAACAACCAAGGGGGATCTTGGGCTTAAAGCCAGCTTGGTCTATATAGCAAGGTCAAGACTAGACTGACCTACATAGGGAGACTGCTTCAAAATCAAAGGCCATGGATATAGTTCAGTGGTAGAACTCAGGCCTATTGTGGATGTGCAAGGTCCTTGGTTTGATTCCTTAACACTGCAGAAATACTATATATATTTAAAATTTTTCTATTTAGCCAGGTAGCAGTGGCACACACCTTTAATCCTAGCAATCAGGAGGCAGAGCCAGGCAGATCTCTGTGAGTTCGAGGCCAGCCTGGTCTACAGAGTGAGTTCCAGGAAAGGCACCAATGCTACACAGAGAAACCCTGTCTCGAAAAAAAATTTTTTTTTCTATTTATACAGAAATGCTTACTTCCCACTTGCAGTTGCACACTACACACACACACACACACACACACACACCCTTGCTTACCACCTTCATGGCTGCTTTTCTAAGCTAGCACACTGCAGTCACTTCTCCCAGAAATGATTTCAACAGGTTTCTAACTGGTATTCCCAGACCATCTTCCTCCTTTGGGATTGTGTCTTGCCTCTAGTTCTGTAATGGCCTTCTAGTTCCTGCCTGGCCTGCTAGACAGTTTCAGATCTGCCCTTGAATCCTCTGTGATGTCCTTCCTCCTCACCGCCTCTTCATTAACCAGTCCACAAACACAAGTACCGTCTGTTTCTAAACTCTACCAAGCACACTTTGTACTTAGTGCCTTTGGACTTGCTGGCTCCCCTCTGCTCAAGAGCCACTGCCTTCGAGAACCATTGCCCAGCGGGGTGTGGGCTGTAAGGGAGTCACACAGGGTCTCATGTCACTACATAACTGATGATGACTTTAAACTCCTGGTCCTCTTGCCTTCACGTCCCCATTGCCAGGATTACAGGTGTCTGTTACCCCTCCCTGTATATGAGAGGCCATGTTCAGTAACACTTGGACAACACAATCTATTGCAAAGGGAAGCGCAGAAAGTCACCGACTTTATTATCACCTGGTTATGTGTGTATTATTCTTCCTTCTTTAATGATAAAGTTTCCATGAGTATGAAGGCTTCATTCTTTGATGTAAGAGAGATATAATTATCTTAGTTAGGGTTTATGTTGCTGTGCTGAAACACCACGACTAAAGAGCAAATTGAGGAGGAACGGGGTGATTAGACTCACACTTCAGCACTGCTGTCCATCACTGAAGAAGTCGGAACAGGAACTCAAACAGGGCAGGATCCTGGAGGCAGGAGCTGATGCAGAGGCCATGGAGGGTGCTGCTTACTGGCTCCTTTCCCCTGGCTTGCTCAGCCCACCTTCTTATAGAACCCAGGACCAGCAGCCCAGCGATGGCACCACCCACCATGAGCTGGGTCCTCCTCCATTGGTCACTAAATGAGAAAATGCCTTATAGCTGGATCTCATCGAGGCATTACCTCAGCTGAGGCTCCTTCCTCTGATGACTCCAACCTGTGTTAAGTTGACACACGAAACCAGTCAATACAATAATAAGTATTGTGCCGGGCGGTGGTGGCGCACGCCTTTAATCCCAGCACTCGGGAGGCAGAGCCAGGCGGATCTCTGTGAGTTCGAGGCCAGCCTGGGCTACCAAGTGAGTCCCAGGAAAGGCGCAAAGCTACACAGAGAAACCCTGTCTCGAAAAACCAAAAAAAAAAAAAAAAAAAAAAAGTATTGTTACATGACTAGATCTTTGTCACATGTTATAATCATATTAGCAGTAATGAAATCTCAACCAGCAGTTAGTTAGTATGTTATGCCTGTCCTATGTGCTGGAATTAAAGGCATGTGCCACCACCATCCAGCAGATTTTGTTCTTTTTAATAAATTTAATTTATTATGTGTGTTAAAGCCACAAAAAGGAAATTAAAGTATTCAGAAATTTTATAGGTGAGGCAGTTATGCTGCAAAAGCTTATCCTTGTAGCCTTAAAAAAATCCTTATAATCCGCTGAGATGTGGGAAATTATTCTTGAAAAGATTCTTAAAGGTCCTTTTGTAAAAGATTGTTGTTACAATTATTTGAGGGTATCCTAAAAGAGTGTCTGTGCTAATATACGTCCCCGAGTTATGTAATATTTTATGTGCCATCAAATATGTTAGTGTGTAGCAGGTCTAACTAATTTTTTTTTAAAACAAAATTCTTCTTTCAAGATTCTTTTTCATCTCCCAAATTATATATCAGGTTTCTGAGACCTGATAATATCAGATGTTTTAAAAATTCCTGCAAGATATGGCTCAATTTTGTTTAACTTAAGAAGGGAAAGTAGTTCTTTTGTTCAAGCCAACTTAGGCCATTGCCAAACACAAAGCCAATTTTCTTCTTTGACTTTTCTTCTTACCATGTTCTTTATATTCCCTCCATATACACATATCATTTAATAAAATCAGTATCTATTTCTTTAACTTGGTACTTAATATTATGTATATGTCTATGTGGTGGCTTTGTATATGTCTATGCATATCTACATGTATGTGGATGCATATATGTGTACAGGTGCACATGTGTGTGTGCACATTCAGGTGTGTGCGTGCATGTGTGTGTGCACATGCATGTGGAGGCTCTAAGTGACATCTGGAGTCTTCCTTGACCTCTTGTTATCTTATTCATCAAGACGAGGATCTCAACTGATTCTATTGCTTACCATTTTGGCTAGCCTAGCTAGCTCGTTTGCACCAGGGAAACCCTTTCTCAGTCTTCTGAGTACTGGCATTCCGGGTGGACTGCCATGTTCACCCAGCATTTACACGGGTCTGTAGATCTGAAGTCTGGAACTCATGTTTTGCATGGCAAGTGCTTTTTCCCTCTGAGTCATATCCATGGCCCTCCATCTTACTTTAAAAGCTGAGTGGTGATGGTACACACCTTCAATCTCAGCACTTGGGAAGCAGAGGAAGGTGGATCTCTGAGTTCGAGGCCAGTCTGCTCTAGATAGGACAGCCAGAGAGAGCTACACAGAGAAACCCTGTCTTGAAAAAAACAAAGAAAAAAAAAGAAAGTAAATTTCATTATTATTGTCATCGGTGAGACATTTGGCATAAATAAAACAAATGGTCATCAAGTAACTGCTATTGCATACTAACTGAATTCCCTTACGTGCTAAAGTTTGACTCTGAGAATATTTTTTACATTCAAAATGGAAATTTCCCAGGGTTGGGGACTGTCACCTTATCATAATCAGGAATGCAAGAAGACTAACAGAATGATTCTCTCATGGAGAACCTGACTTAATGCCTCATTCTTGCAGTCCTCCGGGTATCTTGCATCTCTCCTGCAAACATTTTGCTTTGCGAGAGGTCTGCACTGCATTTTTGAGACACGCTCAACAGTGTTGTGAAGAGTTAACTTGTGATCATGATTTCTTTTTGTCAGTCCTGAAAACCATCAGTTCCCTGCAAAGCCATTGAGAGAGTCCCAGAGCCACCTCCTTACGGATTCTCAGACCTGGACTGAGAGCAGCTCAAACCCTGGAAAAGGCAAAGCCGGTGAGGATGCCCCTGCTTTTCTTTTGATAGCTTCTGTTTTTAAAAGGTAAAAGAGGAGGAAAAGTCATTGCACCCAGTTTTATGTTTTATTTTTGAGTCAGACTCCCATCACGCACTTCGGGTTATTTTCAAAGAACTTCTGCCTGTTCGCCACCAAATCTTTACTGTGGCCTGTTGTAAAGATGACAAGTGATTCGCAGTATAAAGTATGAAATAATGCAATCAATTCAGAAATTTGAAAAGTAGCTCCAGGAAAGGATCTTAAATGCTGCAATTTTTGTCTTTTACTTTAAAAATGCAATCTGGTTTCAGAATGTCTAAAGTGATTGTGTAATCACTGTAACCTCAGCTGCTCTTGATTCCTTCACATCTCACTCACAGTTTCTCTCATTGCTGTTCATTCTATTTTATTTTTTATTTCTTCATTCGCTGTGGCTTATTAACAAAGAGCAAGCAAGGTTTTGAACGCAGGCCTGATTACAAATCTCACTTTCATGTCATTTTTAGGCCTCCTAATGGCATTTAGATTTTGTCTCTTTACATTCACAGCACTAGTGTGTGTAAGGGTTAAATGCAATAGTGTGGTTATAATGCAGCAGGTGTGTGTGTGTGTGTGTGTGTGTGTGTGTGTGTGTGTGTGTGTGTATACAAGTGTGTGCATGTGTGTGTTTGGTGTCCTAACAAATGAGTACAAAACCACAAATCTATGATTAGGGTACTGCTATCCAGAAGATCTCCAGATCAATTTTACTCATTCTCATTTAGACCTTTACTTATTTTTACCTTATGCACTTTTAATTTTCAAAATACAAATGTTGGTTCATTATACTTTAAAATGTTGAGTGATTTATTTGTAATCTCTTTGTTATTTAGTGATAGATAGTCTGAGCAAAATAGATACTCTTGAGTAAAAGTTTGAGTTATTATTTAACATCTAATCATCCATATTCTCCTAAAGTGTAAGGTTTCTTTAGCAAATCTTCGATTTTTTTTTTCAAAATACATTTGCTTCATGATTTAAGTATTGTAATTTGGTCTCTCTCACTTCCAGACAGAGTATTTCACTTTTCAGGCTGTGGGAAGGGCGAGGTATTACCTAGACAATAGTTGATGGTGCTGATTTGGCTTCTGAACACTAGTTTCCATAGAAACAAAGAAGTGATGCAGGGGCAGTTGTCAGGGAGGCTCACAAATCTTTCTTCCAGAAGGATTTGTATTTCACCTTACAGTACACAGTAACATACTGCTGATTTCTTGTTTCTTAATCTGCTATTAATTATTTGGCAATCAAGTAAATTGGTTTTTATGTTTCTTTGGTTGCTAAATTGAGAAGCTAAAGTTTCAACATCAGAAGGGTGGGATGGCCAAAGGGCTTCCAGACTGCTTGCACAGGAGGGGAGGGGAGATGTCAGGAAAGGAGGTGTCTGTGGTGCCTGCTCCAGCACATCTTTTCTTGCTGTGGTCCCTGCTTCCTGGGAAGTGGAGCCCTGTCTCCCTCTACTGCCCCTGAGTGCATCCTCTTCTCTCTCCCTCTCCCTCCCTCCCTCCCTCCCTCCCTCCCTCCCTCCCTCCCTTCCTCTCTCTCTCTCTCTCTCTCTTTCTCTCTCTCTCCTCTGTCTCTCTCTGCCTCTCTGTCTCTGTCTCTGTCTCTCTCTCTCTCTCTCTCTGTGTGTGTGTGTGTGTGTGTGTGTGTGTGTGTGTGTGTGTGTGTGTGTGTTTGATACCGGAGTGACTTAATCAGTGCTCTGTAGTGTGTGACTGTCTATGTGTTTCTGTAAATCAAATATCGACACAGTATACAGGAGTCTTTTGTTAGTATTCTAGAGGACTGCTTACAGGTAAACAGAGATGTGTTTGCCATTTGTCCAAAACAGTCAAAAGCCTTAATTTCTGTTCTTTAAGGTATGAGCAACCCTGCATTAACTATGGAGAATGAAACCTAACTCTACAATCAAAAATGAAATCACTTTTATAAAGTAAGATGTTTTGCCTTTATTGTTATATCTTATATTTTTAACAGGTTTCCAGTGTCAAACAGTTAATAGTTTCCATGAACAATATTTATTTTGAATCGACTCAGAAAATATCTCTCTTGACCTGTAGAATTCCATGAATCATGATGGGACATGGACCTAGCTTCAGCATTAGCCAGCATACAGGTTAACTTGACAAGCTATGGAAATAACATGATGGAAAAGTTACTGTTATAGTAATACATTAAGTGATGGGGGTGCATCCTAAGATGAGCACTGTTTTACATTTTACAGGATCATAGAATTAAATTTTCCTCTCATTAAATAGGATTATTGTCACCATATCTTTGATCATCTATTAGCAGACTCTTATTTGGTCTAAACATTGGATGATGAAATCTTGTCACACAAAATTCTTCATCCCCGTTTTGGGTCGCTCACATTAGGACCTCACTATAGCTCGTCTTTAACAGCTGTTCCCCGTCATTTTATTTACATTATAATTAACACATAAAACCTGTGCAACCAAATCAGTTTCCTTAAAACCTATCCTGTTTATAAGCCTGTAGTTAGCACATAGGTGTAATAAAGAGTGCTCTGAAGTAAACAAGCCAACGATATATGCGGTATTAGAATAAATATGATATAGGCTACACATGGTGTGCACGCATGCCTGGAATCCCAGCACTCAGAGAGCAGGAAGGCTGTGGCAAGGGCAAGGCCAGCTTGGTCTATTTAGGGCATTCCAGGCCACCCAAGGCTACAGAGAAAGACCCTGTCGGAAAAGCAGGTCAACAGAAGCCTTCAGTACCTCTCATTCTCAATTATGAGTCCACAGTCATCGATACCGCTATAAAAGAAGCTTCCCTACCCATAACAGCCAGCCGCAGCATGGATCATGGTCAGGGTGCATTGTATGAAATTCCCAAATAATCAATAAAAATATTGTGTTGAGGGGGGAAGCAAGTAAAGAATAAGCAGAAATTGAAGCATTAATTGTTATAAACACAACTTTCTATTTTAAAATCTGCAATCTAAAAGGCCCCAATTCTATGGGAAACAAGGGATTGCTGTCTAAAGTAATTTGTATCATCATGAATACTGAATTTTTAAATTTCCTTTGTTTGGTTTTGATGAATAACTATGTAATTTAGAGCAAAGCACAATAGGGTACAGAGGCATGTTCATTTAATCCCAAAACTCAGGAGCAGAGGCAGGTAGACCTCTATGAGGTCAAGGCCAGCCTGGGCTATATAGTGAGTTCTGAGTTATTCAGAGCTACAAAAGGAGACCTTGTCTCAGAGAGGGAGGGAGGGAAGGAGGAAGGGGGAGGGAGGGAGTGGGGGAAGGAGGGATTACAAATTAAGTTCTAAGTTGCTAGTTGAGTAATGTTTTGACTTTGGGAAGCCATTGGTCACCTCTGAGCACATGATGATACAGTAGATCAGACTGACCATAGCTGTGTCTAGGAAAGTGAAAATAGAATATCCTGAATTTGGTTAAATACCAAGTAGATAATTTCTGGAAAAGATCCCGAGAAAGGACCTGTGGGTGCAAAACTATGAACCACGAGTTAATACTGCAAATAAAATATTTTATAGAATTTCACAGAAGTTGTATAAGACATAAAATTCACAGGATTTGTTTTCAGTTTTTCTAATCATTGGTTATAAATACCATTGTTTATGAGGTCATTATTAGTACAAAGCTTTCTCTGTATCAATAGTTCACTTATTCATATGGCAATACTGTGTCTAAGTCTCCTTGGCATCCTAATATTCTGATAGTGACCAGTGTTGTAGTTGTTGATAACTAACCCTGACACCTTTCACAGAGACAGCAATCATAGGCTCTCAATAAATATTTGAGAGAGAAGTGATTGAAAAATATTGAAGTTAAAAACCCACAGAAGCTTTATTTTATTACACTTGAACATATGTACTTGGTATTCATAACCAAATGGCACAAAACCAAATACACACACCTAATAAAAAATTATTTTCCCTATATGTTTCTCATTTAAGGGACATAACTATCACCAGAAACTTTTTAAGATTAAATTTCTTCTAATATAGTAATAGAGACCATACTGTTTATCTTGAGGCAAGTCTCATCTGGCTGGCTTGGATCTCATTGTATGGACCAGGATGGCCTGAAACTTAGAGAGATGAGCCTGTCACTGCCTCCCCTGTGGTGGGATTAAAGAATACCACACTAAAATAATAATAATAATAATAATAATAATAATAATAATAAAAAATAATTTTTCTTGCATTGTGTCTCACATTTACAAGTCACTTAATATGCACATTTATGAAATTATTGTCTAGAGAGACTAGAGAGATGGCTCAGCAGTTTAGAGCACTGGCTATTCTTCCAGAGAACCCAGGTTCAGTCCCCAGCACCCACATGGCAGCTCACAAGTGTCCATAACTCCAGCTTCAAGACATCTAACACCCTCACACAGACACGCAGGCAGGCAAGACACCAATGCACATAAAATAAATAAATTATTATGGAGCCATGTCTAATGTTGCTGGATATAGTTCAGATTGCCAAATGGTATCTTCTATTCTTGTCCTTCTGAATTACATTAGTGAATGTTCTGTGGCTTTGGGTAAGATGCTGAAGATGGAACCTAGAGCCTTGTGCATTCTAAATAAGCCCCATACCATACCATACCATGCCATACCATACCATACCATGCCATACCATACCATTGAGTTAAGTCCCAAGCCTAAACTGTGGCCTTTTTATAGCTTCTTTCTCAGTTCAATATAATGTACAGATAGTTATATTTTTCCTGAAATTCATCGTGATGCTAAAAACATTAACTTTAGTACACCCAACCCTCCCTCCTGTACAACAAAATATATAAAATACTGTGATATCATGAATATAAGTTTTCTTAAAGTCCCTTTACCTCTTCAGCCATTCCTAATCCCCAGCTGGCCTCAGGGGGATGAACAATGAGCATGAAGCCCTGCCACTCAAGTTGAGGTCCTAAAGTAGCAAACTGAGCATCCCCTGGACCCAGATGGTCATGCAGACCCTCGTTCATTACCCTAGACCTACCAGATCAGACTCTATATTGACAGCGCATTTAGTAAGAACCTCCCTGGTGTATTACATTAGATCTGGAGATCCACATTCAAGAGCACACCTACCAAGCCTTGCAGCAGAGGAAATAGTTTTGAATGGGGCTGTGTGGTAAATAGTGGAGAAGTTGCTTGCTCTTCGTGTTTAACATAGTTTCATGGTTTTTGTTTGCTTTTAAGGTACCAATGCTGTAGAAGGATGGAACAGGCTTCCCACAGGAAGGCACCATTGGCCAATTGTCCCTTTGGTTAAATATGCAAATTTTTCATCAGTGATGGGGCTCGAACCCGGCAGTATGAAGAAAAATTTTGAGTAGTGATCACCAAACGGATGCTTACAGCAGAAAACAGTTCAGTCCAATATGTAAACTGCTATAACTAACACAAATTCCTTTAAAAGCAATTAAAAAGGAACTATTTTCTGCCAAAAACTGAGAAAAAGTTCATGGACCAGTTTTCATTCAGATATTTGGGTTGTACAACTCACCACATAATCCCATTAGTTATTTGATATTCTCTTTCATAAAATTTAGATTAATCTTCAAATTTGAAATTTTTCAAGTCATGTTACAATGCTAAGGTGTATTCAGAAGCAGGTAAAAAATCGTCCTTCTATGATTTTTCCCCCGCTGATGTTAATCTGGCTTCAGATAAGGGAACTGCAGTAAGTTTGAATTCATTATGAAGGTCAAGCCGCCTACAGCTGAAGGTCACCATTTTTTGTGAAAGGCTTTAATTCTAATGCTAGACTTTGTCTCCCGTTGGAAAATAGGTATAAACACCGAAGCTTGAGTTCACTGTTTAAAGCAACTGGATAAAAACCTTTGTCAGAGCTAATATAGTGCTTTGACAAAGAACTTATATCAGAAATTTATTTTTATCTTTAAATTTGACATCAGAGGGGATTTATGAAGTTTGCTTAGTAACACTCTTTTGTTGGTTTGGGTATTATAAAAATCTGTTTTCTTAACTGCTTGCACTATTTTGTGGTGAAATTACTGAGTTCTAAGCATTCCTGATGGATCAATGGATTATTCCTCTACTTACATCTGTAACATCTCTGTGTCCTGTCATCAAAACTATAATTGCCAGTATATATTTTTCCTCAAATACCCATCAAGATTAAATTATGCAAATCATTTAAAAAATCATATACTTTTGGAAGTTTAGTTAACTGTAAACTAAACAGTGTGCTGTTTGGAAATGTAGTTTCAGGTAAACTAAAATAATGTGTTTGTTGATGCCAAAATGTTTGGCCTCAGTAAATAAACTCAGAAGCTTTTGTGCCTTGTATGCACTATTTACAGAGAGAAAAGATCTCATTAAAAAAAAAAAAAAACTCAGAAGTTTTATAAATTAACCATTAGGGTAGTGAGCTGTGTGGTTTCTTTGGTACTAATTCTGAGGATTTCAAATAGATTAGCTTTTAAAAAACAGAATTCGCTATAAACTAAAAGCCCAGAAGATAAAAGAAAAATGAAAGATCTTTACAATTCTTCATCCTTGCTAAAACATTCTAGAGTTTTATGTTAAATGTGCATACGGAAGAACGGACATCACCCCACTCCATTCTGTGGTTCACTTGGGTGCCCTTCCGTGAAAGAGGGTGACAGTTACAATCATGTAGTTGGAGCTAGAGAGTTTAATCTGACAATCCACTTCAAAAGTCTCAGAGGATTAGCTATGCTTTCCCAGTGTCTTCAAGCATGTTTTGGTCATTTGTCATTACCTGAAGTGCCAGACTGGAGCCCATAGCTCCTGCTAGAAGTCTTTTGGGCAGCAGCATGTGGTGTGTTAGAAGATCTATGCAGCAGGATTTTCTGAGAGCACATGGCTCCCTTATCCGTTTCCCAGGACAGGATTCTGTTAGGCATTTCCTTTTGTCAAACTGGAAGCTGGTGGGGATGGGGGAGGGTTTACATTTTACCCTGCTAGAATACTGTTATTTCTCCTCTCTTTGGATCATTTCTGTATGTATTTAAATACCTAAGTCCATACACCTTCGAGTCAAATTGGAAAAGAATTTAAAAAAAATAAATTTTTTTCATTATGTTGTAATGGTTACTTCTGCTTCCATTCAGTTCTTTTAACCTTTGAAGTGGGTTGGTCATTGTGTTTTTCCTCGTGGGATGAGTGACTGGAACAACTGTGTAGCTCCTCAGAAGCACACTGTCATCTTGCTTGAGTGGACAAGCTCGAATAAACACATCTATGCTCTGTACAACATCTTAAGCAGTTCTGTTTAAAAGATGTAATAACTTATATCAGATTTGTACAGACACATATTCCAACAGTCCTAATTATATCTAAACTGATAATTTCCATTTTGCTAGTGTAAAGAGCTCTTTCCATATAGGCCCCAAGATTTAAGAAACTGTTTTTTAAAAAATATTGAGCAATTATTTCGTGTACATGAACTCTGCTGCTATATAGACGAGGAGGACTGGTCTGTTCAAAGATAACACTTGCATCTGAATATGATGACCAAGTCACCCCATGACTGTGGATTTTGCTCTGGTATTCTCCAATGAAGTATCTGTTCATCTTCATTAGCTGTCTAGATGAAATGGCCTCAGCACTGTCAATACCATTTGTAAGACAGATTGCTAAATGATCTTATTAGAAAAAAAAAAAAAAATCCAGAACCAGATATCAGGGAGAAACTGAGAGATCAGAGAAGCAGAAAGAAGCCAGCCATGTTCTTACCACTTGGAAATCCTCAGCCAAAAGAGAGCTACTTCCTGTATCCTCATGCCTATATCCTTTCTGAGCCCTGCCATCTCACTTCCTCTCTCTGCCCAGCTACATCACTTCCTGTCTTTCTGTACAGACCTCCAGACCTCTATGGTTAACTAGTGCTGGGAAATAAAGGCATGTGCCACCACACCTGGCTCTGTTCCCAGTGTGGCCTTGAACTCACAGAGATCTCGATGAATCTCTGCCTCCAGAATGCTAGGATTAAAGGCGTGTGCTACCATTGCCTGACTTCTATATTTAATATAGTGACTGGCTTTTTCCTCTGATTCTCAGATAAGCTTTATTGGAGTGCACAAATAAAATATCACCACAACCTTTTGAGATGGGCTTTTTTGTAACAGTCTCCCAAAGCCACTACTGGCAGAATTCATGTCAACAATTTAGTCATTGAGTCTATGGAGGAGAGGAGATGATGAAGAATTAATTACTTGTTGGTAGTTAGGCAATTCTGAGGATGATTGGAAAAAGACTGTAAAACTCTAGCAAATTATAATCTATAGAAAAATATGGCAAATGTTTAACAATAAACTGCCTTCTCCAAGGAAATCAGATGCAAAGAATTTATTAGCCAAGTTTATAAAAAGCAGCCTATCGTGAGATTCATGTTTTAAGAAAATGTTGTGCCATTATATACAAACTAGTGATTTTTCCCACTTTTAAAGACATGTACACTTGCTTGGCTGATTCTGTAGTCATGCATGAGTATTTACTGATGTAAGTAGTGGTTTTGACACCTCAGTGAGTTTTCTTTTTTTCTTTCTTTTTTTTCTTTCAGAGCTGAGGATTGAACCCAGGGCCTTGCACTTGCTAGGCAAGCGCTCTACCCTCAATGAGTTTTCTTAAGCACATGAGCATATACACAAAGCAGAAAAGCAATTTACATTGTAAACCATTGGCAGTTTACCCAGTACGATCCCTTCTTCCTACTCAGATTGTATACTGATGGGCCACTATTTTGTACAAAGTGTCGGAACTGAACAGTGATTTCCCCCCACCCCCCACCCCACAGCCCTCAAATAATGTGTCTGTACGTACATAAGATCCTCTTGTGGAAACTTGTTCTTCCTAAGCAGAGAACCAGCTGCTTGCCTTCCTTCTCCACATATTTTGGCTGATTCCTTAAGTATTTGAGTGGTAACCAAAGATACCACTAGAAGGGTTTTAGCCTTATCTTGGGAAAAGTTCATATGACATCATTAAAGGATTAAATACATGCCAACATTAGAGAATTCTTATTTTAAAATTGAGTAATATGTTCACCAGCAGAGTTCCTTTAAAATTTCTTGACAAAAGGATCTTACTTTGTTTTAAGACACAGGAAATTTTTACAGTAGGTCAAGCCATGGGTGTGGTGGTATTGTGTTCCCCAATATATTGTGCACCCTAATTAACTTATCTGGGGTCAGAGAACAGAACAGCCACTAGATATTGAGGCCAGAAAATGGTGGCACACACACTTTTAATCCTAGCACTCCAGAGGCAGAGATCCGTCTGGATCTCTGTGAGTTCAAAGCCACACTGTAAACAGCCAGGCATGGTGACACACCCCTTTAATCCCTGGAAGTGATGGCAGGAAGCAGAAAGGTATGTAAGGCATGAGGACCAGGAACTAGGTCTGGTTAAGCTTTTAGGCTTTTGAGCAGCAGTTCAGCTGAGACCCATTTGGATGAGGACTCAAGAGGCTTCCAGTTTGAGGAAACAGGATCAGCTGAGAAGTTGGTGAGGTGAGATTAGCTGTGGCTTATTCTGTCACCCTGATCTTCCAGCATTCACCCCAAAACCTGGCTTCAGGTTTGATTTTATTTAATAAGACCCTTTAGAAATTCAGCTACACATGGGCCCTTTCTTTCCCGTGGCGGATGTGTTATTTTATAGTGGTGCCCTGGCTTGTAAGCAGTGGGCACCGCTGAAGGGCTGAACTCGGGCATTCCAAAGGCATTCCTGTGCATGCAGATACAATCAAGCGGCACTTCGCAGCACAATGCCATGGTGGCAGAAGGTTCTGGAACAGGTTAGCTGTTGTTCCTTGGGAGTCCCTTTGCAACGTGAGTAGAGGATGCTTGACTACCATAGAGCCCGCACAGTAATAGGCTCAGTCTCTAAGACCCTCTAATTATTCTTACACTAGCAGGGAGTTCCTGTGTGGTACCTAGAGGTACTTCCGATATCAGCGTTCTTTTTGTAGAAGGGTGGAGCTAAAAGCAACACAGGTGAGCTCACAGACCGTTGACGCTCTCGTCTACAGCTGGCGTTGATATTTCTATATTGCACTTGTGATGAGCGTCTGCTCAGATGGTCCCCTGATGTGGCTTGCTTCTACCAGGACCAATTACACCAAAAGAGACTTTGGATAAGCGATTTTTAAGATCTGGCTGGTGCTACGTAAAGCAGTTCCTCACTACTCCGAAGGGACCATACTATTGTATGGCATATGAGGAAAAACCATGGCTTCTGTTGCCTTATCAGGAGGCATAACAATATTAGGAACTTCCTCCTATAAGAAATGGTTGTTATAGCCGTTTTTTTCCTGCAGGAGGAAGGGAGATGCACGCACATGAGACTCTGGAGGTAAACAAAATATGTTTGGGAAAAGCCAAAAATTGCAAGGTTCTTGCGGCACCCTCCTCAGCTATTAGAGAAGCAGCAAATGCCTGCAGGGGTGGCCCAGGAAGGGCAGACTGACTGTCTGAGCTGCCTGCCAGCTGTGCAGAAAGCTCAGCTTTCCTGAGGCTTCACCCTTCTCGGGGTGGAGTGTTTTGTTTTGTTTTATAAGTGCAGCTGCTTCTGAGTCATCTCTGCTTCTGCAAGTAACCCCTCCCCCGTACTCCTGTTAGTAACCCCTCCCCCCGTACTCCTGTTAGTAACCCCTCCCCCATACTCCTGTTAGTGACCCCTCCCCCATACTCCTGTTAGTGACACCTCCCCCATACTCCTGTTAGTGACCCCTCCCCCATACTCCTGTTAGTGACCCCTCCCTCATACTCCTGTTAGTAACCCCTCCACCATACTGTTATAGATTTATAGAAATGGGTTAATTTAAGATATAAAAACAGTTAGCAAGAAGCCTGCCACGGCCATACAGTTTATAAAGTAATATAAGCATCTGAGTGATTATTTTATACGTGGATTGTGGGACTGTGGGGCTTGGTGGAACCTGGAGAGAAGCCCTCCAGCAACAGGGATGAGTCCCAAGCAGAGTGAACTAAGGCTCCTGAACAGAGCACATGAATGTTGACTGTTTTTATACCTAAGTATGCCAGCAATGTAAGAGCTGCTTGTTATTTATTAAGTGGCACAAAGTTATTTATTTAGTGCCACTGTTTACTGTGCAAGAAAAGCCACGAGGCACAATAAAACCCACTATAAGAGTTTATTAAGGGAATAAAGAGGGGTGTGCCTAGGCCTATGGAATAACCATGCAGGAAGAGAGGGAAGGAATAGGTGGAACCCGCTTTTATAGGTACCCCCCCCCCCGACACACACATGCGCATATGGGCTTATGTAGCTATGCCATGCATGCGCACAAATTACATGATCATGCAGTGCATGTAAGTCCCTCTAGGATGACTAAGCATCTTGCCTGGCTACTGGAGACGTGAGGTCCTGTAGCTGGGGGAGTGGCTAGGAATACTAACACTGCTGACAGTCAACAATGTTAATTTCTTGTTTCGAAAGCAACAACCACTACAAACGCGCAGCTAGCCGGGCAGTGGTGGTGCGTACCTTTAATCCCAGCACTTGGGAGGCAAAGCCAGGTGGATCTCTGTCGGTTCAAGGCCAGCCTGGTCTACAGAGCGAGACCCAGGACAAGCACCAAAACTACACAGAGAAACCCTGTCTCGAAAGAACAAAAACAAAAAAAAAGTGCAGCTAATGAAATAGATCTCCATCAAAAACACTTAGGACTGAGGTCAATTGTGATATAAAATATTGTGTCATTGGGTTCTTCCATGGGAACTTCTTAAATTGGAAGCCAAATGGTGACATTCAGGCTGAAATGAAAGGGAGTCCCATTTCTTGGTGTGGTACTGGAAAAGGATCCTTGTCTTTTGAAAGAGGAGCCCCAGTAGGTATGAATTTCCTCTCCTGGTGCAACATAGCCTGAGACTGTATTCACCAATTTCCTGTGTACTGACTGGGGATCTTCACAAAGTGAATAAAGGGTGATTACAGAGAAAGGCACATGGTTCATTCAGCTACAAGGTACAGCTATGGGGCAAAATAATGGATTTCTACAACAATGTAGGAGAACTTATTGTTTGCCTCTATGCTATATCTTATGTATAACCAAAAGCTAATGCCATACACGATTATTTAATACAAACCAGAACAAATGGAAACTCAGAGTGAATGTATATCAAAGTTTTCTGATTATCCCTTATGTGAACGCCTAACTTAAAAGAAGTTCAAAGCCTGGATGATGGAGATTCCACAGGACTTGGATGATTTGTTACAGTCTGTTACATAAAGATCTCTCATGTAAATAATACCGTACAGCAGCATAGAGAGGGCATAACACAAAGTACCTCCATTCAGGAGAAATACTCCATTCTT
Source organism: Peromyscus maniculatus bairdii (assembly GCF_049852395.1). Lineage (NCBI taxonomy): Eukaryota > Metazoa > Chordata > Mammalia > Rodentia > Cricetidae > Peromyscus > Peromyscus maniculatus. The sequence goes on along the minus strand of NC_134868.1, from coordinate 32,759,840 downwards.
TTCCAGCTCAATAAATTCTAAACTCCAATATATCTATCCAATGAAAGTGAGGTATTTGTTGCTTCTATTTATAATTTGATTCCACTGCGGGCTCTTTACTTCAAGGGACCATTGCATTCAGTACTGCAGATAAAATAGTCAACAGGACATATTAGAGCCTCAGAGTTTTCTTTACGAGGGGGCATACTGGCATACTTTTTTTTTTTCTTTTTTTGAAGGTTAGATAGTAAATTGTTGAGGCTTTGTGAACTTAAAGATGAAATCAAGAACATTTACTCTGGTACTTACATAGGAAAAAGAAGATTTTCAAAGAATTTTTTTTTTCCCTTGGGCTGGAGAGATGGCTCAGAGGTTAAGAGCACTGACTGCTCTTCCAGAGGTCCTGAGTTCAATTCCCAGCAACCACATGGTGGCTCACAACCATCTGTAATGAGATCTGGCACCCTCTTCTGTGTACATAATAAATAAATAAGTCTTTAAAAAAAAAGATATCTAAAAAAAAAAAAAAAGATTTTTTTTTTTTTTTCTCGAGACAGGGTTTCTCTGTGTAACAGCCCTGGCTGTCCTAGAACTCACTCTGTGGACCAGGCTGGCCTCAAACTCAAAGATTCACCTGCCTCTGTCTCCCAAGTGCTGGGATTTAAGGAGTGCACCACCATGCCTGGTGCAAGAATTTCTTTTTTAAAGTGCTTGAGAGATGGTTGAACAGCTACAAGTATGTGCTGCTCAATCATGAGGCCCAGAGTTGGGTCCCAACACCCATGATATGGGCTCAATGCCTGTAAATGGAGCATCAAAGGGTCTGATGCCTTCTCCTAGCCTCAGTGGCACACCCCTCATACACACACACACACACACACACACACACACACACACACACACACACACGTACATGTGCTCGAATGCAGACATACATAGATAAATCTCTAAAATTAAGTAAAAATGAAAATTTTAACACATTCAAAACATAATAAAATAGAATTTGAAGGTGAATACAGTTTGGTCAACTTGGGCTTGTTAGTGTTCCTATCAAAAGTAATTCAAAATGTTCATCTAGAATGAGATTTTACTAATTACTGAATTGTTTGTCCCCCACAAATAGGTCAGGGTACTATTAAACATGTCGGCCCTAAGCATGATTTTACTTACACGTATCCATCATTTTTAAAGTCATTTATGGGATCCCATTAATCTTTCTTTGGTCTCTCTCTCTCTCTCTCTCTCTCTCTCTCTCTCTCTCTCTCTCTCTCTCTCTCTCTCTCTCTCTTTGGTTTTTTTGTTTTGTTTTTGTTTGCATGAACAAGACCTACTTATTATAAGACCAAACATCTCCATGAATCAAATGGGCATTAGCTGTCTGGTCTTTAAAGGAATTATCTCTTTTGTCCTAAGATTAGCAGGGCTTCTGTGAGATCTGACTGACCCGAGGAGAAGAGCAGTTGCTGAGATCTGGTCCTTGGGGATCCCATATTCCATCAGGAGCAAGGCATAGATAAGCTGATACACCCATGGTTCCTGCTGGGCAGGGCTGCTTTGCTACTTGCCCCTGACGGGTCTTAAACCACATTATTTCCCGGGGACTCCACAGCTTCACAGCTCTTTTCTATAGCTGGAATGTAGGAGGCTGCAGATGGCAGGTGTTGGTAATGTGGCACCTCCACAGCCGGGGACGGTGTGCTGGTACTGCGGTTCCGTCTGCCTGGCAGGGATGGCGTGGTACTCCTCCCTGTGTTCCAGGTTGTGGTCCGGAGCGTGGTGCTGGTGGCTGTGCTTCCCATGCCCAGGGCGCCTGTGGTAGAAATTCCCTGCCAACTTCTCAGCCAATCCTGTTTCCTAAAACTGGAAGCCTCTGAGTCCTCATCTGAATGGAGCTCAGCTGAACCGGTGTTCTCTTTTTTAGCATGCCCTTCATTGTATACAATCTCCAATAGATTAAGAAGAAGCTCTTGGATGGTTAAGTGCTCAGCCCTACACAAGACATCTAGACCATTTCCAAGGCTCAGGGGATTATCACAGAAGGAGGTAGGGGGAGAATGGGAGCTGGAAAATAAGAAGACGGGCTGTGAAATACTTTTGGGCATGGCACGGCCATTCTAACCATGACCTGACAGCAGCTGCCTGCATTGGACCTACACAAGACTGTACATGTCAACAGCTAATCACAGATCAGTAAGGGGCTCCCTGCAGAGCTATTGCTGTGGATGGGGATGGATTCTAGCAGGAGGTGGCTGTCATTGTCTTTGGCTGAACTCACTGGGGAGCCTATCAGGCTCCAGTGGTAGTTCCCAGCTCATGGTCACACAGACAGCCCTGATTACACTAGGTGGGCCATCAAACAAAACAATATCAATGAGGAAAGGGGACTGACTTGTAGGAAGGAGCAGGAGGTGAACGGGAGAGAAGAGAGGGTAGGAGGTGAGAACAATCACAATGCAATACATACGTGTATTAAACTGTCTGTTTGTACACCACGTGTGTGCTTGGGGTCTGGAGGCATCAGAAGAGGGATTCTGTTGAATCCCTGGGAATGTCTGATGGTGGTGAACCACCATGTGGATGTTGGCAACCAAACCCAGGTCCTCTGCAAGAGCAACATGTGCTCCTAACCATGGAGCATCTCTCCAAAGAACAAATTTAGTAATAGTTATTTAAAATAAAAAAAAAAATAAAAAAAACTCAATTGCAGTTAAATGGACTTTGAAATACAATTTTCATTGCATTTGCATCAAAATAAAGAAAGTAAAGACCTGTGGGAAAACACATCCAATGAGAATTTTTTTTTTGGTTTTTCGAGACAGGGTTTCTCTTTGTAGCTTTGCGCCTTTCCTGGAACTCACTTGGTAGCCCAGGCTGGCCTCGAACTCACAGAGATCCGCCTGGCTCTGCCTCTCAAGTGCTGGGATTAAAAGCGTGCGCCACCACCGCCCAGCCTCCAGTGAGAATTTTTAAGTTCGTTCTCTCTCTCTCTCTCTCTCTCTCTCTCTCTCTCTCTCTCTCTCTCTCTCTCTCTCTCTCTCTCTCTCTCTCTCTTCTCTCTCTCTCCCCGCACATGCCATGCCATCTCTGAAAGTAAGAGTACAACTTTTAGGAGCTGTTCTTCCCTTCTACTTGTTGCTGAAGGGAACTCCAAGCCCCTGAGCTTCTGAGTGATACTTCTGCCTCTGTCCCATCTCCTTGTGGGAGTGCTGGGATCACAGATGTGTACCTTTGAGTCCAGCTTTTTGTTGTTGTTGTTTCAAGATAGGGGTTCTCTGTGTAGTTTTGGCGCCTTTCCTGGAACTCGCTCTGTACACCAGGCTGGCCTTGAACTCACAGAGATCTGCCTGGCTCTGCCTCCTGAGTGCTGGGATTAAAGGTGTGCGCCACTGCTGCCAGGCAGGTCCAGCTTTTTACATGGATTCCAGGGACTGAACTGGGGTCACTGGGTTTGCATACCTAATGCTTTTACCCACTGAATCATTTCTGTCAGCCCTCTGAGTTGAATTTTAATAGCACCAAAAGTATAAAACAACTTGGTATGCTTCTGATTTAAATGTTAGTTTTTGCTGAAAATTTATCACAGGGAAGGTTTTGTTTTGCACTGTAATTTTAGGGCAAAATTGTTAAGGAAAGCTATTGAACTCACAACAAGAGCTGATAGCCAAAGCTACGTGGTGTCCCATGGGACTGAAAACTGTAGATGTAACCAACCGTCTTATTAAAATAAGAAACACAGAGCCAATGTAAAAGAGAAAGCTGAGAGGTCAGAGCTCAGAGCTAAAATCTTACCTCCTGCGGTGATCCTACCTCCCCGAAAGAGAGCTACTTCCTGTGTGTCTGTCTTTTTGTGTGTGTGTGTGTGATTCTTTTTTAATTTAATTTAATTTTTTTTTAAAAAACATTTTTTTATTTTACAATACTATTCAGTTCTACATAACAGCCAGAGATTCCCTTGTTCTCCCCCTTCCTGCCCCCCTCCTCTTCCCCCCAGCCGACCCCCCATTCCCACCTCCTCCAGAGCAAGGCCTCCCCTGAGGACTGAGATCAACCTGATAGACTCAGTCCAGGCAGGTCCAGTACCCTCCTCCCATATTGAGCCAAGTGTCCCTGCACAAGTCCCAGGTTTCAAACAGCCAACTCATGCAATGAGCCCAGGACCTGGTACCACTGCCTAGATGCCTCCCAAACAGATCAAGCCAATCAGCTGTCTCACCTATTCAGAGGGCCTGATCCAGTTGGGGGCCCCTCAGCCTTTGGTTCATAGTTCATGTGTTTCCATTCATTTGGCTATTTGTCCCTGTGCTTTATCCAATCTTGGTTTCAACAATGTCTATCTTTAAATAGTCTTTCTGTTCTGCCTTCTCATTGGTTGTAAACCCAAACACATGACTGCCTCATCACTGCCTGTAAGTACAGCCCTCCAGGTCTTAAAGGCATCTGTCTCCAATGCTGGCTGTATCCCTGAACACACAGAGATCTACCTAGCTCTTCTACCAAGTGCTGAGATTAAAGGCGTGTGTCACCACCACCACCACCACCACCACCACCACCACCACCACCACCACCACCACCACCACCACCACCACCACCACCACCACACTCTTGCTATGGCTCTAGTAGCTCTGACCCCCGGGCAACTTTATTTATTAACATACAATGAAGATCACATTTCAGTACAAATACAATACCATCATAGAAAACAGTTCTCATTCAGAAAAAATTCTGTTAACCCTGGGTTTAAAAATTACAATAAGGGGTTGGGGATTTAGTTCAGTGGTAGAGCGCTTGCCTAGCAAGTGCAAGGCCCTGGGTTCGGTCCTCAGCTCCAGGGGAAAAAATTTTTAAAATTACAATAAAAAGCCTGGTGTGATAATGCATACCTTTAATCCCCAAACTCAGGAGATAAGAGGCAGGGGATCTCGTTGAGTTTGAGGCCAGCCTAGAGTACATAGTGAGTTTGAGGTTAGCTATGGTTAAATAGTGAGGCCCTGTTTTGAAAAACAACAATAAACAATAAAAGTTAGCATTGAATTCAATGTGGTAAAAGTCAGAATTTTCTGCTCGTTTCAAACTTGGAAAAGTGAGGATAATTACAAGTTTAAGGCCTGGTCTCAAGGAGTTCAAGGTCAGTCAGGACTACGTAGCAAGTCTGGCCTGAGGAAACATGAAAACAGATTTTTCTGCTTGTTTCAAAACATAGAACTGGTGGGCAGGTTCATGAGAGTGAATGAAGTGAATGGTTGACACTAGCCACTCCTTAACAGCAGAATTTCTGCCAAGTATCCATTGATGAATAATAAATTGAACACTTGCATGTTTTAAACACCTCATATTTCACAAGGTTTACAACTGTAGTCAATTAAACCATTTTCTGCTTATCTTTATCATCAGTTGTAGTACACCTAGCAGATTTACTTTACATTATACTGACAATGGTTTTGAACATCTTTCAAAAAAAATTTTTTTTGAGACAGGGTTTCGTGTAGTTTTGGTGCCTGTCCTGGATCTCGCTCTGTAGACCAGGCTGGCCTCAAACTCACAGAGATCTGACTGCCTCTGCCTCCCGAGTGCTGGGATTAAAGGCATGCGCCACCACTGCCTGGCACATCTTTCAATTTTTAATTCTTTAATTCAGTCCAAACTCAGTATTGATTTCTCAAAAATTAAGGCCACCTATCAGTAACATCTGACTGATTAAATGCCAAAGAAAAGCATTCAAAATCATTTGATGTCGTTTCTAATGTCTTCCTCAGTCTTCAAGCAACTGTTAACCAGAGGTCTGGTGTTTCTCTGGACACTTTCATTTGAAACATTCCAACACGACTTAACTGATCATGGTAAATGACTTCCTTTGGCGAACAGAATGGCCATTTGCAAAGATTTTTTTGGTTGCAGGTTATTTTCATGAAATTATGTTGTGATGAGTATTCTGGTGGAAGCTCTACCTCAGCCCCTGGCACTGAGGCATCCATATACCCAAAGAGTCTGGAATATTCTGGTGAAAGGTCCACCTCAACTCCCCTCCCCCATCTCTCTCCCTGAACCCATCCCCTCAAAGCCCACCAAACAAGGCTCCTGCCCCAGAGATGCTCAAGACCACTGCCATAGGGTATTTAAACTGCATCCCAGAAAACAGTTTTTTTGGTCTCTTGTCCCTATCTCCTCTCTGGGGTTGGCAGAGAATCACCCGGGAACACTTTATCCATTAAACCAGGGCTTTTTCTAATTTGGTCTGATTTGGATTGCTGCATCGGTGGAGAGGCCTATCGGGGTGCAAAAACTTTTCACTGAGATAATCCTTCTTAAAGTTTTTAATTCTTCTATTGTTTTCTCCTAAGTGGGGGGACACTGTCAAGAGTTTATCCTGGAAATGTCAACATACTGCATTTGCCAAATTAGCATCCTAGCATTATAATGAAAATGCATGCCAGAAACCTGATAGAAACAGAGGTAGCACTCTCCCTGACTTCTGGCTACTTGGTGTCAACTCATGAGACAGACTTTCACAGAGTTCTGAGGTACCATGCTGGAAAAAGATCACCTTAGGAAGCATTTACTAAGGTTCAGTTATCCGAGCTCTCACGAGGTCCTGAGAGTATGGGCAAAGTGGGTCTAGGAATTGCTTGACCTCGCCAACATGGAGAGATGGACACTACTGCAGATCAGCAGCTAAGAGCGCTGGCTGCTCTTCCGGAGGACCTGGGTCCCATGAACAGTCCTACAGGATGTCTTACACCTATCCATAACAACTCCAGTCCCAGGGGACCCCATACAGCCTCTTCTGGCTTCTACAGGCATCAAATCAAGCCTGTAAGTGATGCATATACATACATGCAGATAAAACACATAAAATACAAAACAAGCAAATACTTTGCAACAGGATAATAGTGAAGATGCCTTGAGAGTAAGTATATCAAGATTACACTTAAAGAAAAAAAAAAGTAAAGTCTCCCCAAAGCTATGCTTTCATGAACCTGTTTTGATATAATGGGCAGGTACTAGGAAAATACAGTATGGTGTAGGATGGCAGTACATGTGGCACCACAAAAGCCCCCCATAAACAGCTTCTGCAGCAGCAACTCAACTTTCCTACCATCAAGGGAAACAAACATAGCCATGAACAATCCATGAATGATTAATGTAGCTGAATTTCAATAAGCCTTTCACTTACAGGCTGGAGTGATGATGGCTCAGTGGTTAAGAGCACGGGTTGCTTTTCCAGAAGATTTGGGTTTTATTTCTGGCACAGTGTCTCATAACCACATGTAACCCCAGTTTCAGGGGATCCAATGACCTCTTCTGACCTCTCCCAGCACCAGGCATGCACCTGGTGCACATACATATATTCAGTTAAAACATTCATGCACATATAATAAACCAAAACCCTTCACTTATGGACACTGGAATTTGAATTTCATATACTTTCCAAGTCAGGACATGATCTGCTGGCCAACCATTTAAAACTAAAAACCCTTCCTTGTCTGTGGGATAGAGGTATATAGCAGACTGGCTTATAGACCAGCTTAACCTTCCTTCTGTAAAGATACATTTGGATCAGCCAAATGTATCCAAAGCTAAGTTTTAGTAAGGTTTTAACAGTCCTGGACAGAAGTTGTTACTACTTTCAGGGAAAGACCTACATTGATACAAATCAGGAAACGTAGCAGCCTCTACTTAAAACAGGCATACTAGCAATCCAGTTTTCTGAGAGGAAGATCAAAAAGAAACCAAATAGAACACTGCTTCATTTTGAGTTTTAAAGAATAATAGTTAGGTTGTGTTGATGTAACCAACCGTCTTATTAAATAAGAAACACAGAAACAATGTAAAAGAGAAAGCCGAGAAGTCAGAGCTCAGAGCTAAAATCTCACCCTTCCGCCTGTGGTGTCCCAGCTTCCCGAATGAGGGTTCTATTTCCTGTCTGTTCGTCTATTTAAAGTATTTTGTTCTGCCTTCTCATTGGTTGTAAACCCAAACACGTGACTGCCTCGTCACTGTCTGAATGTACAGCTCCCTAGGTCTTAAAGGCATATGTCTTCAATGCTGGCTATATCCCTGAACACACAGATATCCATGGGATTAAAGGCGTGTGCCACCACCGCCACACTCTTGCTATGGCTCTAATAGCTCTGACCCCCGGGCAACTTTATTTATTAACATACAATCAAAATCACATTTCAGTACAATTAGATTACCACCACAAGGTTGTACTAAATATTATTAGTTAGTAAGCCTTATAAAAGCCAGACAGAAGATCCCCTTCTATCCTTTCTGGAGGTTCAAGGGGATGGAAGCCAGGGTTTACTGCTTTTCCCGAACTCATGAACCTCCCACTATCTCCCAGATGCCAGGGTTGCTAAAATTCCTTCTTGGGGAGACACAGCATCAACCCCTCCTCCTAGGGTCCCACGGACAAAGCAAGGCATGACTTCTGCCTACGTTCATTCTGAGGAAACAATGAATTTATAGTTTCCTTACAGAGCACAGGTGAGCATTACTTATAGGGGGAAGGGTACTCTTCCATGCAGCTGTTGTAACTAGATAGCCTTTACCAAGCAGGGATGAGGGCCTCCCCTTAGCTCCCTTAAGTGCCCCCTAATCTTCCAGGTCCACGTTCTCTAGCTTCTCCCTGAACATGCACAATTAACTGTGTACAACAGTACAGAGTGGTAGGATACTCAGGTGAGGGTATTGTGACACTCTCCACCCTTCCAAGATGGGGTATAATCAAAAAGCCCAGTTGGGAAAATCCTTTTGCAAGGTGCAGCTAAACTCCCCAAGATAATGGATACCTGACTCAGAGGGTAGTCACTCAAAACAGAAGGGTCACAGATGTGAATTAGGACACCAGAAATTCTTACTCGCTTCAGTACTTACAAAGGGCAAGAAAGAGACAAAGCAGTCGATGCAAAGGTTTCAAAATGCCTTGCTTTACAGAACAAATCCCATGCTAGAGAATTAGCATATGGACCAGTTTACCTTCCTGGAACTTTGAACATTAATAAAAACCAAACCCAAACACCTACAGCTAGAGAAGCATGGCCACGAAGTTCTATCGCCTAAGAAAACGGCTCAAGAATTAAACACTCCTACATAAGTGCTTCAAAAACAAAATCACCAGTCACCAATACGTAAGAAAACATTTCTGAAGCCTTTATTTACAAAAGCTTTAAAAACAAATAATACCCTTTGTTTGCAAATAATGTTTAGTTTAAAAAGGACCACCCAGTTTCAGCATTTTAGTATCATGAATATCGAATGTACAAGGGAAATGAACTATGTTGCTAACATTTGGAGACTTGCTGATATTACTGACTGAAGTGTAGCTAACACACATTACAACTTGTAGTCCATCACTTCAGGGTAGAGTTAATGATCACCAAAATCCTCCAACACATGCTCTGGTCTGGTCACATATTCTGCATGGCTAAATATTTCACAGTCTCTTGTCAATATATATAAAATAGATTGCAAAGATATACACAAAAAATAAACAAGCATTACACTCCTCAGGTAATTTATTAGCTATATATGTGTGTATTTATACATATTTTGCATTTTGTTGTTTTGCACCAAATCTCTCCATTATTTATTTTTGTAGCATCTATGAAATCACATTTTTTTGCTTTTTTAATTTGATATAAAATGTACCTAAAGACTTATCTTTGGACTTTAATGAAATTGATTTGTGTAGTCAACAAATCAAGAACATCATAAATATGCTTATAAAATAAAACAGCAGGGGTAAAAGTGATGGAGTAAAAGGAAGCCAACCAAGGGAGGCGTTGCTGTCATAAAATACAACTGGAGCTCCACCATCTTGAACTTTCTGGCAGATAGTAAACGTCCAATCACAGGGCTTCTTCCTGAAGGGTGTAAAGCTGGTCTCCAAGTCTTCAGTCACAGAGCAGCCTATGCATGCCAATTAGAAACCAACAGACCCGAGATGTGCTTGGAAGGTTAAACACTACACACAGAAACAGTAGTTACTAAGCTCTTCAGTAGTTCCTTGTCTTTTTCTCTTAGTCCTGCTGAATCAACAATTTGCACAATGCATGTGCTGTGCTCTGAATGTCAAAAACAAGCAAATACTGTAAAAAAGTGGCAGATGGTCATTTTTCCAGCTAAGAGCAAGAAAAACCACAATTTCTGATAAAAATAGAGGATTGGAATCACTCTCTAAAGTGCAAACTTGATGGTCCACAATCTTAAATAATTATAAGTACTGCAGAATAGAGGGAGAGGCATGAAACAGGGAAATAAATTACAGTCAATGCTAGTTAATTTAGGAAAAGGGAAACAAAACCAAGCTCAAGTAGGCAAAGTTTATCAAATTATTCAGTAATGTAGCTTTGTCACACAAGCTTGATAAGAAGTGTATTAAATTAAGGCCAGATTTAACCTGAATGTACTTTTATTTATTAAGATCACAGCTAAGAAAGGCCATACTTAGTACTGAAAGCAGAAAATAAGGGCTACAAAAGGAGGGGAGGTATTGCCTATCATTTAAGGGTTTCAACCAGAGATAAAACCTATGTACAAGCATGTGTGTAATTCGTATAAAAGAAAATAAAAAGACTATTGGATGTCATGACTGCTTGTTGGCTTCCTCTTCATATGCATTCCCTGTGCCATTCTGTACATAGGATGAACCAGAACCAAGGCCATATAAATGACCACAGTATTTGGCATCATCAATATGATCTTCAAAGAACATCTAAAAAGGAATTTTGAAAGAAAAAGATAATTTTAACCAAAAGATACCACTTGTAATTCACATCTCACACTGTAATCGCTATTCATTAGGTATAACAATGCTGTTTGTGAAGTTCCTTTGAGAACATACACTGTCCATTTAACAAGACTGATGCCTGTGACCACAGGCCTAATGGACACTTTTTAAAAAGCATAAATCTGTCTTTGCTTATGTCTCATTAACATTTATACCATTTTAAAGAGAATTTATGAGCATGGAAACATGGGAACAGACATTTTTATTTCATTAATACAGCCAACTCAACAGAATGAGAGAAATAATGGCAGAAGGGAGAAGACGTTATACCATTTAAAGTTGTCTTTTGTCTATGTGCAAGGCTGAATTAACTAAAACTAACCAAATCCTCAACATGTTATAGGCAGTAAACACCTGAACATTCTCACTACATTACTGTTCTTGAAGAAGCCAAGGAAAATAAAGATAATAAGCTGGTGCTGGAAACCCGCCATTAACTAACCATTAAGCATTTTAAAAATGAAAATCCAAAAGGTGGTTGTATTGAAACGAAACAAAATATTTACTTCTCATGAGTGGAAAATCCAAATAACTTCTGAATCAATACTACCTGACAAAACAAATCAAATGTGTTCTATCATTAGCATGCTTCTACCAAAAGAACATACTCAGAATAATTCCACAGCAAATACTTTGCAAAAAGAAAAATGTTTTTGCAGGCCAAAAAAAAAAAAAAAAAAAAAAAAAAAAAAAAAAAAAATTCACCCTTGGTTTGGTAAAATGAAAAATGTTTTTCTTTTATTATTACCATCAATGAGGTAACCACACCACCCATCATCTAATTATCTAACATAAAAACAGACTGTTTTGCTAAACATCATCCTTCCATCCCTAACAATTTTATATTGAAGTACTTAATGGTGTGTGTGTGTGTGTGTGTGTGTGTGTGTGTGTGTGTGTGTGTGTGTTCCTATCAAGTGCTTGGATAAAGGCACGTGTCACCACTGCCCAGCCTGATAACAGTTTTTAATTCAACTATACATCAGATTTCAGATTTATTTAACCCCTTATAATTGAAAACCCCATTAAAGACTTAGTAAGAACTCTAAGTTCTACTTTATAAAGTCTTCAAAAGACACGAGCAAATACATTTTCACCACCAATTTCAAGTAAGAGAAGGGCCAACTAAGGAAATCGTCACAAATGCCTGCCTCAGAAGGGACACTTACAGGGATTAAGAAAGTCCTCTAGAACTTACTCACTAGTGATCTTTGAGCGCAAACAGTCACTAGCCTCTGGTCTGTCTGTTCCCCTGAGAAATAGGATGCTCACATGTACATAGTTTCTATAGTCAAACCATTTTATATTCTATAAATAACATCTTTCGTGTACATAAATGGAATGTTTTTTTATTCCATAAGGAATTTTTCCTTTTATTCCCTTTTGAATTATATTTCAGGAGGACTTATTTAACACTTTCACTCGTGTGGTGGATGTAACTTATGTAGTACCTCTGTATCTTCACTTAGTAGGTTCTTAATGCCCCAAACTTTTGTCATCAGATTTTTAATGTTCTCTATCTAACAACCAAGAAAAAGGCACTGATGTCTTCATACTTCTCTCATTTTGAAAAAGGCCATTCCTGTAAGCAATGAATCAGATCCTGCTTGGTGTTGAGGTCCTATCCGTTCCAGCTCTAACTGTTCAGCAACTTCCTGTAATCCACCCTGGAAGGAAGAAAAGTTGCTTTTCAAACAGAGAAAAGACTTTGGTACCTGATTTAGACTAAGAAAAATATGAATTAATTTTTAATATGTAAAGACTAACCTTGTAAAGATGGCAAGGGGGTTGATACAATAAAAATAAAATAATATATTTGTGGAATTTAAAAGCCTTTTTATCAGAAAATGAAAATTATAATAGGAAATTTTATCTTAATTATGTATTTTAAGGCACATGACAGGTAAACCATTCCCTAAAGATATGGAGAATGTAGTTCGTATTCAGAGTAAAAGTAATTAACTATACTCAGTGTATTGAACCATCAATCATTAAAAAATTCAATGACAAGTATAGACAGTTTCTTTGAAATTATCTACCTATCCAGTGAATTGTTTAAAACTAAATAAAGCAAAGACATCACGATCATTCAGATCACTGTCAATATACCACATAACTTTATTTATTTATTTTTTTGTCACCCAAGAAGAGAACTTTACAAATATAAAACTGCTTACAGTAATATAGCCAGGACTGAGGAAAAAAAAAAAAGAATGTGAACGGAAAAAAGAGAGAAGAAATAAAAGATAGACAGAAGTAGAATCTACCAAGGAAATTCCTCCTTCAATTCTAAAGCCTTTACTAACAAACCAGACCTTCCCATCCTAGCTTTCGATAGGACTTTGTATAGCAACTGCTTCTGTGCTAAAAATATCATGTGTATTAAGTGTCATGAGCAGCTGCTTGTAACACAGTAGAACAGAAGTGAGTGAACCGTACCTTCTCACTGACTGAACTTTTAATATAAGCAGCTCACACGGCACACAATAAAATATCTGGTATTCTGACACTTCTGAATAAAGAGGAGTAGAAACTTAGTACTGTTTCCGAAAACTATGATTGTGCCAAGCGGTCACAAAAATCCCGAGCCATATCAAAGCATGGAAGCCTTAGACTCTCAACACGCCACACGTCTGTATAAGTGGTCAGGATGTTCTGCTGGAAGCTAACTTAGAGAAGACTCCTCGAATAATCCAGAATACAGTCATGAAACTATCCTTTTACAAACTCCCTAGTCACTTGGCGCCATACCAACATCAGAGGCAAAGAACCTGTGTTAGTCCTACAATTCTCAGTTCCTTTGTTGAAATCAAAGCCTCCACATTCAATTCCTCTATTCCTGCTAAAGAAAAACTCTTAAGTCCTTACTATCCCTCAAAGCACAACTCTGTGCTTTTCTGAAGCCTAGAAACTTGACCAATCTTGGTTTTCCTGAAGAAAGGGCAATACCGACTATTAAACAACCACAGTATCTAAATTTGTTTTCGTGTCCTCAGTTATAACTTAAGTTCACACCAAAACCCAGCTACTAAAACCCCACACACTGTACCGCCAGGGATATGTGCCAACTCAGTGAATTTGCTCTTAAGCCGAAGAAGTACTTTTCTTTAACCAGGAAATGTTTGTTTTGATAAAATTAATGTTCAAAGGTTAAAAATAAATGGTTATACATGCTGAGTAGTATCAGACTAAGCCAAGCCTAAGGTAGAGCCTACACATTTACTATAGCACTTACACCTAACCAGTTCAGCTCTGTAATTAAATCATAAAAACATCACATTTCAACGAGAAAGAATGAAGAAAATGTCTGTAATCAGGGCAGTCTTAAGGAAAAACTCATTCACACACTACTGGATGTCTCTGCCCGCTGCTGGCCAACCCCAACCTGCCTCTCTATGACAGTTCTGTGTGCTGGGAGCATGAGCACCTCCATAATGGGACCACTACTCCTCACACTTGTCTTTCAGTTCATGATTCTCTATCTGGCAGCAGTAACAAAAATCTGACCCTTAGCTTGACCTTTGTTAAAAATTTATTCTGGGGGCTGGAGTTGGTTCAGTAGCTAAGAGCACTTAACTACTGTTGTAGAAGATCCAGGTTCAGTTCCCAGCACCCGCTGGGTGACTCACAATTGCTCATAACTCCAGTTCCAGAGGGTCTGACACCCTCTTCTAGTCACTGCCAGTTCTAGCTATACAGGTACACAGGAACAGACACACACATAAATCCTAAAATTAATTAAATAAATAAATAAATAAATAAATAAATAAATAAATAAATAAATAAATAAATACAGCAACCTTATTCTGGGCTGGAGAGATGGCTCAGCAGTTAAGAGCCTTTGCTGTTCTTACAGAGGACCCAGGTTCAATTCCCAGCACTCACACAGTGGTTCACAACCTCCATAACTACAATTCTAAGGGATTAAATGCCCTCTTCTGACCTCCTCGGGCAGCAGGCACACACTTGGTATGTAGATACACATGCAGGCAAAAATACTCATATACATAAAATAAATTTAAAACAAAACAAAACAAAAAAACAATCAAACAAAACATAAACCTAAAAACACATCCTCATCCTGCCAACATAAAGACTGCAGTTTTGAAGAGGGATTATCTATACACTATTATTTCTGTTAAGAACAGGATCACATAATTTAACAGCATTTAACATAACTTTGAAAATATGGCTTAAAACATTCAGGCCTAAGACATTATATACGTTACTTGGGCTAACTCAGTGGTTCTCAACCTTCCTAATGCTATGACCCTTTAACACAACTGTATTAAACTCCTCATGCTGTGGTGACCCCCAACCATAAAATCATTTTCAATGCTACTTCATAACTATAACTTTGCTACTGTGATGAATTGTAATGTAAATATCTGTGTTTTCTCATGGTCTTAGGTGACTCCTGTGAAAGGGTCGTTCGAATCCAAAGGGATCTCAACTCACAAGTTGAGAACCACTGGTTTAACCAATGTGCTGTTCCAGATAAAGTCATCTGAAGCCTTACTTTGAGATTTTTGCAGCTCTTCATGAGGTACTTCACATCATAAATGACAGGAAAAAATAATCGAAGGATCTCAAAGAAATCAAGTTCTTCTTCAGGCAAGTTAGAGTTGGTCAGGATTTTGATTAAATAGCCAAAGTCATAACCACTAATAAAAAGATTAAAATAATACAAAAAAAGCCCATCAATAACATTGAAAGAAATTAGTTTTTCAGATACAAAGTTTAACAAATCATGCTATAGGCAAAAGGAATAAAAACAAAAATGTGCACACAGGAACAAAGAAAGGAAACACATTCATAACCGCAATGCAGAAATGCTGTGAGCTTATGGCCCAGTGATTGCTCTGAGTCCTAAGCATACGAGACTATTAATTCAACTCTATTGTCTAAACTAACATTTTTCTGATACTTAAGAAAATTCTGGGCTAGGGAGATGCTGTTCAAACATGAGTATGAGTTTGATCCCCAGCACCCAAGTAAAACCTGAGAGTTATGTCAACCCCAGACAGAATGACAGAATACACCCATGCACCCACACACATAAAATAGAAAAATTCTAAAAAAAAAAAAAAAAAAAAAAAAAAAAAAAAAAAAAAAAAAAAAAAAACTATAATGGACATTAAGAATGATGAGAAGGAGAACAAAAAAATGTTAGAAGCTAGCAAGACATGACATTTCAAAGGCAAAAATCATGTAAAAGTTTGTTAAGATTTATAGGAAATGTTGACACCTACTTCCCGATTCTAAAGAAGTCCCTAACAGAGTATTTCCCTTTCCCCTAAGTGACTTTATTAGTATGTACATTTCCTCAAATGCTGTTTTTACCTCAGTACAATTCTCCAAGAGATATTATCAATAGAAAAGTTACACATGAACAAAGAAAGAGAGCTGGCTTTTGCCCTACTCGATGGATACACTACAGGCTCCTGCTGTCTCAAATGGAGAGCATACATGCTCACCACTTTCCGCAGCTGCCAGCTCCCTCCCCGAACTCCTCAGACACTACTTCCTACTGAGGGCCTGCTACAGCAGCCTTCCCTAGGCGCCCAATTCCAGGAGATCTCTTCATAGCACAAATGCTTGCTGGTACTAGCCTTTAGGAACATGGACTTTCTCCACTGCCTAAAGGACAGGAATCACACTTCTATCTTCCCTTACATATAATTCAAACTCATATTTGGGAAATGACCTCTCTTTTGGAGATACAAAATAAAACTTTTATTTGATATTCATTATTTTACTTTTAATTTGAAAGGGGAGTTGTTTTACCACAGATCTTTAGTACAAGCACCCAAGAGCAGAAAGCTTACATTTATTAGTTTGCAAAGAAGTGACCTTTTCAGTTACCTAAAATATAGTACTGTGGCTTTTGCTTACTTCTAGTAAAATATTATAGTTTAGAATTTATATATACGTGAATATTTATGTGTGTAATTTACTTATTCATTTTTTTTGGACCAGGTTTCACTACCTACCTCTTGCTGGGCTGAAGTTTAGTTACTATGGAAACTAGGATAGCCTGAACTCAAGACATCTACCTGCCTTGGCCTCCCAAGTACTGGGATTAAGGTACCATAACTGGCATGATTTATAATTTTAAAAAATTAATAGAAATAGACCAGAACATGAAAAAAATATTAATGGAATAATCTTATAAACATACCACATGCTAATTTAGACTGAAGAGCTGATGAAAACATGAACCTGCTTGGTTTTGCCCATCCTGCTACCCCCAGTGCTGAGTCAATAGTACTTATCCGAAATATTTTTTGAGTCAATGATGTGTTATACAAACTAAAAGAACTAGTTACTTTGTATCTTTACAAGTGGGAACATAGAGAAAAGCTGGTATCCAAGAATTCTTATTTTCAGTACTTACAACTTAAAACTCTCTATATAATACCACATCAAAGTCTACTTCAGGAATTACCCACCATGACAATCATTCCATGTGGAAGATTCTTATTGAAAAAAAAAAAAAAAAGTGTGAAGGCTATCAAGATTAGTGTAGCTCTGACTGGCCCAGAACTTATTATATAGACCAGGCTGGCCTTTAACTCAAGAAATTCTCCTGCCTCTGCCTCCTGAATGCTGGAGTTAAAGACGTGTGTCACTATGCCTAGCAACACAGTACATTTTAAAAACTTAAGACTACAGACAGAAACCCTGTTATCAGATAGACAAATTAATTAAAATATATATATATATATATATAACTGCTAAATCAGTTAATTTAGAAAGGAAAACATTTTCTCACACCTGCAAGTAAATTAACTTTTATAAAAGTGAATTAACTTCCCTCTAGAAATCTTAACTATCCAGTTTTATTTTTATAATAATAAAGAATTAAACGTCATCACGCTCTGAGTATATAAAATACTAGGTGCTTTAAATAGGTTGTAACTGACCCTTGAGAGAAATCTCTAAGATGTTTTTTGCTAAGGATAGCCTTCCCAAGGACCTCATCCAAAAATTAAAAATCACCTAATATCCAGTCTTGGCATTCTGTTGATCAGTTATTCTTTATAGTACTTATTATTGTGTAACAAACCACACTTAAAATTAGGTCAAACAGTGTTGGTTTACCTTCAGCAGAGAGGAAGCTACACAGGGAGGGAAATTCTAGTTTGTTGTGTTAAGTTTTAGGATCCTAACACAGTGGCTCCCATCAGGAAAGTATCACTAAGTTTTTAAATGGATGGCCTCCTTCTATATATATAACTATAACTATATATATAACTATATATATAACTATATAACTATAACAACTATATATAACTATATATAACTATAACTATATAACTATAACTATATATATAAATAAATAAATAAATAAATAAATAAATAAATAAATAAATAAATAAATGGTTAAGACCCATGAGCGACACAAATCCCCAATGGTTTGCCAGACATTAGTGAAGGTTTGTTCTAGCTTATGTTCTTTCCACTAAGCAACATTACCTCTCACAGGTTAAAACAAATTCCTTGTTAAGAGGTAAAGTGGACAACATTATTCTCAAGTGAGGTAGAAGACTGCCTCTCATGGCAGTTAATTCTTTCTAGAACCAAGCATAGAACTTCTGATAGATATGTGACCCAAGTAAGTGTAAGGCAGAGATAGGATGCAAGCATGCTACAATCTTTTTATTTATTTTTACCTATGAAATGATAACCATTTGACCCCTTCACAAAGAACCACTCCTGAAGTCATAAGAAGTTCTGCAAAGTATTGGGTCTCAATTCCTTCCTCCTCGTGTTTTTTAAACTGGATACCAGATGTTGTTAGTAGCTCTATAGAGTCCTGAGCATACATGTCCTCCCTGCCAGGAGAAAGAGAAAAATAATGTTCAAGACCACCATCACTTTAAACAGCTGTTCTCCCACTCACACCTACAACTACAGTGCAGAAACAAGATGGGATTGGTTTGTCTTATGTCCAACCATCCCAGTGCTTCACAACTCTCAAGAAAGACAAAACTTAAAATATCCAAAAGGTAAATGATCATTCATAATAGTCCAATGGTGAGTTTTTAACCCTTACCATCAACTCAATTTCATTAGCTTCTACACATTCTATAAATTTCACTGGGCTTAAAAAGGGTCTTTTACTCACCAGAGGCTACCACAGACATGCTCTGTTCAGGAGCTCTCAGTCTCCGCAGCTATTTAGTGCTGCCAGATGGAGCTGTAGCCACAGCTATGAGGGGCTATGCACACCTCTCATGCTCTCAGCAGAACCAGAAGGAGACACCAAGTGGCAAACATCTCTTGTGGCTGAGTTAAGCTACATTCCATCTTAAAGAAAAAGGCGATGCCTCCTCTCACCAATGAGGAGCCTTTCAGTGGCTCCAGTAAGCAGGGAACTGTTCAGAATTAAGGACTCAGTTACGTCAGCAATCTCTTCCTCCAGCAACCACATATCTACATTAGAGGCAAACATAATCCTAGAAGACTACCTTCTAAAACCAAGCCAAGAAACCTAACTATAAGCCAGCCCTTCAAAATTTTACTGAAGCCAGAACAAAGGCACTTCTAATTCCCAAGCACAAATATGTTAAGTATCCAAAATATTATAATAAAAACTGAGGATTTATGAAAAAGTATTTTGTGGATTTACCATTAACTTATATTTACTTCTTTAACTTAATACTAGTTTCTACCATTAGCAAAAGAAAATTTCTATGAAAGACTTTAATAAAACTAACAATACCAGAATAAATGTTTGACTTTGACCAAAAGTATTTTTGTAGTTTACTCTCTGGAAATCAATTTCTAACACAATGTCAAAGGTCACTTTTAGTTCCCAGACTGTCAGGAGGTAAATAACAAAGCTAAGAACTGAAACATTTAAAAACAAAGAGGAGCCACAATCACCACATTACATCATCATTTCTCTTGGAAAATTCTTTAGGAAAGATAAAATAAATTCAATGAAGTTTTTTTTTTTTCCCCAGTTATACTAAAACTAGGTCCCTTACATGAGAATCTCACCACCAGGTCCTTGGGCTCACACTCAAGTAGTTTGAACAAGTGTAACCAACCAAGAATACAGCAGATTGTTCTCCAGGCTCACATTGCTCTTAGCCACATGCTCAACTTATTATGTTCAACATCACATAACCATGACCAAACTAAATAATATATCAATGAGGTAGGACAGTGAGTTTTGTGATATTTAAGTCATCATTACCCACACTTGCCCAATGATAATAATCACCAGGGGAACTTACCAAAAATATGGATTCCCAGGTCCCATTGCAGTCCCAGACCTATTGAATCACAGTTCCCAGGTGAGAGACCTGGAGGAGTACCTCGGGTATTTTATAATAAAGTAAGATTGGCAAACAAAGACATATGCACAGTCCCTTTCTCTCTTCTGCAGAGTTCACATAGCTTGCTCTAAGCATTGAGGACATGAGACTTTTAACATAAAGTTTGGCACAGATCCACGCTTTACAATACCCAGCTCTTCACTATATGGGTAAGGGAAATCTCTAGGCAGGAAGATGGAAAATTTCTATAGTAAGGTAAGTGTGAGAGCAATAATGAGTCCCATTTCCAAATCAATGCACTGTCCTTTTCTGATGATACCAAGTTTGAAAAGGTCTGCATTCTTCCTCCTTTATCCTTAAATACTCTAGCAACAAAGGGGAAAAACACTAAAACAAACCTTAAAAAGTAACTATAACATTGTTTAGTCAAAATGTAAGAATTTCTGCTGGTGTTGGTTACTGCGTATTAGATCCATTGTTCAGAATTATGAATGGTATTAAAGATTAATCAACTACTGATGTTTAAGATAGTAAAATATCTAGTTATGGCTGAACATGAGTAAAAACCATGTAAAAACTTCTAAAGGCTTCCCCAAAGGTAGAGGTATACGGCTATCTTCAGTTAACATCCTAAAGATCCACTATTTACTAACTCACACTATGTAAAAGTACCAAATTTACTACTTTTATAATATGAACAAAATCTTATTATAAAAACTCACACTTCTAAATCTAAGTATGTGTTCTCTTTAACACAGTTAATGAGAAGTAGTTCTGGATCACCTCCCAGATGTCTACCACAGGGGTGATCAAGTATCTTGTTTAAATGTCATTTACTGCCATATACAGACTTTCCTTTTGCTTTCATAAAAATATAAACTCCAATATACTACAATTTATGCTACAATCATAGTTAAAATATAAATAAGCTGGAACAGTTACAAACTGGCTAACCTGTAGTTTTTAATAAACTCAAAGTAATTAATAACATAAAAATATCCCTAAAACCATAAAGGCTATGAATGACAAGAAGACAAATAAAAAGAAAATATTCCACAAGTCAAATTAGCAAGCTATTAAAAAATACGATATTTACTATTTTGATGGATGAAACAGGGTAGGACTTAACAACTACAGAAAGTCTGTAAGTGACTACAACTTTCAGAAAGCAGTAGCAAGCCCACCTGCCTGTTTCTCAATATGTACATATGTGCCTAGTTAAAACTTACTTAAAATACCTTAAATATTCATTCTGTGAATGGATAAATGAAGCTTAACACTGTTTTTACCTTTGGATTTAGATCTTTCCTTCCAATAAAACAATCACGAAGTTTTCTAAAGATATACAGATATTCCATGATTGATGTTATGTTCTGATAAACTCATTAGGACTTAGAAAAACATAGTAACAAAAGGTGGAAATACTATTAAACTACCTAAGAAACCAAGCCTCAAACCAAGCTTGGCAGCAGAGCACAAAGCAAAATGCCATTGTTTATGAACAAGAGAGTGGCTGACTTGGCAGTGGTGCTTGCTATTGTTACTCCACACTTTACAAGAGTACACATTGCTGCCTAAGAAAAAAGTCAAAATTCTAAACTGAACATCTCATCTATTGAATACATCCTACTTCTGTACCATTATGAGGTCAAAAGGGGTAAGTTAAGCTATCTTAAGTCAGGAGCCATAGGAGTATCTCACTACAGAAGAACCTAAAACATACACCCTAATCACTCAACCATAGCAAACTGTTAGATATACAACAGTCCATTAAGAAAAGGTCAAGTAAATGATTACTTAGAACTATGAATAGCAGTATCACATAGAAATGAGATGTCCTTAATATATACCAACTGTAGTAAAACAGTTACAAAACAATTAGAAGGAAGAGTTGGAAATAACAGTTGTTGCTATTAGCTGTTTTAATGTTTCAATACTACCCTGTTTCAAAAAGCATGTTATTTTTGTAAACAAAAAGACAAAAAAAGTCAGTAAATATGCTTTACAAGTCAGTCTTATTTTGTTACAGTCATGTTTGGTGTCTTTATGTCTAAAATGCATACGCTTTAAAGTTAACAGCCAGTCCTATAAAAAAAAAAAAAAAAGCCAGATGGTGGTGGCACACGCCTTTAATCCTAATACCCAGAGGGAGAGACAGGTGGCTCTCTGATTTTTGAGGCTAGCCTGTTACACAGAGTGAGTTTCAGGACAGGTAAGGTTACACAGAGAAACCCTGTCTTAAAAACAAATAAAACAAAACACCCCCCCCCCCTCACACACACACACACAGCCAGTCCTCATGTTGGTAAATCCACACAGGGCAAATGTGTTTACCTCACCAACCACCTTTCATACCCAAAGAGATAATGCTAAGGCAAGAAAATTCCACTGAAGCAAAACCAACAGTTTTTAGGCTAAATGGCAGTGGTGGCCACAGCCCCAGCCCACTCCATAGCACTGAAGCTAAGCTCTCATTTAGGACACTAGAGCAGTCACTGTGCTCCTTACCTAAGGCCGTAACTATACTGTTAGAAAATCATCAAGGATTGTAAAGATGAAGCAAACCGTCATAGTTTTACAACAAATATTAATAGAGAAGTTTGCTTCCAACCCCACACCACAATAAAGTATAGTAATTACGATGATAAAAATCCCAAGATGCCTAAAGAAAACCATTTTTACATGGAGAACATTATCTGTTCCTCAATGTTTGTCACATAATACTGATCTAGATAAGACAAATCATACTTCAAAGATTCAGAGAATGTAAATAGTTATAACTAAAACTTGAAATGAGTGCAGGTATTTCTTACATGTATGCTACTCTGAAGTATCTATTCAAATCTACTCAAAGTATCTATTAATATGACACACACTGTAACCATAATTATCTTTCCAGATCCTAAATCTTTATATCTACACCTGATAAATAATGATTTGCATTTACTCCCTTGATGCTAACATAAAACCTGAAAGAACACTGGCAAACCTAGAACCACCTGACTTGAACCAAAGCGAATTTAAACACAAAAGCATTCACAAGCACAGACAACAGACAGAGGAGAGATGGGAAGTCCTCATTGTACTGTAGAGCATCGCACACTGACACACTCCTTCTAGACATTCAACAAGGTCAATTTCACCATTCTTCAACATGTCCACGATGCTATCATGACCTTTTCCACATTAGGCAGTACTACTTTTATCTTCTCAATGGCTTTTGTTCTGCTTAACATTTTTTCACTAAGTCTTCTTAATTTTTAAACTCCATTTTTCATTTATTTATGTGTGTGTGTATGTGTGTGTGCCTACACATGTCCATCATGGACACACGTGAAGCTTAGAGCATAACTTAAGTCAGTCTGTTCTCGCCCACTATGTTCCGAGCATCATACTGAGGTCACCAAGCACGGTGGCAGGCACCTCTTCACTGAGCCTCCTCACCAGCCTTTATACTCTTTTCTTTACCATTTCTCATGACTTTACCATTAGGATAAATAGTAGCAAAACTTGGCAGTGAAACTAGTTCTGTCTGAATAAGGAAAAACAAAACATTGCTCACAGACTAACAGGAAAGTCACTGCTACAAAAACTACTATCTAGCAAAAACTACCAACTTTACCATCCGACATAGATGTATTAGTTACTGGTCACAAACTGAGTATCTTATGTAAAAAAACAAAAAGCCAAACAAAACAAAACAATGCTATGGAACCTTGAAGAAATAAAACAGCAAGTAACTAAAGAGTTTTCATTTGAGAAAAGGCTGGAAGGCCATTTCTAGTTTGCTCCAGATGTAGTACTGAAGGAATGTTACACAGTTGCAGTGGAGATGAACACCTTTAGCTGGTATAGGCTCTAGAGACTACTGCCACTATGGTACTAGACATGAAAATACTCAGTATTATTTATAGTTAACACATGCATTTTAAAGACACACAGCTGCACCACTGACACCAACTCCCTCAAACCTCCAGTCCTGCTCTTCATTAGGCCTTCCATGTTAAGAAGTACATATTCAACACGGAAGAGGAACAAAGAATTCTTACAATGGCACTAGCATTAATTTTCTGATCATCTCTGTTGCTGTTTTTCAAATGATATGTTTGATCATATTATACAAATACAGGCTACCAAACATAAAGGCACTAAAATATTGTTACATAGTGCAGAGAATACTATGTATTTTATTTCCATACTTAACAGAAATAATATGCCCCTGTCCCCTACTGGGAATTTACTATCTGCAGTTCAGAAGCACATGAGCTCCATGATAGTTATAAATATGGCCCAACACAAAAGTGTAAATTGTGTTAAAAAGTTGTGATTTTTTTTTTTTTCATTTTTAAAAACTCACTGCATGGTACTTGAGCATGAACTTTGCCAATGACAACATTGTGTCACAATGTCAAAAGGATGGACTCACCTACATGTAGTTCTCTCAGCTATCAAGACTACAATAAGTAATGTAGAACTACTGTAATGAAGGAAATGGAGTTTAGCCCCAAGATTTAAGGTAGACATCAGATTCTGGTATACCAAAGGATCAAAAATAGTATTATATTTCCTGTATTGTAGATCAAGGTTTTGTTGTTACATGGGAATAGTCATTAAAGAACACAGATTTGAAAGAAAATATACTTAACTTTCCAATAAACAACTTATTGCATGTGATAAATATCTACTTAAGATGCAAAGTATGAGTGTAATAAAAAAAATCTCTTCACAGGAATGGTGACTATTTTAACAAATGTATAGTGAACTGAGGCTGTAGCTGACTGGTACCTGCTTGCTTAGCAAAAGTGCCTCCCCAGTTGTATGAATTTCAAATTGGACACAAAATAGTGAAAGTTTTAGGTGTGGTGACGCACGCCTTCAATTCCCACACTTGGGAGGCAGAAGCAGATGGATCTCTGGGAGTTGAGGCCAGCACTGTCTACATAGGTTAACATTCTAAGCTAGCCTGGGCTACGGAGTGAGACCCCGTCTTAAAAGAGCAAAACAACAGTTAAATGTAATGGTAAAATCAATATCCTAAGAGTTCTGTCTTAGGACCCCAGGTTTAATCTGCAGCACCTTAAATAATGACAACAACAGAAAGCCTTAACAAAAGTACAGTTTTACAACTTTTTGGAAAAGCAGCAGTCATATTTTAGAAATAACATCTCTATAAATAAACAGTCTTTGCAATTAGAAGTTTTTATTATCTCAATTCTCTTTGCCTCATAATAATAAGCTTAAGCTTTTTAAATTCTCTGTGCAATAAATTTTCAGAGAAACTACAGCAAATACACTTACAATTTCACTACACTAAAACTCAATTCCTAGCCGGGCGGTGGTGGCGCACGCCTTTAATCCCAGCACTCGGGAGGCAGAGGCAGGCGGATCTCTGTGAGTTCGAGGCCAGCCTGGGCTACCAAGTGAGTCCCAGGAAAGGCGCAAAGCTACACAGAGAAACCCTGTCTCGAAAAACCAAAAAAAAAAAAAAAAAAAAAAAAAAACTCAATTCCTAAAAATAAACTAGAAACAAAAAGTTGGGGTTATATATTTATTTCCCACTTACGTCAAATTAAATTTAAAATTAAACTGCCAAGTTGAAGTTCCTGGAGGGTATTCTCCTTGCTCATTCATAAATGTCAGTCCTAGCTGAATTATCTTTAACAAGTCTACATTACATCGCAGTAGTTGGTATTGGTAGTCAGCATTGCTCCTGAATTCTCCAATGGGCCTTGCAACAACACCTGGAAACTCGGTGTCCTGTAAAATAATTTTGAGATTCATTATTTACTAAATGGTTATAAACAGACTCCATAAACTCTCAAGATAATTTCCGAGGCAAGTCAGAGAATTCTATTACAATGATATTCTGTATGTCCACACTCAAGTATTAGGTATTCTTTAAGTACGAAGAGTATTACTTTTTAGATCCCAAAATTTTATAAACTTAACTACTTTTTCCTTAGTTTAAATTTGTCAATAAATTATTACCTTGTACAGATAACTCATGATAAACTCAAGCAAATATTTGCTTCATATCCAAGGAAAAGAAAACTTATACAAAGAATGTTAAGATTCCCACTCCCTCTAATAGGCTGTTATTATTTCTGTACTGCAGCTATTCCATATCATCCGAAAAATAATGACAACTAGGAATTTCTGCTGTCTATAAAATAACCCTCCCTGCCCAAACAGAAAGTTTCAGTCCTAATTATGAAAAAGTACACCTTTATTACATAGGTAATGACTGTCTATGTATAGATATTCCTGTTTTAAGCAAGCATCCTGTTCATTCTCAGAGAAGCACTTTTTTTTTTTAAACTTGTGATACTAAGAAAATTAAATTATATTTTAGTTTGGCATGAGAATTCAAATTAAGGCCAGTTAAAAACAAAAATGAAATAGCAAGTCAATATTAAACAGCAAAGAAATCAAAACTTCTTGAATTTAGTACAGCCACCAGCCAATTATTAGATTCTATAATCATGATACTAGACGTGAGTGGGGCTGGGAACAGAAGTGGAAGACACTAAAGTACTGCTTTCTAGAGCTAATAACCGAGTGGATCTAGAACACAAAAAGTAGCTGTAACAGATACACAGAGTGCAGTAACAAGGCTGGAAGTAGCTGTGCACTCTAAGCAGACCGAACACCACCTATAAGAATGGAGTTGTTTAACAACCTAGTGCGTTTCTGCAGCTTTAGCAATGTTTTCCTAAGAGATCTAATTGGGGTTTCCTTTGTTTGAAAAAGATACTCCAGAACTCACTGGCTTCTGAAACCTTATCTGGTACTAGTAGCACGGCCTTGGGCTTGCTTAGAACTAGCTGACATTCTTAAATGGGCTTTAGTGTTCTCCTGTTGAATGTAATCAGTTTCACAAAAATTTCAACATCAGACAAGTATACTCTGTAACTATGTCCCAACAAAGACAAAAAAAATTGTGTAAACCATAAAAATGATTAAGTTTCTCAAGCTAGCCAATGCCCTCTGCAGCCTTGATATCACCCTTGTCTTCTCTGCAGCTAAGACTCAGTAAGAACCCACAGGAATACCAGCCTCCTGAGAGCATCCAATCCACACAAAGCCTGTCTCCTGTAAGCCCTTAAAACCACCTGACACAAGCCCAAACCCTAAAGTATTTCTAAAACTTTTATTCAGATGCTCTTGACTCCTAATCCCTTGTCAATTAATGCTAGCAGTAACAAACTTAACCTGTCAAATACAGGCTTGTTTCTGACGGGCTTTGCTGGAGGGACTAAGAAATTTTTTTTCATGATTAAATTAATCCCTTGATATCAATAAAAAGGGTTTAATTCAAGATTTCTTAAATCCCACTTCAGGGCCCGGAGAAAGAGTTCATTTGGTAAAACGCTTGGCATGCAAACCAGAGGACTGGCTTTCAGTCCCTCGAGTCTATGTTTTTAAAAGTGCATGGTCCATGTGCTTGTAATTTAAGTGCTTGGAAAGCAGAGGCAGGTGAATCCCTGGGGCTTCCTGGCCAGACAGCCTCGTTTAATCAGTAAGCCCCAGGCCAGTGAAGTAACGTACACACACACACCAGGCCAGTGAAATAACTAACTAACACACACACACACCAGGCCAGTGAAATAACTAACTAACACACACACACACACACACACACACACACACACACACAAGTACAAAATTCACACTTCACCCTCACAAAAGGCATTTTCAAGATTTAGTCAGGTCCATACCATAGCAACATAATTATATTTTCGGATAACTTGACGGATTTTCTTCATCTCGTCGTCCAGGTTACAAGCCCAAACTTCACAAATTCTTTGGCTATGATCTACAGTGGCCGCTGGCATAGTGACAGCACAAGGAGTCTAGATGCCGAGCATCAAAATGTTACACTTGATTGAAGATTTGTTTCATAAAAATATTTTACCCTTTATTTGTGTACCTGTTGAAATAAAACACCTATATTATGAATGTGAATCATTAAATAGGGCTGGTATAAACTTAAGGTTACTTGTTCAAAGTTCATAATTCATAACAAAATCAAGTTTTAGAGAGTTACTTTGCTTAAGGTACAGTTAATATATAGAGAATAAAGTACCACAACATCGATTTCCCAGTTGAATATAAATTCCACTGATTAAAATCTGCTCCCAGTTCAATTCACTCCACACAAAACTATGATCCATTTCAAGCTTTAAAAAAAACAAACCGAAATTATTAAGATAAAATGTCCCCATAACAAAAGTAGTGCTTGCTTTTATTCTAACAAAACACTTAAAATCTTACTTGATTAAAAAATTCTGCATTACTGGTGTTGGTATTCACTCAAACCAAATCAGAGGAAACATCACAAAAATTTAAAAGTCCTGAGAAAGCGTCAGGCAATCTCAGAAATCAATGTTCACACGGCAGGAGGGAGAAAGAAAGAAAGCAATAAAATATGGGCACCTAAAATTGTCGAATTTCAAACAAACAACAACAACAACAACAAAAAACCCAGACCATTTCTCCTGGCTAGCAAAGCGGGACCTCAGAGGGTTTCTGGTCCATAAACACAAGGTTTACGTTATACAATGGTGAGGTGATAACAAACAGAAGACTTGATTCTTGGACAAGAAAATACCAAAATGTTAGATGAAAAAGAAAAAAACAACAACAAAGACCCCAAACAAACAAACAAAACCGAGTAAGAGAGGATGGCCTTGTGTCCGTCCTCAACTCGTCAATGGAAGCTGGAGTCATCTCAGCCAGCCAAGGTGATACTGGGCACGCCTTCTTTCTCCCTTCTGGCTGCTAAGAGGGGCGCATGCACACCCTACGGAAACGCTGCAATTGAACGCCGCTTCCCTCCACCCCAATCTCTACTGCGGTCTCAGGGAAGGGGACCCCAAAGGCCTTCTCATTACTGAGGTCGCATGTCCTCCGTGGGCTCCCCGCGCAACGTGAAGAAGGCACAGACGCGTTCATGTCAGGGCTAACAACTCTCTCCGCGGGCTCCCGGGCCAGGGCGAAGGCGCGGCGGCTGGCGCATCCACCAGAGCCCGATTGGACCCGCAACCCTGGCGGCGGCGGAGGACGAGGCCGGGAAGGAGTCCTCCAGTAGGCCGCCGCCCTCCCCTCTCAATTTCCTCCCCCACAACGGAGTCCCAGGTACAAAGCGGCGGCGTCATCACGGCGCGCCGCACTCCTGACAGGCCTCCCCCCCCCCCATCCCCAAAACCCCGGGACCCGTTACCACCACCACCACCCCCCTCCTTCCCTGTCGGCCAGCTCCGTCCGCCACAGCCGCGCTTCGGCGGGCGCCATCGCGCGCCCTCTCAGGTTCCCACTCCCGCCCCTTCCCCCTTCCCCCCCCCCGGGCCCCAGCTCGCCCGGGCTCCCCCCACCCCTCGCCCCCACCCCCGCCGCCGCCGCCGCCGCCGCCCCCCCCCCCCCCCCGCCGGATCTACTTGTGTCTCTGAGCTCGCGCCCCTCCTCTTCCTCCTCGCCATAGAGATAGCACCCGGCGGCGACGGCGGTGGCGGTGGCGGTACCGACGGCGGCAGCGGGTGCCCCATAGACACCTCTCGCCCTGGCCAGGGGAAAAGGGGAGCTTGGAGCGGCGCTGCCCAGCGCGGCGCCGTCGTCGCTCCTCGCACGTCCTGGGCGGCGAGGGCGCGGCATGATGACGTCGGGGCCGCCGAGGGGGCGGGGCGCTCGGGAGGCGGGGCGGGCAGGTGACGGACGCCCCGGGCCCGGGAGAAGCTCCGGGCGAGCGGCGGGCCTAAGTGACGGACGGGCTGCCGTGGGACGCGAGCGGACCAGAGGGGCCCCGTCCGCTTGGGCGAGTCGTCTGGTTTTTGTTTTTTTCCCGGCTGCTCGCCGTTGGGAGCTCGTCCCGCCCGCCGGAGCCGGGGACTCGCGAGCGCGGCGTATAGGAAGGAGAAGGCGCGGCGTGCGTGCCGGCCGGCCGTGCTCGGTCGCCGGGGCAAGGCTTAGGCTAAGCGAGGAGAGGAGCAGGCCTGAACCTTCCCGGGCCTCGGGCCGGGACCCGAGGAGGATGAGCTGGCTCTTTCCCCTGGCCAAGAGCGCGTCGTCCTCCGCCGCCGCCGGGTCCCCCGCCGGCCTCACCAGTCTCCAGCAGCAGAAGCAGCGGCTGATCGAGTCGCTCCGGAACTCCCATGCCAGGTGACTGGTGGCTTTGACCCCGGGGAGGGGGGAAAAGGAGGGCGGGCGGGAGGGCTGCCTGCAAACACCCAGGCCGCTCCGCCAGCTGCCTCCTGTTGATGGTCCTGCCTGGGGGTTCCCCCGAGTGTGTCCCTGGTGCCCCACCACGGCTCAGCTCGTCTCCTGACTTGCTCGCCTCTACCGACACCACGCAATCATCTCTCTTGATCTGTATTTAGTATGCCTCGCTCTCACGCTAATATTTCCTTGTAGCATTGCTTTTGAATTGTTAACATGCTAACACTTGGCTAGAGACAGTTGGGAAGGATAATCCCCAAGTTTCACAAAGTGAAAAATCAAACTCTGGGAACACCAAAGGAAAGGGAAGCCAGTGTTTTGATCAGTTAACTCTGCCGTGGTGGTGATAATCCTTTTGAGTTTGTAAATTAAAACTCACCCTGTTCTAATAACCTCTGACTTGCAACTGTTAAGAGTCTTGTTCACCTCTCATTTTCTTGACTTGGGCTCCACATTTAGTAATTGACATACATTGCCTGGATTAGTCGTTGTCTTTTGAGTTTGTTTATGTTATCGTAATCAGAATAGAAATACAGGAATTCTGATTATTTCGACTTTTTTTTTCCTGTAAAATCATTTGCTGCAGCCTTTTATCTGTTAGATATATGTCCATGGCCGCTAAGGGTTTTCAAATATCAGAATTACCTTATGATATATGAGTTTTACAATTAATAGGTCCACAGTTTATGTATAGAGGCCTATGTGGTTAAACTCTAGCCTTTCAAAAACTTTGTCACATTATACACATTATAATATGTAATATGATTTTTAATGCGTTATATAATATATAGATACACATCCATGAGATAACTGAGTTATTGAACACACCATCAGGGGTTATTTTTATGTTTACACATCAGTTTTTTTTTTCCCCAAGCAAGTAAATTATAATCTCCAGTCATTTTAAACTTCCTCTGTAGACCAGGCTGTCCTTGAACTCAGAGATCTGCCTGCCTTAGCCTCCCCCAAGTGCTGGGATTAAAGGTGTGTCCCACCATACAGGGTGCCTTTCTTCCTGTTCTTATCTCTACCTCTGTGTAGCATTCCTTCTACCCTGTAACAGGGACAGAACTCTCTAGAAAGAGTATTTTCTAAGAAAGGAGTGGCCTTTCCAGTTAGGGTTTCTTTTATCATCCTTGGGGAAAAGGAATTTTTGTTTCTGTGACTACTTTGAGAGGAAAAGATGGGACAAGAGGTAAGAAAACAGGAGACTACCTCTGGAAGCTTCAAGTCTTCTTTAGTTCAATGTACTCAGCACACTCAAGTGTCAATTTCTGACATTTCAGTCTTTCTCTGAATGTTTTGTTTTTGTTAACCTTCAAAAGCTACACTTTCAAGGTATTATAAAATAAGCTGACTGCCTTTTAAGAAACACGACAAAGGGTTTCCCCATAGAATGTCACCTTGGAAAACTGTAGACTGTTAGTGCTCCGACTGCAGAAATACTGGTGGAATCTTTTGTTAGCCTTTATTCTTCCCTGTTCATAAGGCTGGCGATTTTTTGTGGTTGGAAGTTGAGGTGGAGCTTTTGAGACATTAGAACTCTTACTGCTAAGGCTAGTAAATGAGGAAAGTGATCTGAAGTTTGTACTTTGGTCCCAAATAGAAGTAATAAAACTGTAATTGTTCATCGAAGGAGTTCTGGAGTTGGTTTAAGAGGATCAGTCAGTATCCTTAAACGGATGCACAAACTATTTTGTGCACTAATCTTTGAACTAGAAAATTTGGACATATGACATTATCTACACATCTTTTAAGTTCTTGAGATTTTATTTAATTGAAATATTTCAAACTTCCAAATTAGATATGAATAATTCTAAACATTTTAGAATCTTGTAACTACTTTAACAAAGTCTTAACTTCCCTAAAATGTTAGGTGAATTTTATGGCTATTTTCTTTTATCAGTGTTGCCTGGCAGGAACAAGTGTGGAACTGTCCTAGAAGACAAAGTGTTTTACCAAAGCACAATGAATGTTATGAAAATGATAAGTGGAAGTTATATAGACTGGACTCGAGAACTAATCTTCTAAATAGCCGTAATCACACTGTTCAGTCTACCACTAAATCTTAGGAGTTTACTTCAGAAGACACTTGCTTTCCTGTCCA
Organism: Peromyscus maniculatus bairdii; assembly: GCF_049852395.1. Classification (NCBI taxonomy): domain Eukaryota; kingdom Metazoa; phylum Chordata; class Mammalia; order Rodentia; family Cricetidae; genus Peromyscus; species Peromyscus maniculatus. Next base: position 32,727,460 of record NC_134868.1, on the reverse strand, counting down.
GGTCTATGTCCTCTGAATTCTTTAAAGAAAAGAACACCTGTTTTTGTTCTGTTTCATAATCTGTAGGACACAGACTTAGTAGAGGTGATTTCAACCCAGGAGATGTAAATCAGTGATGATGGCCTCAATTCACACCCTCACCTCTTTGTCAGGAGGAAGACTCCTCCTCCTCCTCCTCTTCCTCCTCTTCCTCCTCTTCCTCTTCTTCCTCTTCATCACTTCTTTTCCTTTTTTTGAACTCACAGGAGCCATCTGCTTCTGCTTCCACAGTGCTGGATTAAAGCTTAAGGTGCACATCACCGTGCCAGAAGTAGGACTCTTGACTTCATCTTGGTAAATAGAAGTTGGAGGAAAAGTCCAGGTTTTCTCAATTATATAAAGAGCTGTCTGGGAAGAAAAACAAAGGGGAGGGAAAAGCACTTCTTGTGTTTTAGATATTATCGTGTTCATTTGGATCATGATTGAGGGCTGACAGTGTGATACAATAGAAGGACATTTTCCTGCCTGCTAAATTAATGAACTCTGGAGTGAGGTTCCTTTCCTCTGTCATACTTAGTGTCTAAGTCTTAAGTGTTAAGATGAATGGTTCCTCACTAGTAAAGTGACTTTCCCCTGCTTTTCAGTAACTTGTGTTTGTGATTATCCTCACTAACCCAGCTAATGCTTAGTTTCCAGAAGTGAGACTGTTTAATAGAATTTCACCCCAGTTAGAAAATACTACAGGTGGATAACAGTGACTGTTCTAACCAGATCTCTCTTTTCTTAGTAACTAATGTTAACCTCTTTATTAATTTCTTTATCTCTAAAACAACCTAGAGCTCTGTTTCGAGTGGTAATTATTTACAATTAACTATGTAAATCTAAAGTTATACAAGTAATAAGCCATCTTTATTACCTTTACCTGGATCTCCCAGGTAAAAGGCTTCTGAATTCATTTTAATAATAATTATATAGTAATGGAGTCATGTTTTATTTGCATGTTCAACAAGAGTCTTAAGTTGGTTGTGATGACATACATCAGAATTGTGTGTTTCTTTTGTATTGTTGTACAGCTAATAGACTCCCTACAAAAGAATCTTTGAGCTAAGAAGTTAGAAGATACAGATAGGTCATTAACTACCCATACAAGCTTGGGTGACCTGTCATCTATATATGCCTTATGGCCATGCAACTGAAAGAACTGACTGCCTATCTCTTTCTGCTCCACTCAACCAAGAAAGTCAGTTGATTTCCAGCTCCTCAGTGTAATGACATTCTTAAAGGCAGAAAACAGTGAATATAAGCATTGTAGACCTGTATGGGGAGCACAAAGGAATAGAAGCTTTGTAATGAAACTGTCTTGGATTCCAGTTCTGGTTCTAACACATGCTAGCTGCACAATCTCTTGATAAAACTTTCAGTTCTTCCATTTTCCCATTTTCTGCCTGTAAAGCTAAGAATTATGATTCTTATGTGAAATCTGGGAGATGGGCAGGTGCTGGAGAGATTTAGGAGATGGAAGCCAGAGCCTTGAGCATGGGAGGCAAGTGCTCTACCACTGAGTTACATCCCTAGCTCTCTCTCAGGTTTTTTGGTATTTGAATAATAGAAACATTAACTGGCTCATAGGCATATAACAAAGTACACTTCTTTTTTGCTCTCTCAGTATGCCTCAAACCATTGCTTCTTAATTTAGAGCAGTGGTTCTCAAGCTTCCTAATGCTGCAACTCTTTAATACAGTACTTCATGTTGTGGTGACCCCCAACTGTAAAATTTTTTCATTGCTACTTCATAACTAATTTTGCTACTGTGATGAATTGTATTTTGGGAAAGAGAGGTTTGCCAAAGGGGTCGTGACCCAGAGGTTGATAACTGCTGATCTCAATGCTTCTGTCCAACTTATTGTTTATGCATCTTTCACAACCCTACCTGTAACTCGCTTGTCTTTGGCAGGCCTCCATCTGACTGTCCATGTAGAAAACAAGTCTGTTCAGGAGAGTTAGCTAACTCATAAGTGAAGTGTCCTATTTAGAAGGGTTTAGTGAAGTCCAGGGATGCTAAAGAATCTCCAGTATTGTTTAACAAACAGTAAATATTCTATAAATGGCCATTGATATTTTATTCTTGCTCTTAAAAATAACAGTGTTTGTGTAGGTCAGCCTTTCATCACTGAGAAAGCACCTGAGATAACAGACCTATAAAGTGGAAAGGTGTGTAGGAGGTAGCTCAGTTGATAATAGACTTGAGTTCAATCCCTGGGACCCCTATAAAAAGGCTGGGCACAGTGATTCCTACATAATCCCAGTGTTAGGGATGTGAGGTCAGGAGGATCCCTGTGCTTCACTGGCTAGTCAGCCTCTTCAGGAAGCTCGTATGCTGCTATCCTGAGGAACAATATCAGAGGTTCCCTTTCATATACATGTACATACTGTGTACCCAAACACCACAAAAAGAGGGAAGACTGATTTGATTTCACAAATTCAGAGGCTTAAGCAGTGGTTGGCACTCTTGCTGAGCTTTTCAGCCTATGGCTAGGCAATACATCATGGAAGTAGTGCATGGCAGAGGAAATTACTTCTGCTGTGACAGCTAGGCGGCAGAGAGAGAGGAGAGACCAGAGACCAAATATCTCCTTCAAGTGCATGCTTGGTTACCCAGCTTCCTTCTGTTAGGCCCTCCTCCTAAAGGTTCTCTTACCTCCCAAGCAGTACCACAGCTATGATCCAAGCTTTCAGCTCATGGACCTTTGGCAAACATTCAAGATCTAAACCTGTAACAAAACTATAGCAGTCTTTAAAACATCCTTTGGTACTCTGTTTTGCTACCATTCCATGGATCACAGAGTTCTTTTTGATTATTCAAACCTTTACCCATATAGCTTCCCTGAGAGTAAGCTTTTGAGTAGTTCTTGACTCACAGCTTTAAGCTTTATTCTTTGTTCATAGTGTAAGGCTTTCATCCTTCAACTCTCTGGGTAAGTCTTTCTGTAGGTTTTACTCAGTTCATAAGACTCACAAACACTGAACCCTAACAAACTTGTAATGAGGGGATATGTATATTGTCTTTTGAACTTATTGTTATTTTTATAAAAGAGTTCATATTCAGTGTTTAAAGTTGGGGTTTTATGTTAAAATATCCAAATCTCCAATTTTCTTTTAATAGACTATTTTTTTAGAGCAGCATAATTAAACATAAGGCCTACCCCATCCCCATCATGATTCCTCTAACATTTCTTTTTAAAATAGGAATATTTGGGAAGACCTGGCAGTAATTTCTGTATAGCCACATTTGCTTCAAGCTAGAGTACCTGTCCTCTGTGCTGGGAGGCCCACTTTCCAGTTCACCATCCTCTGTTGTACAGACAACTGTATATTCACGTGCATTACCTAGCTACTATGGGCATTTGAGATTAACTTGTTGCAATAAAGAGTTCTATAGGACGGAAGAGGAGATGAGGCAGTGTAGGTCAGAAGCCTTGCTGCATAAGCATGAGGAATCATGTTCAGATTTTAGCACCCACTTCTAAAAAAGCATGTGTTGTCACATGTGTGCCTATAACCATAGGAGGCAGAGGCTGGAGACTCACTGGGGTTTTCTGGCCAGCAGTCTATCTCCAGATTCAGTAAGAAAGCCTGTCTCAAGGGAGAGTATTAGAGCAGGATGCCCCAAATCCTCCTCTGACCTCTACCTACACACCTGTGCATACACATATAACACACACACACACACACACACACACACACATATACATACACACACATGCACTCACATGCACATGCACGCGCGTATAAGAATCTGCTATGCCTTGGTCTGTTGAAACTAGAGAATTCTACAAAATGCAGTATTTTGGCTCCATAAATGGTCTTTGAGTTATGGAGTAGTAAACTAAGATTATGTGTGTTGAACAATGCCATAATTAAGTTTGATCCATTGAGTGCACAGTCTATCAGAAGGAATTAAAAGCTATAATTGTAGAGCGTATGGTGTAATAAAGCATGTTATGATTTAAAAAAATACTTTGTGAATAGATTCTAACAACTCAAGTTGTTAAAGAAATTAACCTCATTTAAAAAATAAGTCCAAGTGCTCTTCACCAGGACAGGACAGTCAGAGGTTTCCGTCTCTGACTAGTTCGTCCTGTCGTGTGGCCTGTGTTGAGGCAGCACATCATGGCACAGCATGTCACAACATGTTGCACAACTGTTGACTGGACAGCAAGGTTAAAATAAGAGACTGGCTCTATAATCCTCTTTAAGGGGCATGCTTCTAGGAACGTAAATCCCTCACTTACTGGGCCTCCTTGTAAGCGTCACTCTTTTCCAGTAGTACCAACGTGGGACCAAGCCTTTGTCACATAGGCCTCTGGAGAACATTTTAGGCCCAAACTGTTTCAGGTATCCTGCTTTAGTTTACATTTGAAGCTTTTTCAAGAGTATGTTTCCGGATTCTCTATTCCCAGTTGCTAGGTCTCAGTTGACTTTTAAATGTACTTTGGATGATGTTTTCCCCCTCTGTTCTCTGGGTTTCTTCTGTGTTTTTACAGCTCTCCCCATATTCTTGGCCATTATCCTGTCTGTCCTTTTAGAACACTGCTGAGAAGATAGGAAATAAGTGCTACATGTCACACGGCTCTTGAAAACAAACAAAAGCAAGCAGTTTACATTAGAATTTCTTAGATCAGCATTCTCCAACAGACTGATTTAGGCTGAAGTATTTTCCAAATAGCACACACCATTTATTTGAGCTATTTATTTTAAATTTCCAGTTTCTTGGTTTTTCATTTTCATATCAACTACATATATATGCAGATGCATGTATGTGCTTATTGATTTGTTCTTCTGAAGATATCAATCATACAAATTTGAAGTATCCTATTTGCTATTTTCTTGCTATTTGCTTTTTTTTCTTTTTTGTTTGTTGAGTTGGGTGCCTGCCTTCTAATAGTTTTATTTATTTTTTGAAAGCTTTTTGATGTTCTTATTTCTGTTTTTGTGACTTCTTTCTGTGTTTGTGGTTACTTTATCTGTGTTCTATAACCTGCCTGTGGTAATGAAAGGAAAAGAATACCTAGTTCTATGCAAGGCAAGAGTCAGTAACTTCCTGCAGCGCTGCCATTTTAAATCTTCAGTTTCTTGAAGTCTATCTCACCATGTTAATTCTCAATGCAGTTATCTGTTGTTTACTTCGGAACAAGCCGGAAGAAGAGAAAGGACCTTCCCTCTCCCTGCACAGTCTTGTTTTGCACTGGCTGGTTCTAGGGCTTGGAGGACCCTTACACTGCTCTTCACTTTGCATTGGTCATGTGTTTGGGGATGAAGGTACTTTCTGTTTCTGTCCTTGCAACTGAATCTCATCTCTTATCCTTTAAGAGTCTCACTGTGAAGCCATCTGGCCTGGGGCTCACTATTTAGACCAGGCTGCCCTTGACTGGTGATGCCCCTGCTTCTGAGTCCCCAGTGCTTAGATCACAGTTGCACACTACCATCTGCCTTTCATCTTCTGTCTTGCAGGCGTCCTCAGATTTTCTTGTCTGCTTATGGTAGGATTTGCTTTTCAGTGCTGTACTGAAAAGAAACTTTTTAGAAATCTTTTGGTGTGTTTTAGAGATTTAGTTAAGGAAAATTGTGTGAGTCCTTTGACAGGTTTACCTATGAATTACCAAGTACTGTGGGAATATACAAGGCATTTTCATCTTGAAGCTGTGTGCTCCTTCAAAGACATAGCCATTTCAGTATTCCCAGTTTCTTGAAAATTGATAGGTGTATAGTATCTGTAGACAAATTGCTAAACGGTCTTATTAATAAAAAACCCAAAGCCAGATATTGGGGTTAAAACCTGAGAGATCAGATGAATAGGAAAAGCCATGCCAACCTCACCTTACAGATGTCTCAGTCTCCAAAGAGACCTACATCCTATATACCCACGCCTATATGCTTTTCTCTTCTGCCATCCCATTTCCTCTCTCCACCTAGCTACATCACTTCCTGTCTGTCTGTACAGACCTCCAGACATCTATGGTTAGTGCTGGGATTAAAGGCGAGTGTCACCATGACTGGCTCTGTTCCCAGTGTGGCCTTGAACTCGCAGAGATCCAGACGCATCTCTGCCTCCCGAATGCTAGGATAAAAGGTGTGTGCTACCATTGCCTGACTTCTATGTTTAATATAGTGGCTGGCTTTTTCCTCTGATCCTCAGATAAGCTTTATTAGGGTGTACAATATGTTGGGGGGGGGGGACACAATATATCACCACAAGTATCTGTTCACTTTTACTGTGTTTGGGGAAATCCTTGTTAACATATATAAGCAGAAGCCAAACATTAAAGATGGTTTATTTTTTAAAGGTAACTTTTAACCATAACTGATATGAGTTTTGGATTCAAATTTTGGGGACTACCAAAAATGTGAGGCCAATTAATTAATTCTATATTCTGGTTAACAGAAGTTTGAAATTTTTAGATTTATGTGTATGAGTGTTTTGCCTGCAAGCATGTAAGTGCATCATGTGTGTGCATGGTGCTCAAGGTGAGAAGAAGGCACTGGCTCTTCTGGATCTGGAGTTACAGATAGCTGTGAGCTGCCATGTGGGTGCTGGGAACTGAACTTAGGTCCTCTACAGGAGGAAGAAGTGCTCTTAACTGTTAAACCATCTCTCCCATCTCTCTTTATAGTCTAGATCAGCAGTTCTCAAGGTGTGGGTCACAATCCCTTTGGGACTGAACGACCCTTTCACAGAGGATGCATACCAGATATTTACATTATGATTCATAACAGTAGCAAAATTACAGTTAGGAAGTAGCAATGAAGATAATTTATGGTTGGGGGGGGTCACTGCAACATAAGGAACTATATTAAAGAGTTGAGGCATTAGGAAGAGAACCTCTGTTCTTGATTTATATAGTTTTAAAGATTTAGAAACACTGAAGTAAACCTTTAATAGTAGGGCACTGTCTAATAAATGCAAGACCCTGGGTTTGATCCCCAGCACATTATACCTAGTATGACTGTCATTCTGAAGGTAGTTATGAGAATGCGGCCGGGCGGTGGTGGCACATGCCTTTAATCCCAGCATTCGGGAGGCAGAGGCAGGTGGATCTCTGTGGGTTCGAGGCCAGCCTGGTCTACAAAGCGAGTTCCAGGAAAGGTGCAAAGCTACACAGAGAAACCCTGTCTCGAAAAATAAACAAACAAAAAGAAATGCTTATTATAGCATGATTTATATTAAAATTAAAAAATGTAGATGGCCAATAGAATAAATAATCATATATTAGAATATTATGCAGCCATTAAAATAATAAGTAACATTTTCACTAATGTGAATTTAGATTATCACAAATTATTGAGTGAGGAAAAGTAAGTTATAAAAATTGTACAGTGTAATTATAGTTTTGTCATAAAGAAGAATGTAAACGTATAAGTTATTAAAAGGTTATAGTAGTAATTGCCTTAGTGATAAGGTCCTAAGTTGCTAATATAATCTCTTAACTGAATTTTTCCATTGAGAATAGAATTATTAGACTAGCAAATGTGAGCCAAGAGTGGTGGTGTGCACATTTAATCCCAGCACTTGGGAAGCAGAGGCAGGGTAGATCTCTGTGAGTTCAAGGCCAGCTTGGTCTTGTTTGATTAAGTAGAGTAATTAGATATCTACCTGCTGATTTATAAAATGCATCTAGGAATACGCATTACTATTTGTCTTGATTAACAAGTTATGTTTGGTTCTCATTAATAACATAAGTATCACTTTCTGTTTTGGTCCATACTCTGTTACAAAGGCAGTTTTTCAAAAATTCTAATAAATGATTAGATTGAATAGTGGGAGAAATGATTCCCCAATTGGAAATTTTTTTGCATCATTTCCACCCTTTACTTTTCTCCTCCTGGCCCTTCCCATGCTCCTGCCTTTCACTCTCTCAATTGTCACATAATAATATGCACACATTTGTGCATAAATATGTGAATACAACCTGTGAGTCCATTTCGTGTGTGTGTGTGTGTGTGTGTGTGTGTGTGTGTGTGTGTGTGTGTGTGTGTGTGTAAAAGACTGATTTCAGGGTTGACCACTTGGTTTGGGGTAACCAGTTAAGGAGCTCATCCCTGGTGAAGACTAATTCTGATCTCAGTGGTCCTTGGTTGCCTTTAGCTCTTTGTCTAGCTGTGGGACCCTGTGAGTTTTCCCCTTTCTACATTAGCATGTCTGTTGTTGTTTGTTTTTGCTCTTTTGAGGGGCCTGCCACCCAGCTCCCAAGTAAATTTGCACACAGAGGCTTATTTTTACTTCTGAATGCCTGGCCTTAGCTTGGCTTAGTTTCTTGCCAGCTTTTCTTAACTTTAAATTATCCCATCTTCCTTTTGCCTCTGGGCTTTTCCTGTTCTCTTACTTCTGTAAATCTTACTCCCTGGCTTGCTGTGTAGGTGGCTGGCCCCTAGAGTCCTCCTCCTTCTCTGGCTCCTAGATCTTAGATCCCTCCTCCCAGTTTTCTCCCTCTATTTATTCTCTCTGCCTGCCAGCCCCGCCTATCCTTTCTCCTGCCTTGTTATTGGCCGTTCAGCTCTTTATTAGACCATCAGGTGTTTTACACAGGCACAGTAACACAGCTTCACAGAGTTAAACAAATGCAACATAAACAAAAGTAACACACCTTAAAATAATATTCTATTATGCATGTCTACTCATGTTGTCCTTGTTAAACCTCTTGTCATGGCATTTATGAGTGAAGCTTTTCTGTCATTTCTAGGAGACATAAGCTCACAGCAGATTTTCTGCTTCTCTGGCTCTTACAGTCTCCCTTCTTCCACTTCTGAGACATCCCCTGAGCCTGAGGTGCAGGAGTAGTGTTGTAGATGTCTCCATTTGGGCAGGGTACCCAATGATCATTTGTTCCCTGCATTTTGACCAGTTACGGTTTTCACTAACAGTCTTTGTGTAAAGAGACTCTTCTCTGATGAGGCGTGAGAGCTACACTTATGTGTGGGTATAAAGGTAAGTACTTATTGTGCCGTTAGGAATGATCTTGGCTTAGTAAAGTAGAGGTCGTGGCATCACTAACCCCAGGGGTTGCCAGGTTTCCTGCACCAGGCCTAATTTCCCTTGTGTTGAGCAGGCCTTAGGTCTAATTGGACAGCTGTTGTTTAGTGCCAAGATACGAATGCCACGATTGTACCCTTATGGATATTTTGTCATGCCGGTCATTATTGTGGTTCATAAGTGTCACAGCTGGGCAGGACTATTGATTGCTTCCCTTCCTTGGCAGCTTGTGTTTTAATATGTTTCCTATGATTTTTTAAAATAAAAGTTCAGACAGTGACTGAAAATCTTAGTGAGTTAAAATTTTATTACCACAAATCTGAGAAGGTACAACTTAGGTAAATTTTCTAAATGCTTTTAAAAAAATAGCACTTAACATATTGAACAGTAATTTGCCTTGTAATCTCCTGAAACCTTTACATATACGATCTTGCTTAATTCGACATCACAAGGCAGATGGATGCTTTTAATATAACCATCTCTCATTAGGGAAAAAAAAGGTTCAGGAACTTGTATTTGGTCTAATTCCAAGTATTTTTGTCACTGTTCTGTTGCTGTGGAGAGACACTTATGACCAAGGCAACTCTTACTAAAGAAAATGTTTAATTGGAGGCTTGCTTACAGTTTCAGAGTTTAGTCCATTTACCATCATGGCAGCATGCATTGTGTTGGAGCAGTAGCTGAAGGCTATATCCTGATCCACCACGGGCCAAGTGAGAAAACAGGGCCTAGAATGAACTTTTGAAACCTCAGATCCTACCCCTAATGGCACACGTTCTCCAATAAGGCCACATCTGCTCAAATAATACTACACTTCCTAGTCCTTCCGAAAGAGTTCTAGTCTTCATAACTAAGCATTCAAATATATGAGCCTGTAGGGGCCATTCTTATTCAAACCACCACAGCAAGTAAAATGGTATATGTGGGATTTGATTTCAGGAGTCTGTCTTTAATAAGCCTTGCTTTCAGTCACTAAGATGCTCTACTTGACTTGAACTAATAGAAGATTCTTTCACTATTTATTCCTTGTGCAGTGACATCTTGGTAATGTAGAGGAATAAAGAAAGTTTGGACTTTGTTTTAATGCCACTTAATTATGTGGCATTCATATAGAGGAGGAGGGCGTCAGCCTAAATCCAGTTCCCAAAGAGAAGCTTTCATAAAAATCATGTAAATCCTGATTATCTGTTTGAATCTAGCTTAGCTACTTCTTTCTTCTTATTATTTTAATATTTGAGAGTTCTATACAGTATATTTTGTTCTATACAGTTTATTTCCTTCATACATCCAGGCCCACTCCCCTTCTCTACCCATTCAACTTTGTGCTCTCCTTTTTTATTTTATTTTATTTTTTTATTTTTCCCATCAAATCCAATTTGCGCTAGCTATATGTTCTTGGATATGTGGCCTTCCACCAAAGCAGGGTTGACCAAGAGGTGACGCTCTTAAAACTAACTCTCCCTCTTCCAGCACTATAATTGGCAGTAGTTCCTCCGCTGGGGTGGGACTTGGTGTCCACCTCCCCTCTTCATGCTAGTATTAGGTCTGACTTAACCTTTGATGTGCTTTGTGCATGGTGTCACAATTACTGTGAGTTCATATGCACAGCTGCCTTTTCGTGTCGGGGGTATTGCTTCTGTGTATTTATTTATCAGCCACCTCTGACTCTTACCGTCTTTTTTACTCTTCTTTCAATGATCCTGAGCCTTGGAAGGAGAGGATTTGATATAGATGCCCCATTTAGGGCTGAGCATCCCTTAGTCTCTTATTCTCTGTACCTTGGTCTGTTGTATTGCAAATAGAAGCTTTTCTGATGAAGTTTGAGAGATGCGTTAATCTGTGCAAAGAACACTAAGTCACCAGGAGTCAGCTTCCTTCTGTGTTATTTAGCTGTTCTCCCTAGACCTATGACCTGCTTGGCTGCAGGTTCTTGGCCCTGTCGTGTACTGGGTGTGGGTATCATGTTGTGGAGAGGGCTGTAAACCAGCAGAAAGTGGTGAGTTCTTCCATTGTGTTTGTGCCACTACTGCACCAGGGCACAAGCCTTGCCAGCCAGTCTTTTTAGCACACAGGGTTCCCAGGTGGGTGAGGTTGATGATTGCTTTTCTCCTCCCACCATAATTTAATGGTAAGACCCTATCAGCCTGGACCAGCAGGCTGTTCTTTAGTGGTAGGTCCTTGAAGGGTGGACCTGGGATGAAAAAATAAAGAAGACAAGAAAGGTGGGGTCAAGAGGTCTTGCGTAAGCTGATGCCTTATGCCAAGCAAGTTTATTAAGAAGTATAGCATCTTACAGACAGTCTGCAGGGGAAAGAATGGGACAAATTCAGCAGAAAGCTATCATACAGTGGGATGAGGTCAACAGGAAGCTAATCCAGCAATGTTGTTCAAAAGAAACTCAGGATATCTCAAGTGTGTCACAGACTGAGCACACAATAGCCCTGGGACTGATAACCATAGCCCCTTTGGGGGAGGAGTTAGGTTCCTAGGATCAGAAGCTACTGCTCTCCCAAGGCCCTGGCCAAGCATATTACTGGTTTTAGATAAGGACCTACATTCCTTCTCCATATATCAGGTCATCAGGAAAAGCATTGCATCACCCTGGCTCCCAGTCCTTGTTGCTGAAGTCACTATATACTTGAGTCATAGGACAAGGAAAAATCAAGCTGATTCTGACCTGGAAGCTTCATCCCTAATGGTTAGCTTTCACAATGCAGGAAGGTGCTACACATGCTACTGAAAGAGAAAAGTCAAAGAAAAGGAGAAAATTTCTTAGCTATTTCTTGTCAGTGACAGCCTCATTCCATAGGGTATTAGAGGGAAAAGCTTATTTACATCTAGGATTCTCCATCCCAGCAGTGGTGGTTTGAATGAGAATGGCTCCCATAGGCTCATGTGCGCATGCTTGGTCCCCAGTTGGTGGAACTGTTTTGGAAGAATTAGGAGGTGTGGCCTTGTTGTAGGAAGTGTGTCACTGGAGGAGGGCTTTGAGGTTTCAAAGGCACATGGCAAGCTCGGTCTCTCTCTCTGCCTCTTACCTGTGAATCAGATGTAAGCTCTCTCTCAGCTAAAGCTAATGCCTGCCTGCTGCTGTACTCCACACCATGATGGCCAAGGGCTAACCCACTGAAACCATGAACAAGATCCCATTTAAGTCTTTTTGTAAATTGACTTGGCCCTGCTGGTGCTTCACAGCAATAGCAAAGTATCTGAGATAGCAACACTTAGGAACCTTTAAAGTACACAAGATTTACATATTTGAGAGGCTAGGTTTTTATTACAGGCCAGAAAATAAAGTAGTCCAAAAGACTCATAACTAAATGTCTTCTACTGAATCAACTAATGAGTACTACTTTGTGTGTTCCCCCTTATAACAATTATGAATGTTAACAATTCAAGTGAACTCTCAAAAGTTCCATATTTCTTATGTTTTAGTTGTAAATATGACTACAGTCAATAAGATAAACTGCTTGTAGGATGTCCAGTGATAAGGGCTTTATATTGGGAACTCTGATAGCGTTAATCAAGACTCTCAAAGTAGTAGCTCAAACAAGATAAAAGCTTATTTTGCTGTCACATAAAAGAAACTTAAGCCAGGCATGGTGACACTTGTCCTTAATCCCAGTACTTGGTAGGCAGAGGCAGATGGACTTCTGTGATAAGACCAGCCTGGGCTACATTGGGAGTTCCAGGTCAGTCAAGGCTACATAAAGTAAGACTTGTCTCAAACAAAACAAAACAAACAAGCAAACAAAAACCAAGAGTCTGGCAATTTTATGCTTATCAAGGACCCCAGCTAGTTGTTTCATTGCCAACCATTCATAGGGAGCCTCAATGTGACTGTTTCTGTGCAAGCCTGGCATCCAGACAGGAAGTAGGGAAGAAGGCAAGAAAGGCAACTCCACTGTAAGCTGCTTCCCTGGAAATCCACCCCACTACTAACTATATTTTTATTAGCTGGAACATAAAGTCTTTATCAACAGCTACTTACAAGAAAGAGTATGGCTACAGAGTGGCTACCCAGAATACAAACAGGCTCCTTTGGGGAAGAAGAGGAAAGGTAGAAAGCAGCGAGGAGCCATTTGTTATCTTGCCACCCCAAGAGACACTCATAGGGACTTGTTGGTTTAAGCTCTTAAGACCCAGATTTCCCCAGCTGTCTGTAAACCTGGGTAGTGGCACCAGAAATCAGATTCGTGTTGACCTCTATTACCCAGAAGGCTTCCAGTTGCTTCTACTAATGATAAATTGGACAGAATTATATTAAATCAATCTTAAGATTAATGTGAGTTTTTCTTGTATGTTTTCTTCAGCATTCTTCCCTTACCCTTTGGATATTTTAGAATATTATTGCCTGCATATTTGATAAGTCTTTCCAATTATGGTAATTTTCTCTCTAGACACAGGTTATACCAGCTATCCAAATGCCGTGATTAAAATTAAAACATTTAGTAGGTTATAGCATTTAACATTTGGTTTTGATATTAATAGTTTTATAGCATTGATCTCTTTTTATGTCTTTTCTAAATTTTTTCTTACAGTATAGCTGAAATACAAAAAGATGTAGAATACAGATTGCCATTCACAGTAAACAACCTGACAATTAACATTAATATGTAAGTAGAATTCTTTTCTATTTTTTTGTGTATTAGGTTTTAATTTTTGCTTTATGTCTTAATAGCCTGACAGTACTAATGTGTGAATAGAATTGTAATCTATATTTCATGTAATAGGAACTAACTTTTGTTTTGAATCTTAGTTAATATCAGACATATGCTCTTTAATGAACTTATTTAAAGTAACTGTAACATAAAATAGTTCTCAGTTCTATGAAATAAAATCTTTATGGCTTATTGTTTAGCCCATGGACATAGGAGGCCTTATTAAATACTAGTTCTGAACAGATCTAAGGATAGATATATAGTTCTGGCAAGCACTAAAGCACATTAACTTGACAAATATGAGCTTTCTGAATCTACATAGTGGCAGCCTTACAAATTAGGCTATATTACAGACTCATAAATAAATAGCTGGGACACAAACTCATTGTTTGGCTCCAAAGGCCGCTGTTGCCTCTTCTACAAACTAATTTAAAAATCTTGAGCTATAAAAACAAACAAACAACCCTTTAGCTGTATAAATGAATTCATTTTATTTCCCATCCAATGTCCAGGTAGACATAGGTAGGAGAGTCCAACAAAATCCAGTTTTTGATAATGCTGTCAAGAAGTATTTTCTTTAACCAATATATGAGCAGAAAAGCTTAAAGGGAAATATATTCTGAGTTTTTAAAGTTTTTAAAACTTAGAAAACAGAGTTCTGGATTTAATAAACTTCTATTAAAATATTTTATAAACTAATCTTAACTTTGTAGTACTTAGAAAAAGTTAAATTTTGCTGGGTGGTAGTGACGCACACCTTTAATGTCAGCACTTGGGAGGCAGAGGCAGGTGGATGGATCTCTGTGAGTTCGAGGCCAGCCTGGTCTACAGAGCAAGATCCAGGACAGGCACCAAAACTACACAGGGAAACCCTGTCTTGAAAAGCCAAAAAAAAAAAAGTTAAATTTTTTACTTTTTTGATTTATGAGATTTTTATTCTTTCTGGGAACCACATGAGTTTCCTTGAGTATGAGGAGAGGTGTTAGCACAGCCTTTAGGAATTAGATAAACAAAGACCCAATGACAAGTTTGGTAGTTCAGTCTTAGTTACTTACCTTCTTATCCCCTTTCTCTTGAGTAGTGTATGCATGCTGTCATTCTAGGCAGGACTTCACAGGTGAAACACACACATGCACACACACACGCACACGCACATGCACACACAGAGCCAGAGCTACCATCCACTAAATAGCCAGGTTGGGTTTTTGCATGATTTTCTGCATACAAGTGTACAATCTGATTTTTAGCTGAGATTTTTATTCAGCAAGTTATAACTTTTATCTTTGCAATCAGTTAGTTCACATGCTAAAAAGACTATTCTGTAATACATGGAGCCCATATTCCACATTAAAAAGAATTTATTGTATTGAATTACTGTGTTATCTTAGTGCCAAAACATAGCCTTTTATATATTTTTAGTGTGCTCAATATCTGTGATTAAGCACTTGTTACTAAAGAATTAATCCATATAAGTCATTGTGAAACTTTAATTTGCTTTTAAATAACTTTGTTTTAAGATTATGGTCACATGATGTATTTTTTTTTCATTTGTGTTTTTGTGTGTGTGTGTTATTCCTTTACTAGATTACTTCCGCCACAGTTTCCTCAGGAAAAACCAGTGATTAGTGTTTATCCACCAATAAGACATCACTTAATGGATAATCAAGGACTATATGTTACCTCTCCATTAGTAAACAATGTATGTATATGCTATAGTTTATTTCAGAATGATCTAACACATTTATTACATTTTTATTATTCTAGAAATCTTAAGTGTACTGAAATTTTCATTTTGAAATTAGTAATCTTAACATTTCCTTAGACAATACTGTTTACTTAAGCCTATGACTTGAAAGTTTTGGATACAATGTGGTTGATTAATGTGACAAATTGCAACTTAAATATACCCTTAGTATTTACTGCTGAATAATCAAATTATTGTAAAGTGTGAAGTATGAGAATATTTTAGCTCCATTATTGATTAAATAGACTTTTAACCTGATTTTTTAATTACCAAATATTTATAGTATTGATTCTATAAGAAAGTGTTGTAAGTCATGGATTGTTAGTATGCTGACACAGTGCTCTTTGCTTTTCTGTTTATTTTATTTTTTTTATTTTATATGTACTAGTGTTGTGCCTACATGTAAGTGCACCACATGTGTGCAGCACCCACAGAGGTCAGAGCAGAGTGTCACATCACCTAGAACTGCAGTTAGAGAGGTTGTGAGCTGCCATGTAGGTGCTAGGAACTGAACCCAGGTCCTCTGGGAGACATTAAATGCTCCTACCCACTGAGCCATCACTCCTGCCCTCTTTCTTCTGTTTATTGTTGGCTGCAAACACTCATTAAGATTTCAAATGACATTTATTCCCATGCAATTCTGTCATCCTGTTTTGAGAGGGTTTTATCATTATGTATTACTGTTACTTTCAGTTTACCATGCACTCAGATCTTGGAAAAATTATTCAAAGTCTTTTGGATGAGTTCTGGAAGAATCCTCCAGTTTTAGCTCCTACTTCAACAGCATTTCCATAGTAAGTATATTTATAGTATGTAACTCTAGCACATAATTTCATTTATCATAATTAAAATATAGTTTAAAGGAATTGATGTTCAAATCAAAGACAGCCTTCTGATTGCCACATACTCACCTTCATGCCCAAAAGGCCAAAGTTTTCAGAGGCTGCTGTGTATTTCTCTTGTAGCTGTTTATTCGCTCACCTCTGTGATAATAGACATGGTACTATTCTTGAATTTTATTTTGGCTATTACCTATAGACCTCTTACTCTAGTAGATGAGGTTTTTAACTGTCACACAATTTCCCTTCTCCTCGCTGAAATTACATCATGATTTCTACAGAAGTCTATTTGGTGTGTTTGTTACCTGACTCTGAAGTAGTAGCCATTGCTGAGCCAAGTGTGTTTGTTTTTATCCCATTTTTGTTCATGTCGTACCGGGCAGGCAATCTCTGAGTTCTGTGTTGAGTTGTTTGGTTGTTTTTCCTCCACTTCTTTCCTTGTTAGTTACACCTCATTTCTGTCACCCAGGTCTCATTCAGTAACTTTCCTTTGTTGTCTTCTTGACAGTTCCTTTGCTGTTTTCATATAGTGGATTATTTGCTTCTTAGCTTTTCTAAGTCTCTTTTTAAGGTTGTCTCCTAGTATCTTGGTTTACTATCTTCAAATAATTTCCTGAGTAAAGCATTAGCATGAATAACAAATCATATTAGAACTTGTACTTAAAATAGTGAAGTGTGGGTGTGTGTCATAGGGATCTGAGACCTGAGCCTGTGGCCTTGTGCGTGTCAAGCAGGGGCCACGGAGCGCCGTCCCCAGCATATTTTAATCTTTTATTTTAAGACAGGCTCACACACAGGTACCTAGATTTGCTTGGAACTTGCAATGTAACCAGCAGAGCTTGAAGTTAGGATCTCTGTCTCGGTCTCCTGGGTAGCTAGAATTATAGGCCTGTGCCACCATGCTTAGATGTTTCTCTTTATGAGTCTATAGTTGGGTTAGGTACTAGTGGTAACTATTTTGTTCTACTTTTTCATTAGTTGGTGTGGCTTTAAGAAGTGGGATTGAATAATATGGAAACTCACTTAATTCTCTTGTCTGGCAATTTTTGTTAGCCAAACTCCAAGACTCTAGCGGAGGCTCTCGGCTCTTATCACTGACGGCAGCCTGAGTTTCCTTACAGCATATCACATGGAGAGAGGTCAGAGCAGCCAAGCAGAAGGTGTGCTGCCTGTTTAGCTATAGTGGTGGGTGTTATGTGCATCATTTCCGCTGCCTTTTAAGTACATTCGGCCTGAAAATGAAGAAGAAATAGACTTCATCTCTCACTAGTGTGGCAGAATTTAAGAAAAGCATGTGTTTGTGGGAAGTGTGCCCTGGAAATCTTGCAGTGACTATTTTAAAAAATACAGTCTGCCACATCTCTGATCATAAGAATTCACCTATATCCTAAATGCAAAAGTATATTCACTTTCTCTCACACAAGAACTTGTATAGTTTAGTATATAATAGTTCAGGTATAGAGGAGGTTTTTCAGCTGGGTTCCTTCAGACCGTCTCTTAACCGAAGAAGTATGGATTAAAATAACAATATTGTTGCCCACATATATCCAACATGCAGTGGTACTAGATCACTGTAGACTACTCTACTCATAACGAGGGAAAACAGGAATTCTGAAGTCCAGTTGGGCTCAGTATTTTGATAGAGCCTTGGTTTTGCTTTGTGGAATGACAATAGAATAAAATTGGGTTATTGATTTTGCTTTTGGATCGTTCTTTCTATTAGATACATACCATGATCTAGTGATTCACCTCAGATACAGTTTTGCTTTGGATCTGTGAGGCCCTAGATTCCATTGGAAAGATAAAAGGAGGGTCACAGGAAGGAAGGAGAAAAGTGGGAGATGAAATTAAAGCCCATAAAATAATTGTCACATTATAAAAGACCAGTAACAAGATGCATTTCCATGAAGGTTCATAGCAACAGAGATTAAATTTAGAAGTTGTAAGAGATCAGAAATTAAAATGACACCAGATATATTTTCTTTTTTAGTGTGTTTGTGCATCTGTACATGTAAGTACGTGAGTGTGTGTGTGTGGGGGGGCGGGGCAGAGGTTGATATTGGATGTCTTCCTTGACTGCTCATCTTGCTGTTTTGAAACAGAATTTCTCCCTGAGCCTTGAGCTCATCAACTGGCTAAGCAGGCTGGCCAGTGAGCTCCAGGGATCCTCTTGTCTCCATCTCCTACCCATCTTTAGTATTGGGGTTGCAGATGTGTGTCTCTATGCCCAGCTTTTAAATGGGTGCTAGGAATATCAGCATAAGTTCTCACACTTATGCACGCCATCAGATATTAGCGATTAGACTAATGAGATTAGAATCTAGAGTGCATAGAATACAAAGTGCACAACCGAACATTTGAAATGTACTAATTGTCTAATGTGAGGGCATATTAAAGCTGTTTGTCATTTTTTAAGTCTCAAAATTTATCTTCCAATATAAATCTTGAATCTCTGAAACTGTCTTCTTTTAACTTCTTCTGTTAGTTTTGTCATAACAACGAGCAGAGTAACTCACACAATTTTTTTGTGGGAAGGTATGGCCCCAAGGATCAAGCTCAGAGCCAAGCTAGCCGGGCTAGAGCTGACTTCCTAGCTTCTTCCTGTTTTTAAATCTTGAGACAGCGCTGCACTGTTACTCAGGCTAGTCTTGAACTCGTGGTTTTCCCTGCCTCCGCCTCTGAGTAGCTAGGATTATAAGCCTATACCACCAGCCTAGCTAATACAGTTATTTCAATCTATAATTTTTACAATCTGCAGCAGGTAGAACTTTTTTTGGGGGAGCACCTGGAAATGAAATTCTACCCCCCTACCCCACCCCTGAAAATTAACTCTAAAGCGTGGGTGAGAGTGAGACGAGCAGGAGTGAGAACAGAAGTGCTCTCATGAAAGAGGAAAAAACAGGAAGCAGAAGGAGACAGTTGGCTGCAGCCTGCTGGCTTTTGTGTGGTTATCCGAAGGACAGCTTTGTAGGTTTGGAAAGTTCGTCAATGTACTTGCAATAGTGTGGAGGGGGAAACTGCCTAGTGAATGAGGTGGTCTGTACAGAGGTTCTGGACAGTGGTGAAGGTGCTGCCTGGCTTTGCTGGCTGTAAGACACTGTGGCAGGACAGAGATGAGTTAAAGACGTGCTGAGTGGATCAGAGACAAGACTCTGATTTCAAATCTTGTCTCCCATTCTGTTTTCCCTAAGTCTCAAGAAAAACAAAGTTCAAACCCCTTTCATGGGTGTTAACAATGGACCTCGGATGCAGGTAGTGCCTTAGCAATTGTCCAGTAAGGAAAACATCTTCTAAACATGTTAAAAGCATTGTCTCTCAGCAGCCTTACTGGAAGCCTCATGTATGTATTTCAGACCTTGGTTTGTTTGCTGTTGTCTAAAAAGTGAAGAGGACGTTAGATCTTTACACATCTATAGGTCAGAAGCAGGTGGAAAAAAAAAAAACTCACTAGCAAAAATAGCCGTGCTTTTTTCTGTGTATGCTGGGAGTCGATACCAAGGTGGTGTGTGTGCTATCCTGACTTTACCACTGAGCTGGGACCCTAGCTCACTCTTCTTTCTGTATGAAATTCCTTCTAAGTCTGATAGGGCATCTCTTAGAGTTGTCTGGTTTTCTTATTGTGCATTTTAATATTTTCATTTATTCTAGAAATAGTATTTTGACAAATACTGTAAAATTGTCCTTTAGCATAGTTATTATACCAGTCTTTACTTACATACACAGTGCCATTTATCCATGCCTGTTTCCAGTATGGGATATTGTCAAAATAGATATTTGCCCATTTTGTAAGCATAAAAATTGTTACTTAATTTTAGTTGTTACCTGACAGTTAAATTGAGCACCATTTGCTGTTTTTAAGATACTTAATTTTATAGAAGTTATATGCCAGTCTATCATCCGCTTGTTAAGTTGTTGGAAATTCTTTATGTTAGAGAAATTGTCCTATGTGTGGTATGACTTTCAGTTGTTTTCCCCTTGATTTTTGTTAGTTAGCTGGTTGAAGGTGCTGGGGATAGAGCCCAGAGCTTTGGCTTTGCTAGGGAATGTTCTACCACTGACCTTTTTTTTTTTTTTTTTTTTTTTTTTTTTTTTGGTTTTTCGAGACAGGGTTTCTCTGCGTAGCTTTGCGCCTTTCCTGGAGCTCACTTGGTAGCCCAGGCTGGCCTCGAACTCACAGCAATCCGCCTGGCTCTGCCTCCCGAGTGCTGGGATTAAAGGCGTGTGCCACCACCGCCCGGCTTACCACTGACCTTTTTAGTGTTAGAGTGGGCCTGGTGTTTTGGTTTGGTTTGGTTTCGGTTTTTCGGGACAAGGTTTCTCTGTGTAACAGTCCTAGCTGTCCTGGAACTTGATTTTTAGACCTGGGTGGCCTTGATCTGCCTACCTCTGCCTCCCAAATGCTGGGATGGAAGGTGTGCGCCAC
Source organism: Peromyscus maniculatus bairdii (assembly GCF_049852395.1). Taxonomy (NCBI): domain Eukaryota; kingdom Metazoa; phylum Chordata; class Mammalia; order Rodentia; family Cricetidae; genus Peromyscus; species Peromyscus maniculatus. Next base: position 32,706,786 of record NC_134868.1, on the reverse strand, counting down.
CGCCGCCTGGCTTGTTTTGTTTTTGCTAGTGTAAAATTTGTCATTATTTTCTCTTAAAATTTTTGAGTTTGGGATTACAGAGATGTCTTCATACTTTTCCCACTTTAAGGTTGAAATATTCCAAAGATTTCTTAGTTCAAGATTTTAAAAACGGTATATAATCCTTGATCCATTAGTTTTTTATCTATTATGAACACTTGGCTCTTACTTTTTGCCAAACATTACCACACTGTTTTTCTACTGCTGTTTCTACTTCTAACCATAACAACTTTTTTCGTATATTTTATATTTATTTCAGAATCTTCCTAGCCATTCACCAATGGCATGCTTTAATTTTTTAATTACTAATTAAGGTCCTATAATTTATTTTGCTATGTGGGAGAGGTAATATCTCTTTATTTTCCTTTCTTGGATTATTTTCTTTCTATTCTTGCATATTTCCCATGCTTTTAATGGAAAATGTAAGCTTTTAGTGTTACTAGGGAATACTTCAAAATCCATAATGGATATTTTCTTCTAATAAATGTCCAACTCAGGTTAATTTCTATCATTAAAAGAAATTATAACAGTTCTACAAAAATATACCAGTATAAAATGAAATAGTTTAGCAGTTAATATTTAGTATTATCTACAAAATATACCTGTAAGTCTCTTTTATATGAGAATGACTGATTGATTGATTGATTTTTAACTCAAATGTTTGCATTTAGATGAATTTTCAGTGTTCATTTATTCCTGAAGTACTCCTGATTGTTTTATAATTTGATTTCTCCACAATTTTTTGTTCGTTTGTTTTTTGAGACAAGGTCTCCCTATGTAGCCCTGTGGTCTACAACTCTTGCCAGACAGGATGGCCTTGAACTCATAGACATTTGCTTGTTTTTATCTCCCTAGTACTGGGATTAAAGGTGTGGGCCATAGAAGCTGGCTTCTTCTCACTTTTATGGGAGGAAAGAGGTTCATTTTAAAACATCTTGTTAAAATAAATATTGCTAAATTACTTTCTGATTAAGTCCCAACTAAGTAATGATTTGCTACTCTTTAAAATATACATTTGTGTTTTTATATGAACTGCTTATAATGTTTTAAACATTTTAGTAGCTCATGTATATAATTTTTCTTTCAAAATCTCTAGAAAAAGTCTCAACTTCAAGGTAGATTTTGCCCAACATCAAAAGCCACTTAGCAACATCCACTTGCATAAATACTCTGGATAAAATGCTCTATATAAAGAAACAAAACTAAATGATGCCATTGGAAAACTGAAAACTCTATATGACGTATATAACTTTTACAGAGAGCAATTGGATTGTTTGCTTTCTATAGCATTCTTTCTTTTTATAGAAACCATACTTTATTTTTCAGGTACTTATAGTTTATAATTTATACAATTTAATTATAAAATCACTTGCCAAAAGAAATTTCCAAATGTGGAAATGCATGGCCATTGCATTTAAGATGATTTAGAGAAAATTTAAATCCTAATATCCTACCTAATGATCTTCTCTTTCTTTCTTCAGCCTATATAGTAATCCAGGTGGGATGCCTCCTTACCCTTCTCAAGGTTTTCCATTTCTTCCTCCGTATCCTCCACAAGAAGCTAACAGGAGTATCACATCTTTGTCTGTAGCTGACACTGTTTCTTCTTCAACCACAAGTTATACCACAGCTAAGCCAGTGGCTCCTTCATTTGGCATCCTTTCCAGTCTGCCGCTACCTGTTCCCACGACAGAATCTTCAGCACAGGTTGGTATCTTGTGGAGTCTGTGTTCTGTACCTGTGAAGTAGGTATTCAGTTAGCGGGCATTTAGTATGTCCATCCACTGAGATAGGCATGAAACAAAGATTAAATCATACTTGTCATCTCAGACAACTCAAAAAGGTAACCAATAAAGAATTGCAAATATAGAGCTTCTAGACAGAGAGAGTCTAGATGTGGGAGACAGCTGAGTTCATTGCCCCCTGAGACCAAGTAGCAGTAGTAGGGAGATAATATCATTCCAGTTTTGACTTTACCCCAGTGCTTCAGACTGTTCACATAGTCGATGCTCAGGGAAAATGAGGCAGATAAATGGATGGATGCATTTATGCCTGAGGCCAGATTTCTAAAGGATGGTTTTAAAATATTGAGGATAACAAGAGGGTACGTAAAGTACTAGGTAATTGGTTACATTGACAGAGGCCTTGCACTATATGCCAGGTGGCATGGAAGTAAAGTTGCCTGTAATAGCTCTCTCTGTCTGTCATGTAGGGTATATTGGACAAGGCATAGGACGTGATTATGTAGGAGAGGCAGGTGTCAAATTAAAGAGGGCCTATTGGAGCATGCTGAAGTTTTTCAGCATTTTATTGGCTTAAAAATTATATGTTCATAAGTGAAACTGGTACCT